>NC_084799.1:48028214-48690000 GCF_963169125.1 Humulus lupulus | reverse complement strand
TGAGCCATTAAAGCTTTGAAAAGAATTAGAAAACCAAGGAATACAGTAGGAGTATTGAAAAGAATCACTCGAAGATTACTTTTATTTCACAATGAGATAGGTCACCTCCAAACAACTAAACAAATCATGATGAGAGTAACAGAGTAATATGTTTTAGTGATTAGACTTTTTAAAGATTTTCCTATTGTAATTGCATCTTTAGAAGAAATGTGGGAGACTATAGATGATGAAGATGAATTACCAGTAGTTATGAGATATTATTTTCTCGTACTTAGGTTTACCTCTAAGCTAGAATTCCAATTCACAAAAGAGCACAAAAATAGAATCTTTACGAATCTTCCTAGAGGAGATTTTGAGGCTCACGAAAATAATGATTATGAGGAGATAGAGGATGATATGTTCGATGAAGGGTCAAATGTAGAAATTTTTTAGATTAGATTAGTTTCTTTATATATTTTATTTATTATCTTTGCATTTATGATTGTACTTAGTGAAAAAAAATTTCCCAAATACATGTCATTGTTATTTTATAATGACATGTATGAGTTTGATTTTTTTTTTACAATCATAATAAATAATAAATTTAATAAATAATGACTAAGTTCGGTGAAGGTAGATACAAATCAATGAACCGGGTTCTATATTGAGAGTTAGGGGGCCATAGTATTGCGAACGATTTTACTGATCCCAACCCTCCCTCAATATGGTTAACTTTTGAACAACGATGTGTTTCGAACCTGAGAATTAAGTCATATAGGATGATTAGAAACAGACTTAGAAAATAATAAAGATGGCTTATTTTTCTAAGTTTAGAAACATACCCTAATTATAAAGAAGGCTTACATAATTTTTCATAAGAAGTCATAATTAATAGGTCCGAGTTATGTTTGCTTAGATTAAGTTTTATTTTAGAGCCTATTAGGGTAAGTTCTAACATGTTTTTCTCGATTGTTAGAACTTTGCTGAAGATGTCGCTTAGAAGGTCTGCACACACCAATGCCTCCAGCGTCGCTCCTAAGACTAATGAAGCCCCTCCAGTTCGAAGAAAGGGAAGGCGTGCAACCAATGCTGCTGCTAACAAAAGTGCACTGCCGCCGCCAGTTGACAACACAACAGAAATTATTAGACTTCGAAAAGAAGTGGAAGAATTACTACAACAACGACAACAAGCTCAGCCGCAGCCTCAGCAGCAACCGCAGCCTCAGACAACAGCTCAAGCACCCCATCAAGTAGGTCCTTATGGGGGATGGCCAATGGCAAAATATGTGTCATACCCAGCTCAATACATGGAGCCAATCTACGAGCGGTTTTGTAAGCAACACGCTCCTAACTTTGAAGGGACAATACACCCCTTCGAGGCAGAAGAATGGCTCAGAAATGTAGAGTCAATCCTAGCGCACATGAATCTCGGCAACGCGGACCGCATATCCTGTGTTTTGTCTCTGCTAAAGAAGGATGCTAGAATATGGTGGGACTTAGTTCAGCAGACTCACGATGTCGCCACCATGACATGGACCAGATTTGTGAAGCTGTTCCACAAAAGGTGCTACAACTTGGCAGTCATCACCACAAGGGTCGAGGAGTTCGCTAGTCTTAAGCAAGGGAACTTATCAGTAGTAGAGTATGCTTGGCAGTTCGACCGATTAGCCAAGTTTGCACCAGAAATGGTTCCAGCTGACTTTCTGAGGGTTACCAAGTTCGTTAGAGGACTTTGACCAAAGATTGAGCTAGGGGTTAAGCTAGCAAACCCAGGAAATACTACTTATGCAGATGTTCTAGAAATGGCAATAGAAGTAGAAAGGCTTCAGGCGAATGTTAGTAAAGAGGAGGCCAATAAGCCTAATCCTAAACAGCAAAGTCAACCTCAGAATGGTCGAAACAACAACCATCATTCCAGCAAAAATAATAATGGTCAGAAGAGACGGCATCCTGACAACAAGCAGTCCGATAGCGATAAAAGAGCACAGACAAACAATGAAGGCAATAAGTCGGGTCATGTAGAATACTCGCGATGCTCTAAGTGTCAAAAGAAACATCCTGGTGAGTGTCGTGCAAACAGCAAGGAATGTTACAATTATGGTCAGGAAGGTCACCAAAAGAAAGAGCGTCCCCAGCTCAAGCCAGAGGAAAAAAAGGGACAACAAGATGGTTCCTGCCAGGGTATTTGCCTTAACCCAAGGAGAAGCTGACGCTGGCAATAAAGTAGTCATAGGTCAGATTTCTATCCTCAATAATGTATGTTATGTATTATTTGATTCGGGAGCAACTATCTCGTATATCTCATTAAGAATGATAGAGAAATTAGACAAACTTTGTGAAAGATTTAGAACTAGGTTTGTAACAGAGTTGCCTTCGGGTAAAGTAGTCCTATCATCACGGATAGTACGAGGCGTACCGATCAAAATTGAGGACATAGATCTAGAAAGAGGCTTTATAGAATTCGAGATCAAAGACTTCGACATGATACTGGAAATGGACTGGCTAGCAAGGCATGGTGCAACCATCGACTGTAGACGCAAGCAAGTGACGTTCGAGACTCCTGATGGTTAGAGACTATGCTTTATGGGAAAGGTTTCAAGACTACATACACCACTTATTTCATCTCTTAAAGCTCAGAGGATGATAGAAAAAGGATGTCACGCATTCTTAGCCAGCGTCACGAATGTGGTAAAGGAATCACCATTAAAGGTTGGAGACGTCTGCATTATAAAGGAATTCCTAGAAGTATTTCTTGATGACTTACCAGGGTTGCCGCCGACTCAAGAAATTGAACTCATGATCGAGCTAGTACCGGGCACCGAGCCTATCTCCAAGGTACCATATCGGATGGCACCTACTGAACTCAAGGAGTTAAAGACGCAGCTGCAAGAACTCTTAGACTTGGGTTTCATTAGACCAAGCCATTCGCCATAGGGAGCACCGGTTCTATTTTTGAAGAAGAAGGACGGAAGCATGTGGATGTGTATAGATTACCACGAGCTAAATAAGGTAACGATTAAGAATAAGTACCCGCTACCCCGAATTGACGACTTGTTTAATCTACTCCGAGAAGAAACTGTGTTTTTAAAGATTGATCTATCGTCTGGGTATCACCAGCTCAAGATACAGGAGGAGGATATTCCCAAGACAGCTTCCAGAACTCGTTATGGACATTATGAGTTGTTAGTTATGTATTTTGGTTTTACCAATGGTCCAGCCGCATTTATGGATTTAATGAATAGGGTCTTTAAGGATTACTTGGATAAATTCGTCGTAGTATTCATCGACGATATCTTGGTGTATTCAAAGGACGAAGATGAGCACAAGGAACATTTAAGGATGACCTTGTTACGACTGAAGGAGCATCAGCTTTACGCCAAGTTCAAGAAGTACAAATTTTGGCTGTCGCAAGTAGCGTTCCTTGGCCATATAGTATCTCGGGACGGAGTTGTGTCGACCCATCTAAGTTAGAGGCTATGAAGGATTGGCCACGACCTAAGAATGCGTCCGAGGTAAGAAGTTTTCTGGGACTAGCAGGTTATTACCGGAGGTTTGTAGAGGGCTTTTCTAAGATATCCACTCCACTCACCAACCTGATCCGAAAACAGCAGAGGTTCAACTGGACTGATAAGTGTGAAGAGAGCTTCCAGTTGCTTAAAGATAAGCTATGCTCAGCGGCAGTACTTTGTGTATCCACACCCAACAACAAGTTTGTAGTCTACTGTGATGTGTCGAAGCAAGGATTGGGTTGTGTGCTGATGCAGAATGACAAGGTGATAGCCTACGCCTCAAGGCAACTGAAGGAGTACGAGCAATGCTATCCAACACATGGTATTTAGTTGGCAGCAGTGGTCTTTGCGTTGAAAATCTGGCGCCATTATCTTTATGGAGAACGGTGTGAGATTTATACGGACCACAAAAGCTTAAAGTATTTCTTCACTCAGAAGGAGCTTAACATGAGGCAGCACAGGTGGTTGGAACTGGTGAAGGATTATGACTGCAAAATCCTATACCACCCGGAATAGGCAAACGTAGTTGCTGATGCACTAAGTAGGAAGAGTTATGGAAGTCTAGCAGCATTAGCTGGATTAGAAAACCCGCTATAGCAGAGGCTGATCAGTGTCAGAATAGAGGTAGTCATTGGTAAACTTGCTACTTGTCCATCCAGTCAAGTCTATTAGAAGATATACGAATCGGGCAAGGGCATGATGACACACTAGCATCACATATGGATGCAGTTAAAGAAGGCAAGACTACAAATTTCTCGATATCAGGACAAGGGTTATTGAGATATAAGGATTGGGTATGCGTGTCAAATGATCAAGGGATTAAGATGAAGATTTTAGAAGAAGCGCACAATACCCCATACTCAGTTCACCTAGGGTCGACTAAGATGACTCATGACATTAAGGCAATGTATTGGTGGCCAGGAATGAAGAAAGATATAGCGGAGTATGTGTCTAAATGCTTAGAATGCCAGCAAGTGAAAGCGGAACATCAGCGGCCTACAGGCTTATTGCAAGCATTCAGTATTCCAGAATGGAAATGAGACAATATAGCCATGGATTTCGTGATGGGATTGCGACGAACAAATAAGCAGCACGACTCGGCTTGGGTAGTAATAGATAGACTAACCAAGTTAGCTCATTTCCTACCCGTTAAGAATAAGTATACAGCAAATCAGTATGCAGACATTTATGTCCCAGAAATAGTAAGACTACATGGAATCCCTAAGACAATAGTGTCCGATAGAGGATCGGTGTTTACATTGATATTTTGGGGAAACTTGCAGCAAGCCATGGGAACCAAGTTAAGTCTTAGTACGACATTTAATCCTCAGATAGACGGTCAGTCCGAGCGTACCATACAGATCTTAGAAGATATGTTGCGCGCTTGTATACTTGATTTCGGAGGATCATGGAGTAAGTATTTGTCGCTGATAGCCCTACAACAATAGCTACCAGTCAACGATCGGGATGGCACCTTATGAGTTACTCTATGGAAGAAGGTGTCGATCTCCGTTACATTGGGACGAAGTAAGAGAAAGGAAATGTCTTGGACCCGAAGCTATTAGAGAAGCTTAGGATGTAGTAGCGCTAATTAGAAAGTGTATGCTCGCTGCTCAGAGCCGACAGAAAAGTTATGCGGATCCCAAGTAGCGTGATGTGGAATTCAAAGTCGGAGATCAAGTCTTCTTAAAGATATCTCCTATGAAAGGTGTGAAGCGGTTTGGGAAGAAAGGAAAGCTTAGTCCCTGGTTTATAGGTCCTTTTGAGATATTGGACAAGGTGGGAACAATTGCATATAGATTAGCCCTACCGCCAGCTTTAGTAGATAGTCACAATGTATTTCACATCTCGATGCTGCATAGATATGTGTCAGACCCATCTCAAGTCCTCAAGTATGATACGATAACACTTCAGAAAGACTTGAGTTACGAGGAATGACCGGTCAGCATCCTAGATAGAGGGAAGAAGGTATTAGGGTCTAAAAGTATTCTGATAGTCAAAGTCCTATGGAGTAATAGTTTTGAAAGGGAGGCAATAGTAGTAGTAGCAGTAGTAGCAGTAGTAGCAGTAGCAGTTGCAGTAGCAGTAGCAGCAGCAGCAGCAGTAGCAATAGCAGCAGCAGTAGCAGTAGCAGCAGCAGCAGCAGCAGTAGGAGCAGCAGCAGCAGTAGTAGCAATAGTAGTAGTAGTTTAACTCGTAGTGACAGTTATGAATTATATAAGTTTAACCTATAGTTTAAGAATATTAATTATAACACAAGGTTTGATTAATATTTCTATTCCTATAAATATATTTATTATAACCTAAGGTTTCGATAGAACCATTAAGAGCATGACACCTGTCATAATCATGTTTATTTATGGATTTAAGTATTTTTAAATAAAAGAAAGATCTAGAAACTTTAGAACCTTCCAGAATCATTAAGAGCAAGACACTTGTCATAATCATGTTTATTTAAGGATTTAAGTATTTTTTTTAAATAAAAGAAAGATCTAGAAACTCTAGAACCTTCCAAAACCATTAAGAGCATGACACTTGTCATAATCATGTCTATTTAAGGATTTAAGTATTTTTTAATAGGATAGTTTCACTCCTCAAACTCTATAAATAGGACTTAGTGCTCAGCCATTTTCTTCATTCTTCAAGCTGTGTTCAGAGCCTTCAAGCTTCTAGGATTTCTATAGAGAAATACACTTGGGCTTCGGGATAAAAGCTTTATAAACACTTGGGTAGTGAGATAAAGTGTGTTTTCGATATTGAAGTGTAGATCGGTTCTAGTTCATCCAAGGTAATATTATTCATAAGTTCTATTCTTTATGATTCCTTAGTTTTCCTTAAATTTCTTTCAGATCCTAACTTCTGTTTATGGTTTTGTGGTTAGGTGTTTAAGTTCTTTAATCTAAGGTCCTTCTCAGTATGTTTCCTCTTTAATGGTTTAGTTTTCTTTTCATCTCTTTTATTTTGAAACTCACCATTTTTACTTTTGGTTTTAGGAGTGTTCTAATCCTGCTCTTGTTCTCAAATATCCCGGTTTTGGTAAGGAAAATAGGATAGATTTTATACGCTTATATGTTATGATATGTTATATTATGATATATATGAATATGTCTTGTAGTCCTTGGGGCTTATAGTTGCTTAGCTAGCAAACCTCAATGCTTTTATGTCGCGTGAGGCTTATAGTTTTTCAGCTAGCAAACCCCAATGTTTTTATATTGCTTGGGGCTTATAGTTTCTTAAATAGCAAACCCTAAGATTACCATTTTTGTAACGCCCTGGTTACCCCATAACAGTTACGGTGAATGGTGAACCGGAAATTTGACTTGCTACCCGAGTCCTTTGGTTAAAAACGTGCTTCTAAGTGTTATTAACAGGCTAAGGTGGAAAACCAATCAAAAGGAAAGGATATATTTTATTTAATACATAAAAATATTCATGGGCATCAAAACATTTACAAGTTATTTACAACTCAAAACGGTCACTACTGTTTCAAATTAACAAACCCCGCCGACCTAAGCGGAAAAAATAGGGTAAACCCCCTAGTTCCTCTGAGAACTCCTTGGCCGTGGAGGTCAAGCGTCCACATATGTACACATCACCACCTAAGCTCTCCACTCAAGGCTGGGTGAGCTTTTCTTTCCCTTTACCTGCACCACATAGCACCCATGAGCCAAGGCCCAGCAAGAAAACACAATATAGCATGATATAATATCAACAATGATCGTAATAATCATTCAGGACTATCGGTCCAAAACTGGTAAGTGACAGAGGAAAAGTCACTAAGGTGGGTACAGCTCCCTTTAGCCATGTGACGATAGGGTCATCGGGGCTTAACAGATAAGTGAACCTTTCACTAGCTTAAACAGGATAGGTGCATGATGACTAGTCACCAACATAACCTTCCTCATGACCCTAGAGTCATAACAATGGAACACTGTTCCCTAGCCATGTGACAAGCATTCACCTAGGCCTTAGGCCCTGACTCTGAGTAACTAGTCTTAGACTAGCCAAGCGCTTATAAGATTCATTGACCTTAGGGTCGGTCCAGCGTTAATGCCTTAGAGTCATTCAACGCTGATATCGATTAGATCCAATCTTCATTCAGCCCTGCGTTCAAGACGCTTATGCCGTTTCTGACTCTTAGGTCAGTGTCCCTGACTAGTTAGTGCCATACACAAGTAAACAATATTCGCTAGCATTTAATATGCAATCAATGTCCACATTTATCAACTAACATGCCTAAACAACAATCATGCATGTCATGTACACAGGGTGCAGTTTTCTTACCTCTGGTTCGAGCGAGAAATAGTAAAAGAACGACCCTTGAGAATGATCAACCTTCTAGTTTCTTGATGGTCACCTGGTCATAACCAATTTTGGGATTCCATCAATAAAATATATAATAAAAGGTTCCCGGACCAAGTCCTAACCTCCGGAATGTCGAATTCTACTAAACCGGGTTATTCGGTTCGATTCTGAGCCCTTAGGTTTGAGTTTCTATCACTTAAAACTCATTTTGAGCCGCAGCCCCACCCAAATCAAGGGCCCAAAATCCTCTCTGACAGCATTAGAGTCGCAGCTCTACAAGTTAGAGCTGCAGCTCTAATAGCCCATCAACACCAACTTCTCCTTCACACAGCTTAAGCTGCAGCGCCCAAGAACAGAGCTGTAGCTCAACCTAGAACCTAGATTTTTTTCCCTTTTTTTTTTCAAACCAAACCTTCCTCAAATCAACACCAATCATCACCACAATACAACCAACATTCCAACAACAAAACCCAAGTTTTGAACCACTTAAAACCACATCAAATACCCAATTCTATAATCAAAACTCTAAATCTTTCAACCAAACCAAAAATAGAGTAAAACCAGAAATTTCATGGCTGAATCTTACCTCAAGCTTGAGATTAAACCCTCTTTAATGGATGGACCAAGTTTCTAAGCTCCGACCCTTGATTTCCTAGCTTGATTCTTCAAATTGGCTTTCAAAAATTGAAAGGAAGAAGTGTTTTGATACTCTGTTTTTTTGACTAAGCTGATGGCCTTCTACAGCTTACTAAGGTCATACATATCCCTTGCCAAATGACCATATTTGTGACGCCCCACGTCACTATGGCTGCTTTCTGGAATGACGACTGGCCCTACAAACCAAGACAAGTCTTTCCAGCGTGCTTTGTCCTCACTTGCACACTTCTTGGGAAAACTTCCCAGGAGGTCACCCATCCCTAGATTACTCCAGGCCAAGCACGCTTAACCATGGAGTTCTCAAGTGATGGGCTACCGAAAAGAAGATGCACCTTCTTGATATAGGTAGTACCCATCAATCCATTTAAGCCCTCTTCAATTGTGTAGTCCCATACCTACACAGTCTTAGAATCATTACACTTGACCTTCCCCAGGCGGTGTGGGATTGCACAACTTACCCGGTCTTTCCCCTTACGGATCACGGGATTTTGACTGTCACAATCACCCCCCCTTACGGGCCCGACGTCCCCGTCGGCCACACTTCCGGCTGGGTCAAGGCTCTGATACCAAGTTGTAACGCCCCAAACTCCAGGGACCGTTACGGTGTGCCTTGTAAACAGTGTTAAACTCGCTAATCGAGCCATTTGGCCAAAATCGTGAACTAAGTATGATTAGCGGTTTAGGGATTGAAAACTTTGGTTAAGATGTAACGTTTCACTAGAACGTTTAACATATACATTGGGATCCCGAAAATATAATTTCAGAGTCTATTACAGAAAATATTTACAACAGGCCGTTCTAAGCGGCAAAACAGGGTTCAACCCTAGTTCCACTTTAAACCTCGGCCGTGGCGGACGAGCAGCTGCATATGTACACGTCATCACCTAAGCTCTCCAACTCAAGGATGGTCCAGCTTCCTCTTGCCTTTACCTGCACCACATAGCACCCGTGAGCCGAAGCCCAGCAAGAAAACATAATACTTTTCACATATATTATCAAATGATTATCATTATAATCACACTGAACATAAAGCTTTCAAACCAATGGGTGCACATCACATGATTCTAGCGGGAGAGTGGCTGCTAAGTAAGCCACTAGCCTCCAAGCTCTCTTTTCTAGCAGGAGAGTGGCTGCTAGGTAATCCACTAGCCTCCAGGCTCTGTTTTGTAGCGGGAGAGTGGCTGCTAGGTAAGCCACTAGCCTCCAGGCTCTATTTGTTCATCGACCCTCAAGGTCGGTCAGGCATTAATGCTCCTTGAGTCATTCAATGCTAGTGGTCGATTAGATCTAATCTTTGTTGGCTTGCGTGATACACGCTAAGGCCGTCCTGACTAATAAGTCAGCTCAACGCGATCAGTGCCCAGTACCACTGCCGAACCTGACTAATAAGCCACAGCTTCACAGTTGATACTAGCACCCTTGCCAAACCTGACTAATAAGTCAGTACCATGCACAGGTAAGCAATGCTATCAATGTGTATCATATGCCAATTAACCAAGAATAGGGCATTCAACATGCTTACTTAACAATTGCTGGCATAATTATAATCATGCACAAACTCAGAGACTCAAGCTCTGACCAATCTCATATACATCATTCACGGCATGCCCTAATCACATGTTTCTCATGCATCACATGCATCACACTTAACCAACCAGCATGCCTCAATAATATTCATATGCAAAGGGGCAAAACTGCCAAGCATTCATTACGTTAACAATGTTCACATTCAACATCCAACATGCATCAATCATAGCCATGCATGTCACATATGGGGTGCAGTTTTCTTACCTTGGGTTCGAGCGAGAATTAATAAAAGAAACGACCTTTGAGAACGATCACTTCTAGTCCATTAGCGGTCACCTAGTCATAACCAAATATAAAACCTCATCAAAATGAGTAATTAAATACTTCCAAACCCAACCCAAGCCTCCAGAATATCAAATCCCACTCAACTAGGTAGTAGGTTCGATCCTAGGCCCTTAGAGTTAAGTTCCCATCACAAAACCACCATTTAGTATTTTTTTTTCCCTTAAGGGCCGCGGCCCTACATGGACCATGCCGCGGCGCGCCCCCCAGACAGAGCCTCCACCACCTTCTTCAAGCTAGGGCCGCGGCACCCAAGAACAAGGCCGCGGCCCAACTTCGCACCAGCCATTTTTCTTCGTTTTTCCCCTTCTAAAACCTTCCAAAAACCCATCTAAACATCTCCAAATCATCAAATCAATATTACCAAACTTCTCAATGGTCCAAAACCACCAAAACCTGAAGCTCAAACCAACCAAAAACTCAACAATTCACAAAGTCCAATCCTAAGCTTAAAAACTTAAGAAACTCAAAACTTAACTTAAAAAAACAGAGCACACCTTAAAATATAAGATTGGAACTCACCTCAAACCAGCTTTGAACCTTCCTCAGTGGTTAAACCAAGTCCACAACCTCAGCTCTTGAATTCCCTAGCTTGAAACCCCACTTGGAACTCAAAACCCCAAAGGAGAAAATGGAGAAAAGTAGTGTACGGGAAGAAGAAAGAAACGTCTCTGTTTTGCTCTGTTTTAATATCAATCCACAGCCTTCTAAAATCCCTAAAGCTGATATAAATCCTTAAGGTCCAAAGACCATAATGCCCCTAGACCAATTTAAAAGCTTCTAAACACTCCCAAGGGTAAATTCGTCATTTCCAACCTATGCCGTTAATTATAATTAACGCTCAACAATTCCCGCTAATCTCAGCATTCCCAAATACGAATAAATCATATCACATTACCCTTTAATTCCCGGTAATGCTCTAATCATTAACATCACCCCGAGACTCACCCCGAGCCCCGAACTTAAGCCCGTTATGACTAGACCGAACACTTTCATCTCATGATCGTCTCATGTCGATAAGCTCGAACCAAACCACATACAATGTGGTAAAATTATAATTAATCTCAACCATGCACCCAAAATATACAATTACGCCCACAGTGGCCAAATTACCAAAATGCCCTTGCATTTAAAATATGAGCCCATATGCATGCATTCACCATCATATAATAATATAATTCACATAAACATGCATATAATCATTAAATATCATAATAAATTAATTATGGCCCTCCCGGCCTCCTAATCAAGGTTCCTAAACCTTATTAGGAAATTTGGGGCATTACAACTATCCCCTCCTTACAGAAATTTCGTCCTCGAAATTTACTCACAGCTCGGAACAAGAATTCCACACAACTGGTTCCAGTTTCCCAGGTCATTCTCTTAACCTCACTGTTTCTGCAACATACCTTAAATCAAGGTATACCTAGTTCCTCAGAACCTCATAACTCAGCTCATGAGTTCTTTCAACCCATGTCCACTGCATGGAAATGCACAAAACAATGTACAACCACCATAACCAAAATTATGGTCCAACAAAAGATAGTCTGACCAGTCCTATCCAGGACTCAAACTGTCATACCAACCTAGGCTCAACTTGCCTTTACTCATCACCCCTTACCATGGTGATTCTTTAGGAAGACACAACTTCCTACCTGGAACTCCATGTTTCTGACTTACAGTTTAGTATCACTTTCCATTTAATCTGAGAAGTGAGCATCCCTGCTCCAATCTCTACTAACCTCTATGGTTCCCTGAACCATCTCCTGATCCAGATGCAACATCCCACCCATCTCGTTACAATGTATAGGTGATGAACATGTTCTACCATACCTTATCTTATAAGATACCTTTCCCATACTGGACAGTTCTTCCTCTGATTATGATCAGCCTGACAACAAAGGTCTGAACAAAATTCTATCTATATATTCATCGACTATGGCTCTGATACCATTATGTGACGCCCCACGTCACTATGGCTGCTTTCTGGAATGACGACTGGCCCTACAAACCAAGACAAGTCTTTCCAGCGTGCTTTGTCCTCACTTGCACACTTCTTGGGAAAACTTCCCAGGAGGTCACCCATCCCTAGATTACTCCAGGCCAAGCACGCTTAACCATGGAGTTCTCAAGTGATGGGCTACCGAAAAGAAGATGCACCTTCTTGATATAGGTAGTACCCATCAATCCATTTAAGCCCTCTTCAATTGTGTAGTCCCATTCCTACACAGTCTTAGAATCATTACACTTGACCTTCTCCAGGCGGTGTGGGATTGCACAACTTACCCGGTCTTTCCCCTTACGGATCACGGGATTTTGACTGTCACAATATTGCCCCTAGGTTAAGTAAAACTCTATAAAGGCTAGTAAGGGAAAAAATGTCATTTATCTTCTAATCCCGCTAATTTCATGAATCAAACTTAACACCCTCAAATTCTCGTTATTCTCGTTATTCTCAAAATTCTCAAATATCAATGTTTCGTATCCCGTTACCCTTTAATTCCGAGCAACGCTCTAATCATAAAAATCACTCTGAGACTCACCCCAAGCCTCGAACTTAAGCCTGTTATGACCAAACCGATAGTTTATATTCAAAGATCGTCACATGTCGAATAGCTCAAACAAATCCACATTATAATGTAGTCTCAACAACAGTTCACCGACATGCATACAAATATACAATTATGCCCTCAATGGGCCAAATTACCAAAACACCCCTAAAACACAATGTGGACCACATGCATACATTTAACATCATATTATAATATAATTCACAAAACATGCATATAATAGTTTAATGGCATAATAAAACAATTATGGCCCTCCCGGCCTACTAATCCAGCCACTAAATCACATTAAGGATTTCGGGGCATTACAATTTTCATGGGTTAGAGTTATGGTATATGTTTTATAGTAAATGTTTATGATATAGTCTTATGTATATGATTTATGTTATATGCTGTTAGTAGATTTTCTTTGCTGGGCATTAGGCTCACTCCTTTATTTTTATAGTGATGCAGGAATATAGATATGGAGGCGAAAGGATTCTTGGAAGCTTGGCATGTGTGTTGAGGATTAACAGACTGAGTGGACTGCGTGTCGATCGAGGATGATGTTTATTTTAATCTTTTGAATTATGTTTATTTTGTAATTTCGCATCTAGTTTTTGAACAATTGATTTAAAGCTATATTTTTATTTTTTATTAAACAATGGGTACCCATACCACATTTTATATTTTACTTTGTAATTTGCACAATATTTATGTTGGAGTTTTAATAAAGTTATTATTATTTCTTATGTATGTTTTCTTCAAAGTAGTAGCTATGTCTAGTAATTTTAATGGTCCAAGGTCTTAGAAATAAGTCGGTCATTACATGGAACTTTAATATTGTATAAACAACCACAAAGTTCTTAGGGCCAGCTTTTGGATGAAGCTTTTTTCACAAGCCCAATGCAGCCAAGACTTTCCGAGCTTTAATATCGTCCAGCAAATTAGTGTAATGGGATATGGAATAAATAAATACAAAATTCTCTGGACAAGAGAATATTTTGTCTTATTTTTAATTAGAATAGTTACATAAATTATTGAATGTCTAAGAGTTTAGAATTTGACATATTTTTGGGGTATTAAAATTATTAGCACATTAATATAATCTATAATGCAATATTTATTATATATATACAGAGAAAATCGAACTTACCCATTGAAAAAAAATAAAAAGAAAACCTGATGTTATATGCCGTGAACCATATACGTGAACCTAGAAATTTCCCCCACCGCCGAGAACGCATTCCGCCGCTGCGAGCTGAGGTGTTGGAGTCGAGATCCCACGACGCCGGAGAAGATTTACATGGGCCCCGAGAGCAGACGCTTGCTGGAGGCGAGAACCCACACTCCTCCGTCACTATTCACCACCCAGCAACCCCCGTTCACCCATGCTCCCCTATCAACCCAAGCCCTACCGAACCAAAATCCCCAAATGTGACTGAACCTGTATCCCCAAATGTGACTGAGTTTTCTCTCTTGTATTTGTGCTGAAAATTTTTAATCCCCTATATAATTTTCAAAAAAATGAAGCGTTTATGTCTCTTTTACTTAAAAATTTTAAGGACTTGCTTTGGGAGTCTTAATACTCTTAAGGACTCACAGCAAGTCCTTAAAAGTCACCATTCCTAATTTTTCACCCCATATTTTTTTAGGACTCGCATATTTTTTTAGGAAACTCGTTGCGAGTCCTAAATTGTGTCTTTTCAGGACTCTCAATGAGTGTCCTAAAATCTCCATAAATATTTTTAAGGACTTGCATTTAGGTGCATGTCCTAAAAAGTGTCCCGTAAAGGGTATTTTGTAGTAGTGTCCAGATCTGTGCAACACTTACGTCATTTGATTATTTGTCCTCTAGCTGTCTCTATTCTGTCCTCCGACTGTCCATCTGGCTGCAGAACCTAAAGTGGTTGGGAAGGATGGAGCGAGTGTAGTGAAGAAGAAGAGGAAACATGAAAGGGAAAAAACTTAGTTTTAGGATTTATTTTTACTTTTCATTTTAACATATATTTATTTTATATTGTAAAAGAAATAAAAAGGCAAAAAAAAAAATTATTATTTAGATTTTTAATTTTAAATGATTTTTTTAAATAAGGTCTTAATTATTTGTTTAAGAAAAAAATATATTTTTAATAAATTTAATAAAAGGGGCACGATTTGTTAGTGGTCAAAGTTCGGGGAGCAAAATTACTAATTATTCTACATGTGGCATTGCCACATCAGCAGCAAAATGACACACCATCATTTTCTTAGTCTCCTAGGATGAAATCTAACAAAAATCTCACGTTTGAGTAACATGTATATTTCAAGGGATTTTTTTAACATCGCGAATCATTCAGGGGGCGCGGTCTAAATTGGTCATAGTTCAGGGAGAAAAATGCTATTTATTATAAATTATAATTTAAAGAATTGTAAGTTGAAAAAAATGAATAATTACCAGTTTTGCCCCCTAACTTATGACACTACCTGTAATGCCCCACGTCACAATGGCTGCTTCCTGGAATGATGACTGGCCCTGCAAACCAACACAAGTCTTTCCAGCATTCTTTGTCCTCACTCGCACGCTTCTTGATAAAACTTCCTAGGAGGTCACCCATCATGAGACTACTCCAGGTCAAGCACGCTTAACTTTGGAGTTCTCAAGTGATGGACTATCGAAAAGAAGATGCATCTTGTTGGTATTGGTAGTACACATCAATCCATTTAAGCTCTCTTCAACTGTGTAGTCCTATACCTACACAGTCTTGGAATCATTACACTTGACCTTCCCCAGGCGATGTGGGCTTGCACAGCTTTTACCCGATCTTCCTACCTGCATATCACGGGATATACAAAAAATATATATATATATAAAAGATACATTTGCATATCCGTTACATAAATGTAGTGCACCAAAAAAAAATTAGTTATTAAAATTTTTGTGCTTTATTTTTTAATTAATTGTTAAGTGTTGTGAATTATTTTATTTATTTGTTTGTTTTAAATTAAATTGTTAGAATTGTTTGGTAGAATTTTTGGTGAATTTAAATTTGTTAATTGTTCATTTGATTATTTATTTTAATATGTGAATAATTGTGTAACTTGTTTGTTTTACTTTTAGTGTTACATTTTATTAAGTATGACAAATTATGTGATTAAAATAGGTTACTTTATTCATTATTGAGTGTGTGCTGAAAAGTGTGTGTGTGTGTGTGTGAATGCATTTTATTTTATTTATTTTATTAAAAGGGTAAATAATAAAGGCAAAATGACAATAATTTGTAGCAAAATGGGAAAGTTGGAAATTGATTATTTTAGTGTAAAAATGCCACTATTGGTCGTATGATAAGAAAGGGCAACAACGAGTGGATGGCCTAGGTGGGAACATGGGGGATTGGATCTTCCATTTATTTTGTAAATCAAATATATTAGAATTAAAAAGAAAATAGACACCATTAGGAAACTTACCCATTTTTTTCAATAGGTTAATTTGGCTAACTCAGAATAAAAAGAGAAGAGAGAAAAGATGAGGCCATTTTGAAGCCTTGGAGCCGTCGGTATAGAGAGAAGGAGAGAGAGAGATGGTGTGTTCTAGAGAGAGAATGAGAGAAAGAAAGAAAAAAAAAGAGAAAGAAGAAGAAGGTCATAGGTATGGTATTCATATTGGTGATATTTTATTTATTTCTAAGTCTAGGGTTTCTTTTCCCCACCATCCTAAGGTTTTGTGTTCTTCTTTTCATGGTTTTTCGAAAAAACCCTAGGGTATTCAAGAGAGGTTGCCATTTAAGTGTAGGTTCTTGTGTTCTCTCAAGGAAGGTATTGCATTCCTCCCCTATCTATGCGTTGATCTTTTTTTCTTGGGGAGGTTAAAGATTTGTGAGTTGTAATGTTATGTTGTCTTGTTTTTCCTTTTTTATTGTTGGTGGTAAGTTATTTTGATCAAAGGATGAAGGGTTATGGTAATTCAATGCATGAAGGATGTTGTGATTTAATGTATGAAGGGATTTGGTATTGATTTGCTAAGTATGATGATTGATGATATTTTGTGTTTGTGTTAATGTATGTTTCGGCCTATGCATGTCTAGAAACCCCCTTTATGTTTTGTTATTGTTATTGTGTTTTGTATGTTAGATCCATGCTCTAGGACCCCATATGAATTTTTGGTATAATAATAATTTGGACTCTTGATGATTGAATCCATGAAATTTGATAAATATGTTTATGAGATTATGTATCAATAAATTATTGTATACATGAATGATGATAGCAACATGCTAGGATGCATGTAGATGTAAATGAGAATTTAGTTTTTTTTTATTTAATTCATGAGGGTTTTTGGCTAAAAGGGAAGATTCTCATATAGATCTCACCTAAAGCTTGTGTAGACAATACTAGTAAAGTTTTGATAATGTTTCTTTTGATGTTTATAAGATTTTGGTCATGTTATTTGGAAAATAGGAACATGCTAGGTTTAATGTAAAGGCATATATGAATATTTGTGTTTTATGTTATTAATGCATGTTGTCTTTATTATTTTATAGGGTGGCATGTATGTACTCATTAGAAATATAATAGGGTGTTGTAAGGTTTTAAATGAATATATGTTAGTTGTTTTCTTTTGAATTATTTGTATAATAGGAGCATGTTAGGGTTTGTGATTAATTGTGTTAATTAAACATGCATGATTAATATTTGATTTGGTAAAGCATGATGAAAGTGTTGAATATTATGATTTTAGGGTACTTGCTGCTTTTTTGTATAAAAGGTGTCAAAATGGTGAGAAAAATGTTTTTGAATGCTAAAATAAATTTTGCAAGTACTTTCATGTTTTAAGAAATTAAATGGAAAATTTTATGATGCCTTGAATGATATTTTTGAGCAAATAATTACCTACAGTTTTAAAATTCCAGACCAGGAGCACACCAGCTTCTGCACGAATGTGGGGTTGTACTGTTATAAAGTTATGCTACTCGGACTGAAAAATGCTGGAGCCACGTATCAGTGACTAGTAAACTGTATGTTCAAAGATCAAATAGGAAATAACATGGAGGTTTGCGTGGATGATATGTTGGTGAAATCCAAAAAGGCTGGGGCACATTGAAGACTTGGAGGAATGCTTCAATATCTTGAGGCAGTATAGAATGAAATTGAACCCCTTAAAGTGTCCAAGATAGCTTAATCCCTGGTTGAAACCAAAGTTCAGGTCTCAATGGCCTGGAGCATTATGGACTTAACAAATATAACTTAACTAGTTTATCCTCACCCTATGGTTCAGGTTCCAACGACCTGGACCGTTATGGAATTTTCAGTCATGACTTAGTTTTAACGGTCTGGACCATTAAAGAAATGACTTAGATAGAAATTAGTTGATTAAGTTATTTCGAACCTAAGGTTCAAGTTCTAACGGCCTGGACCATTTACAAGACTAAATTTAATCTATTTAACCCTAAGATTCCAGTTCCAAAGGTCCTAGGCCGTTATAGGGAAACCATGAATAGGGATTAAGCATGCTTATATTCAACTAAATGATATGAATAAATGATATTTTATATAATTAATGAAATTATGAGTTTTAAAAAAAAAAAATTGATTTTTGAGGATATATTTAGTTGCTGGAATTTTAATAAAAATGCGAGGTTGTGTTTTTAAATAAAATGAATTTTGTGTATATGTTGAAATAAATCAAAACCAAAAACTATGAAACTAATTAAAGTGGTGTTTTTAATATAACCACGAGGGTTCATTTTAATATATGTGATTTTTCCTTATTTCAATTAAGAAAAATGTTGAATTTATTTCACATGTCATTTTTTAAATAAACTAAATCATGGCTGAAAGTTTAGTTAAATATTTATAAAAAAATGATCATTGGATTTTCACATATGAATTTATTCTATTTTAAAGTTTAGTCTTTAAAAATAACACAAGTAAAAATATATTTTAGGTCGAGTTTTTAAGAAACAACCTGGACGTCTTCGCCTGGTCGCATGAAGACATGGACTACTTGTACTCATAGCAATCTAAATGTTGCCTGACCAGGAGCACACCAGCTTTCGCACGGATGTGGGGTTATACTGTTATAAAGTTATGCCATTCGGCCTGACAAATGCTGGAGCCACGTATCAGCGACTAGTAAACTGTATGTTCAAAGACCAAATAGGAAATAACATGGAGGTTTGCGTGGATGATATGTTGGTGAAATCCAAAAAGGCTGGGGCACATTGAAGACTTGGAGGAATGCTTCAATATCTTGAGGCAGTATAGAATGAAATTGAACCCCTTAAAGTGTCCAGGATAGCTTAATCCCTGGTTGAAACCAAAGTTCAGGTCTCAATGGCCGGGAGCATTATGGACTTAACAATATAACTGAACTTGTTTATCCTGACTCTATAGTTCAGGTTCCAAGGACCTGGACCGTTATGGAATTTTCAGTCATGACTTAATTTTAACGGCCTGGACCATTAAAGAAATGACTTAGGTAGAAATTAGTTGATTAAGTTATTTCGAACCTAAGGTTCAGGTTCTAACGACCTAGACCATTTACAAGACTAAATTTAATCTATTTAAACCTAAGATTCCAGTTCCAAAGGTCCTGGGACATTATAGGGAAACCATGGATAGGGATTAAGCATGCTTATATTCAACTAAATGATATGAATAAATGATATTTTATATAATTAATGAAAATATGAGTTTTTTAAAAAAGATTTTGATTTTTGAGGATATATTTAGTTGCTGGAATTTTAATAAAAATGCGAGGTTGTGTTTTTAAATAGAAGGAATTTTGTGTATATGTTGAAATAAATCAAAACCCAAAACTATGAAACTAATTAAAGTGGTGTTTTTAATATAACCATGAGGGTTCATTTTAATAGATGTGATTTTTCTTTATTTCAATTAAGGAAAATGTTGAATTTATTTCACTTGTGATTTTTTAAATAAATTAAATCATGGCTGAAAGTTTAGTTAAATATTTATAAAAAAATGATCATTGGATTTTCACATATGAATTTATTCTATTTTAAAGTTTAGTCTTTAAAAATAACACAAGTAAAAATATATTTTAGGTCGAGTTTTTAAGAAACAACTTGGACGTCTTCGCCTGGTCGCATGAAGACATGGACTACTTGTACTCATAGCAATCTAAATGTTGCCTGACCAGGAGCACACCAGCTTCCGCACGGATGTGGGGTTATACTGTTATAAAGTTATGCCATTCGGCCTGACAAATGCTGGAGCCACGTATCAGCGACTAGTAAACTGTATGTTCAAAGACCAAATAGGAAATAACATGGAGGTTTGCGTGGATGATATGTTGGTGAAATCCAAAAAGGCTGGGGCACATTGAAGACTTGGAGGAATGCTTCAATATCTTGAGGCAGTATAGAATGAAATTGAACCCCTTAAAGTGTCCAGGATAGCTTAATCCCTGGTTGAAACCAAAGTTCAGGTCTCAATGGCCGGGAGCATTATGGACTTAACAAATATAACTGAACTTGTTTATCCTGACTCTATAGTTCAGGTTCCAATGACCTGGACCGTTATGGAATTTTCAGTCATGACTTAATTTTAACGGCCTGGACCATTAAAGAAATGACTTAGGTAGAAATTAGTTGATTAAGTTATTTCGAACCTAAGGTTCAGGTTCTAACGGCCTAGACCATTTACAAGACTAAATTTAATCTATTTAAACCTAAGATTCCAGTTCCAAAGGTCCTGGGACATTATAGGGAAACCATGGATAGGGATTAAGCATGCTTATATTCAACTAAATGATATGAATAAAGGATATTTTATATAATTAATGAAAATATGAGTTTTTAAAAAAAGATTTTGATTTTTGAGGATATATTTAGTTGCTGGAATTTTAATAAAAATGCGAGGTTGTGTTTTTAAATAGAAGGAATTTTGTGTATATGTTGAAATAAATCAAAACCCAATACTATGAAACTAATTAAAGTGGTGTTTTTAATATAACCATGAGGGTTCATTTTAATAGATGTGATTTTTCTTTATTTCAATTAAGAAAAATGTTGAATTTATTTCACTTGTGATTTTTTAAATAAATTAAATCATGGCTGAATGTTTAGTTAAATATTTATAAAAAAATGATCATTGGATTTTTACATATGAATTTATTCTATTTTAAATTTTAGTCTTTTAAAATAACACAAGTAAAAATATATTTTTCCACAGTAAAAATATATTTTAGGTCGAGTTTTTAAGAAACAACCTGGACATCTTCGCCTGGTCGCATGAAGACATGGACTACTTGTACTCATAGCAATCTAAATGCTACCTGACCAGGAGCACACCAGCTTCCGCACGGATGTGGGGTTATACTGTTATAAAGTTATGCCATTCGGCCTAAAAAATGCTGGAGCCACGTATCAGTGACTAGTAAACTGTATGTTCAAAGACCAAATAGGAAATAACATGTAGGTTTGCGTGGATGATATGTTGGTGAAATCCAAAAAGGCTGGGGGCACATTGAAGACTTGGAGGAATGCTTCAATATCTTGAGGCAGTATAGAATGAAATTGAACCCCTTAAAGTGTCCAGGATAGCTTAATCCCTGGTTGAAACCAAATTTCAGGTCTCGACGGCCTGGACCATTATGGACTTAACAAATATAACTTAACTGGTTTATCCTAACTCTATGGTTCAGGTTCCAACGACCTGGACCGTTATGGAATTTTCAGTCATGACTTAATTTTAACGGCCTGGACCATTAATGAATTAGGTAGAAATTAGTTGATTAAGTTATTTCGAACCTAAGGTTCAGGTTCTAACGGCCTGGACCATTTACAAGACTAAATTTAATCTATTTAAACCTAAGATTCCAGTTCCAAGGGTCCTGGGCCGTTATAGGGAAACTTATTTTACATAATTGTTAGTCTTTGTTATTTTATGGAAATTAAAAGTGATTAATAGAATAATAATATATATTTTTTAAATGGTTGATTAAATTATTCTTTATGAAATAAAATAATACTTTTGGAAGATTAATCAACTGGAAAATTTTAAAGAGATAAATAATGGTAATCAAAGCATGTTACAATTTTATTATTTTGAAAACGATAGAAGTAAGACGCGTAGAATTATCGTTTTAAGCACCACGTTTACGCAACGTTCCCACGTACGAATGTCACATGCAAATTCACTTTTACGTTAAAAAATATGTCTATTATGCAACCATATAGTTTTTATAGCGAGACCATGCGTGCAATATAGGTAGAATGTGCATTATTCTTGTATAACCTTATGTGTAAATATGCCTTGTTTAGATGTTGTGAGTAATTCTCACCATGTGTGCATGGCCCATGCACACATGAGTTATATGAGTGGGTAAATTATAGTTTATGTGATGCTAAGGAAGGTTATTTTAATTATGGTATAGGCTCATTGTGAAGTTGTCGTTTTACTTAGCTTGGACCTGAGGTAAGGAAGTTAGATTGAATTTATGTTTATATATGCTCTAAATGGTAAGATTGTTTGTATGAAAGTGTTACGATGCCTTGCACTATGAATTGTGGAATGCTTTAATACGATGATATGTTGGATTGTATGAATGGATGTTAGCGTGATGAACGCGACACATCAAAAAGGGATTTCTAAGGATATGAAGATGTAACCCGAGTTACTAAGGATATGAAGATGTAACTTTAAGGGCAGACGCGTTGAGTTTATTCAAGGACCAGAGATCCTGTTTACCTCAAAGGATGACATGGACAAGATAGCGGGCCATGTTCACAAGAAAAATGTTTATGATGATTTTATGATATTTATGCTATGATGATGTTATGATGTTTATGTTACGATGATGATGTTAATGTTGACGTGATTATGTTTATGATTATGATATTGACACCATTATGACAATGATGCTATGATGTATAAAGACGGATGAATGTGTTTGTGATTTTTTGTATCTTACTTGTTTGTTGTTTGTACTTTCTTACTGGGCTTTTAGCTCACCCCCTTACTTTCCCTTCCAGGTAGCAAATAAGTTTCTCTATGGCACACGTGGTGATGTGGGGAGTTTTGTCGTCCTGGCGTGTATGGCATGGGGGCATCTTATGGGCGAGAAACGATCAGTTTTAAATGCCATTTTCTTTTAATAACGTTATGTTTAATGGGACTTTTTAAATTTATTAGTGAGATTTGAACTTTTGGTTGTTTTAGAACTTTGCACGAAAACTGATATTTTCTTTTTAAACTATTGGGCCTAACTTGCATGTATTTAGCAAGATCCCACTGAAATATTTATAATAAGTGGCTTTCCCCTTATAAACCAATGAATATGTGAGTGTTTTACAAAGCACTAGACTAGGGCGTTTTACACGTGATCACTGGGAAAGTGATTATTCGATAGACCCTGATTTACTTCAAACGTGGGTTGATGACTTTGATTAGAATCGACCAGCGACAAACTCCAACCAAGATAATCCTGAGCCGTCCTTTTGACCAGAGGATCAAAATCATCATTATCATTTTCATTTTAATCCCGACTAGGAGTATCGTTGTAAGGTTGATGAATTGAACCAAGGAACATGGAAATTTCTTCCAAGGGATTAGACATACACTATTCATCCCAATACTATTGACACTCTCCCGGTCAGAATCCCGACCAATGGAGGAGAAACGAGCAAGTCTCCCATGGTTGAACAAGCTATAAAAGTTTCTTTTTGTTCTCCAGATATACCTAGAGTAAAGCAAAACCACCTGCCAGAGGACATCCCAAGACCAGCAAGTCGTAAGGCATGTGACCAGCGAGAATAACAATTATCAGCCATAGCAAAACAAGCAGCCTATGAGGGCTGAACTAGCTGTGGAGGTCACCAATACGATTCGACTCTGAGCAAAGTTAAAGCCTTATAAAAATAAAAAAATCACCGGGTACATAGTTCCAGCGTGCACTCTTTCGAGGAGTGCTTTGGAAGACTACCCCAAAAAATATGGTATTAGGGGGATCAAACTGGTTACCTCGCGAACCGACCAGCGTTCCACCTTGCCACTCCATGAGTACTTCATGAAAATAGCAGAATAAATCAACTTTTCCCCATTCCAAATCACTCCCAATGAGTACTTAATGCTTTCGTCATTATACATATTATATTACCACCGCAAATGGGACCTCCAACCCCCCATGAAATCCACTACATATTCGAGCTTAAATCCAATCCAGGCTATAAGGGCATTGGTTTTTTTTCTGCCATAGGAACACAACCAAGGTGTTCTTGACCGAGCCCACTTTCAAAAGTAATGTGGGGGCACACCACAATCCATTGAGGAGGTAAAGAGCCCTTTTCTCATCCTTTTCCTTCTTTTTTACTTTTTAAGGTTGAAACTTAACTAATCTCATTTCATTGTTTAGGCCCATGGGAACGACCTCCTCCTACTCAGACTTATTGGCCAACCTCACCCACAATGAGAAAAGTTTTTGAGTGTTGGCAAATAATGCCAATCTTAGGTTGCTCGACTTGTTTAAGACTCACTTGACCACCAAGGTTACTACCACAATAAGTGCCATTGGTGGGAAAGTTACCAAACCATTGAAGAAACGGGGAAAAATGAGCAGCCCCAGTCGACCCCTAATCGTACGAGGAAAAGAACAGGGGGAATAAGTATTAGAGAGCAAGCTCTTTGTGCCAAGGCCCCAGCATCTCCTTAAGTATTAGCGGTGATGACGATGACAACCTTCCAAGTAATAATTTAAGATATAGTATTACTTCACTAGTAGCTAAGTGTAGGCATAGACTTTTTGACTCTCTCTCTTCCTTTTTTGACCCACTCGGAAAGGAAGCAGAGGTAGAGATTTTTAATGCTTTCTAGGAAGATCTTTCTTGTTCGAATAACTCTTCGTTTTTAAGATGCTTCTTGAGCAATAGTATAGATATGGGTACCAAACTTACTTTCTAACTATTTTTCTCTCTTTTAAGTACCTCTTTTTATTTTTCGAACATCTTTGCTTATTGTTTGTAGAATTTTTTGACTCAAAGGCATGTAACCTTTATACCTCGACCTCCCTTCACACCTCGACCAAAAAAACTTCAAAAAATGGAAAGATATTGATGTTGGGTCAAGCAAAGACCAGCTTGCAACATAGCAGCCCAGGCAAGATCCTTTTTCCCCAGTCGTTCCTCCTTCTACTAGCTTGATTCCTCATCCAACAAACCAAATTCCTCCTCTAGCGAGTAGCTCTCCAGTAGCCTCAATGGTTGATCCCAATAGTTCTCCAGCAATAAATCAACACCTCAAAGCATCTGTCGAGGTGATCTGCACCTTAACAACCAAGCTATTTCAGCATCGCCTGAGTGTTGAGACATTTGCAGCCCTCAAGGAAGCCTCTGTGGATCAGGCCTTTAGTCGGGCTATCTCAGAGGTGTTATCAATAAGTGTTTTACTTTATTTTTATGTTCAATAAATAGCTTTTACTCGTATCTAATCTTTAAATTTTACAAGGTGTGATGACTCTAGCTCACACTCACCCTCAAGCAAAAACACTCACTGATGAACTTAAGAAAGCGCATGCCTGGGTGGATAAGTACTAAAATATTGCAAAAAAGAACACCGAGGATGTTGAGACAATAGAGAAAGAGCTAGATGGTAAAAACACTGAGAACGAGTTGAAAAGTAAAGTCATCCCAATCCTTAAGGAAAAAGAGACTGAACAGACCCACATTTTTGTCAAACGTGATCAACAGTTGAAGGATAATGAAGAGCAAATGCGAAGTCTTGAAGAGGATTTCACTTCGACCAAGGCTAAGTTTAAAGGTTTCGCCTTCAACTCCTTCTACATGTTCTGGAAGAATAATAATGAGGAAAATTTTGAATATCTTCCTGTTGATCTTCGAAAGAAAGTAATTGTCAAGTGTGTTACTCACGAGGTTGCTGAAGTTGCAACTCCATAAACTCCTGAGGCAGAGATCTCATTAAATCTGGAGGGTAGGCAAGAGCATGGAGAGGTTGTTGATTGTCCATGATTCTTTGTTTTTTTTTTTTTAAACACCCAAACATTCTGTTTAGGTTGTGTAAACAATGACTGCCCGAGCAGCTTTTAATCTCGGGTACTTGTAATATTTTCCCTGTATATATAAATACACTATGTTGCTCGTTTAATTTTAACTAGATATATTTTTTTACTGCTATACATGATTTTTAGCTTACTTTCTCGAGCAAGCAGAGTTTTATTTCCCTGTTCGATTTAACAAACAAAGCACAATACTTTATAAATTTGAAAAAAAAAAAGAAGTTCTACTCACTTGTGCTTTTTACTATTTTTCTTATGTGTGATTATGTATACTCTATATGCCCCCCAAGTGATTAAGGAGGTTAAAATCCTTGGTCACTTACCAAATAACCAGTCCTATTTGAACAAAACCCGTTTGTTCGTTAAACATAAAAAAAATAGTATAATTAGAAAAAAGCATACATGTTAAGCAATACTTGTTAAGAATAACAATATGCTTGCCAAAAATTGAAAGTGTTAGACACACCCCCTTGTAAATAACTTGTTATAAAATGGACAAATATCGTGTCTATGAAATTTAAGAAATTTATACGAGCAACAAATGATTTTGAAAGAAAACATATGAAAATGATTCTTATAAATGTCTGGTCGTTAAAAGAGGGTATAAACGTGCCTTACGACCAGATAATGACAAATATTCTAGAAAATAATTGGCTATTACAAAAATGGGAAAAAATGTGCATTTATAACAACAACAAAAATAAAAAATACTATTCATGCACTGGTCGTTCTTAAAAGGGAAAATTTGTGCCATACGACCAGAGATATACGGAAGTTTTGAACAACAAATCATTGATAATATTAAGGTGTTTTCCATTCTGGAATCTTGTAATTAGTTTAACATTTAATCTAGTAAGTTTGTATGTGCCTAGTAGTAAAACATCTACGATTTGATACGGTCCTTACCAATTAGGCATCAATACTCCTGATGTAGGATCACGAGTATTTTTGAAAACTTGCCTCAAAACCAAATCTCCCATTGAAAACTTTCTGTTCTTGACCCGAGAATCAAAATATCGAGCAACTTTTTCCTGGTATGCAGCTACTCGTAGTTGTGATTCTTCTCTTCACTCGTCAATTTTGTCAAGAGTTTCTGCAAGTGATTGGTGGTTACGATCTTGGTGGTATATACTTCGCTTATGTGATGGAGGAGTTAGCTTGATTGGTATCATTGTTTCATATACGTAAGCTAAAGAGAATGGTGTATGACCATTTAATTTTCGAGTAGGTGTGCAGTATGGCCATAGCACTTCTGGTAAGATATTTGACTAGTTTCATTTTGCTTGCTCGAGTTGTTTCTTCATGGTGTCTTTTAAAGACTTATTAACAGCTTTTGCTTGTCCATTCGAATGAGGGTGAGCAACTACAGAGAAACTTTTTGTGATGTCTTATCTTGCACAGGAGTTTGTGAACAGACCGCTATCGAACTGTTTTCCATTATCTGAGAGAATTTTCTTTGGTAGTTTGTATCTGCATGTAATATTCTTCACTACAAGGTCTAGTAATTTCTTTGAAGTGATAGTTGTCAGTGGCTCTACTTTGATCTATTTGGTAAAGTAATACATTGCAACAACTGCAAACTTAACTCCACCTTACTCCACATTTTCCTGTAGGTAGCTGCTCGATCAGATTTATACCTCATACAACAAAAGGCCATGGACTTTTCCTATAGGAGCTTCTCAAGGTATTTTGGATAATCACAGTCACTTATCACATTTCTTCACGTATTCTAGTTCATCTTCATTTATTGTAGGCCAAAAATACCCTTGCCTTAATTTTTTCTTTGTTAGGCTATGCCCCTTGCATGATTGCCACAAAATCCTTCGTGTACATCCACCATCAGCAACTCAGCTTCTATTTTAATAACACATTGGAGTAGAGGCATTGAGTACCCTCATCTATAGATCACTCCATCAATAATTACATATTTGGCAGCTTTTCGAACTATTTTTCGGGCTTCATTTTTGTCTTGTGGTAAAGTACTTTGCTTTAGATAAGTTGCAATAGGAGTCATCCAGGATGGTGTGTTATCTAGCAGCTATTGTTTATTTTTTAAGGAAGTTGGGTTGCGTAAGGTGCTCAACCGATATTATGTTTAAAGTGTTTGCATCCTTAGCACCTGCTAGTTTGACCAAAGCATCAGAATTTGAATTTTGGTCGAGTGGTATCTGCTATATAGTGTACTTGTTAAATTATGCAAGCAGGTCTTTAGCTTTTCTTAAGTAGTTGGCCATCTTTATACCTCAAGCCTGGTACTCTCCTAGAATTTGATTCACAACTAACTGCAAATCACAGTAGATATCTATGGACAAAGCTTTAACATCTCTAGCGAGTCTTAAACTATGAAGTAGGGTTTCATACTCTACTTCATTGTTCGAGGCACTAAAACCAAGCCTTAGTGCACAATGAATACAACGTCCTTTAGATGTAGTCAAAATTATACCAGCTCTATAGTTGTGCTCATTTGATGATCCATCCAGAATAACTTTCATGTTGGCCAAATTTTTATGTGTTACCTCTTGTGATGTACCTTGCTCGTTAGTGTCTACTACACCTTTCACTCAGAAATAAAATTTGCTAGCGCTTGTCCCTTTATCGCAGTTCATGGCTGGTACGTAATCTCGTATTGCCTGAGCTCTATTGCCCACTTAAGCAGTCGACCTGAAGACTCAGGTTTGAGGTTGGTCAGTTAGGACTTTGATCGGATGGGCTTAGAAACCCAATCTAAGTTTCCTTGATGCAAGGAGTAAGAGATACACAATTTTTTTGATCAAAGGATATCTTGTTTCTGCTCCTACCAACCGCTTACTGATGTAGTACACTAGGTGTTTGATTCTATCCTCTTCTCTTAAGTGTTGCACTAACAACATGTTCAATGACTGCTAGATAAATGAGAAGAGTTTTGTCATCAATTGGTTTTGACAATATAGGTGGTCATGCAAGATGTTCCTTATGTACTTGAATAGTTTTCTCACACTCCTCCATCCACTGAAACTTGTTGTTCCCGTTTAGTAGGTTGAAGAATGGAACACAATTATCCATCGACTTTGATACAAATCTGCTAAGGGCTACAATTCCTTCATTGATGCTTTGTACATCTTTAACCTTAGTAGGTGACTTCATTTCAATTAAGGCCTTTAATTTCTCAGGGTTTTCCTCTATGCCTCGTGAATAGACGATGAACCCCCAAAACTTCTCTGAGCCTACTCCAAACGAGCACTTTAAAGGGTTAAGCTTCATATTGTAATGTTTTAAAATGTTGAAGCACTCTTCTAAGTCTTGGACGTGCCCGCCTACCTTTTTAGATTTAACCAGAATATCATTGACGTAGACTTCCATGTTATTTCCTATTTGATTTCTGAACATCATATTGACTAATCAATGATACGTCGTGGCAGCATTTTTTAGTCCAAAAGGCATTACTTTGTAACAGTATAAGCCTATGTTAGTTTTGAAGCTAGTATGCTCCTCATCGGAAGGGTGCATGGTAATTTTTTTATGTCTATCAGTAGCATCGAAAAGTTGGCCGATCCTCGACAAAGGAATACAATCTTTTGGACAGGATTTATTCAGATCTATAAAGTCTACATAGGTCCTCAATTTTCCATTGGGTTTAGGTATGAGAACTAGGTTTGCAACCCATTCAAGATAAAAAGCTTCTCGTATAAACCCATTTTCTTTCAGTCATTCGACTTCTTTTTTTAGGGCCTTGGATCTTTCTTTGTCGAGCAGCCTTATTTTATGTTGGACGTGTTTGAAGTTATCCTTGTCAATATTGAGAGCATGTCTTATTACAGTAGGGCTAATACCTACCATGTCTCTATGTTTCCAAGCAAACACATATTGGTTGTGTTTTAAAAAACTTATGAATTCGGTCTTGACCTCCTCAACCACGTTTTTTCCTATTTTTACTGTCTTGGTTGACTCCTCTTGGTTGGGTGGGATTTCCTCGAGATCTTCAATTGGTCCCACTCCAGAATTGTAATCCCCAAAGCAAGGATCAAAGTCTGTTTTCTCACTTTGGGCATCGCACTATTTGGAGGCTTCCTCCTTATTTGTTGTGGTCTGCTCGAGTTCTACCGAGCTGCTAACTTCCATTATTGATGCTAGCCCATTCTTGGAAGGACCAACAAAAATCATATCGGTCGTGATTGGGCCTTTCTTGGTTGTTGTGATTGAAGAATTATATCATTCTCTGGCTTCCCTTTGATTTCCTTTAACACATCATATCCTAGTAACACATCTTATCCCCCTAGTTAAGAAATTCGTTGTTAGAGGAAAAACTGATGTGATTGCTCTCAAATAAATAAGTATAAGCATTCCAAGTAAGATATTAAACGCTAAGGGAAGATCGACCACAACAAAAGTAGTCATTACTGTGTTGTTTGTTGGTGCATCTCTAACACTAAACAACTAGTGTAATTATTCATGCTGAAGTCATTCCTTCTCCAGTGAAACCATACATGGTTTTTGCGAAGGGTTCGAGATCTCAAACAGAAAGTTTGGTTCTTTCAAGTGTGGTCTTAAAATGAATGATGACTGAAGAGCCATGATCAACCATTGTCCAGGCAACAATCATAATAGCAATCTGGGCTTCTATTATTAATGGATCATTGTGCGGGAACCTGACGTTATTGGTGTCTTCCTCGGTATATGTAATAGGTTTACATTCATACTGAGGAATTTTGGGAGTACGCTCCTTGACAGCCAACACGTCTTCACCATGTTCTTGGTGTAGCGTTCGGGCATATCTAGAGCCTTTATGCTATCGCCAGCTAGGTGTGGCCCTCCGCGGATCATGTCCAGTCGCTCTGCTACTCGAGCAGGAAACAATGGTTGGGCAGGTGCATCAGGAGTCCCTGCAACAACTAGGTTCTGGTCAACTAGGTGAAAAATATATATTCTCACTGCCCGATGATTTTGACAAATTAGAAACTCAATTTTGTCTTTGAGTTTATTACACCCATTAGTGTCAAGTCCATAATTGTTATGGAATCTACAAAACTTGTTAGTGTCTCTCTTGCTTATATCCTACCTGATAGGAGTTGGTTTCCTATAGGGAACTTCAGCTTCTGTGACTTGAAAGACTTTTTCTCGTGACTCCAAGAGCGTAGAGTAAGTGGTAAAATGAGGCACATATTCTTGCAACTTATCATCAGTCTTGGCTTGCTTGTTTTCATTGTTGTTACCACCATTAGAATTGTTGGTTCGTTTACCTCCGTTCTAGTTATTCTTATTACCATTACCATTTGTTGTCTAGTTCTGATAAGAATTAATGACTGAGTTTTTAGCTGGTGCACTGCTAGTTCCAGCTTGGTCAGTCTAATCAACTTTTCGAATAGCTTCTTCCAATTTAATAAACTCATTTGCTAGGTCGAGAAATTCTCCAGTCAAATAGATGGGTTTTCATCTAAAATTGGTCCAAAGCCGCCCTTTTACTTTTATTCTGGCTATAATGGCCATAAGCTTTCTGTCATTGATGACTGTTTTGGAGCAAAAAGCTTCTTGCATAAATCACTGCATGTAGTCTTTAAGTGGCTCGTTGGGTCCTTTTTTAATGTCAACGAGGCCATTGAGCTCGACTGGAAGAGTTCGAGCACCAAGGAATTGTGAGTAGAAGAGTCTCACAAATGCATCCCAGGAATTAATGGTTCCAGGCTCTAGTTTGAAGATCCATTATTGAGCAAAGTTAGTAAGGGTAGCAGGAAAAATCTTACATCGAACATCGTCCTGAACACCTTGGAGATCTGTCTGTATCTCAAAGTTGTTTACATGAGAAACTTGATCTTCCTTGCTAGTATACATCTTCCAAGTTGGCATCTTGAACATGGGAGGTATTGTTGTTGGGATTTGTGCCCTTAAAGCGTATTTCTGTATGAACGATTATTGTTAATTAAATAAAGTTAATATTTTTCACTCATTTGTATTTAATTATACATGTCATTCATCATGAATATCCAATATTATTGATGTGGTCTTGAATTAAGTATATGTATAGTGATCTATATACAAGAGGACTTAACTCAAGATAATAATACAAAAATTGTCCGTAATCGCTAAATAAAGTGGGAACTTTATTTAATAAAGATTATGAGTATGGTATATCTTCTCTTTAAGACAGAACAATTTATCCAAGCTATTAAGTGTAACGACACAAAGAGATAGAGGTACTATATATAATATAGATTGTAATGGACTGTGACACGATGAAAGAAAGAACTCATGATAATCTCCATTAAAATATAGAAGTTCAGCATTCATCAATCGATGGTTGTTTGAGACTTGACCTCAATCCTGAAGTGAGTAATGAACTCTTATTTGTGCTTTTATGACTTTTGACTTATCGAGTAAGGTTCAATATTCCTACGACCGAATTCCTGATACATTGGAGTCATAGAATGACAAGTTGCTGTGAACATACTTCATAGATATGGAATCCGCTCCTCACTTAAATGAAAGAAAATTAGTTATTCCTTTTAGTGTTGATTCGGGACTTGAACATAGTGTGCTCAATTTTTGTTGGAGAATAGAAATTTCATTTTAGAATAATATTCATTAGAGGATTGATAGAACTTATTGATAAAGACATAAATAAAGAGGTTAACAAACATTAAGGCCTAGCTTTAATTATGAACAACTAGCAGAGGGTCATAACTCACACAATGACTAAATCAATTGACGACTTTATAGTTATAGCTTCTAATAATATAAGACTGTAGTTTTGAGAGTTCAACTATGAATTTCTAGTGGAATAATTCGTAGTTAATAAATTAATTAATGGAACTAAGAGTTAGTGAAATTAATTAAATTATTAGTGCTTAGAACTACGAGTCCATATTGTCCCCGTACTAGCTCAATAACACAGAGATAGGATTTTTGTATTAAAATGAAATATTTAAAAATAATAATGTACTATTTTTAATCTAAAAAATTAATATTATTTGTGAAATAATATTTAAAATATTATTTATGAAATCATATTTAATGGAAAATAAAGTTATATTAATAATTTTGAAAAATTAATTTTTATTGAAAATTAATTTAATCATATTTAATTGTGTGGTATAATTGTATATTGGATAAAATAATATGATAAAGACCCAACAAATAGCATTTTATAGAGATAAAATACCATAGATCCCATAGCCCTGCAATTTGCGCCAACCACTGTCCAAATGGATTATAGCCCACGCAGAGGCCCAATGTGGTTAGGGATAGGCCTTATTTCTATTTTTATATTAATAGAATATAACATCAAGAAGAAGAAAAATACAACTGATGCATTTCATGTTATTTTTCCAAGAAAGAAAAATAGAGAACTTTGATCTCTCTGAATTGTGAAAAGAACATTCGCTCATGTGTTGAGATCAAAAAGTGTGCTCTTGTGTATCCTACCAAATAGCATATACATCCACTTGTCTCCTTCTCTTTATATGAGCCATAGTATGGAAGATGGTGGGTTAGGAGACTAAGACACTATTTTATCTACACATGTTCTACATTTAGAAAAGGTATTTGTAAGTTTCTATTTTATTCAGATTCATGCGCATAAGAAAGATCTCGTTCTATTTAGGGTTCCTAGAGTGATTCATTCCTATACTTTAATAATTGCTAATATTGTATTAAAATATCTCATGATTCCGCTGCACTGTCAATCACATTATCAAAAACAAACAATTCACAAGGCATTAATTTGATCAGAGAAAGGGGAGCATTTCCTTCTTCTCTAAATCAATGCCAGTGGGCTTTGGGGCTATTAACTCCTGAACCATCAAAGTTAATGCATCTAATTGTGCCTGAATGGAAGGAGCGACCAAAGTATCAGCTGCTGGAACAACACGTGGAATTTCTAGTGGGATTACCGGTGCAACAGGTCCTACAACATTTGATATGTCGTTTTCCTTAAGCTGGTCGAGGACATTCAGTAAGGCATGTCCTCAGTTTACTAGTCTGTTAAAAATGTTGTTTCCTCTAGGTCTCCTTCCAACATTTTAGCTTTCTACTCGAGGGGCACCAGCAAGTGGTCTAGTAGGACAGTTGAGTTGCTCGGGTTGATAAACAGCTCTTCAGGTTGCACATCTTTACAAACAGGAGTGTTCTCAGGCATAGGTGGGCTCGAATGAACAAACTCTCCTTTAGGTTATCCATCATTGCCACGATCATTATAGTAATGATAATTTTGAGGTTGGTAGTATCTATTGTCTCCTACATAATCATCATAGCCATCTAGGTAGTATGTTTGATAACCACTACTCACCTCCTGGTCATTTCTTCTCTGATATCTCCTTGGAGGATGACCATGGTCATAACCCCTTATGGGTTTCTTCGAGGTTGTTGTCCTTGATTCTGACTTTCTGGTCGTCCATTCCTTTGTTGTCGAAATGGTTGACAACACACAAATTTTGTGGGTGGGGAGGATTTCCTCCTTGGAATTCCTTCCTCGTGGGGCCAAGTGTTTGGGTTGTTCATTAGCATATCTCTTTTCTCCAGAGACTTACCTGCTATGGCATTGCTCGTGACCACGATTAGGTACAACATGTTCCTCTTGAGGCTTCTGGTTTTGTTGTATTGGTAGATACTCACTTTTAGAGTGTTTGCTCTGAGTGGACCCAGGAGGAACTACTTGATCCCGAGACCTTGTGGGTTAAGTGGGTTCTGCCACTAATCCATCCAATACTGAAATTCTTGTCTTTTCTTGTTCAGGGCCTCAGCTACAACCTCTTTGGATGCAACCTTATTCTCATGCATGGCAACAAACTACTCCTACATTTGTCCCACGAATTCCTATCGTTATTCAATGTCACGGTAAACATCGTCCCCTAAATCCACACCAGGCTCATCGTGACCCATTACTCCTTGTGGAGGTTGATTTCCAGGTGGAAGGACCTGCTGACCAGTATACAGAGGGGGAATTGACTACTCGAGGGGCGATCATGCGGTCTAGTAGTCGAGTTTCCTCCTTGTGGTTCCTGTCTTTGCCTTCTAGTAGTTATAGACATTGTTTCAGATTAATGAATTGAAATTTCTTTGAGTTCAACTCTCAATGAAAGCACAAAAATGTTGACCAGAGTTTTAGTTAATGACACCGAGTCAAATTGAACGACAGTCAGTAATAAATGAGTTGAATTCAAGTAAAACGACACAAATAATTTATAGTGGCTCGACCCCCAGAACTGGTAATAACCTATGTCCACTTGCACTTTTATTAATAAAAAAGGACAAAGACTAAAGATCTGAAGAAGAAAAATTCAACTGAGTTTCCTAAGCCTGAGAAAGAATACAATTCGATAGGGATTTTGTATGTAAAGTGTGCATAAAAACAAATGACTATGAGGGATCTCTATATAAAGAGTCTATTAGTGGGTTATGGGCCTTACAAGCATTAAATATGCCCTACACACAGAATGTGGGCTTGTTACAACTAGATATATAATAAAAAGATATAAAAGAGATATTTGAATATTGATTACATAAATATCTCATAAGATTCGAATCACTATGGTTGAGTACAACATCCTTCAAGTAGGAACTCCCTTCGAGCAAGCTGTACCATTAATAAGGCATCGACCGTATCCTTGATGACAACCAGACACCTTTCAAGCAGTGACCTGCAGATGATACTCTTCGTCTTGTTACGTGACAACAACAACTCCTTTTACTGCTCTTGAACGGGAACGACCAGTGCGTGAAAATCGTCTAGCATGGATGAGTTTATTACCTAATGTTGCCATGTGTCATTATCATATGCCACGTCATCATGTCCAACTTTGGGTTAAACATCAACAATATGTTAGCCACCTAGGACAAAAATTAACAATAGGTCCACGTTTCGGTATATTGTAAAGTTCGGGGGGAAATTTTAACAATCCATATAGTTTAAGGGGCACAATATGGTGGTGTCATAACTGTAATGCCCCGACTAACTCTAAGACCTCGAACCATTAAAACTACTAAGCATAACTACTATTTTGGAATACATGCATAAAATAATAAAACTTTATTATAAAAATCCAAAATACAGGATCCCATTGTTATTACATAAAATCATAAGGAAAATAAAACCTTTAATTATGAAATTCAGTTTTTAGTAATTACCAAATTAATTAAACCATTTGAATTAATTAAAGTGTGGAATGGTAATTAACTGTTTACACAGATTCCAGTTCTATCGGGACAGAATTCGAACTTGTCACGACAGAAACTGACCACAATAAAAAGACAGTGCAAAACAAGAAAGAACACAACGAATTTTTATAAGGTTCATAAACTCTTTCGGATAACCTACTCCTTGGGGCCACGCCCAGAGAATAAAATCAATTAATAAAGAATCACAAGTACAAAATATTGACTTAAACAAAACAAGACTCCCTCTTGAGATTTGCCGCAACTTTGTTGTACTTCTCTTCACTAATCTGATCTTGATTGAAACGCTCAACCACTTGAACTCCCTTCAATGGCCAGCAAGTGCTTGCATCCTCCCGACACAAGGCTTGTAAAAAAATTTCTCCCGAAGACTATAAACGTTGTGTTCAAATTACAATGTGTATTCACTCATGAACGTGGTATAAACTCACCACTAAAAACTAAACACTCATATTTCTACAAGATCATATGAATACTTATGATCTTGAATACAAAGAGGAACTCTCACAAATATTACAATACACTCATAAATTATGCATCTCAGAGTTTGCCCTTCTCACTGCCTTTAGAGCGCTATTTATAGAGTCCTTTTTCGTGCTCATAAAGGCTGAGAAAGAATCTCCTAATAAAGGCAAGAATAATTGAAAATATTCTTGATTGATGAAGAGTTTCCTTTTTTAGAAGATGTTGATCAAACATATACGATTTTGGTGGGGACAGCTCAAACCTGTGTCGGATCAAAAACAAGCTCAAAAAGGAAACAACAATTAATGATTTAAGGATTCAGTTTCCTGTTTTTCAATTCTTGAGCTGCACGAAAATATATAAACAAATATTCCAGAAATGACTTTGGGTAATTATTGAATATTTGCAAGATATAACTTCCCTTTATAAACAAATTCGGACAATATAAAGCTAAATAAGGAAGCTAATATAATCCGAAATTCACAAAAAGGGAAAGTGAATTTCCGAAAATGACAATAAAGGGAAACAACCAATTTATCTTTTAAGAAAAAGATATTTCTATAAAATATGCCAATTATAGGATTTACAAATTAATTGTTAAAATAATAAATGCAGAAAAATAGATACATAAATTAAAAAATCTAAAAAAAAAAACTTTATCCTCGATCTTTACGAGCAGTCCAATCATTCAGTCCTCTCCCAATACACATGTCAAAGCTGCCATGAAACCAACCCACCTTCCAAGCTTACTTTCTTGCACCATCTAAAATAAAAAGAAATGAGTCTCTAATGCCCAGTAAAGAAATTCTACTAAAGCATATCATAAAACATAAGACTAAAATAAACATAAATCATAAAACATATGATGTAAAAACATAAATCATAAAACATAGGACTACAATATTAATGGCTATTAACTCTGTATCGTAGTATGTGATAGAAACCATCTAGGTCCTTTTGCTACTATTCGAGGTAGGCTTAAACACAATATAGTATATGATAAACCATCTAGATCATCTTGCTACTATTTGAGGTAGGTTAAATCATAACTACGGTCTACGATAATGATAAAAATCTTGGGATTTGCTTATTTGCTATCTAAGCAACTATATGTCCCAAGCAACTACAACATAAACATATACATATTTACATATAACATATAAACATAATCATAACACATAAAATCTAACTTATTTTCCTTACCGAAAACCGGGATATTGGAGACAAGAACGTGATGGAAAACTCCTAAAATCAAACAGTAAGATCCATAAGTTTTCTAAAGAAATGGGGATGAAAAGAAGATCTAAACCATCAAGATAGTAACTTACCGAAAACCTTAAGTTTCAAGAAATTCAAACACCTAACCAAAAGCCATAATAACAAGTTAGGATCCGAAAGAAAATGAAAGAATAAAAAGAACTACAATGAACTAAACCTGAGGATAAGAATACCTTGGATAGACTAGAACTTTGATCTACACCTCAATACCGAAATATCACTCTATCTTACTTCCCAAGTGTTTATACAACTTAGATGGAAAAGCTTTTATCCCCAAAACCCTAGTATTTCTCTCTAGATTGAACTTAGGAGCTTGGAGGCTCTAAAGAATGCGTGAATGATGAAGAAAATGGCTGACTGAAAGGTCCTATTTATAGAGTTCAAGGAGTAAAACTAACCCTTTTTAAAATGAATAAATAAATGAATAATAATTGAATAAATTTGAATTTTATGTTCAACAGATGCCCAAAACTCGATCAAAAACGTTCAAGAGCAAGTCCAAGTTGTTGAGGATTGTTTCTAGCTTGGATTCCACAGAATTTCAAATATGCCAAAGGGAGTCAATATATCACCCCCTATAGGCGATATATCGCTTGCCCCTATATCCCAAGCCTCCATGGTTTCGTTCGTGAAAAGTCAACGTGTTTTCTAAATCACTCATAGGCGATATATCGGCCCCTATAGCTGTGATATATCGGCATACACTGATATTTTAAACACGTTTTTTCACACTTTCAACACACTTGAAGTTTGTTAAAATAGCTTTGATTGAATAAAACGTGATCCTAACAGCTGCTGGAAGGTTATAGACCTTATAGATCTATCCCTTATTAATTTATTCATCTAAAATCCTTAAATCCTTAATAAACATGCATGTGACAAGTGTCACGTTCTTAATTATTCTATCTAAACCTTACGTTATAATAAATATATTTTCTAGGTCCAGCTATATTAATCAAACCTCATGTTAAAATTAATATTTCTAAACTATAGGTTAAACTTATAAAATCCATAACTATTTCTACGAGTTTCCAACTAAATCCCAGCCTAAACCAATAATCACGAAAACTAAAATACTACAAGCTACTACTACTACTGTTGTTGCTGCTGCTGCTACTAAGTAAAATTCCAAGATGCTACAGTAACTTCGAGGACAAAAATGTAAATTATTCAAAAAGAATATTATAGTGTTTGTTAAACTTTGATTAAAAGTACATTGTAAATATAAAATTAATAATATTTTAAAATATAAGTTACAAAAATAATTTTTAGAAAAAAATCAATTTTATAGTTTAATTAGCAATAAACTTTTATAAATATATTTATGTAATAATTAGGGATATATGTAAAATAATTACATATTATCTTTCTTTCTTTTTTTTTGAATGAAATTACATATTATCTTATAAATTAAAATTGTACTAATTTTAATTTTTAATCTTAGTTCCCTATTTTTTTTTCTTTTAATAAGGTGTTATTTGTATATTTATCAAATAATTTTAACAAAAAAAATAAAATAAACAACTTGTAATTTCAGAAAGAAAAAAAAAAGGTAAACTAAAAATAAGCCACAAGAATAAATAAGCTTGTTGTCTTACAAGTTGAAATTAGCTTTGATATATTTCTCTAAAAAAAATAATAGAACTATTTATTTATTTATTCAAAGAATATATATATATAGCATTCTTGCCCCCGAACTGTGATCGATTCAGATCGTGCCCCCCGAACTATACATGATACTAAAATGTGGGACTTTTGTTAGAATTTTTCCTGGGCGGCTAACAGAATGATGATGTGACATTTTTCTATGGATGTGGAAATTCCATGTGTATAATTAATAATTTTGCCCCTCAAACTTTGAAAACTACCAAATCGTGTCCCTTTTATTAATTTTTTTTTATAAAAATGTATTTTTTCTTAAAAAAAATAATTTAAAAATATTAAGAAAATAAATAGTACAAAAAATTTCAAATTATAAACAAATTTTCACCACAAATCTATGCACTGATAATGGAATATATGAATACGAAGAGTAGAATCTCAGAGATGAAAATTATCATTAATATTACTATAGGTCGTCACTCATCGTCAACCCTTCAATTCTAGATCTGTGCAATACATACATCTTGGTCCTCTGTCCTCTCGTGTCCTCTAATTGTCTTTGTTGTGTCCTTTGACTGTCCATCTCGTTGTAGAACCTAGAGTGGTTGGGAAGGCTGGAACGGATGTGGTAAAGAAGAAGAAGAGGAAACAAGAAGGGGAAAAAACTTAATTTTAGGATTTATTTTATATTGTAAAAGAAATAAAAAATAAAAAATAAAGTTATTTTTCATTAATTAGATTTTTAATTGTTTAATATTTTAAAGAAGACTAATTTTGAAAAAAATTGATAAAATGGGCACGATTTGGTAGTGTTCAACGTTCGGGGGCAAAATTGATAATTATTCAACATGTGGCATTACCATATCAGGAGCAAAATGCCACACCATCATTATGTTAGCCACCTAGGACAAAATGTAACAGATATCCCACGTTTGAGTAACAAGTATAGTTTAGGGAGAATTTTTAACATCGTGAATATTTCAGCGACACAATCTAAATTGTATTGACTCAAGGGTCTTCAATGTTTGACCAAAATTCTACATTGTTGACTTAGAGTCTAGTTGACTTTATTTTGATGATACAGAAAACAAATATTTGATTATTACTTGCTACTAATCATTTCTTGATGTTATAGGAAATTCAATCAAAGTAACATACCGAAGAGATGGAATCAAAAAGTTCAAGAACTCCATGATAAAGAACTGATCAAGATCGATCAAGTAAGAAGACCATGGATATCAAGTGGATTCCAAGAAGATTCAAAGCAAGCAGCAAATCAAGACTTGAAGACTCAAAAGACTCAATACAAGACATGGGCAATATGGTAGAATTTATTTAGTCTTGTAAAATTGATTTGCATGCATGCTTTTAGAATCTAGATACAATTATGGCTAACTAGCATGTTTAACAAGTTATTTCATACAAACAATTATTTTCCAAAACAGAAATTATTTTGAAATGCTACATTATATTTAAAATGCTTTAGAAACTTGTTTTTATCAAACCCGGGTTTAGGAAAATGGTTTTTAAATTGTTTTAAGTCCGTAAAAATTGGGGAAATCATGGTTGCTCACAAAGAGCAACCAGCTAACCAGTTTCATAGAACTGGTCGACCAATCCCAAAACGGATGACCAGCTCTGCCCAACCAGTCGACTGATTTGCTACAGAGGATTGATTCTATGGAGAAAAGGTTCAACAATCTTGAAACCAACATGGGAAGTTGCTTTGATGGAGTAAATGATCACTTGTCCAACATGTGGAACTACTTTAGAGCTTTGAACTGCTTCCTCTACCTCTTTTTTAGAACTTTCATGATTTTTTTTTTAAAATTATTTTCTATTTATTTTAAGTTTTTTATGTGTGTGTTTTTTTTTTTTTATGTTTTGAAGACTTGGCTATGTAATATTTTGAACCTAGTACTCTATATTGTAATGTGCTATGCACTTTCTTTTTATCTACATTTATAATTCATTATCTTACATCTTTGGTATGCCATATTTTTTTATTATGATGTATGCTATGCTAGATTGGTATCTAAATGCTTATTTTCTGAATGTTATTGCTTGATATGATACCTTAGGCCACCATTTGTTATGAAATCAAAGGGGGAGAAATATGTTTTCTATTTGAGTTTCTCTTCTTAATCATACTTATGCAAATTTGCTTTAACAATGTTTTATGAGTATATGATTAAGGGGGAGCAACTTGCTAGCTATTATCAAGAAAGGTAAACAATAGTAAATGAAAAGGAAAATCTTCATTGCTATAGATTACGGGGGAGCTTTGCTCGTATTTCCTTAGTATTATTTACTTTTCATTTCCCAAATAATCAAATATTTGATATCATAAAAAAAAAGTGAAAATTGTTGACTTAAAGGTCTTCAATGTTTGACCAAAAGACTACGTGTTGACTTCAAGTCTAGTTGACATTTTTTTTATAATATAGAAAACAAATATTTGATTATTACTTGTCACTAATCATTTCTTAATGTTATGGCAGATTCAATCAAAGTAACATGCAAAAGTGATGGAATTAAAAAGCTCAAGAACTCCATGATCAAGAACTCATCAAGATCAATCAAGCAAGAAGACCATGGATATCAAGTAGATTCCAAGAAAACCAACAAGATTCAAAGCAAGCAGCAAATCAAGTCTTGAAGACTCAATACAACACATGGGTAATAGGATAGAATTTTTTTAGTCTTGTAAAAGTGATTTGCATGCATGCTTTTAGAATCTAGATACAATTATGGCTCACTAACTTGGTGCACAAGTTATTTCATACAAATAATTATTTTCCAAAACAAAAATTATTTTAAGATGCTACATTATATTTAAAACGGTTTAGAAACTTATTTTTATCAAAATCGTGTTTTGGAAAGTGGTTTTAATTTTTTTTAAGTCGGTAAAAACAAGGGAAATCACGATTGCTCACAAAGAGCGACCGGCTGATCGGTTTCACAGAATCGGTCGAACAGTTTGCTATAGACATGCAAATATGGATTTTAGGGAATGCATTTCAAACAGCTCTGAACGGATAGTATTTCATTCCTTCTATAAATAAAGTCATTTCTAAGCTTCATATAGAGCTCCTATCAGTATATTGTCATTGTATAAAGCTTTCCTAAGTATTCTAAGCTCCCACATAGTATCTATCTAGCTTAAATACTTTTTCACACACTTTGAGTCTATATAGTATTTATCATTCTATAGTGTGCTTGTATCTCTCTCTCTAGGAACTTCAATTGTATCCATTTATTTCTGAGAGAGTTGTTATATACATTGTACTAAACTCCTATCCTTCTATATTCAATTGTACTTTGTTGGGTGAGGTTGTCACTATAACCAACCAAGGAGAGAGTGTGTAGTGACATTGGCATTTGATACAACTAGAGCGCAGTGACATAGGCACTTGAAGAACAATCATTGTAAGAGTTTAATGGTGCACCTTGGTAAAACCCCTGGCTGTAAACGGTTTTGTCAAGACCCGTAACTTATTGGCTAGAGGATATAGAACTCAAAGCTAGGAAGTAGCTCTGAAGACCAAGGATGTAGGTGTCTTTAGTTCTACCAGACCTTGTAAAAATCAAGAGTTTGATTATTCTAACCTTATCTTATTTATATTTGATATTCCTCATGATTATTTACCTGTGCTTTAACTACTACTTGTCTTGTTTCTTCAATATTTGCACATAGGATTATGCTATAATTTTTATTTTTGCATTTGGCCTGAATTTCCTATTCATCCCCTCTAGGAAGCCATCATCAACCCAACAATTGGTATCAAAGCTATGTACTCATTTTATGTAGATTTAACCATTTAGAGTATGGCTTTCTCAAGCACTTCACAAAATAACATGCTAGAAGCTTTCAACACATCTAGACCTCCACTTTTCAATGGCATAGACCTTCCTTATTGGAAACTTATGATGATAGGGTTCATTCAATCTATGGATCATAAATTATGGATCATAGTTAGTGAATATTCTTATATCCCTTAGCATATATTTAATGGAAAGGAAGTAGAGAAAACTACTAAGGAATATAGTGAAGATGACTACACCATGCTCCCCAAAAATGCCAAAGCCTATAACACTCTTGTTTGCGGTTTAGATAGAGACTTTAAGAATGTAGAACAAACATCATCGACATATGAAATATGGAATATGTTAGAGGTTACCCATCAAGGAACTAGTTCCTTGAAGGACACCAAAATTTAAATTCTGGTGACTAAGTATGAAATTTTCAAGAAGCAAGCTAATGAAACCGTTGCTAATATGTATACTCGTTTTACTACTATCACTAATGGTTTGAGTGCTCTTGGCAAGGTACTTACACAAAAGGAGATGGTGACCAAATTTCTTAGAAGTCCCACCAAACCATATCATAGAAAAGTGGTGATCATTCAAGAAGCAAATGATCTCTCAACACTTCCATTGGAGGAACTCATTGGTTCTCTCATGAACCATGAAATCTTATTAGATCAAACACAACAAGAATAAGGGGAGATGGAAAGAAAGAAGAAAATAATTTCATTCAAGTCCAACTTAAAACACATTGAAAAATATGAGGATAAAGAATGTGACACGGAGGATATGGCTCTCTTCTCAAGAAAATTCAAAAGTTTCTTGAAATTCAAGGAGAATTTGAAGAAAAGGCAAAAAAAAAAAAGACCTCATTTGTTATGGTTGCAACAAACCCAGACACATGAAGATAGATTGCCCAACAAGAAAGAAAAATGTGCGACAAGCAATGCTAGCTTCATGGATGAATAGTGATGAAGAGGATTCTGATGATGATAAACCAAGAGAAGTAGCCAACATGTGTATGATGGAATTTAATAATGAGGTAAGTACTTCAAAAGCTCACTTTTCTAGTTATAGTGAAAGTGACTATGAAAGTGGTGAAATATCTTATGAAAAATTGTCAAATTCTTATGATGAAGCCTTGTGTGATTTTGAATCCCTTTTAAAGAAAAGCATGCTTAAAAAATATAAGAATATTTTTTTTTCAAATGAATAGATGCTTTCAAAAACAAAGAAAATATTTTAAAAGAAACTAAATGATTGAATTGCTTAGATTTTGAAAAAGAGACTATTGAGTTAAATGCTACGATTCATGATTTAACCAAACATCAACATAAAAGCAAACCTCAATAGCAAACCATAATCTCATATCATAACAAGACATAAAATCACCTTACAGAAAATGAATGTGCGCACTGCGCATGTAAATGGGAGAGATACTACGAGGAAGATCTTGTGGTCCTCTCTACAACAATTGTGGTCAAAATTGTGACTACCTTTGTCCACCTTTTACCTTCCCAAGTACATGCCCTAAAACATTTAGCAAACAACATGCATTCCATAAACATTAGCAATCAAGCAAATATTTTTAACCTCCTCACCTTGACATGTGTGTGGAGTCTTTGAAAAGAAGAAAGTGATTCCGCTTCAATGACCAAAACCTAAGCATAAAATAAGAGCCTTATTGTAAGAACCAACACCATGCCATATATCTAAGACACACACCCTACTCTTTTTGCATGGGCCATGCAAAACATGCATTAAATCCTTGATCATAGTATTCATACTTTTATAATCAAACTCAAGCCTAAACAACCTTAAGTGAGCATAAACCTAAAAATGATAAATGATAATGATACCTTTGGAGATCGAAGTCGAATCTTACCCTTCCTTGATCCTTGGAATTGAAACACTTCTAAACCATAAAACCACACTCCAGTAACCACCAAGAAGAAAAGAAGAAACTCATAACTAAATTCAAACCAAACATCGAGATCTTACCATAATCATTATTCTTTTTCTTCACGAAAAATCTTGAGCCCTCAAGGTAAACCTCCACCTTCTCGGCCTCACCTTCTCTTTCTTTCTTTTCCTTTCTCATGCCTACCTTTATTTCTTCCCTTTCTTGTGCTGTGCAAAAATGAGAGCTAAGCTCTTTCTTTATATAGGCCTCGAAACATTGCCACCAACCAATATTAATTAATGTTAATTGATTCCAATTACCATTGATTTTTCATATTCTATTCATAATTGCATGAACCTAGTCCTTATTCTAGCCATGCTTTTCAATCACTATCACCATCCATGGTTTCCTAGAATCAATCACCATTAAATCCACTTATTCTCCTATGAACCCAGTCTTATTCTTGCACTCTACACATGATTGATTTCCCATCATCAAATCCCATGAATACAAAATTTCCAAGCTAGAAATAAGAGACAATCCTTCCATTTATATCACCAAATCAATCGAAAGCAACAACCATGCTTGATTTTCAAAAATGGCTCTTAAAGGCAACTCTTTCTTCCACTCAATCAAGTAACAAATCTTTCCATTTACATTGCCATCCTCTCCCCCTTTGAATTTTCAAAAATTCTGCTTATATATCCCCTTTTGTTGTGCCCAGTTTTCAAGCCATAATAAATGTGACCTCGAAAGATGGATTCGCAGGAAATGAACTCGTACAGTTTGAAGTATACTCCAGGATTATATATTGAGCTTGCAAAACTGAGACGACCTCGATTGTGGTGACCTCGAAGTATTCACGATCTCGAAAGGTAGCTTCCGAGATGCATCTATCTTCAGGAATGACCTCAGATCTGGGGTTCCGAGCCAGACGCGCATACGATCTCGAAAGACATGTGACCTCGGGAGATGTCGTTAGCTCGAACGATGATGTGAGATCTGGGAGAATAAAGCCTTGGAGATATGTGATAATAACTTTGAATATCTACAAGTGTTATCCACAAGAGACGCAGTCTACATTTATTACTGTAAATCCCCTAGAATCGTGGGATATTATTTGGTTAGTTATACGCCCCCTGGTCTTCAGGGGACGTTTCCTTTTATATCTGATTATAGGCATTTAAAGCCATTTATTTTATTTACACAAAAAGAGTAACTACCCAAAATATGTGGGATAGTATTCTGCAGCCTTCTCTATAAATAGAGAGGTCATGCACCATTGTAATGGACCGAAATTCTGAACCTTGAGAGAAAACTCTGAAGAATTCATGCTTAAGAATTTTCAGAGATAACCTTGAGTTTAATAACAGAGACTCGTGGACTAGGCAGATTTAACTGCTGAACCACGTAAAAATCGTGTGTTTGTATTGTCATATTTTAATTGGCCATTATCAGTTATTGTTTACGTGCTCTCCTTTCACTGTTGACGAAAAATGGCGTCAACACCTTTATATTTCAAAAATTCATCTTGTAGTGCGAACAAGAAATCATCATTAATTATCCACAATTTTATCCCATCTTTGAAGCATTAAACCACACAAATCTCTATGATCTGACCACACTTCTCTTTCACATACACCACACGCCCAAGGTTTTCAAAGCACACACAAATATTAAATAAAATAACTAAATAAATAAGGAATAATTAATATGGTAAATAAGATAGTAACTAATTAAACAAATAAACAAGACAATAATAAAAAAATAGCAAAATAAAATAATTAAAATAAATAAGTACATTAAACAATAATTTATTATATTAAAATAAATAAATAAAACAATAATTAAATTAAAAATGTGTGTCCAGATATGACAATCTACCCACCTTAAAGGAATTTTTCCCTAAATATTTGACTCACCAAAAAGCTCGGGATATTGTTTTCTCATGTGATCCTCCAATTCCCAGGTTGTTTCCCTTGCCAAACAGTTCTTCCACAGGACCTTAACTAGTGGAATCTTCTTGAATCTCAGTTCCTTGATTCCCTTTTCTATGATTCGCACCAGCTGCTTGTCATAGTTTAGGTAATGTCTCAACTCTAACGGCTCGTAACTCAACACATGGGATGAGTATTACACGTACTTTCACAGCATAGAAATGTGAAAAATGTTGTGCATATGTACCAGGGCTGGTGTTAAAGCTAAGTGAAAGGAAACATGCCCAACCTTGTCTAGTATCTCAAATGGACCTATGTATCTTAGGCTTAGCTTACCTTTCTTCCCAAAACGCATCACGCCTTTCATAGGTGATACGCTAAGAAACACAAGGTCACCTACTGCGAACTCGAGTTCCTAGTGTTTTGGATTTGCATAGCTCTACAGTCTACTCTGAGCATTTAGCATCCTTTTTCTCATCTTCTCTACCACCTCAATGGCTTCCTTAACTGCTTCAGGACCTAATATCTTCTTCTCACCAACCTCGTCCCAATTAAGAGGTGACCTGCACTTCCATCCATAAAGCATCTCATTTTGCGCATTCCCAATAGTTGACTAATAACTATTGTTATAAGAAAACTCCATTAGCGGTAGATAGCGAGTCCAGGACTATGAAAAGTCAAGCATGGATGATCTTAGCATGTCTTCTAAGATATTAATCGTCCTCTCGAATTGTCCATTAGTTTGAGGATGAAATACGGTGCAAAAATTTCAGTCTAGTACCCGTGGCCCTTTGTAGACTCTTCCAAAAATTTGATGTAAGAATTGAACATCTATCTGATATGATGGACTTTGGTACTCTGTGAAGCTGCATGATTTCCTTTACATATAGCTCTGCATAATGATTCGCGGTATAAGTTGTCTTAATTGGAAGAAAATGTGCCAACTTCCTGAGTCGATCAATAATTACCCACCACAAAGTTCATGGCTATGTCTTCCCTTTTCCATTCTTGGATACTAATAGGTTAAAATAACACAGCTAGTCTCTGATGCTCGAACTTAACTTGTTGACAAGTCAAGCAGTTGGCAACATATTCAGCTATGTCCTTCTTCATTCCTGATCACCAATATAATGTCTTCAAGTCATTATACATCTTGGTAAACCCAGGAAGAAGGGAATATGGTGTTGTTGAGATTAGTGCCCTTTAAAGCATATGTAATGAACAATTTTTTATGAAATGAATTTTTGCATATATTGTTTGTTTGTTTATTATTATCATTATTAGAATAATATTATGTGAATATTAGAAAATTCCCAAATTCGTTATTCTGACTACAATCTTGTATTGGTACGAAATGATTAAGATTGTAGGGAACGAATTTAAAACATTCACAGCTATATGGAATCTTTGGATTAAGTACTATAGGTATGATTCACTAGTACTATGAATACATGTAATCTAGATTTAGATTTCTGATGTAGTAGGACATCTTAGTGGAGGTATTTTGTATAAAGTGGTTATACATGAACGGCACCTGATATGTTATTAATACTAAATAATTTCGTTTACTTTACAAGTATTAATTAAACATATCAATTAGATGATCATATACAAATTGATCTTAATCCTGAGGTTATTACGAACTCTTGTTTATGTTATATGAGTTCTTTAATTCACTCGTTATGGTTTGTCAAAATGAATTGGCTAAAAAACTATGTTTTGAGAGCTCATTAATGTAAATGGCTGGGGACATAATATACAGATATGGAATCTATACATTTCCGAGAGAAATTGAATAATAGTTCTCTTAAAGGTTGTTTTTGGAATTGAAAGGTTATTGAGCTCAAATTCATAAATCAGTTTATGAATTAACCTTCACTAGTAAAGTTAATGGTACTTAAGGGAACAAGATATAATTAAAGAGGTTGAACGATAATTAATTCATATTTTAATTATGAGCCAATAATAGAGGATTAAATTGTCTGTAGTGATTAAATCAATGGACATGTTTATGTTTAAAAGTACTTATAAATATATATCTATAATTACAAGAGTTCAGTCTCATATTTAGTGGAAAAATACTGATATTAATAAATTAAGGTTATTATATTAAATAATTTTAATTTATAATATAAATTTATTGGAGCTTGAAGTTATAGGTCCATAAGTCCCTGAGATGGCTCTATCAACACTATTCAAGGTAAGACTAGAAATTGGGAAAAATCAAGAAAATGACATATTTGGTAGATATTTGTTCTTCAGGGTCAAATATGTAATTGAGAAAAAATATTTAATTGATGTGGCAATTTTTTAAATTGACATTTTAATTAAAGCAATTTTCGAAATTAATTTTTTAAATAAAATGGGAATTTCGAAGTTGTTCTTTAAATAATTAGAATAATCAATTGTTTTTATTTAATTAAATAATTGTGAAAAAGATATTTCTGATAATTCAAAATAGTTTTGAATTTGATCTAATATTTATTATTTAATTAATTAATCGGATAAGATATGTTATCGAGTTTAGATATTTTTTAATAAATAAGTTATTAAATATAATTAAAAGAAAATTTGTTGTAACACATCCCTAATATAGGGATGTTGCACGCCAACTACAGTCCAAGGATTGTAGTTCACGTGTACACTATGTAACAGATCAAGATTGGATCTTGATATTTTTCTTTTCTTTATTTAATAATAATAAATTTATAGTTTGAATTTTAAATTTTGAATATAAGAAATTCATTTTATAAATATATCAAGAATACATCTTTCATAATATGCGTAATATTCAGAATATTCTAGAGAGTGAAAATATATCGTACTATTTTCCTATCCCTTAAATTTATCTCAAAACTTTGTCTTAGAACTAATATTCCAAGATCTCGTGTGTTGAGAATATCTTGTGAATTAGAAATTTTCCTACCATTACTCTACATGCCCACACGCGTCTTGAGGTGTAGATATACATCTTGGAAGATCTTGGTCTGAGTATTTAAAGAATTGCTTTGGATTTGGATTGGATGTTCGTACGAGATACAAAAAGATAGCAAGGATTCTTGAAAATTCTTCAATTGGTAAATCCTCATCATTTTATTTCTATATGATTAATGTTTTGCATATTAATTGATCTGATTATTTAAAGATTGTTTAAATAAAAAAAATTTAAATCTCTGAGCCCAACACCCCAAGCTTTCTGTTGCACATATGGTAAACCAATTACCAACAATTGGTACATGAGCGGTTATTATTCTCTGCATGTATTAATTGTTGTGTGGGTATTGTTGACGCGGGTTTTCGCCAACAGTGGATTAAAGAATCTGAAAATAGAGATATTAGGCTTTTGTAAAATCGTCATTGGACAAATAGAAAGTATTAAGAGCACTCACACACTTTTACGTATCTCGATGGTTAAAATCCATCTAATCCATTAGTCACTCTTATTGATCTGTTTTGTTCTCATTGTGAGATTGTTTGTCACTATTTCACCATCTCTACATGTATTAATCTATCATCATGAAAATAAACATCCATCCATTCAAACATATATCAAATATAATATAAAAACGCATATAATCTCACACAACAATTAATAATATGTATAGATTAATGACCTGCTTTGGTACCAATTGTTGGAAAACCATTCAGAGCACGCAGCGAAAACTTTGTGTGGTAGGCCCATTGTTTTTTTATTAATGAACAACAGAACAACAATAATAAAAAAACTTTCATTAATCATAAAAATAATTTATATGACCAAGAAAACAATCCGTAAATATTATCATACAATACTATTAATCATGCAACAAATATGTATATAAATATACAATATATTTATATACAACATATAAACACAAAAAATTAAGAACATAAACTTTTACCTTTTGAAGCCTATCAAGTGTCATTAAGTCTTTTCGTATTTTTATCAATCTACTTATACAAAGCTTTAAGCACTCAACCCACGATCTTCTGGAGGGTTCTCTACACCTCAAGATGTGTGTGGCACATAGAGAACATGGGTTTGTATTATAGGAATTACAAGTATTTCTCAACACATGAGAACTGAGATTATGGTCTGAGAATGGCTAGAGTAAAGAAGAAGGAAAAACTTTTTGTCTCACAAAAAGCTCTGAATGATTTGTGTTATGTGTATGTCGTGTCTTGTGTTGTGTTGTGTATTTTTCTTCTTCTTTTATATCATATATAGAGAGTTTCACATTACCATATCATTCATAATAATAATAGTAATATAATAATGATGATAGGATATGATTTAGGTAAATATCTAACTTACCAAATTTTAAAAATATATATTTTAAAATTATTAAACAATTAAATAAATAAAATAAAAACTACACCGATACAATATTAGTACAAGTAGTACACGCATGCCAACTATTCCCTTTTCAAGGATTTTGCATTTTTCTTTTATTTAATTATTTAACTAAATCAATCTCCCACAAAATAAGGTATTTATCTTTTTAAGGAAAATATGACAACCATATTTCAAAATTTAAATTATAAATTCGAAATTCAAAATTTAAATTGATGATCATCATCTTTTAAAATTCAATAAATCAAAAAACTATTTTTGACTTACCAATTTTATTTTCTCCCACTCAAATAAAATAATTAATTTCAAAAATTAATTAATTTATTTATTTATATGAAATTTAAAATTTTATATATTTAAATTAATAAATATATTTTAAAAATTAATAATTAATTACTCAACCTCAATTATCATATAATTGCATACTTGACCCGAAGAATAAAATTATTCTCAAATTCTCAGATTACAGTTATACCCTTGTATCAACTCTTACCTTGATATGGTGTTGATAGAGCCACTTTGGGGACCTATGGACCTATAATATCAAGCTCCAATAAATATTACATTATTAATCAAAACTCTTTGATTAAATAATCATATTTATTATTCTCATGATTACTCCATTAAAAGTATGACATTTAACTCTTGATAATTCTAAACATATATTTACTTAGTACTTTATTAAGAATAAAGTGTCTATTGATATAATCATTACATATAGTGTTAATCATCTATTAATGGTTCATAATTAAAAGGGAATAAAATTACCGTTTTACCCTTTTAGCTATATCTTGTTCCTAGAGTACCATTGACTTTACTAGTGAAGGTTGTGTCACAACAAGTTTACGACATGAGCATTCATAACCTTTTCAGTTCCAAAAGTCAACCCAATAGGGAACCATAATTCAATCTATAAGAAGGTATAGATTCCATATCTGTTAAGCTACGTCCCCAACCATATACATCATTGAGCCCCCAAAACAATTGTTCTTAGCCTGATCATTATGACAAACCTTAACGCATGAATCAAAAGATCAAATGGCATACATAGGAGTTCATAGTAACCTCAAGATTAAGATCATCGTGTATATGATCATCGTTTGATGTGTTTGATTAATACTATGAAACAATATTCAAACAAGTATTAACAAAACACATCAGGTCTAGTTCTACATACTCTCAGCATGCAAAGTACCTCAACTAAAGTGTCCTACTACACTAGGAACCCAGATCAAGGTCACGTGCATTTATAATACTAGTGAACCGTACTAGTAGTAATTAATCTAAAGATTCCATAACTTTATTTTACTACTAACTATTTAAGTTTATTATCTTAATCTCAATCCTCCCATACCAATCTGAGATTAAGACCACATAGATAAACTTTTGAATTTCCCTATATTCGCTTAATATTATTATATAATATCGAACATAGTCAATATCTATAATAATGCTAATTCAATTCAATTATTTATTTCATTTAAAACATTTGTCAACTACAATTGATTTAATGGCACTATCCCTAACAACAATGACCTGCAGTTTGACAGCGAGGTGTTCATGGACTTTTGTCAGTGGCACGGGGTTATGAAGAGCTTTTCCTCAGTGGCCCACCCGCAGGCAAACGGGTAGGTGGAAGGAGTCAACAAGAAGATCAAAGCTACCTTTAAGAAAAGGCTTGAACAGGAAAAAAGTGCTTGGCCCAAGGAGCTTCATGGGCATTGTGGACTTACTGCACCACTGCCAAGACCTCCACTGGCCATTCGCCATTCTCTATGGTCTATGGATATAAGGCCATGCTTCTGGTTGAGGCAGCAATCTCCACGCACTGATGGGATACGTTTGATCCGACCACAAATCACACTTTACTCCAAAAGTCTCGAGACCTTGTGGAGGAGCTTTGTGAAGCTTCTTAGCTTCGAGTAGCATCCTATCAGCAGAAATTCGCAAGATATTTCAACACTAAAGTGAAGGATATAAAGTTTGGGGTTGGAGATCTAGTGTTGCGAAGAGTCTACTTAACCACCCGAGACCCCGATGCAGGAGTGCTGGGACCTAACTAGGAGGGCCCATATCAAATCGAGACGGTTGTATGTCCGAGGAGATACAAATTAACCCAACTAAATAAGGAATTGATACCCCACGCTTGGAATGTCGAGCACCTTTGCTTGTATTACCAGTGATATTAGTAGTAAAATTATTAATTTTTGTAATCTCCTTGTAGCCTCCGAGCACAGTTAATGGAAACAGTGTAGACAAAACACGGTAAAAAAAAAAAATAGATTCTGCTTATATTTGATAGTTTCCTTTATTATGTATGTACTACTCGTAGAGCACTCGCTCACTAGCCTAGACAAGTGATCACAGACTAGTCTCCAATCACTTGGGGGCATGGAGTTAGGGCAACCTCGCAGAGAACCACGCCTTGCGAAGAATAACATAGGAAACTAAGCTTGTCAAAAGCAGAGTAAGCCTAGTGGAAATATCCCAATAATAGAAAAACCTAGGAAACTAAGAAGTCTTGAGTCCGCGATCTAAGAAATTAAGCTTGTTCAGAGCGAAGTAGGTTTAGCGTCTAGATACTGAAGACTAAAATTCCTAGTAGTGCCAGAAAGGAATTAGGTCACCTCCCGTGGACATTGCGCCCAAGGAGAACTGACCAAGTCCATTGATCTCAAGATGCAAACACAAGACTAAGTCCTCTGTACTTGGTCCTGAGGCATGGACTTGGGTTACCTCCCATGGAAATGGTCCAAAGGAGCACTGACCAAGTCCTCGGTAAGCCGAAAGCAAAAATAGCATCAGGAAGTCGATGACTTGGGAAGCTAAGCTAGTCGACGAGTGAAATGTCCTTAATGTCATGAGATCCCATAGCTAACTGGCTTGAGAAATACCCACTGCCAAAGAGTTCCAAGTCACACGAGATAGGATTTAGCATATTCTTCCGAGGACAACGCGCGCCCAAGGAGTAATAGCCAAATCCCAATCCTCGAGATGTGAACGGAAACCTAAGTCTACTGTACTCGGGCAAGAGCCTAAGTCACCTAAGAATTAAGTGGAATACTCTGTGGGAACTTGAACTAATTGCCCCAAAATAGCATGAGAATGGACTTAGGGTTATCTTCTGTGGATTTCGTGCCCGAGAAGTAATAACCAAGTCCCTCGATCACGAGTTACGAATTAGGCCTTGAGTATGCACATCGAGTCAGGAATCGAACTTAAGAGTAAAAAAAAAACAAATAGCATGAGAACGGACTTAGGTCACCTCCTATGGACATTTTACTTGAGGAGCAATGACCTAGTCCTATGATCTCGAGATGTGAACTGAAGCCTGAGTCATTAGAACTTGGAGCTAGACCTCAAGTGCCAAAACTTGAGTGTCAGAAAAAACCTAGACTAAGGGCAGGGATCTCAATTACCTAAACCTAGGATGATGAGTTCACGACCTCCACATGATTAGGTCTCAAGTTTTGTACTTGCAGGGCAAATCAAAAGGCCCAAGTTGACCCACCGGTGACCACGTACCCCTGGGGGGGCAGGTAGCTTAGTGTGAATAACCTCCTAGGGGCCTAAGTCATTGAGACTCAAAGACATAGGAATGCATTAAAGTTACTTTCAAGGACATCTAGCCTAGAAGACAACACTAAATTTCCTAAGCATCAAGCACTAAGGCAAAACCCTACAGTGCAACAGACCTCCAAAGCCTGAGTCGTTGAAACTCAAAGGTGTAGGATAGTCAAGTGCTGTCACTTGATCCCGCATCAAAGTTACTCTTAGGACAACGAGCCTAAGAAGAAATACTAAATGCACAAGAATCTAGACACTGGCAGGAAGATCCTCAAGCTCTAAGTACTGCAGGTTGGCCCCCTGAGTTGTTGGAACTCGGGGACGTAGAGTCGCGTCAAGTGTACCACTTGACCTCACTTTAAAGTTACTCTCGAGGACCGCGAGCCTACAGAGCAACACTAAATGCCTAAAAATTCTCTAAGTACTAAGAGAATTTAATAAAGACTTGAGCACAAGACCTAAGCCAATGACTTGGGACTCTCATGAGTTATGTTATGTTAAGTTAAAAGAAAAACATTGTAATAGTGGTACCAAACTTAAAGTACAAAAGTTAATGCTCGGGGGCTCAAGATTAAATTGTTTATGGCACGCAGGCCTAAATAAGAGAGTCATGCCAAATGGCCTTCCAGGACCTCCTCAACAAGGTGAATGATTGGGTCCACTTTTGGAGCCTTCCCAGCCTCGTGAGCCATAGTCTGAGCCGCCTCCACAATTTGGGTTGCCCGTAGACATTCTTCGAAGAGTATTTTGTACTTCTCGAACTGTCCCATGATGTCCAAGCTCATCTCCTGATTATGAAACCAGGCCACATAAAAGGCATCCTCAGCAATTGTCTCAACTTCCTACTTGAGTTTGTCCACTTGATGCTGAGAGGACCTATTCATCTTCATGGCTTGGATGGCCTTTCTCTCACCAAGCTTGGCTCTATCGATGGCTTCCTTAAGCTGCTCTTGAAGATGGGAGATCTCCCAAACTCCCCAAGCAGCCTCTGTCATTGCGTTCTTAGCATCCTCCTTGGATTTCTCCAACTCTTCGGTGGTCTTAAGGGCAGCCTCCTCAAGCTTGTGAGAGTGTTTTTGCTCGGCTTCCAAGGCAAGTGAGCTCTTTTTGAGGTGCTCAGCTCGTTTCCTTGAGAACTGTTATCTTGTTCTAGAGATCATATGACTTATCCATCATGATATCGCCTAAGCGTTGACAAGCCAAGGCAGACTGCATAAAAAGAAAAATTAGTTCAAGTATTGTGGCATGTAAGTAAAGTAAGATACCGAGAAGTAGTGACTTACCCGAATAGTGGCATACCAGCATGAAGCAGCGAGAGAGGCGTCGCTGTTGTCACCCAGCTAGGCAAAGCTCTTGGCAGTCAGCTCTCACATGGTGGAGCTAACCCCCTAAAGGAGCTCGGTTGTGGGAGGGGAGACAACTTCCCCTAGATTGGTTGAGAAAAGAGTAATCAGCTCAGCCAAGGATCAAGGTTAGGTTATTAAGGGTCGAAAACCCGTTCATGAAAAGGGAGGCATCCTTGTAGTCCCCAGAATGGTTCTCGTTGTGATGGGGAGCCTTGTGGTCGAGGGATGTGTTGGCATACTTTATCAAAGCGTAGTACTCCATCCCGACTAGCCTTCTTCCTTGGGGTGGTGCAGAAGCTGTAGAAGTACATGATTTTCATCGGAGAAGGTGCGGGCCAGTTCCTCCTCCAATACAGAATGTACATCCCTGAAAACATTCGATAGGCGTTAGGAGAGAGATGAAAGGGAGTTATCTCCATGAAATTTAGGAAGTCCACAAAATATTGACGCAAGGGCTGGGTGGCCCTAGCCATCAGGTGGGCTTGGCTCCAGGCACCAAGACCATTCACACTACGGTGTGTCCTCTCAAATTCCTGAAAAAGTTGCACCAGACATCTTTCCCCAATTGCGTAACGCCTCATGATGGCCTCCAAGGCCTCAGGGTGTTGGACCAAGGTGTGGTACTCCTCCACTTCAAAATCGTCAGCCTCGTACAACTGATTGGGGTTTGGAACAGGGGCTCGGTTGACTTCATCCATAGTCAACCCCCTATGAACTGGTAGCACTAGCCTCTCTGCTGTCGAGTCATCAATGAAAACAACCAGTTCCATAACTGGTTCTCGAGCCTTCGCCCTCACCCCATCTTGTTGTACACAGTGTTCTCGGTCCATGTCGAGGATCTCTTGGTTGAAGTGGTAAAATCCTTGTATGTGTAGCAGTCGTAGTTCCTCGGACATCTAAAACAAAACCAAGTAGTTAGTATTTTGACCGAAGAAAATAGGGCCAAAACATGAGAAACCCTAAGACTGCTACTCGGAGAGAAGAGAAGAAATAATTTCTAAAGACTTGGGGTGTCCTTGGTGCCAAAGAGTCGGCACCAGAGAACACTATCGGAGATTATGAGCATCATCAGAATATGTGAATTTTCCAGATTCCGGTCAAATGCCCAGAAATGCAAAGGTTGCATAAGTGTGCAGTAGGCCATTTTGACCAGTTCTAACATAGAAATTTTCCTAAAAAGACCTATAAAAGGTCAAAATAGCCTCTCAAGTGCTACAAAAAACATGTTCCTAATAATGCACCTAAACTCTCAAACAAAACTCGACGCAAGTGCGAAGCCAAAAGCAAAACTAGTAAATACTTACTTGAGATATAGTGTCAATAGGGACTGAAACGAGTCTGGACTTTGAAAAATCGCTTGCCATTCACCCAGAAATAAGACGACTCTCGCCAACCATCCAAATTAGTAGAGAAAACTCATAAATGGTTGAAAGTCTAGGAAGCTTGAGAAAGAAGAGAGGGTTTTTGAGTTTGGATATTTTGAATTTCTAATGGTTAAGGTGAATACTGAGGAGGTTCTCGAGTTTTTATACTCATAAAACTTGGCAAGAAGCAACCCCACCCCAGCTGTCAAATTACCTACGACATATTTTTTTGAGAAGGATCCAACGATCAAGATTCAAAGGCATGGATCATGATCATTAGCATTGGAAAAGGATGCCTTAGGTATGGGGCGCAGGGACGCCTAGAGTATGGAGTGGACGTTTTGGGTCGTGGAGCTGACCCCTCATTAATTGTGTGGATTGATTGGCCCAACAATTGGGAGTCAACACATAGCGTGAATTTCTAGAGTGATGTCAAGGAAGCCCAAACATCTCTCCCTAAAGACCTTTCAAATTACTCCTCTCAATCTAAGTCTCCACTACCCGAGGATGAGTAAAGACTTGGGGGGAAAATGTTGTTCGTACTTTCACCACCAGACACGTTGCAATTAGGAGTAATTAATGACCAGATAAGTCATGAGGTCCTCAGAGTATGAACGCTTCTGGGAAACATAAACCAGCCAAGTCGTGGGTGTCTGCAGATGAGGCACACCCCAAGGTCTATCCTCGAGGCGAGGATGTCTCCAGGTGAGGCCACATCCCGAGGAGCTCTCTTTACTCACCCATCTCCCAAGTCTAGGATTCTGGTCCTCAGACCAGAAGTAGCTGCCAGGTGTCAGTCACTGCAGGTATAGGCCACCATATGATCATCTGACAACTTTTGGTAAGCCTCGATTAGTGGTCTCGAGTTTGTATTATCAACAATTTGCATTTTCCACAACGCTGCCTGACATGGGCAAACGTGTGTCGCACCCTGACAGTTAGACATATGTTCCTCATAAAGTGGGTATACAACCTTCTGCAATGGGCCCCGCGCAATTTTCCTAGGTCATAGTCTCTATTTAGTGCAGCCCTTTTTGTATTAATTCAGCATTAATACCTCATAATGAGGGAATTTGTATTAATGATATGTTATTAATATTAATGACCCCAGCCACTATAAATAGGACTAGAGTATCTCCTTATAAGGGGTTCAGATTTTAGAGAGAAAGACTCTGTAACTCAGCGCAATATATACGCTGCCTGAGAACAACCATTGAAGCTTACTCAAACAAATTTCAAGCTCACTAAATACCAGAGTCTCGTACACTAGGGCTTTTTTTATAGCCTGAACCACGTAAAATCCTCTTGTTCTTTTCCCTTGTTTTCTTTATATTCTCAGATTATGTTAATATCGAAAAAGGCAGTCAACAGATGACATATTATATATAGGGATCTCGTATATCTTACATATACTAAGGTCAATATTTGTGTCCTGCTTAATGGTCGTTTACACTCTTCTTTTGGGATATTATATTTGCACCCCAAAATTTGATTAAGACACCCCGTTTTTATTAAAAATTAATATATAATATTTATTTTTTTCAACTTATGCTCACATTTTCTAATTTTTTTTCTTTGTCATATTCTCAAAATACATAAAAATGATATATATTTAAAATATATAAATAAAAAAAAATTAAAAATATCAAAACTTGTAGTAAGAGTTTTTTTCTAAAATATTATGAAAACGTACAAGATAAAATAAAAGTATTGAAATTAATAAAAAAAAATTAAAGAATGTCAAAAAGAATATTGAGAAAAAATGTTAAAAATTATTTTAAAAATCAATTTTTTTTTTAATTAATGGAGTGCCTATATATATTTTGGGGTGCAAATATGATGCCCCTTCCTTTTCAGCTACTTCATAAGGACTATATTGTACTTTCCAAATTGAATTTTGTGTTCCTCACCATCTTTGTCATCCTGCTTCTGAGAAATGGATTCTCCCCTTCTGCTTCACCACTTAAATCCATAAAATTGACACGCATCCAAACTCAAACCTCCTACTTCACCTTCTTCTCTTCACATTCCATCTAAAGCTCTTTCTTTCACCTTTCTTCTCCCTTCCTACTTTAGTTTCCCTCTTTAAAGCTCTTTCACTCTATACGCTCTCAAACTTCAAACTCGATCAAAATTCAAACTCTCTTCATCTTGTAAGCTCTCTCTACTTGACGTTGCAATATGGGCTCTCCTTGGCTTCTACCTTTTTCATTTGACTTGTTCTTTTCAAACTAATATGCGGTATTTGTGGATTCTACTTGCATTTCTACAGGTAATATCTACAGCTCCCCTTAATTTTTTTAATCTTAAATTTGAGTTTTTGTATGTTTAAATTGTTTTCAATTTCATAGTTTCTATTATCAAATTACTAAACCCATCGATCCCCAACAAGGTCATTGGACAAATTAAATAGAATGATTTGAAAAAAGTTTGTTTTTAATTTGAGTTTAATAATGACTGTTACAGTTCTAAGTTTGTGTTTGAGATTTTTATAAGTGATCTTGTGTTAAAATTGCAGAGAAAGAGGTATCTTCTTTCGCTCTCAAACTCCAAATCTATTCTATAGCACATGATGTCCATTATAAATTATGATACAACTATCTTATGAACATGCCTGATTTGGTCATCCAAGTGTTAGCCCTAACTAAAAAATTTTGTTTTCAAAAGGTATTTTGTCAAGGAGCTTCTTTTAGGCCCTTATCCGACAACTTCGAGATGACCCTATCTGCTAATATACTTCCACAATGGGAGGTATATGCTCTTTTAATTAGTTGTAGTAGAAATATTATTTTAATATTTTAATATTTCCACTGCATTGATGGTTTCAACTATGAATTGCTAATATAATTTTTCCATATTAACCCACCTACTAATTTTAGTAGAGATGTAGTTTGCTTTAAAATTGTCTTCATGGTTGATACTAAATTGTTTCCCATCATAATGCATATTATATTCTCTCATTCATAGCTTACCTAGACATGGGATCTAAAACAAATTTTGTTAATTAATTATTTAAAATATTTAAGTGTGTATCTTATACTTGGTTAATCTTTAACTCTATTTCCCTTTCAGGTTTTGTGGAACAAGTGATGGGTCTAAATTTTTCTCAATGTTGCATTCCATGATTCACACTCTTACTATATTTGGTTCAAGGCTTCTTAGGCACTTGGTAAATCTTTGTTGCATGTTATTGTGATATTAGGTTGCATTATTTAAGTAATAATGTTTGATCCGTAGATCGTCTCAAACTTTTGAGGAGGATGCAAAAGATGTACAAATAAAAAAAAAACCAGCATTTTATCATGTCCTCTCTTCGATTTTGACAACTTTAGGGAGGGCATCGCATATTCAATACAAATAACACGAATTTTCCATCGGGTTGCCACGTCCGCTGAGGTAGTGAATGGATCCTCCATTGGTATTTTATATGTATACCATTACGCCCAAGTAGTCTCGAAATGTAGGCTCGTAAAGAGTAAGCTCGGGATTACCAGGTGTTAGCATTATACTTATACGAATTGTCGCGAGATTCCAGAACTGCCATCAGTGCTCGGCTTGAAGGCATTAACCTTCTCCGAGGGTGAGTCCAACAGAATGATCAACTAAGTAGGAGGCGACAACTGGAATGGTGAGCTCGAGGCTACGAGTGATCTCAAAAGCATGTTGAAGCAATGTTCGAGCTCGATGACGTATTAAATATGCACAGAAAAGCTATTAGGAAATTCCTATTTCTTTGGGATTAGTTAAGATCGTGTGTTAAATCTCTATTTTTGTGAGATCTTTATTTAAATAATGCATTTAAGTGTTATTATTATTATCATCATTTAAATATTTATTTGAATTTAAATATGCGATCGTAACTTCCCTAAATTGGGGGGAAGATATTCTTGTAACTAGGTCTATAAATTGCATGGATGTAGTCTCTTGTACGCAGGGAATTTTTTGTATTGGGAAAGACTCTGAAAATTTTCTTTTGCTTGAAGCTTTCACACAAAGTTCATAATAAAAGTGACTCATGGATGTAGGAAGATTTTAACTGCTGAACCATGTAAAATTCTCTTTCTTTTCTTTATTTTCTTCCTAATCAATTATTTATTGCTCTACATAAATAAGTTGACGAAAAACAGCGTCAATAGTTTGGTGCTTTCGTTGAGAACCTTAATCAATTCTTCATACTGTTTAGTATAAAACCTCCTACATAACAACAATGGCTGCCCTGAACATCATTAGAACAAGTGGGCGACCTTTACCCCAAATTCCTGAAGAGCGTACTCCACGGACAGAAGACCATCCTTGAAGACCTTGTAAATAACCCACTGTGGAAAAAAGCCCTGATGTGGAGAGTGCCTCATCGTCTCCTAGAGGACGTCATGGTCAGAGTTATGGACCTAATGAGGAGTTTTACTATAATCCTGAAAGATACGTGCCAACGGTTGAGCTCAAAAATCGTAGGTTGTGTGAACAGCTAGCCGAAGCTACACGGCTAAATGAGGAGATGGCAAGGCGAGCTGCTGAAACCCAATAACCACCCAGAGGACCAAGGGTGACCTCGGGGGAGTACGGCTGCTAGGATGGTCGAACAAAGGGCCCAGCAGGCTCAACTAAGGCCTAGGGAAACTACTAGGAAAAGTCGACCTGAGGGGACTTCTCGGAACTCTACTAGGAACAATCCAACAGGGAGTGTTCCTGCAGAACCTGGGAATAATCGAGCTCCCTCGATAGCACGGAGCGATAACCCAAAGCCTGCCAGGCCGAATAATGAGAGGCTACCACCCCTCATCAATTAGGAATCCTCCTTCTCCGATAAGACATCCCTCTCCAGCACGAGGCGTATCCCAGCAAGTTCCCAGTGGGAACCGAGCAAGCGAAAAGGCACCTCAAGGCCTTCACGAAGTGGAAGCTGAGACAGGAGCCATCGGGCTTGGCCCAATCACAGGGGTGAACATGAGGCCCCACAGGGAGCGCATCAGGAACATAGACAACCCTAGTCATCAGTGAGTCATATGTCAAGGTCACGAACGACTGAAATGAGGGTGCATGTGGAAAACCCACCTCATAATTGAGCTCCACAACAGCAACATCCAGAGAGGAATGTTAGCTTCCTTGGTGGAAGTCAGGATTATAGCAAATCGGTGAGTGTGTATAACACCTAACCTAGAAATTATGAGAATTATCAGAACGAGTATCCTGGTCTTCGAGATCACCTAAATCAGAATGGGAGGCAATCTAATCAGCCAAACTCAGACCTGTGAACACACTTAAATACCCAGAGAGAGCCCCTACAACCAGTATATGGAAATCAATATAACCCTATGTTGCGACAAGGAGCTGGAGTTCTTACAAACAATAACTAGCTCCTAGTAGTGCAAGCTCCCCCTCCGGTGGATTTGGTCTAAGAGAGGATCAACCATCTAAAGGAAGCATTCAGGCTCCTTCAATAAAGGAAAAATAAAGAAAAGGCTTACGATTCCGGCAAGGAGCTTGAGCTTTTCTCCCCCTATATCTCAAATAAACAGTTTGCTAATGGTTTTAAAATACCCTGCGTGGCACCCTACCATGGGACCACTGACCCAGGCAGCCACATGAGTACATTTAATACACTAATATGAGCTAGTAACAATGGGTATAATCTCAGTTGTATGCTCTTTCCGACCACACTCACTGGACCAACAAAGAATTAGTTTGACAATAACCCAAAGACATTTAATCTCATCATGGGAACAATTGTCCAGAGAATTCAAAAAACTGTTCCACGCTATGAAGAGCATCAAACCTGAAGCATCCACATTGACCATTGTCAAGCAGGAGTTTGGTGAGTCACTGAAAAGCTACGTGGCAAGGTTCAATATAGAAGTGGCATGAGCTCGCAATGTTGATGACAGTGGTCATCTCATGGCAGTATGAGCTGGAATAATTCCAGGGAGTCATCTTTGGGATGACATGCAAAGGAAGCATGTGAGCTCGATAGCGGAGTTCAATACTCGGGCTCAAAGGTTTGTCAATGTAGAAGAGGTGAGGTTGGCACTCAAACTAACTTCTCTGCCCATAATAACTACAATGACAAATGTTAACTTAACCACCACCTCGGCTACACCCTCCGCAACGCGACCCTCAGGAGATAACCCTTCTAAAAGAAAGACGAATGAAGGGAGTAACTTAAAGGCTGACGAGGGTTAGAAAAAGAAAGGAGAAAAATACTTCTCCATTTATCTAGTTTATACCGAGCTCACGGATACTCAAGAATATATATATTTGTCGCGAATCTTTCAGGCGACCCGATGTGATGTGAAACCAGAAATCCGAAAAGGATTCAAAAAAATTCTACAGATTTCACATGGATATAGGTCATACCACTGATGAGTGCAGACAGTTAAAAGATGAGATTGGAGGATTGATTTTAAGAGGCTACCTCGGATAGTATGTCCTAACCAAAATCCAGCCCAGACTTCGCTTGGACAAAGGGTAGCTCCAGCTCATCCTACCCAGCAATCTGCGGCGCCACATGCAAGGGAGGATAATTGACCTCCCCCAATCGATGGACAAGATGTAATAACCATCGTGGGAGGGCTTTACATTGCAGGGCCAGGCAGGAACGCCCAAAAGAGGTATGTCAGGGACCTCAGAACAGGGGATGGATCTCCCTATGAGCCTGAACCATGAGCTCTTAAACAACAAAGGGTTGAGTCCCAACCCATTACCTTCACCGAATAGGACACCTTGCACGTCCAATTTCCTCATAATGACCCTCTGGTCATAACCTTTCAACTTTCCAATAAGAGGGATCATAGAGTCATGATCGATAACGGGAGTTTGGTCAACATCCTCTATAAGGAAACCTTGGAGAAAATGGGATTTTTTGTTCGAGACTTGAAGGCTTGTGCCACAAAATTATATGAATTTTTAGGAGAGGGAATCTCCAGCTGAGGTCTATCGAGCTCCCAGTGACCTTGGGAGACTATCCGTACTCGATAATTAAGATAATAGAGTTCATCGTGGTAGACAGCCCGTCCGCCACAATGTACTGCTCGGGAGACCAGCCTTGATTGGGATGGGGAAGTTACATCTGTCAGGCACTTGGCCATAAAATTCCCAACACCCACCCAGTGGCATTGGGACACTGAAAGGAGATAATTAGCTGCCCGAGAATGCTATAGCATCTCGATGAGGGAGAAGGGCCAAACTAGTGCGCAGGCCCTGGTAATATTGAGGAAATAAGTGAGGTGATATACGAGGTCAAAGAAGAGATTGATCCAATGGAAGATGAAGATAGGGTCAATCTCGGGCCAATTGAAGAGCTCGAAGACATTCAGCTCGATGAGAAGAACACCACCAAGGTGGTGAAGATTGGGAAGAACCTTCTAAAGGATGCAAGATATCAATTAATTTTCTTCCTGAGGGAAAATCAGGATGCATTTGCATGGTCTTAGATATGATTGGGATCAGTCCTATTATTATCAGCAATGTGTTGAACATCGACAAAAGCTTCCTTCCAAAGCAACAAAAAAGAAAACTCCTCGACGGCGAGAGGAAGAAGGCCTTGAAAGAGGAGGACGAAAGACTAAAAAAAATATGTTTATCAGAGATGCATTCTACCCAGAATGTATAGCAACCCTTGTTCTTGTCCCAAAGCCCAATGGAAAGTGGTGAACTTGCATGGACTATTCAGACGTCAAAAAGGCATGTCCAAAAGATTGTTTTCCCCTTCCTCAAATTTATCAACTCTTGGATGCAACCTCGATTCATGGCATCATGTCATTCATGGACGCATATTCTGGATATAACCAGATAGCCATGCATGCGCCCAACCAAGAGCACAAAAGCTTCATGACTGATAAAGGGTTGTATTGTTACAACATGATGCCCTTTGGGCTTAAGAATGTCAAGGCTAGGTATCAAAGACTGGTAAATAGAATGTTTTCTGAGCAAATAACAAACAACATGGAAGTGTACGTAGATGATATGTTGTTCAAGTACAAATACAATTGTAATCATGTTGATGATCTCGTCAAATGTTTTGCTATAATTCGAAAGTATAACATGAGACTCAACCCACAAAAATGCTCATTTGGAGTATCCTCGAGAAAGTTTCTAGGATTTATAGTAAATTCTCGAGGCATAGAGGAAAACCCAGATAAGATAAGGCCTTTAATTGACATGCCTTCACCTTGAAAGCATAAAGATGTTCAGAGTTTAACTGGACGAATGGCATCTTTAAGTATATTCATCTCAAAATCTACAGATAGATGCCTACCATTCTTTAATCTTTTGAGAGGATGAAAAAAGTTTGAATGGTCAGACGAGTGCGAGCTCACTTTTCAAGCTCTTAAAAAACATATCGCCAAGCCACCTTTCTTATCCAAACCAGTCATAGGGGAAATATTGTACTTGTACCTCGCTATGACCGAGTATGCAATTAGTGCAATACTTGTTTAGGAGGATAAGAAAGTACAAAAACATGTCTATTATGTCATCAAAAGGTTACTGGGGGCAAAATTGAGGTATCCATTGATGGAAAAATCACATCGTATTTAATACATGCGTCTCGAAAACTCTGGCCTTACTTCCAAGCACACCCTGTACACGTGCTCACTGATCAACCACTAAGACAAATATTGTCGAAACCTAAAGCATCCAAAAGACTATTGAAATGGGCGGTCGAACTTGGGTAGTTTGAGATAACGTATCACCCAAAAACAACGATAAAGGGACAGGTCTTAGCATATTTCATAGTTGAGTGTAATAGAATCGCCAACGAGGAAGTCGTAACCCCAGCTCGTGAGTTGTGGAGACTTTTTGTCAACGGTTCCTCTAACAAGAACGGTTCAGGAGAAAGCGTTATTGTAATAACCCATTCAGGAAACAGATTTCACTCAACCTTGCAATTTGTTTCGAGGCTTCGAATAATGAGGATGAATATGAAGCACTATTAGAAAGGCTTCAAATAGCTTCCTAGCTAAAGGAAAAATCCATTCACTGCTATAATGACTCCCAATTAGTTGTCAACTAGGTCCTAGGAGAACACCAGGCTCGAAGAACAAAAATGGTAGCGTACTTGGAAAAAGTCAAAGCAACAGTCGAACAATTTAAGTTCTACGCAATTGAGCAAGTTCCACGAGAACACAATTTGGATGTGGACGCTCTAGCTTGACTCGCAACAACCAAGCAAGTTGATACACTTAATGTGGTACCAGTCGCATTTTCACCTGGACCGAGCATAATCGAGCGTAGCGAATTTGAAGTCAATATGATAGACTCACAACCTACTTGGATGATGCCCATAGTTGACTACCTCAAAACCAGGAGCCTCCCAGAAGACTGGAACGAGGCTAGAAAACGGATGTACAAGATACCAAAATACACTATCTTGGAGGGGAGATTGTACAGAATAGGATATTCTAAGCTACTATTAAGATGTGTAACTCCACCCGAGGCTAGACAGATCCTAGAAGAAATCCATGAAGGATTTTGCGGGGATCACACTGGGGGGCATAGTCTCTCAAATAAGGTAATTAGGCAAGGATACTTCTAGCCTACAGTAAAAGTAGAATCATTTGTGTATGTTAAATGCTATGATAAATGTCAACGATTTTCTTCCATCCTGTGAGCTCCACCAACCGAGCTCACCATGATGAGCTCCCCGTGGCCATTCGCAATATGGAGGATCGACCTCATAGGTTTCTTGCCAATGGGAAAAGGGGGAGTCAAATATGTTGTAATTGTTGTTGAGTACTTCACCAAATGGACTGAGGTCAAACCTCTAGCTACATTCACCTCGAAGAAGTCTTGGACATCGTGGTAAAAAATATAATTTGTAAATATGGGATACCAAGGAAGATTGTCTCAGACAATAGAACCCGATTTGACAGTGAGCTGTTTACGCAAGTCTGCGAGAAAAAAGGGATAATTCAGAGTTTCTTCTCAGTATCTCATCCACAAGAAAATGGTCATGTCTAAGCCGTAAACAAGACTCTAAAGGGATCCATTAAGAAAAGGCTCGAAGAAGATAACTCGAACCTGAACTGGACATACACCCTTCTCCCTAGCCTACAGCTACAAAGCAATGTTGCCCATTGAGGTTGAAATTCCTACAATCAGATGTGAGACATACAACCAGAACTCAAACAAATCTTAGCTCAAAGAAACCCTAGATTTAATTGAAGAAAAATGAGAAGAAGCTTAGCTAAAATATGTTGCATACCAGCAAAGGGTTACAAGATACTTCAATAAAAGGGTTCGAGATAGACACTTTGGATTGGGAGATTTGGTGCTTAGATGCGTATTTTTGGCCACCCCTTGACAGGTGTGCTCGCACCTAATTGGGAGGGACCTTACCAAATTGAATCCATCTTTCAACCTGGAGGTTACAAATTAGCGAGATCGATTGGAGAATTGGTTCTACGAGCTTGGAACGGTGATCATCTACGACCTTATTATCAGTAATGTAGGAATGATGTTTATTTAGTTGTAACCAAGCTTGTACTAAATTTTTGCTTTCCATTAATAAAGCTTTATTTGTTATTCCAATTTTATTTTTTATTGTTATATTTTTTTCAAGCTCACGAAATTCAATAACCTAAGATTGTACACTCATAGGAAATTAAGGGGGCATAAGTGGTATGCAATAATTGCATACCATAGGCTTGAAAATATAGCATCAATGAAAATAAAATCAATTAATAGTGGATGGATTACTAACCAAACACGAATGCAAAAAATTTGGAACAAACCAGCATAAACTAATCGACACAATTAAAAGTTTGAATTCTAGATAAACCAACGAAATTCATGAGTCAAGACAAAGTTGGAATTCCTTGCAATGAAGTTTCGATCTCGCAACCTCGAGACTACTTGAAGATGATGAAAAGTTACTATATTTAAGTAAGAAATAACTAGACTAATGAGCTTATACGCCAATAAGTATTTTTAAACGCGAAAATACATGGTATAAGTAGTATTCGAACTTAAATGTAACAAGGTCAAAATTGTATAATCGATGAACTATGTACAAATAGAAGTCTGACCCTAAGCACGACATTGTATTTGTGTAAATAAATGAATATAAAAGCAATTACTCAGTATCATGCTTGAAATATTTCGAACCAGAAACATGATGTATAATATTAAGGAAAAATGCTAAAGGTAGATAATGTGCAAAAAGGTTTTCGGAGTGGAAACTTAGAAGCGTAAAAAACTACCATTAAAATATAAACATTTATCAAATAACCCAAGTTCAAGTTATAATTTTCTTTTCCCTACAGGCATTAAAAATTATAATTACAAAAAAAATAAAAACTATGGGTCACAACCCATGTGTTGGTCTTCATTGATTCGCAGCTCCGACATCCACTGATCCAGCATGTCCCATGACCTTCGCCGTCTCTTAAGCTTTGAGTGTGGCTTGTTCCTCCTCTAATCAAGCTTGCCACTTATTGACATACTCAGTCTCCTTGATGGATTGGAAATTGGTATCGAGGTCGGGAATTGTGGCCCAAATGCGATACATCGCCATGTTGACGATGTTGTCCTTCTTTGTCTTGAATTCCTCAAGAAGATGACCTTTATTGCTCTCTATGAACTCAAAAGTTGTGTTCTTGTCCTCCTCAAGCTTGGCATTCAGTTCCTGGACCCTCTTGAGCTCCATGTCCTTAGCCTCCAGCTCTTGTCAAGCCTTCTTCAGGTCGTCTTTAGCCTTGAGTTGTGCCTCCTTGGAATTTTGGGCATGCACCTTGCTTATCATGACCTTGCAATTCAGGACATAGTTGTGTTGAACAAAGGCTAGGAAGGCCTTCAATCACAAACAAGTGTTAAAAGTAAAGAAATAATTCATTAATGTTAAAACATGGAGTTTATCAATTCTTAAGGAAAAACTTACCGAAGAAAGAAACTCCCCGCTCTTGTCAAAAAGAGCATTGGTACTCTCACATATTGTTAAGAACTCCCACGAGGGAGCCCTGAGCTTGCTAAGGCATTGGCCCATGTGGGTCAAGGCGTCAGAACCAAGTTGGACTCCTGAAGTGTGGCGGCATTGTCGACCCAAAACTCGGGGACATAGGTTGAGACAGTGAGCTTGCGGTCTCAGATTGGAGAGTGGGAGGGGCAAATTTTCTCTGGTTGACTCGCAGGAGGAAGAGCTGCAGCCTCCGAGTGCACTGGAGGAATGGTGACGAGGTCGAGGGGGATGCCTCGAGCCTTTTGGTGACCGTGGGAGAATGGGCTCCCTTCGAGGACACTCGATTGCGGTTAGCCCCCTTGATGTTGTGGGTTGATTGAGGATATTATCGATATTTGAATCCATCTGGCCTGAAAAATGAAAAAACAAACATTAAAGGTTGCTTATGTTTGAAGAAAAGTAAATAAATATAAATGTTGAATCTTCTAAGTAATAGAAACCTAACTGGAAGACTCCTTCGAGCTTGAGCTCGGGGACAAGAAAATCGCCCTATCTTCAAAAACTTATAAGGAGGTTCTGTCTCTATAAGTGGGGGACATCCTCGATAAGTCCCTATAGTCGTTCCCATATTGGACTACTATCCCATTCCAAACTTCATTTAAGCTATACATGGTTTGGTATCTCCCTAACCAATTATCGAACCTATGCACCTTAAGATCTACCCCCAACTAGACCACAAAATTGTTCTGAGGATAAGAATTACAACGTTGGGCTTTTGTTTAAGAAGGGTTGGAGACCACATGGATAGGTCCTCCATTAGACGACCTCAGCAAGGCCTCATCTTGCGCTTCAATCCCTAAGCATAAGGGTTCGATCAAGCGGGGAATTAACGCCCAAGAATGTGAGCTCGAGTGCTTCTTCTTTGAGGGAATATTGGCGGTTAGTAAAAGGGCGTCCTCCCATCTCGTGAACTTGTGGATCTCAACATCATCTATAGACTCTCCATCACCAAGGAGACTGCATCGTCGGAGCTTGTCCTCGTGAAGAAGATAGTTCAGGTATTGTCGACTGTATGGGAGCTTGAGAATCTCTTCCCTGTGGTCTTTCATGGCCTTTATGGATTGTGGGCGATGGTAGTTGGCTGCATAGTTAATATGAACGGGTATTTCAAACTCGAAATGAAAAAAAAAACAAAGAAAACTACGACAGGATACTTATGGATCTGTTGGAACGAGTAGAATCTAGATGAATCGAGACTGTCTGTCCAGAAGAAGATGGACTTGAAGTTGGGAGGATGGTTAGGGATGTCCTCGAACAACCTTCTCTCCTTTGGGTAGCTCGACAAATAGTAAAATCCATCCCCACCATGAGCTCAGGAAGGATTACTTTTGAGGCAGAAGAGATAGGATATCGCGTGCCGAGTGTCCATTCCATTTCATCTCGTGGTATAGCGACCTCAATGGCTCCAAGACTTGGTATGAGTTAGATTGGAGCTGGAACGGGGAAATACCAAGGTAGTCAATAAAATTCTAAAAATATTCCTTTAGAGGCAGTAATGCCCCAACTCGAATGTGCTCGCGACTTCACATCGCGAGCTTGACTTTCTTCTCTGGGTTGTTTTCACCCAGAGCAAAATAGCTCCTTTCGATGGAGCTGGCAGACTGATACACCTATTTGCTAGATAGTTTTAGACCATGGTAAGACAGGAGTTCATAAATCTATATGGTGGATGTGACGTAACTTTGGTAATGTTCAGCCTTAAAGAAAGAGCTCTCCGAGGCCGGGGCAGAAGGGATTTTGGAGGTGGTGTGTGTGGTTAATTGTTTTGATGTACTCTCCATGAAGTCGAAGGAGAGTTCGCCTGCGTAAAATGCTATGGTGACCCTACACTTGGGATCTAGCAGAACTGGTCGGACCTCGGGGTCTAGGTCAGGATACACGGCAAACTGTAGTCTCCTTCTTTTTCCCTCTTCGACCTCGTCAGTCTGACGTCAGAAGTGGGCGTGAATGTCTTCTTGATCAAGGCACTATTTGTGCTCCTGGATCAGTCGCTGGTTCTGGGAAAATGGAGACTTAACTCGAGGAGACGGTGGGTGGTAAGGAATTGCAAGCTCGAGCCCCAACCAATTCTTTGAAGACTGCGACATCTAACAAGAAAGAAAAAGGTGAGGGCCCATTATTTAGAAAAGTAGGAAGGTAAAATCTTGATAACTCGAGTTTTCAAGTTTAAGATTACAAGATTTAATTACTCGAGCCTGAAGGCTCAAAATAGCGAGACTGCCCAAATGCCATAACCGAGCTTTAACAAGCTCAAGGCATCGAGAGTGTATCCATGTGATAGTAGGATGGTTACTTCCAGTTTGAAGTATCCATAATGTCTAAGAAGAAGTGGGCAGTTACCCAAGAATGAGGTATCATCGGGTTGCGTGAGTTTACCTAAAAATGGACTACCTGATGATGTGGCAGGATTGGTCTACACGTCGCAGTTTTAAGTGAGTATAACCTGCTCGACCATCAACAAGAAGATCATTGGCTTATTAGGCATCATAATTATTGGCGACCAGCCTGGTCGCATATATTCATTTATTTCCTTCAGATATGCAATCTTGTAATTACGTATAAAATATAATTTCCATTATTATTTAGATACGTCTGCATTAAATGTAATTAAGGCATGTTGGCCCATGAAAAACTCCTTAAGCCTATAAATAAGAATCAAAGGGCTCAAGAGAGGGAATTGTTTTTGGGACTTTTGGCTGGAGAACATTTTGATCTTAGAGATTCTAAGAGAGAAAAAGAGTGTTGTTATCCATCGCAATAGTGCTCATCTGAGAGCTAGTGAAACTTGTGAACCCTAGTTCATTGATCACTGTTCTTGGAGTTCTACATCAATAAGAACACTAAGTGGACGTAGGTCATTACCATTGGATTGGGGCCGAACCACTATAAATCGTTTGTGTCGTTTATCTTTTCGTCTTGATTTCATCTCATTTTCATATTATTTTTTGTCATTTTATCTGACTCCGTGTCGATGACCAATTTGAGGGTCAAGATTTTGGTGCTTTCATTAGGAGCTGAACTCAAGACTTTTATCAAGATCAAATGGCGAAAACATCCAGAAAGACAGGACAAACTTCTGGTGCCGCACCAACCCATCCTCCTCCACAGAATGTGGCTGAAGATGAGAAACAATTGGAATTTGAAGATGAGGAGATGAACTCCGATACCTTGAGGAAAACATTGATTGTGTTGCAAGAGGAGTTAGCCATTCTGAGGGCTAATCAGGAGAATGTGGCTGAGACGATGGCATTGCAACAGAGGGAGATTGACCGACAACGTCAAGAATTGAATGAGTGACAGGCCGACATGGACCGCCGACAGAGAGATGCCACTGCTGCCTTGGAGGCAGCCATTTAGTTTCCCCGGGGATAACCTGTGCCAACCTCTCTACCAGATCAACCACCAAGTGTACCACCACAACAAAGTCCACATCCAAATCATCCACAATATCAACACACTCCACCTCAGTCGGCAAGCCCTCAAAGGCCAGAGCAACCTCCTACTGCTCAGAAGAATATTCCATTTCAAGATCCTGAGCAGCCACCACCTTCTCGCGCTGGTCGGGATAATCCCCAACATCAAAGGCAGAATAGGGTCGGTCAGCCTCCCTGAAGCCCTAAACGCCAAACTGCTGAGGAGCTAAACCCACCGAGCAGGGGACAACGTCCTTCTGCTAGCAGAAGGCAAGTCGAGTCAGGCTCTGCGATCAAGGGCCCCCCATGACATAATAATGCCCGGGGACCCACCAACCAATGCACACCTCCCCCTGATGCTCAGGACGCACCAGCAAGAGGAGGAAATAGTGTGATCAGCAAATTGCGCCATATCTGATCGCATTTTAGGGATGTCCACGACTACAATGAAGCTGATTCCGGCAGAGGAAATACTGGTCGAAGGCAAGGAGAAAATGGTGGAGAATGGAACCCCCCACCAAGAGAAAATAGGCCAACAAGCCAGAATGTTGGGGGCAGCCTAGGAAACCTAACGCCTTTGATCGACTAGGCATTAGTGAGCAGAGGCATAAGGATGAAGACTTAAGGGACGTGCTCAACAATAGGCGTGAAAGGCACGACAAGTACGCTCCTCCAGCACCAATCGCCCCAACGATACCAGACGTTGTACAGGTCCAGATCGATGCACTAAATAAGGTCGTTCAGCAATTAGTGGGGAGTCGAACATCCCACATCGAGTATGATCGGAGAAGAGGCACTCCTTTCATACAAAGAATAATAGTAGCAGAAACCCCAAGAAAATTTAAGATGTCGGTATTGCCCAACTTCGATGGATTTGGAGACCCAGTGTCTCATGTGAATAAATTTGAGATACAAATGGACATCTAGAAGGTGTCAGATGATGATCGCTGTAAAATCTTTCCGGCCACCTTATCTGATACTGCTCAGGAGTGGTTTTTCAAATTCCCTCCTGCTAGCATAGTGTCGTGGGAAATGTTCGCAGTTTTACGCTAGTTGAGTACATCCGACCGAAGCCAACCAACTGGTCGAGATACGCCGGAATGAGGGAGAATCCTTAAAGGAATACGTCCAAAGTTTTATGCGAGCAGCAGCTAGAACTAAGATAGTTGGTGATAAGGAGAAAATGATGACACTTACTGCTGGAGTACGACGCCACTCAGCCCTTTGGAATAGTTTTAGGAAGAATGGGGTGAAGAGTACCCAAGAATTTCTAGACCGAGCAAAATGGTACATCAAGCTCGAAGAGGCAATTGTTAACGAAGGGAAGATGCCTGTAGACGACAAGGACTGAAGGAAGATCCCACCAAAGCCGCCAACGGGTTGGAGAAACCCAATGGCAACGGCAAAAATAACGGAATAAACGAAGGAAAAAGAGTGAACCACGAGCCGTCAACATCTAAAAATAAGCGCCCAAAGAGTAACAGGTACGAACCAAGGTTCACCAATTACACACCAATTACACGGCCCTAGTCGAAAGCAGAGCTAAAGTGTACCAGGCGACCAACACCACTGTCCCTTACAAGCGACCAGCTCCAATAAGGAAAGATATCTCCAAGAGAGATACAACCAAGTTTTGTCATTTTCAAAACAACTAAGGTATGTACGAGCCACTGGAGGTTCTTAGCGAGAGGCTCAAGGAGGCAACGAGCAGGCACCTGTACACCAACACTCGCCCCCTTTACAGCTAGCTCTAGTGGCGGGTACATTGTTGACCATCTGTGGCGCCCCACACTTAGCAGGTGATACTGGGAAGGCGATGGAGCGATACTCTCGAGCCTTATGCCACGACCAGGATATTGAAATGGTGAATGTAGAGGAGCAAATTCCCAAGAAAGCTTGAACAGATTAAGATTTGATAACTTTCTCTGAGCTTGACGCGCAAAATGTCTGGTTTCCCCATTCGGACCCTCTGGTCGTGGACGTCCAAATCACCAATATGATGGTTAAGCGTGTGTTAGTGGACACATGGAGCTCGGTAATAAGTCTTTTCTAGAGAGGATGAAGTTGTCAGTGAAGGATTTGGATCCATGCAACCAAACCATTTATGGTTTTTCTGGCAAAGGGCTCGTGCCAACAGGGTCAATCAGGCTTCCAGTCACAGCAGGAACAACACCTGCAAACAGGACATTACTCACTATTTTTATAGTAGTTGATTGTCCTTCTGCATATAATGTTGTGATTGGAAGGCCTATCCTAGTCGACATGCGAGTCGTAACCTCAGTCTGGCACTTAGCCATGAAGTTTCCAACCGACGCAGGAGTAGGATGCCTGTTGGGAAACCAGCGAGAAGCGAAGGAATGCTACAATTCCTCGATTACTAAGGCGAAAAAAGGTGGATTAAGGGAAGGAGCCAAGAAAGGGTTGCTATTGGCCGATGAAATACAAGACCAATCAGGTGAGCAGGTCACCAAATAGGGTGTTGCCCAAATGAGGATAGGGACTTAGATCTTCACTTTGGGGATTTTTATGAAGATGTAGGACCAGTCGAGGACCTCGAAGAGGTCCGACTTGATGAGGCACATCCAACCAAGGTTGTGAAAGTCGATAAAAACTTAGAGACAACAACAAAACAAAAACTGGTGGAATTTTTGAAGAAGAACCAGGAGGTGTTTGCCTGGTCGCATAAAGATATGGTTGGGATTGACCCAACAGTTATCAGCCATGTCTTGAACATAGATAAAAGTTTTCCACCAATACAACAAAAAAGGAGGTTGCTCGACAAAGATAGATCAAAAGCACTAAAAGAAGAAGTCGAGAAGCTAAAGGATAATGGATTCATTAGGGTAGCGTTTTATCCATCTTGGGTCTCTAATCCCGTGCTGGTTCCTAAGCTGAATGGCAAGTGGAGAACATGAATGGATTTCACAGACCTCAATAAAGCCTGCCCGAAGGATAATTTTCCACTCCCAAGGATCGACCAGTTGGTCGATGCCACTTCAGGGCACAAGATTCTATCATTCATGGATGCATACTTTGGATACAATCAGATCAGTATGAATCCACTTGATGAGGATCACACTAGCTTTCGGACTGATACAGACCTTTACTATTACAAAGTAATGCCTTTCGGTTTGAAAAATGCTGGTGCGACTTACCAGCTATTAGTCAATCACATGTTCAAAGAGTTGATCAGTGTAAACATGGAGGTATATGTTGATGACATGCTGGTTAAGTCGAAGAAGGCAGAAGAACACAGCCGGGGCCTGCAAGAGTGCTTCAACGTCTTAAATAAATATCAGATGAAGTTGAATCCTCTTAAGTGTTCCTTCGGAGTTGGATCAGGGAAATTTTTGGGATTTATAGTGAACTCACAAGGTATCGAAGCTAATCCCGAAAAAATCAAGGCCCTGGTCGAGATGAAGTCGCCAACAAAAATAAAAGATGTTCAAAGTTTAACCAGGATGATTGCCGTTTTAAGTAGATTTATCTCCAAATCAATGGACAAGTGTGTTCCATTTTTTAATCTACTTAGGGGCAATAAGAAATTCGACTGGATAGAAGAGTACGAGCAGGCATTCCAGGCTCTAAAGTCTCATATGTCGCAACCACCGATTTTATCCAAGTCGGTCGAGAAGGAAACTTTTTTCATCTATTTGGCAGTCACAGAATATGCTGCTAGTGCTATCTTGATCAAAGAGGATGAGCATGTACAAAAGGTTGTCTACTATATAAGCAAGAGGCTAGTAGGAGCAGAGTTGCGATATCCACCCATTGAAAAATTAGTCTATTGCTTAACTTTGGCCTCCAAAAAGCTGTGACTTTACTTCCAAGCTCACCCCATTGTAGTACTCACCGACGAGCCACTACGTCAAGTCCTGCAGAAACCAGAAGTCGCCGGTCGATTGTTGAAATAGGCAGTTGAACTTGGAAAGTTCGATATTTCTTACTCGCCACAAGCAGCTGTGAAGGGACAAGCTCTAGCAGACTTTGTCACAGTACTAACTGGGCTCCAAGATACCAAGCTGATAAAAGAGCCTGAACTCCAAAGCCAAACTCCTTCCTGGAATTTATTCGTAGATGGCTCTTTCAACGAACATAATGCAAGAGTAGGTTTGATCTTAGTCACGCTTGAAGGACATAGATTCCACTGTGCAATCATATTTGACTTCAAAGCGTCCAATAATGAAGTCGAATACGAAGCTCTGCTTCCAGGATTAAGATTAGCCAAGGACATGGATATAAAGTCACTTGAAATTTACAACGACTCTCAGTTAGTGGTTAATCAAATCATTGGAGAATATCAAGCCCAGGGTCTGAAGATGGTTGCTTATTTAAACAGAGCAAAGGATTTGTTAGCACAGTTTGAAAAATATACTCTCCAGCAAGTACCTCGCGCCCAGAACTCAATTGTTGATGCTTTGGCCAAGTTAGCAAGTGTGAATGATGCTGACACCTTAAATATAGTGCATGTCGAACATTTTTCTGCACTGAGCATTCAAGCAGAGGAGTCCTCCCTGATAATCCAAGCAACAGACACATGGATGGCACCTTTCATTGAATACTTAAAGCATGGAGTACTACCGATGGACATAAACAAAGCAAGAGCCCTCCAACGGAAATCGGCTCGGTTCATCCTGGTCTATGGAGTTTTATACACAAGAGGGTACTCAATGCCACTCCTAAGGTGTGTTTCAAAGGAAAAGGCCAAAGAATTAATGCGAGAAGTCCATGAAGGTTTCTACGGGGATCATGTTGGGGGCAGAGTTTATCCAAAAAGATCCTAACGCAAGGATACTTCTGGCCAACAATGAATGAAAACTCTATGGATTTTGTTAGAAAGTGCGACAAGTGCTAAAGATTCTCCAAGATACCATGAGCAGCCCCTAATAAGCTAAAGCATATGCAAAGCCCGTCGCCATTCGCAGTATGGGGGAAAGATTTGATCGGGTCGTTGCCTACAGGAAAAGGCAACGTCAAGTATGTTGTGGTTGCTATTGACTACTTCACGAAGTGGGCCGAAGCTGAGCCACTTGCAACAATAACGACCAACAAGGTGCTGGATTTTGTGGTCAAAAACATCATGTGTCGTTATGGGTTGCCAAGGAAGATTGTCTCAGATAATGACACATAGTTTGACAGGGATCTTTTCACAGATTTTTGCAAAAGGCACGAGATTATTAAGAGTTTTTCTTCAGTAGCTCCTCCACAGGCAAACGAACAGGTTGAATCAGTCAATAAGACACTGAAGGATACCCTAAAGAGAAGGCTTGAAGAAGCAAAGGTGGCATGGCCAGAACAGCTACCTAAAGTCCCTTGGTCGTATAGAACATCCCATCAAACAGCAACGGGCCATACTCCATTTTCTTTGGCTTATGGATATGAAGCCATGTTGCCTGTTGAATTAGATCCACCATCGCACAGAAGGGTGGCATACGATCCGAGTGTTAATAGTCAACTGTTGATGGAATCTCTGGATTTAATCAATGAAAGGCGCAAGCAAGCTCGACTCCGAGTAGTAGCTTATCAGCAAAAGGTCGCTCGATATTGCAACTCTAAAGTGTGCAAAAGAAAATTTAATGTGGGAGGTTTGGTACTTAGAATAGTTTTTCTTAACACTCGCGATCAAGCTACTGGAGTACTTGGACCTAACTGGGAAGGTCCATACCAAATCGAAGAAGTCCTCCAACCAGGCACTTATAAACTTGCTCGCTTAAATGGAGATCTCATTCCTCACTATAGGAATGGAAAACACATGTGCAAGTATTATCAATAAATAGTTCTTTTTAAAGAATTGGCTTGTATTAATTTACTTCTTACAAGTTTATGAACAAGGGTTAGTCTGTCATACGACTAATCGCTTATAAGTGTAAGGTCAAATTTTTTATCATTCGTACAGACACGATTTTCCATTTATTACGAGAAATAAAAGGAACTGTGCGCAGCCAGTTATTCTTGCCAATTATTGTATTTATTACAAGTATTTGCTCACTGCGTGTGTTGTTTTGCTATATTTATATAAACTATTTATCACGAGTAGTAATGTTCGAACAAGCCTTGGTAAAGGCAAGTGACCGAGGACCCTAAGCTCCTCAATCACTTGGGGGGCATATAAGGTACTAAGTAAGCAAAGCATATCGACAAGTATATGTAAACACACGAGCAAAATAAGGGAAAGCATACTACGGTATTTAGAGTATTTTTCAAAATTTTGTTAAATTAAAACAAAGTACTATGCTAAGTTTGGTCATGCGAACAAGATGTTATAGTAAATTGCTAATATTATTATAATATTAAATATTAAAAGTAAATTGTTTTACACCGCGAGCAGTTTCTGCTCGGATGTAATTGTCAATTAAAAGAAAAAGCTGCCCGCGCAACAAAACATTGTCTTGACATCATGAACCGAGGTTCGTGTGACCCAAATTACAAGATTAAATAAAAAAAAATAGTTGAACTTTTGGAGTGGCCGGAGGATCTTCTGGGATCTGTTGGTCGATAGAGGCCCCAACTTCCTCGTCGACACCAACAATGCCCGTCGCTAGAGAGATTTCAGGGGATGCTTGAGCTTTCTCCTCCTCTTCAAGGCGAGCAAGGAACCTGGTCAGCTCAAACTTCTTCATACGATCTAGTAGATAGTCAAAGTTTGCCTCGCAGTTGTATTTCCAGAACATATAAAAGCAGTTAAAAGCGGCTCCCTTGAACCTCTCCAAGTCACCGGCATTAGTCTCTTCGAGCAGTTTGACTTGCTCCTCCAAATCATCAGTTCTTTTCGGCTAATCGCCAGCTCGTCTTGAAGCTTGGAGGCCTCCCTGAAATTAATCAATGAAGCCTCCTTACACTTGTCTCTGGATTCGGTGACTTTGCTAGGGCATCCTTATGTTGTTTCAGCTCTTCGGCCAGCTTGGCATTATTTTCTGGCAGTTCAGCATTTTTCTCCTCGGCATGTTTAGCCTTGGCCATTTTGAGATGCTCGCCAAGCTTCTCCTCATACTCAGCAGCCATTGCCTCCGAGCGGCGCCAACCAGTGCTCATGGTTAGAACTCCATGCGATCAGAAAGAAAACAAAGTTGTTAGTGGAAATAAAAAGACATGGTAAACAAATAAAGCACATCAAGAATGAGAACTTACGCTAAGTACTTCATTCAGCGCGCGGCTAAAGATTTGGTTGACTTTCAGGGAGCCAGTGTTGATGATGGCTTCTTAGTTGCGCCAGTGCCTCGGTAGCTTCTTCAACTTATCATTGGCCAAGCTAAAAGCTATGTTCATGAGGGCCTCTCCTGTTTGATCAGGAAGTGTCTGATCGGCGGGAGCTGGGGGAGGATTCTGGTCGATGAGAGCTGGTGAAGAAGTCTGATCGATGGGAGTTGGAGGAGGTGTTGTTTCCCTGGAGGGAACAGGTATAGGAGGTTCCTTGGTTCGTGCCTTTTCCATTGAGGGATTGCTGGTACTTTCCCCCGGATGCAGCCTGCTCCCCTTCTTCTTGCTCGCAGGAGCAGTAGTTTTGGGCAGGTTGTACAAGTTAAATGGGTCTTTGGCAGACACGACTGCAAGATAGAAAGGAACTGACAAGCAATATAAATTGAAGTACTTACTAAAGCAAGGAAATAAGAGTAAATAAAATTCTGAGTAATATACCTGAGCCCTTATTATTGGTCGATACATTATCTATTGTACTACTGCTACACTCACTCTCTGCCTTGAAGAAGTCTGAATTTAAACTAGTCACGTATTTAAAGTTGTCATCCCCGTCAAATAAATGACAACGAATGGGCAAACTGTGTAAGAGTGAGAAGTCAGTATCGTTCTCATCTGAGTACTCAAGTATGGGCTCGGGGTGTTTAGAAAGCTTCCGCTTGCCCTTTCCATGTTAAGCAGGGACAGCAGCTGCTCGCGGAGTGCTGGAAGGTTCCCTGATGGTCACTCTTATATCCCGCCTTCTCGCGGGTTGTGACACATTCTAGTGCTGCTCGAGAATTTCTCCCCCAATAGCATTCCACGATGTTGACTCCCTCACATCCTGGTGAGGTGCAAGAAGGCCGGCCAGCCTTAGATTATTCTCTTTTACCATCTCTTTGACACTCTTCTCAATGTTGGTCATGCTGGCCAGGGCTGCTGCCCTTATCTCCATCTTTGGAGTAGGGTCTGGTTGATGCCATGGACCTAAACAACACTGAAGTTCTAAAGAATGTATAGAAAAGCTTAAAGGAGATCAAACAATTAGTGAATAAAAGATTTACCTCCTTCAGTGAAGGCCAGGTTATTAGGAACCAGGTCTGCTGTTAGAAAGTACTCCTGGAAGTACTTCCCCACGTTGGACTTGTGGGTGATGTCACTCAGGAAGGTGCGAGCAGACTCCTGGTGGTAGAAATGGAAAAACCCCGTGTTGTTGTGGTTGGGGTTGGATTTGAGATCGAACAAGTAGTTGATCTCATGTGGCGTAGGTACAGGCCACTTCTTGTGATTATAAAGGATATAGAGTGCAAAGAGAACTCTATATCCGTTGGGGGTGATTTGAAAAGGGGCGACCTCAAAATAATTGGCCTCCTCCTGGAAAAATGGATGCAGAGGCAAGGTTGCCCCTGCCTCGATGTGATAATGCCTCGACCAGGCGCTGAAGGCGCCCCCAGGCAAGTTTGCCCGCTGGTCCAGTGAAGGTTGGATGAGGGTTATCCCAGGAAGGTCGTACTTCTTGAGATAATTGCTTACCATCCTAGTTGTAATGATGCTAGGAGGTGCTACGTACCATTCGACCTCTGGCCTAACAACATCGCGAGGTCGAGCTTTGGTTTGAAATTCTGGGGGTGAAGTGTTTACAGGTTGAGGGTTGGCCGAAGAAGTTTCAGTATGAGGGGCAGGTTGATTAGCAGAATGTTTGGTTGTTTTCTTTTTTCTTTGAGCAATGGACTTTACGTGATCCATATTTGTTTGGCTGGTCAGAGGTTTGTTTGTGGGGTTGTGTTGAGAAAAAGGAACTTCTGGGAATCGCAACAACGGCTGTTCTTGATCTTCGAACAATAGTGCGAGCAAGTCGTCGTCAATCGGCCTCTCACCTCCCCACGGGTCGTGCATGAAACTCTATGAACAGAGAAGGGGAGATGAGAATCTACGACCAATAAGCAAAAGAAGCGGAAATGTTGGGATAACGTTGCTCGTGTATAAAAGTTAGGCTTTTATACGACCAACAACATTCTAATGTAAATACTAAAAAGGCATGCGAACAGTTTGGAAAATGGATTAAAAACAGAAGTGAAAAGTTTTTTCAAGGAAAACTTTTCGACTCTGAGGAAGGGCAGGAACAACCCAGTTTTTTCCGAGTGCCTAAAAATCGAATTGTTACTTCAATTTTACGCCCTAAATCAATAATCCTAACTCACAAGCCAATTCCTAAGCCGCATTTAGTGTATTTTCCCTACCCTATCATGCTACTACCTACGAGCCTGATTACCCCAAATCAAATTTTCTCAAGAACATTCGGAAACTCAGATATCAAAATACTAGAAAACTTAAGAGATAATTATTGCATGGCATATCAGAAACAACAAAGCTCAGGAAACTTACTTGGATAAAAAATTGAAGAGAATTCGCAGGCATTGATGCGTCGGCTGGACAGATACTCCACGGATCACCGAAATTATTTGAGTTTTCTGGATTCTTCGTGCGTCGTTCTTCAGTGTTCTTGAGGAAAAGAGGAAGAGTAAAAATTAAAAAGTGAAAATGGGGGTTATTTATGTTGATCGAGGCTTGGATAAAAAGGGTAATGATGGGGGATGAGTTTTCGAAGAGTGGGGAAATGTGTTAGCCGTCAAAATGCTTTTCCGGAAATTTCAATGACATGATTTGTTACCTTTTTCAAAAAGGCACTGACGGCTATGACAAGTCTGATAGGTCACGCAGAGGGTCGATCGTTTAATTTTACTTTATGCTGGTCACTATAAAATAAACTTGGGGGCAAATGTTTACCTAATAACGGACTACCTAATGACTTGGCAAGATTGGTCTACACGTGGGATGCATGTGGCAGTTTTAAGTGAGTATAACCTGCTCGACCATTCACCAGAAGATCATTGTCTTATCAGGCATCATAATTATGGGCTACCAGCCTGGTCGCATATATTCATTTATTTCCTTCAGATATGCAATATTGTAATTACGTATTAAATATAATTTCTATTATGATTTAGATACGCCTATATTAAATGTAATTAAGACCCGTTGGCCCATGAAAAACTCTTTAAGCCTATAAATTAGAATCAAAGGGCTCAAGAGAGGGGATTTTTTTGGGACTTTTGGCTGAAGAACATTTTGAGCTTAGATATTCTAAGAGAGAAAAAGAGTGTTGTTATCCATCGCAATTGTACTCATCTGAGAGCTAGTGAAACTCGTGAACCCTAATTCATTGATCACTGTTCTTGGAGTTCTACATGGATAAGAACACTAAGTGGACGTAGGTCATTACCATTTGATTGGGGCCGAACCACTATAAATTTTTTTGTTGTTTATCTTTTCGTCTTGATTTCATCTTATTTTCTCTCATTTTATCTGACTTCGTGTCGTTGACCAATTTGAGGGTCAACAGCATGCTTTAAAACCCTAATTCAAAACTCTATTTCTTACACTACACGAAACCTATATCCTATTGCCCTATGATTTAAAAGAAGTCATTTTTACCAGTTTTTTATCAATTTTTTGCCTAAATAGATCTCTACGCATCAAGATTATGTACCCTACGAATCAAAAAACTCATATACACAGTAAAGATTGCAAGAACATAGCAAGAAGTAGAAACATTTTTTTTTCTTTCACGCATAAAATTGGAAAGAACCGTATAAAAAAGAAACAAGGTTCAACAAACTTACACAAAGTTGATATTGGAAATGAAGAGAGGCTGGATTGAAAGGTCGGAAGCAGGAATGAGGCGACGGAACCAAACGAATCAAGGTTGCTTTGCTTCTTAGGCTTGGAGAACATGCAAGAAACTATACGGTTTTGGTTCAAGTTTTCTTTCTGAAAGTTGAGGTTGTAAAAGTTGGGATGGAGGAGACGAATGGGAGTTTAAATAGGTGAAAAGGTGGTGTCGAATAATTAATCTAAATCCTTGAAGCGGATCGAATCGTGATCCAATGGATTGTGTTTAATGTCAAAAGATGGCTGCAGGAAAAAGAATAGGAAAGGATGTGTGTAGAGAAAAGGGTACTCGAGTACTCTCAATATGGAATCCCCTAAGGACACGTGTCCACACTTGAGTGTGGTAGGTAGGCACATTTCCCGAAAGTGGAGTTCAAAAGTTGCATTCTCATAGGATTCGAACCAACACTTTTGAGGGGGAAAATGTTACACCAAATTTCGAGAATTAATAAGTATCCTTGAAATGTAAGCTCATAAAAAGTAAGCTCGTGATTACCAGTTGTTAGCATTATACTTATACGAATTTTCACGGGGTTCCAAATCTGCCATCAGCATTCGAACATGAGTTGCTAGCTCGAATGCATTAACCTTCTCAGAGGGTGAGCCCGACAGAATGATCAACTGAGGAGGAGGTGACAAATGGAATGGTGAGCTCGAGGCTACGAGTAATCTCAAAAGCGCGTTGAAGCAATGTTCAAGTTCAATGATGCATTAAACATGCACAGAAAAGTTGTTAGGAAATTCTTATTTCTTTGGGATTAGTTAAGACCGTATGTTGAATCCCTATTTTTGTAGGATCTTTATTTAAATAATGCATTTAAGTTTTATTATTATTATCATTCAAATATTTATTTGAATTTAAATACGTGATTGTAACTTCCCTAAAATGGGGGAAGATATTCTTGTCAACATGACTATAAATAGCATGGATATAGTCACTTGTACGCAGGGAGAATTTTGTACTAGGAAAGACTCTTCAAAATTGTTTTTGCTTGAAGCATTCACATAGAGTTCATAATAAAAGTGACGCGTAGATGTAGACATATTTTAACTGCTGAATCACGTAAGAATCTCTTGATTTTCTTTTCTTCCTAATCAATTGTTTATTGCTTTACATAATTAAGTTGACGAAAAATAGCATCAACATCTACAAAAGAACATTTATTGAATTATTGGATTGGCGTTTAATTTGTAAGAGTTGCTGAATTATTGAGTGTTATAGTTCATTGCAGTTATTCAAGCAAATTTACATGCTGGAAAGCAACTACAGTAAACTTTACAGTGAAGTAGACAGAGAGTAATGAAAATTTCAAAACAAAAAATATGTGCTCTCAGCTATATTAAGGAAGTTGATACATTGCATCATAACCATTTGTGATGAGAAATTCTGCAAAATTGCTGTCTTCCTAGTCAAAGATGCAGCTAATAAACGGGATCTACAAAACTTAATCATTTATTGAGGTTCCATTTAATATTTTAGTATTTTCAAAAGCTCTTTTAGTCTTTTAATTCTTTTCATCTACCATGCTAGTCATTTTTGTAGGTTGCTAGAGCCTGGAAAGAGGTTCAATATCGACAAATGAGAAATTAGATTATTTGATTACTTTGTTTCTCAATCAATTTGGAATGAGCAAGCTGGAATTCATGAGTGTCCGGAAGACAGGTTTGATAGAGGTATTATTCATAATCACATTCAAAATAACATGGATTCCCCTTGTAAATTTCATAAGCAAATATGTATCTATTTTTTATTAATAAATGCATGTTAACACACTATTCAACTTACATTTCTTTAATCAATGATTGAGTTACCATTTTGTTACAAACAAATATTTGAATTTGGGTAACTACATAAATTACAAATTAAATACTATTAACTAGATCTCCCTATTTTATCTTTTGATTTAATCAGCCTTAATTAAGACATTTAAAGTTGGGTGACTCGTTCTGACTGGCTGGCATTCTAACCTTTGATCTGTGAAGACAGTATACAAGCTGCTTGATCACTTACTCCTCTTCACTACAAAGTACAACTATTTTGTCTACTCATGTGTCTCTTACTTGATATTATTGTGCACTTGAGATTTGGGGGCCTACCCATCGACGAGGGTAGGGATATCACATCTTTGATTACTCTGTTCGTTTCTAAAGTGGTAGCGAGATTTGGATATATAACATTTTTTAGTCAGTTTTTTATATTGGAGATTGTTTTAAAAGTTTGTTTTTATTTGACTAATAAAAAAAATCAAATTTGACATTTTTAAACTTTAATTTTCAATTTTTGAAAAAAATTAGTTGCATAATTTTATTTTCGTTTATAATTTTTTGTGATATGAGTACGTAATTTAAATATCTATGGAGTGCAAACATAGTTCCACAATACTTGATTTAAATGAAGAAAAAAATATTAGAGTTTTAATTCTATTAGAAATGAAGTGTACCTTTTATTTGTTAAATAAAATTACACATTTTAAATAATATATTTTACTCATTTTACTTAAGAAAAAAGTTAAGTTATAATTCCATTAGAAATTAGGTGTATTAACAAAGTTTAAATTTTTAAAAACAGGATTAAATAAAGGTTACATTTATATATTTATGGTGTAAATGTAATTTCTCACTAATTAATATATTACCGAAAAAAAGCATGAGGAAAGACAAAAATTTTAGGCGTCTAAACATAATAAAAAATAAAGGTTTCAAGGCATTATGAAGCCATTTTATACAATCTACATTTTAATACATATTTATTAAAGCTAGAAACAAACTTAATCATTTCATTTAAAAAAAAAAATACAAAGTTAATTATATCGTTTTGGACCTCTAATCTGTATACTGAATAAAACTAAGCACAAAAATACTGAATAATATATAGTCTATATTTTGTAATATATTAAATATAAAAAGCTATAGTGTATACAATAATTATATAAAATATACACAACGATCCAAGAAAATCAATACTATCGATCAAGATCTATAAGTTATATAAATATATATATATTAAATAAACCACATGGAAAAGACAGGAAATCTAATGTAGATCTAAGGCAATAGCTTCAGCAATCACATGGGAAAATCAAGATTTGAGACAAATATAATATATAAATAAATAATAAATATCTCACAAAGTTTGCCAATAGTTTAAGGATCAGAAACTAGTAGAAACCCAAATGACACATTTTCTTAAGTATGATTAGAAAATTTGTCTTTTCCATATAATTAGCAGTGTAATAATTTTTAAAATATGGGTAGAAAATGCCATATGCAACATAATTAGAAACATAAACGTATTCAGAAATATTACCAGTTTTGAAATCATTATTTTTACTAAATTTTTATGTTCTTAAAAAAAATACTAAAATTACTCGTAATTGATTATATACAGAAAAAAAAAAAGCACTATAATAGATTCTCTATTTTACTTCTTGTTTTAATATATTGCTATCAACTTTTATAAAGTACTATTCATTGTTTCTTGTCTCAACTGTTTTCTCATAAAGATGATCCCACTCCTTTCAATAAAATTTCAATATGAGAACACATGTTATCAACATAAGTTTGAAGTTGATATTCTAATAGCTCTTTAAATTCATTGTAGAAAAATCACATAGATAATTGAGCAAGGCGGATTAATTTTTCCTTGTCAAAAACAAAATATGAATTGGTAGGAGATAAACATGTGCTAAACAAAGTAGTAATTCAACATTAGTTTCATTAAAATGACTATTTAACTTTTATAGCTGTAAAATTATTATTGTATTAAAATAATCAACAGGAAAATGTGACATATTTAGAACTTTTTTTATAAAAAAAATTTCATATATGATTCAAATAAAATTTATAAAATATTAATTATGTTACACCCCGATTTCGAGAATGGGAATTTTGATCTCGAAACAGGCTTGTGAGGTCTAAGCTCAAGACTAACACAGTCGTCATGTGATCAACAAGTCAGAGACAGTCTCGCTAAGCAGTAAATGTGACAACGTCAGGATTGGTGAGCTCAGGAACTATGTAGTCTCGGAGGTGTTCCGAGGTTATAAGTTAGGCTCGCAACTCGCAATGGCAATAGTTCAAGACTTGTATAAATTTCTTGATTTATTTCCTGCCGTTTGGCAAGACGATTCGAGCTCGAGTATTGTAAGCTCAAAGAGGATGGTCTCGTCAACATCACTTGTTGAGAACATAGGTGAACCAAGGTGACGAGCTCGCAATAAGGAAACGGTTTTTGAAGGCGTGTGAATCTAACTTCCAAGCTCGCAAGCTGTGTGTGAACATGTTTATTGTTGTAAATTCCCTATGTTTAAAGGGATCTGATGTAATTTATTATTAAATCCCAAATATCATGGGATATTACCGCGTACGTAGTAACTAACGCATTTAATGAAATTACTTTAATTGATTTGTAGAATAACTCCTCGAAATCTGTGGGAAGAGATTCGGTAAACCACTCTATAAATAGAGTGGGACGATTCATTTGTAAAGGAGGGAAAAACAAATATTGGAAAAACTCTGTACAATTGCTTCCAGAACTTTATCAGAGATTTTCAAAAACTTAATAATACAGACTCATAGACTAGACAGAGTTTAACTGCTGAATTATGTAAAAAATCGTGTCTATATTATTTGTTTCCTCTAGTATATTTCGTTTCATTGCTCTTCTTCTCTAAGTTGACGAAAAATGATGTGAATGGTTTGGTGCTTTCATTGAGAGCTATTAAACAAGATGTGAGCCTATTTAGTTAGAAAGCCTCTCAAATCATCAATGGCTGCTACGAGTAACCCTAGTACAGATGAGCGACCAATGCCCAATATACCTGAGGAGCAGATTCTCATGCTGAAGATTACCCACGACGACCTGGAAAGCAGCCCATGATGGATCAAGATCCTGAAGAAATGAGCGATTCATCCAACTCTCGAGGGTCGCCTGACCCCAAGCCTAACGAGGATATGTATTATAATCCTGAAAGATATGTTTCAATTGTGGAACTTGAAAATCGTCAACTATGCAAACATTTGGCAGAAGCAACATAGCACAACGAAGAGTTAGCTGGACAAGCTGTTGGCACCCAGGCACTGTTAGGAAAAATAGTTTTGCCTAAATGGAAATGGTAAGATAATTACAAATCTAAACAAAATATTACAAATAAATAATTATTGATTAAATAAAGTTACAACTCTATGATTGAAAATACAAATAAATAAAAGAAGAAATAGAAGAAGAGAAATACAACTCTATGCAAAATAATACAAATAAAGTAAAGTATTTGAAACAAAAAGGGAAGAAGATTACAACTCAAAACAAGAAATACAAATAAACAAAACATAAGAATATGAAGATGAAGAGAAATAGAATAGAAAGAAAGAACAAGAAAACAAAATAGAAACAACTCTTACTCACACTACCAAAGTGAAGAGTGTTGGGAATCACCAACTTGAACAAGGTTTGAAACCTTTGTCCAAAAGCTTATTTCCCCCTAACTCAAGCACTAAGGGATCCCTCACAGATTTTTGGAAATACTTTCTGGAATAATCAAGCCTCAAGTTGTTTCTAGCCAATTGCTCTAATGGATAAAAAATGTTGTATCTTACAAGTGAGCATTAGGCTCCTATTTATAGAATTTTGAGATACCCTTTGAATTTCAAATTCCACCAACCCCCATGGTTGTTACCAATGATTAATTGGATGTTAGTGGAATTAAAATAGAGAATTTGGGAGTAATTTGGCTGTTGGAAACGTTCAAAATTGGATAAAACCGAAAATTGGAATATGCTGTCAGCCACTTGGGTCGCGGCCTGATAAACAGGCGCCACGGCCCTCAGAGTGTTTCTGCCACTTGGGTCGCGGCCTGACAAACAAGCATCGCGGCCCTAGACCTTTTCCAGCAACCAATTTTTCAATTTTTTTCAAAACGTTCCAAATTTATTCACACTTGATTTTGTAACTTCCATACACAATATGGGAGTTAAAATCACATCTCTATCAGCCATTTCTCATATGGCTTTAAGAAATTCATCTCAATATTGTGTAACAACAAATCTACACAATAATGGGTGATATTTGGAAGTTACAAATTTGTAACACCAAATATGTTACATATTTGGATATATCTCATATATCTAAATATTGTAACTCTATATTATATGTTACAATATATGATACTCTTTGTCACATTTTTTTAATCTAAAACATTATATTATAATATAATATAATATAATATAATATTACATTATATTATATTATAAAATAATATAACATTCCCCCCACTAGATTAAATAGTTATCTATTGTAACACTTATTTAATCAATCGTTATATTTTAAAATATAACATATCCCCCACTTGATTAAATAAGAACTCTCTCTCTTATAGGAGTCATTTCATTAGTGCATAAAGCAAAGTGTTTTTCAAATTGAACTTTACTATAGTGTAATTATCACAAAATTTGTCAAAAATTCGGCTGCACTAGGCATTGAACCATCTTTTCATTATAACAAATCAGTGATAACACACACACCTTTGCGATGTTCACTTGAGACCTCTTTGTCTCGCTTTGCACCATTAATGGCCATGTGCCCTTTCCATTCATGGACGTTCTTGAGAATACTCCCAATTCTCATGAGAGGTGGCACCACCCCTAGGTCCATATAGGTAGAATTCTTACAGTATTTTGTTACAAAAAACACTTGTCTTCATAAGACTGAATTCTATTAAAAAAAACCTTTCGGTTTTAACCCTCAACTTGGTAACTCACAAGTACTCAATATCTCATATGGGATTTGTTTTGAGTACAACTAATATTCACTTGATTGACTTGTTGTTACCTATTGAACCTAACACTAGTTAAATAACTATTGTTAAGATAGGTTACTATCAATCGCGAATCTCTTTAGGGAGTTTAAGTCTCATCCCTCGAGATGATGTAGCCACTAAATCCCTCGTTAGTGGCTTAGTGAAAGGATCCGCCAGATTTTCACTTGTTCTCACATAGGAAATTGAGATGACTCCTCTTTGAATCAATTCTCTTACATATCCATGTCTTAGACTAATATGTCAAGACTTCCCATTATACACTCTGCTGTATGATCTAGCCAATGTTGCTTGGCTATCACAATGTATCGATATAGTAGATACATTCTCTTTGATTATGGGTATCTCTATCAACAGATCCCTTAACCATTCGGCCTCGTTGCCGGTAGCAGCTAGCGCTATAAACTCTGCTTCCATAGTGGAATGAGATATACAGGTTTGTTTCTTGGAACCACAAGAAATTGCACCCCCACCAAGTGTAAATACCCAACCAGTTGTGGACAAGTTGTCCCCAAGATTGGATATCCAGCTTGCATCTATATATCCTTCTAAGATTGAAGGAAATTTGGAGTAATGAAAGCTTAGTCCTTTGGTTTTCTTGAGATAATCTAGGACTCTTCCAATCGCCTTCCAGTGATCCACACTTGGATTACTTGTAAACCTACTAAGTTTACTCACCACAAATGCTATATCAGGTCTAGTACATTGAGCAGCGTACATTAGACTCCATATAGCACTAGCGTACTCCAATTGAGCCACCGCTCTTCCTTCATTCTTCTCTAGTTTTACACTATGATCGAATGGATTATTGGCATCTTTAACCTTGAGATGGTTAAATTTGTTCAATACTTTCTCAACATAGTGGGCTTGCCCTAACACAAAACCCCCACTATGTTTCTTTACTTTGATACCAAGTATGGTGTCAACTTCTCCAAGATCTTTCATCTTGAAGGTTGATGATAGAAAACTCTTCGTTTCTTCTATCCCTTTTATGCTATCACTTAGAATAAGCATGTCATCCATATATAAGCAAACAATAATCACGTATATCTTATAAGTTTTGGAATACAAACACTTGTCTCCGTTGTTATGTCTAAACCCATTAGACATGATGGCTTGATCAAATTTCTCATGCCATTGCTTAGGAGCTCAATCCATATAAGGATTTTACAAGTCTACATACTTTATGTTCATATTTTTGTAGGACAAACCCTTCGGGTTGTTCCATATAGACCTCCTCATTGAGGTCACCATTAAGGAATGTCGTTTTGACATCCATTTGATGAACATACAAGTTGTGTATGGAAGCTAAAGCGAACAAATTCTTATAGAAGTTGTTCTTGCAACAGGCGCATAGGTATTGAAATAATCGATACCCTCTTTTTGCCTAAACCCTTTAGCTACTAATCTAGCTTTAAAGGTTTGGATAGTTCCATCAGTGTGGTATTTTCTCCTAAATACCCACTTACACCCAATTAGCTTAGACCCCGGTGGGCGGTCTACCAATTCCCATGTGTTATTGGAAATAATTTAGTCCATCTCATCATTAATGGCTTATTTCCAAAATGCACTATCTCTTGATTGCATAGATTCTCTATAAGTCTTAGGATCATCCTCAACAAGTAGTACAATAGGAATTTTCCTAATGACTTCCTCTCTATTTCCTTCTACCACGTAGAATGAAATTCGTTGAGAATCTATCTCATCCACTACTAGACTTTTCTCATTATTTTTTAGCATTTGACTTCTTCTAAGTTCAAAGGGTTGCTTTACATTCTTTTGAGAATTCTCCTCTTGAGAATCAATTTTGGATGTAGAAGCTTGAGAATTGTTCTCATATAACAAATTCTCCTTTAGAGATGTTGAAGCTTGAAAATTGTTGTCACATAATATGTTCTCAAAGAATTCAACTTCTCTAGATTCAATCACAATATTAGATTCTAAGTCTAATAGCCTAGAAGCTTTACTATTGTTGGCATAACCAACAAAAGCACACTTTATGACTCTTGAACCTAACTTTGTTCTATTCAGTTCGTTTTTCTTGCAATATGCAAGACACCCCCACACTTTGAAGTACCCTATGTTGGTTTTTCTTCCTTTCCATAACTCATATGGAGATATCTCATTTTTCTTCATCGTTATTCAATTAAGAATGTGACAAGCGGTTAAAGGCCCTCCACCCCATAAGTTGAAGTTCAACTTAGAAAACACCAACATAGAATTTATCATCTCTAGATAAGTCTTATTTTTTCCTTTCGGCAACACCATTGTGTTGTGGTGTATAAGGTTGAAGCTGTCAATAAGACACTGAAGGATACCCTGAAGAAAAGGCTTGAAGAAGCAAAGGTGGCATGGCCAGAACAGCTACCTAAAGTCCCTTGGTCGTATAGAACATCTTATCGAACAGCAACGGGCCATACTCCATTTTCTTTGGCTTATGGATATGAAGCCATGTTGCCTGTTGAATTAGATCCACCATCGCACAGAAGGGTGGCATACGATCCGAGTGTTAATAGTCAACTGTTGATGGAATCTCTGGATTTAATCAATGAAAGGCGCAAGCAAGCTCGACTCCGAGTAGTAGCTTATCAGCAAAAGGTCGCTCGATATTTCAACTCTAAAGTGTGCAAAAGAAAATTTAATGTGGGAGGTTTGGTACTTAGAATAGTTTTTCTTAACACACGCGATCAAGCTACTGGAGTACTTGGACCTAACTGGGAAGGTCCATACCAAATCGAAGAAGTCCTCCAACCAGGCACTTATAAACTTGCTCGCTTAAATGGAGATCTCATTCCTCACTATAGGAATGGAAAACACATGTGCAAGTATTATCAATAAATAGTTCTTTTTAAAGAATTGGCTTGTATTAATTTACTTCTTACAAGTTTATGAACAAGGGTTAGTCTGTCATACGACTAATCGCTTATAAGTGTAAGGTCAAATTTTTTATCATTCGTACAGACACGATTTTCCATTTATTACGAGAAATAAAAGGAACTGTGCGCAGCCAGTTATTCTTGCCAATTATTGTATTTATTACAAGTATTTGCTCACTGCGTGTGTTGTTTTGCTATATTTATATAAACTATTTATCACGAGTAGTAATGTTCGAACAAGCCTTGGTCAAGGCAAGTGACCGAGGACCCTAAGCTCCTCAATCACTTGGGGGGCATATAAGGTACTAAGTAAGCAAAGCATATCGACAAGTATATGTAAACACACGAGCAAAATAAGGGAAAGCATACTACAGTATTTAGAGTATTTTTCAAAATTTTGTTAAATTAAAACAAAGTACTATGCTAAGTTCGGTCATGCGAACAAGATGTTATAGTAAATTGCTAATATTATTATAATATTAAATATTAAAAGTAAATTGTTTTACACCGCGAGCAGTTTCTGCTCGGATGTAATTGTAATTTAAAAGAAAAAGCTGCCCGCGCAACAAAACATTGTCTTGACATCACGAACCGAGGTTCGTGTGTCCCAAATTACAAGATTAAATAAAAAAAAATAGTTGAATTTCTGGAGCGGCCGGAGGATCTTCTGGGATCTGTTGGTCGATAGAGGCCCCAACTTCCTCGTCGACACCATCAATGCCCGTCGCCAGAGAGATTTCAGGGGATGCTTGAGCTTTCTCCTCCTCTTCAAGGCGAGCAAGGCACCTGGTCAGCTCAAACTTCTTCATACGATCTAGTAGATAGTCAAAGTTTTCCTCGCAGTTGTTTTTCTAGAACATATAAAAGCAGTTAAAAGTGGCTCCCTTGGACCTCTCCAAGTCACCGGCATTAGTCTCTTCGAGCAGTTTGACTTGCTCCTCCAGATCATCAGTTCTTTTTCGACTAATCGCCAGCTCATCTTGTAGCTTGGAGGCCTCCCTGAAATTAATCAATGAAGCCTCCTTACACTTGTCTCTGGATTCGGTGACTTTGCTAGGGCATCCTTATGTTGTTTCAGCTCTTCGGCCAGCTTGGCATTATTTTCTGGCAGTTCAGCATTTTTCTCCTCGGCATGTTTAGCCTTGACCATTTTGAACTGCTCGCCAAGCTTCTCCTCATACTTAGCAGCCATTGCCTCCGAGCGGCGCCAACCAGTGCTCATGGTTAGAACTCCATGCGATCAGAAAGAAAACAAAGTTGTTAGTAGAAATAAAAAGACATGGTAAACAAATAAAGCACAGCAAGAATGGGAACTTACGCTGAGTACTTCATTCAGCGCGCGGCTGAAGATTTGGTTGACTTTCAGGGAGCCAGTGTTGATGATGGCTTCTTAGTTGCGCCAGTGCCTCGATAGATTCTTCAGCTTATCATTGGCCAAGCTAAAAGCTATGTTCATGAGGGCCTCTCCTGTTTGATCAGGAAGTGTCTGATCGGCGGGAGCTGGGGGAGGATTCTGGTCGATGCGAGCTGGTGAAGAAGTCTGATCGATGGGAGTTGGAGGAGGTGTTGTTTCCCTGGAGGGAACAGGTATAGGAGGATCCTTGGTCCGAGCCTTTTCCGTTGATGGATTGCTGGTACTTTCCCCCGGATGCAGCCTGCTCCCCTTCTTCTTGCTCACAGGAGCAGTGGTTTTGGGCAGGCTGTACAAGTTAAATGGGTCTTCGGCAGACACGACTACAAGATAGAAATGAACAAACAGGCAATATAAATTGAAGTACTTACTAAAGCAAGGAAATAAGAGTAAAGAAAATTCTAAGTAATATACATGAGCCCTTATTATTGGTCGATACATTATCTATTGTACTACTGCTACACTCACTCTCTGCCTTGAAGAAGTCTGAATTTAAACTAGTCACGTATTTAAAGTTGTCGTCCCCGTCAAATAAATGACAGCGAATGGGCAAACTGTGTAAGAGTGAGAAGTCAGCACCGTTCTCATCTGAGGACTCAAGTATGGGCTCGGGGTGTTCAGAAAGCTTCTGCTTGCCCTTTCCATGTTAAGCAGGGACAGCAGCTGCTCGCGGAGTGCTGGAAGGTTCCCTGATGGTCACTCTTATATCCCGCCTTCTCGCGGGTTGTGACACATCCTAGTGTTGCTCGAGAATTTCTCCCCCAATAGCATTCCACGATGTTGACTCCCTCACATCCTGGTGAGGTGCAAGAAGGCCGGCCAGCCTTAGGTTATTCTCTATGACCAGCTCTTTGACACTCTTCTCAATGTTGGTCATGCTGGCCAGGGCTGCTGCCCTTATCTCCTTCTCTGGGGTAGGGTCTAGTTGATGCCATGGACCTAAACAACACTGAAGTTCTAAATAATGTATAGAAAAGCTTAAAGGAGATCAAACAATTAGTGAATAAAAGATTTACCTCCTTCAGTGAAGGACGGGTTATTAGCGACCAGGTCTGCTGTTAGAAAGTACTCCTGGAAGTACTTCCCCACGTTGGACTTGTGGGTGATGTCACTCAAGAAGGTGCGAGCAGACTCCTGGTGGTAGAAATGGAAAAAACCCGTGTTGTTGTGGTTGGGGTTGGATTTGAGATCGAACAAGTAGTTGATCTCATGTGGCGTAGGTACAGGCCACTTCTTGTGATTATAAAGGATATAGAGTGCAAAGAGAACTCTATATCCGTTGGGGTGATTTGAAAATGGGCGACCTCAAAATAATTGGCCTCCTCCTGGAAAAATGGATGCAGAGGCAAGGTTGCCCCTGCCTCGATGTGATAATACCTCGACCAGGCGCTGAAGGCGCCCCCAGGCAGGTTTGCCCGTTGGTCCGGCGAAGGTTGGATGAGGGTTATCCCAGGAAGGTCGTACTTCTTGAGATAATTTCTTACCATCCTAGTTGTAATGATGCTAGGAGGTGCTACGTACCATTCGACCTCTGGCCTAACGACATCGCGAGGTCGAGCTTTGGTTTGAAATTCTGGCGATGAAGTGTTTACAGGTTGAGGGTTGGTCGAAGAAGTTTCAGTATGAGGGGCAGGTTGATTAGCAGAATGTTTGGTTGTTTTCTTTTTTCTTTGAGCAATGGACTATACGTGATCCATATTTGTTTGGCAGGTCAGAGGTCTGTTTGTGGGGTTGTGTTGAGAAAAAGGAACTTCTGGGAATGGCAACAACGGCTGTTCTTGATCTACGAAGAATAGTGCGAGCAAGTCATCGTCAATCGGCCTCTCACCTCCCCACGGGTCGTGCATGAAAATCTGTGAACAGAGAAGGGGAGATGAGAATCTACGACCAATAAGCAAAAGAAGCGGAAATGTTGGGATAACGTTGCTCGTGTATAAAAGTTAGGCTTTTATACGACCAACAACATTCTAATGTAAATACTAAAAAGGCATGCGAACAGTTTGGAAAATGGATTAAAAACAGAAGTGAAAAGTTTTTTCAAGGAAAACTTTTCGACTCTGAGGAAGGGCAGGAACAACCCAGTTTTTTCCGAGTGCCTAAAAATCGAATTGTTACTTCAATTTTACGCCCTAAATCAATAATCCTAACTCACAAGCCAATTCCTAAGCCGCATTTAGTGTATTTTCCCTACCCTATCATGCTACTACCTACGAGCCTGATTACCCCAAATCAAATTTTCTCAAGAACATTCGGAAACTCAGATATCAATATACTAGAAAACTTAAGAGATAATTATTGCATGGCATATCAGAAACAACAAAGCTCAGGAAACTTACTTGGATAAAAAATTGAAGAGAATTCGCAGGCATTGATGCGTCGGCTGGACAGATACTCCACGGATCACCGAAATTATTTGAGTTTTCTGGATTCTTCGTGCGTCGTTCTTCAGTGTTCTTGAGGAAAAGAGGAAGAGTAAAAATTAAAAAGTGAAAATGGGGGTTATTTATGTTGATCGAGGCTTGGATAAAAAGGGTAATGATGGGGGATGAGTTTTCGAAGAGTGGGGAAATGTGTTAGCCGTCAAAATGCTTTTCCGGAAATTTCAATGACATGATTTGTTACCTTTTTCAAAAAGGCACTGACGGCTATGACAAGTCTGATAGGTCACGCAGAGGGTCGATCGTTTAATTTTACTTTATGCTGGTCACTATAAAATAAACTTGGGGGCAAATGTTTACCTAATAACGGACTACCTAATGACTTGGCAAGATTGGTCTACACGTGGGATGCATGTGGCAGTTTTAAGTGAGTATAACCTGCTCGACCATTCACCAGAAGATCATTGTCTTATCAGGCATCATAATTATGGGCTACCAGCCTGGTCGCATATATTCATTTATTTCCTTCAGATATGCAATATTGTAATTACGTATTAAATATAATTTCTATTATGATTTAGATACGCCTATATTAAATGTAATTAAGACTCGTTGGCCCATGAAAAACTCTTTAAGCCTATAAATAAGAATCAGAGGGCTCAAGAGAGGGGATTTTTTTGGGACTTTTGGCTGAAGAACATTTTGAGCTTAGATATTCTAAGAGAGAAAAAGAGTGTTGTTATCCATCGCAATTGTACTCATCTGAGAGATAGTGAAACTCGTGAACCCTAATTCATTGATCATTGTTCTTGGAGTTCTACATGAATAAGAACACTAAGTGGACGTAGGTCATTACCATTTGATTGGGGCCGAACCACTATAAATTTTTTTGTCGTTTATCTTTTCGTCTTGATTTCATCTTATTTTCTCTCATTTTATCTGATTCCGTGTCGTTGACCAATTTGAGGGTCAACAACATGCTTTAAAACCCTAATTCAAAACTCTATTTCTTACACTACACGAAACCTATATCCTATTTCCCTGTGATTTAAAAGAAGTCATTTTTACCAGTTTTTTATCAATTTTTTGCCTAAACAGATCTCTACGCATCAGGATTATGTACCCTACAAATCAAAAAACTCATATACACAGTAAATATTGCAAGAACATAGCAAGAAGTAGAAACATTTTTTTTTCTTTCAAATTACAAATTTTAAATAATATATTTTACTCATTTTACTTTAGAAAACAGTTAAGTTATAATTCTATTAGAAATTAGGTGTATTAACAAAGTTTAAATTTTTAAAAACAGGATTAAATAAAGGTTACATTTATATATTTATGGTGTAAATGTAATTTCTCACTAATTAATATATTACCGAAAAAAAGCATGAGGAAAGACAAAAAATTTAGGCGTCTAAACATAATAAAAAATAAAGGTTTCAAGGCATTATGAAGCCATTTTATACAATCTACATTTTAATACATATTTATTAAAGCTAGAAACAAACTTAATCATTTCCTTTTTTAAAAAAAATACAAAGTAAATTATATCCTTTTGGACCTCTAATCAGTAAACTGAATAAAACTAAGCACAAAAATACTGAAGAATATATAGTCTATATTTTGTAATATATTAAATATAAAAAGCTATAGTGTATACAATAATTATATAAAATATACACAACGAACCAAGAAAATCAATACTATCGATCAAGATCTATAAGTTATATAAATATATATATATATATATATATATTAAAGAAACCACATGGGAAAGACAGGAAATCTAATGTAGATCTAAGGCAATAGCTTCAGCAATCACATGGGAAAATCAAGATTTGAGACAAATATAATATATAAATAAATAATAAATATCTCACAAAGTTTGCCAATAGTTTAAGGATCAGAAACTAGTAGAAACCCAAATGAACACATTTTCTTAAGTATGATTAGAAAATTTGTCTTTTCCATATAATTAGAAGTGTAATAATTTTTAAAATATGGGTAGAAAATGCCATATGCAACATAATTAGAAACATAAACGTATTCAGAAATATTACCAGTTTTGAAATCATTATTTTTACTAAATTTTTATGTTCTTAAAATAAATACTAAAATTACTCGTAATTGATGATATACAGAAAAAAAAAAAGAGCACTATAATAGATTCTCTATTTTACTTCTTGTTTTAATATATTGCTATCATCTTTTATAAAGTACTATTCATTGTTTCTTGTCTCAACTGTTTTCTCATAAAGATGATCCCATTCCTTTCAATAAAATTTCAATACGAGAACACATGTTATTAACATAAGTTTGAAGTTGATATTCTAGTAGCTCTTTAAATTCATTGTAGAAAAATCACATAGATAATTGAGCAAGACGGATTAACTTTTCATTGTCAAAAACAAAATATGAATTGGTAGGAGATAAACATGTGCTAAACAAAGTAGTAATTCAACATTAGTTTCATTAAAATGACTATTTAACTTTTATAGCTGTAAATTTATTATTGTATTAAAATAATCAACAGGAAAATGTGACATATTTAGAACATTTTTTATAAAAAAATTTCATATATGTTTCAAATAAAATTTATAAAATATTAATTATGTTACACCCCGATTTCGAGAATGGGAATTTTGATCTCGAAACAGGCTTGTAAGGTGTAAGCTCGAGACTAACACAGTCGTCATGTGATCAACAAGTCAGAGACAGTCTCGCTAAGCAGTAAATGTGACAACGTCAGGATTAGTGAGCTCAGGAACTATGTAGTCTCGGAGGTGTTCCGAGGTTATAAGTTAGGCTCGCAACTTGCAGTGGCAATAGTTCAAGACTTGTATAAATTTCTTGATTTATATCCTGCCGTTTGGCAAGACGATTCGAGCTCGAGTATTGTAAGCTCAAAGAGGATGGTCTCGTCAACATCACTTGTTGAGAAAATAGGTGAACCAAGGTGACGAGCTCGCAATAAGGAAACGGTTTTTGAAGGCGTGTGAATCTAACTTCCAAGCTCGCAAGCTGTGTGTGAACATGTTTATTGTTGTAAATTCCCTATGTTTAAAGGATCTGATGTAATTTATTATTAAATCCCAAATATCATGGGATATTACCGCGTACGTAGTAACTAACGCATTTAATGACATTATTTTAATTGATTTGTAGAATAACTCCTCGAAATCTGTGGGAAGAGATTCGGTAAACCACTCTATAAATAGAGTGGGACGATTCATTTGTAAAGGAGGGAAAAAAAAATATTGGAAAAACTCTGTACAATTGCTTCCAGAACTTTATCAGAGATTTTCAAAAACTTAATAATACAGACTCATAGACTAGACAGAGTTTAACTGCTGAATCATGTAAAAAATCGTGTCTATATTATTTGTTTCCTCTAGTATATTTCGTTTGATTGTTCTTCTTCTCTAAGTTGACGAAAAATGATGTCAACGGTTTGGTGCTTTCATTGAGAGCTATTAAACAAGGCGTGAGCCTGTTTAGTTAGAAAGCCTCTCAAATCATCAATGGCTGCTACGAGTAACCCTAGTACAGATGAGCGACCAATGCCCAATATACCTGAGGAGCAGATTCTCATGCTGAAGATTACCCACGACGACCTGGAAAGCAGCCCATGATGGATCAAGATCCTGAAGAAATGAGCGATTCATCCAACTCTCGAGGGCCGCCTGACCCCAAGCCTAACGAGGATATGTATTATAATCCTGAAAGATATGTTTCAATTGTGGAACTTGGAAATCGTCAACTATGCAAACATTTGGCAGAAGCAACAAAGCACAACGAAGAGTTAGCCGGACAAGCTGTTGGCACCCAGGCACTGTTAGGAAAAATAGTTTTGCCTCAATGGAAATGGTAAGATAATTACAACTCTAAACAAAATATTACAAATAAATAATTATTGATTAAATAAAGTTACAACTCTATGATTGAAAATACAAATAAATAAAAGAAGAAATAGAAGAAGAGAAATACAACTCTATGCAAAATAATACAAATAAAGTAAAGTATTTGAAACAAAAAGGGAAGAAGATTACAACTCAAAACAAGAAATACATATAAACAAAAGAGAAGAATATGAAGATGAAGAGAAATAGAATAGAAAGAAAGAACAAGAAAACAAAATAGAAACAACTCTTACTCACACTACCAAAGTGAAGAGTGTTGGGGATCACCAACTTGAACAAGGTTTGAAACCTTTGTCCAAAAGCTTATTTCCCCCTAACTCAAGCACTAAGGGATCCCTCACAGATTTTTGGAAATACTTTCTGGAATAATCAAGCCTCAAGTTGTTTCTAGCCAATTGCTCTAATGGATAAAAAATGTTGTATCTTACAAGTGAGCATTAGGCTCCTATTTATAGAGTTTTGAGACACCCTTTGAATTTCAAGTTCCACCAACCCCCATGACTGTTACCAATGATTAATTGGATGTTTATGGAATTAAAATAGAGAATTTGGGAGTTATTTGGCTGTTGGAAACATTCAAAATCGGATAAAACCGAAAATTGGAATATGCTGTCAGCCACTTGGGTCGCGGCCTGACAAACAGGCGCCACGGCCCTCAGAGTGTTTCTGCCACTTGGGTCGCGGCCTGACAAACAAGCACCGCGGCCCTAGACCTTTTCCAGCAACCAATTTTTCAATTTTTTTCAAAACGTTCCAAATTTATTTACACTTGATTATGTAACTTCCATACACAATATGGGAGTTAAAATCACATCTCTATCAGCCATTTCTCATATGGCTTTAAGAAATTCACCTCAATATTGTGTAACAACAAATCTACACAATAATTGGTGATATTTGCAAGTTACAAATTTGTAACACCAAATATGTTACATATTTGGATATATCTCATATATCTAAATATTGTAACTCTCTATTATATGTTACAATATATGATACTCTTTGTCACATTTATTTAATCTAAAACATTATGTTATAATATAATATAATATTACATTATATTATATTATAAAATAATATAACATTCCCCCCACTAGATTAAATAGTTATCTATTGTAACACTTATTTAATCAATCGTTATATTTTAAAATATAACATATCCCCCACTAGATTAAATAAGAACTCTCTCTTATAGGAGTCATTTCATTAGTGCATAAAGCAAAGTGTTTTTCAAATTGAACTTTACTATAGTGTAATTATCACAAAATTTGTCAAAAATTCGGCTGCACTAGGCATTGAACCATCTTTTCATTATAACAAATCAGTGATAACACACACACCTTTGCGATGTTCACTTGAGACCTCTTTGTCTCGCTTTGCACCGTTAATGGCCATGTACCCTTTCCATTCATGGACGTTCTTGAGAATACTCCCAATTCTCATGAGAGGTGGCACCACCCCTAGGTCCATATAGGTAGAATTCTTACAGTATTTTGTTACAAAAAATATTTGTCTTCACAAGACTGAATTCTATTAAAAAAACCTTTCGGTTTTAACACTCAACTTGGTAACTCACAAGTAGTCAATATCTCATATTGGATTTGTTTTGAGTACAACTAATATTCACTTGATTGACTTGTTGTTACCTATTGAACCTAACACTAGTTAAATAACTAGTGTTAAGATAGGTTACCATCAATCGCGAATCTCTTTAGGGAGTTTAAGTCTCATCCCTCGAGATGATGTAGCCACTAAATCCCTCGTTAGTGGCTTAGTGAAAGGATCCGCCAGATTTTCACTTGTTCTCACATAGGAAATTGAGATGACTCCTCTTTGAATCAATTCTCTTACATATCCATGTCTTAGACTAATATGTCTAGACTTCCCATTATACACTCCGCTGTATGATCTAGCCAATGTTGCTTGGCTATCACAATGTATCGATATAGTAGATACATTCTCTTTGATTATGGGTACCTCTATCAACAGATCCCTTAACCATTCGGCCTCGTTGCCGGTAGCAGCTAGAGCTATAAACTATGCTTCCATAGTGGAATGAGATATACAGGTTTGTTTCTTGGAACCACAAGAAATTGCACCCCCACCAAGTGTAAATACCCAACCAGTTGTGGACAAGTTGTCCCCAAGATTGGATATCCAGCTTGCATCTATATATCCTTCTAAGATTGAAGGAAATTTGGAGTAATGAAGGCTTAGTCCTTTGGTTTTCTTGAGATAACCTAAGACTCTTCCAATCGCCTTCCAATGATCCACACTTGGATTACTTGTAAACCTTCTAAGTTTACTCACCGGAAATGCTATATCAGGTCTAGTACATTGAGCAGCGTACATTAGACTCCCTATAGCACTAGCGTACTCCAATTGAGCCACCGCTCTTCCTTCATTCTTCTCTAGTTTTACACTATGATCGAATGGATTATTGGCATCTTTAACCTTGAGGTGGTTAAATTTGTTCAATACTTTCTCAACATAGTGGGCTTGCCCTAACACCAAACCCCCACTATGTTTCTTTACTTTGATACCAAGTATGGTGTCAGCTTCTCCAATATCTTTCATCTTGAAGGTTGATGATAGAAAACTCTTCGTTTCTTCTATCCCTTTTATGCTATCACTTAGAATAAGCATGTCATCCATATATAAGCAAACAATAATCACATATATCTTAAAAGTTTTGGAATACAAACACTTGTCTCCATTGTTATGTCTAAACCCATTAGACATGATGGCTTGATCAAATTTCTCATGCCATTGCTTCGGAGCTTGTTTCAATCCATATAAGGATTTTACAAGTCTACATACTTTATGTTCATATTTTTGTAGGACAAACCCTTCGGGTTGTTCCATATAGACCTCCTCATTGAGGTCACCATTAAGGAATGCCGTTTTGACATCCATTTGATGAACATACAAGTTGTGTATGGAAGCTAAAGCGAACAAAATTCTTATAGAAGTTGTTCTTGCAACAGACGCATAGGTATTGAAATAATCGATATCCTCTTTTTGCCTAAACCCTTTAGCTACTAATCTAGCTTTAAAGGTTTGGATAGTTCCATCGGTGTGGTATTTTCTCCTAAATACCCACTTACACCCAATTGGCTTAGACCCCGGTGGGAGGTCTACTAATTCCCATGTGTTATTGGAAATAATTTAGTCCATCTCATCATTAATGGCTTATTTCCAAATGCACTATCTCTTGATTGCATAGATTCTCTATAAGTCTTAGGATCATCCTCAACAATTAGTACAATAGGAATTTTCCTAATGACTTCCTCTTTATTTCCTTCTACCACGTAGAATGAAATTCGTTGAGAATCTATCTCATCCACTACTAGACTTTTCTCATTATTTTTTAGCATTTGACTTCTTCTAAGTTCAAAGGGTTGCTTTACATTCTTTTGAGAATTCTCCTCTTGAGAATCAATTTTGGATGTAGAAGCTTGAGAATTGTTCTCATATAACAAATTCTCCTTTAGAGATGTTGAAGCTTGAGAATTGTTGTCACATAACATGTTCTTAAAGAATTCAACTTATCTAGATTCAATCACAATATTTGATTCTAATTCTAATAGCCTAGAAGCTTTACTATTGTTGGCATAACCAACAAAAGCACACTTTATGACTCTTGAACCTAACTTTGTTCTATTCGGTTCGTTTTTCTTGCAATATGCAAGACACCCCACACTTTGAAGTACCCTATGTTGGGTTTTCTTCCTTTCCATAACTCATATGGAGATATCTCATTTTTCTTCATCGTTATTCAATTAACAATGTGACAAGCGGTTAAAAGCGCTTCACCCCATAAGTTGAAGTTCAACTTAGAAAACACCAACATAGAATTTATCATCTCTAGATAAGTCCTATTTTTTCCTTTCGGCAATACCATTGTGTTGTGGTGTATAAGGTGCGGTGCACTCATGAATTATACCATTTTCTTCTCAAAATGTATTGAATTCATTAGAGAAGTACTCTCCTCCTCTATCACTTCTTAGCACCTTAATCTTTTTATTTAGTTGAATTTCAACTTCTAATTTATATAATTTAAAAGCATCAAAAGTTTCATCTTTATGCTTTAAAAGAAACACATAGGTATATCTACTAAAATCATCTATAAAAGTAAGAAAATACATTTTTCCACCTCTAGTTAAAACACCATTTCATTCACAAAGATCACTATGGATTAAATCTAGTAAATTAGATGATCTTTCTACACTAGAAAATGGTTTCTTAATCATTTTTGCCTTAACACATGTTTCACATTTACCATAGTTTTTAATATTGCATGCAATCATACCACATTTTACTACTCTTTTCATGGTTGAAAACCTATATGCGATAGTCTAAGATGCCACAAATATAAAGAATCATACTCAACCATATAGGCAGAATTTCCATTTTTATTGATAACATTGAAAGTTACATCATTGGTGCACAATTTAACCATACCCTCACAAGAGTACCCCTTTCCCAAAAATATATTTGATTTGGTAAGTATAAGTTTACCAGACTCAAAAACGGCTTTAATGCTGGGCTTGCCAAGCAAATCACCACTTACCAAGTTTCTACTCATTTCGGGAACATAAAGTACATTCACTAATGTAACTTTCTTGTCGGAGGTGAAAAAGACTTCAATGGTACCTTTGCCAAGTACCTTGGATTTTCCCTCATTGCCCATTTGAATCTCATGGTTGCCTTTTGACTCTTCAAAGGTCTTGAACAATGATTTGTCATAGGTGACATGGACAGTGGCACATGTGTCATGCCACCATCCTTTCACCTTGCCTTGGACCGCATTCACCTCACTAAGGGTAGCAACTATATTTTCCTCTTGAGTTGCGTTTACCTTAAGTCCTTGTTGGTCTTTTCTATGCCTACACTCTCTAGCATAGTGACCTTTTTTCCCACACACAAAGCAAGGACATTTCTCGGCCTTAAACTTGTTTGGGTTGGTTTTTGGATCCAAAGGTTTCTCATTACCCCTTCTCCCTTTGTTTTTGGGATGTTTTGGTTGTGACACCACGTTTGCTTTGGAAGTCTCTTCATTAGACCCCTCCATAAGTTTATCTCTACATATCGATTCCTCTTCGATTCGAATATGTTTTTTGATTTCCTCCAAAGAATAATCCTCATTTTTATGAAGGATTCTTTTCCTATAGCTCTACCAAGTTGGTGGTAATTTAGCCACTATAGCACAAACTTTAAAGGCCTCGGGAAGCTCAATCTTTAGCACTTTCAATTTGTTAGCAATAATTTGCAATTCATGTATGTGAGGAAGCATGGGTTTATTACCAAAAAATTTGAAATCAAAATATTGCAATATCAAAAACTTTTTGGTACCTTCCTCTTCCGCCTTGAATTTTGTTTCAAGTGCATCCCATATCTCCTTTGCCTATTTGGTCTCGGTGTATAGGTCATAGAGCCTATCGGAAGGGGTGTTGAGGATATGACCCCTACAAAGGAGATTGACCTCCTCCCTCTTCCTTCTTTTCTCCACCACTTCAGGAGTGTCCTTGTCGGATGGTGTTGGGAGAGGTTCTAAAGTGGATTCTAGAATGTAGGCGATTTTGGGAGTGGTTAAAAGAAACCTCACCTTGCCTTTCCATCTAGTGAAATTGGACCCATCAAACCTATTCAATCTCACTAGGTCTTGATTCATAATCTTGATGGTCTCACCTTCCATTGAAACAAACAAGGGTAAGCTTTTGAATGTTAGGAAAAATAGTTTTGCCTCAATGGAAATGGTAAGATAATTACAACTCTAAACAAAATATTACAAATAAATAATTATTGATTAAATAAAGTTACAACTCTATGACTGAAAATACAAATAAATAAAAGAAGAAATATAGAAATATAACTCTATGCAAAATAATACAAATAAAGTAAAGTGTTTGAAACAAAAAGGGAAGAAGATTAAAACTCAAAACAAGAAATACAAATAAACAAAAGAGAAGAATATGAAGATGAAGTGAAATAGAATAGAAAGAAAGAACAAGAAAAAAAAATAGAAACAACTCTTACTCACACTACCAAAGTGAAGAGTGTTGGGGATCACCAACTTGAACAAGGTTTGAAACATTTGTCCAAAAGCTTATTTCCCCCCTAACTCAAGAACTAAGGGATCTCTCACAGATTTTTGGAAATGCTTTCTGGAATAATCAAGTCTCAAGGTGCTTCTAGCCAAATGCTCTAATGGATAGAAATGTTGTATCTTACAAGTGAGCATTAGGCTCTTATTTATAGAGTTTTGAGATACCCTTTGAATTTTAAATTCCACCAACCCTCATGGCTGTTACCAATGATTAATTGGATGTTTATAGAATTAAAATAGAGAATTTGGGAGTTATTTGCCTGTTGGAAACGTTCAAAATTGGATAAAACCGAAAATTGGAATATGTTGTCAGCCACTTGGGCCGCAGTCTGACAAATAGGCAACGCGGCCCTAGACCTTTTCCAGCAACCAATTTTTCAATTTTTTCAAAACGTTCCAAATTTATTCCCACTTGATTTTGTCACTTCCATACACAATATGGGAGTTAAAATCACATCTCTATCAGCCATTTCTCATATGACTTTAAGAAATTCATCTCAATATTGTGTAACAATAAATCTACACAATAATGGGTGATATTTGGAAGTTACAAATTTGGATATATCTCATATATCTAAATATTGTAACTCTCTATTATATATTACAATATGTGACACTCTTTGTCACATTTACTTAATTTAAAACATTATATTATAATATAATATTACATTATATTATAAAATTATATAACAGGCACCTCCTCGGAGGCCTAGGGGACGTCCTTGTGGGAGCACAACCACCAGAAGGGCGGAACAGGTGCCGCCACCAGCATCCCAGCCAGTTCAGCCAAGGCCCCAGAGGAGTAACCGAGCTGAGGGTACTACCAACCCGACTGGAGAAGCACAAACAGGAACGGGAAATAACCAAGCCCCCTCAATGGCTCAGAACTCGAATCCTAATGCTGCGCAAAACAACCCGGAGCCTGACCGGGCGAATTCGGGACCATCTAGGCCCCTCAATGGGAGATAGCCACCGTCACCCATAAGACACCCACTATCGCCAATAAGGCAACCCTCGCCAGTCCAGGAGGTTCCACGACCTGCACATCGAGATGGAAACCGACGGGCTAGGCATGGACAGGGGAATGAAAGAGAAGCTACCCGAGATCGTAGGGCTCCTCAGCCTACGGGAAGCCAAATGTCAAGATTACAAACTGCTGGGACAAGGAGGCCAGTAGGGGACCCACCTCGTAATCACCGAGCTGCGAGCTATGTAAGTGAAAGCTCATATTACACTAGGTCCATGAGAATTTACAACACGGAACCGAGGCATGCGAGGAATCAATGGAATCACCCTGATCTGCGGGAACACTTAAACCACAATCGGGGCCGAGACAATTCCCCAAACCCAGATCTGCGAGACCATCTGAATGGCCGCAAACAGCCAGTGTATAACCCTGTACCGAGAGAAGGATCTAGAGCTTTTATTAATGATAACCAACCCCCTCAGGTCTAGGCTAGACCTTCAGTGGATTTAGTCCAAGAAAGGATTGAACAATTAGAGAGAGCATTCAGGCTCTTACAGAACGAGCGTGGCAGGGACAAAGGTGAAGAGTCTGATGAAGAGCTCGAGCCTTTTGCCCCACATATCTCCAACACCCTGTTCCCTCAAGGATTCAGGATACCTCATGTCCCGCCATTTGACGGAAACTCATATCCCTATAGCATCTGAGCATGTTCAACACTATTATGCGGGCCAGCAATGTTGGTTACAAGCTCAGGTGTATGTTGTTCCCAACCACACTTACAGGACAAGCAAAAACTAGATTGAGAAGTTCAAAAGGCATTCGATCGTGTCTTAGGATCAATTGTCTAGGGACTTTAAAAAACAATTTAAGTCTATGGTTGGCATCAGGCCCGAGCCCTCAGCCTTAACCAACGTCCGACAACAACAAAACGAGTCGCTAAAAAGTTACCTCACGAGGTTTAACTTAGAAATGGCCCGAGCTCAAGATGTCGATGATAGTTGTCACCTGATGGCGGTTAAAGCAGGCGTAATGCCTGGAAGTCACCTCTGGGAAGACTTACAAAGGAAACCTATCAAGTCTTTAACCGAGTTCAATTGAAGGGCCCAGAGGTTTGTCAATGTAGAAGAGGCGAGGTTAGCGCTGAACATGACCTCTCAGCCCGTAACTACAATGAAAAACATGAACTCTGCCTTGACCTCGGGAAACCCCTCAACTTCGAAACCCCCTGGGGATAACCCTTCTAAAAGGAAGAAAAATGAAGGGAATAACCCCGAGGCAGATGGAGGGAAAAAGAAGAAAGGGGACAGATATTTCTCTGTATACAAGGTGTATACCAAGCTCAACGAGTCTCAGGATACCTGGCTAATGAAAACCAGGTCCCATTCAGATGACTTGACCCCATGAGGAACCAAAAATCAAAGAGAGATTCAAATAAATATTGTAGATTTCACCGAGATATCAGACATACAACCGATGAGTGTTGACAGTTGAATCTCGAGGGGTTATTTTGGATAGTACATCAGAAATTGAAATCCCAATCAAGCTTTTAAAGCCAAAGGGCAGCGGTTGCACCACCTGCCCAAAACAGTATTTCTCGAGCTTGGGAGGATGAGTGACCCCCTCCGATTGATGAAGAAGATGTAATAACCATCTCGGGGGGACCTCATATCGCATCCTCTGTATTACCGCGGCTGCTGGCACAGAGTTAGCCAATGCTTATTCCCCAGATACCGTCATTGCTTCTTCTCCGGGAAAAGAAGTTCACAACCCGTAGGCCTTCTACCTCCACGCGACATTGCTCCGTCAGGCTTTTGCCCATTGCGAAAAATTCCCCACTGCTACCTCCCGTAGGAGTCTGGGTCGTGTCTCAGTCCCAGTGTGGCTGATCATCCTCTCGGACCAGCTACTGATCATCGCCTTGGTAAGCTATTGCCTCACCAACTAGCTAATCAGACGCGAGCCCCTCCTCAGGCGAATTCCTCCTTTCGGGCAGAAATGCCCAAAAGAGATATGTAAATGAGCTCAAGACAGGCGATGGTTCTCCCTACGAACTCGAACCACGAGCTCCAAAACAACGAAGGGTTGAGACTCAACCCATAACCTTTACTGAAGAGGACGCGTCACACGTCTAGTTTCCCCATAACGACCCCCTGGTCATAACCCTCCAACTCGCGAATAAGAGGGTACGCCGAGTCCTGATTGATAACGGGAGCTCGGTGAATATCCTCTATAAAGCCACTCTAGAAAAGATGGGACTCGCGCTTCATGATCTAAAAGCATGTGCAACCACACTGTACGATTTTTCAGGAGAAGGGATTGCCTGTATGGGATCCATTGAACTCCCCGTGACCTTGGGAGACTATCTAGTCTCTGTAACCAAGATGATGGAGTTTGTCGTGGTGGACCTCCCATCGACCTACAATGTACTACTCAAGAGACCCGCCCTAGTTGGGCTGGGGGAAGTGTCATCTGTTAGGCACCTGGCCATCAAGTTCCCGACTTCTAGTGGCATCGGGATGTTGAAAAGAGGACCAGATTGCGAGGAGGGAATGCTATAGCATCTCCGTTAGAGGAAAGAAGCAAAAAAGTGCACAAGCACTTGTAATTATTCATAACAAGGACGGGACGGTCTTCGAGATAGATGAAGAAATCGACCCCAAAATAGAAGAAAGGGCTGACCTTGAACCTCTAGAAGAGCTAAAGGAGGTCAAGCTCGAAGACCCCACTAAGATAGTAAAGGTGGGTAAGAATCTTTCTAAAAAAGCGAAATATCAATTAATCCACTTCTTAAAAGAAAACCAGAATGTATTCGCATGGTCACACTCGAACATGGTGGGAATCAATCCAAATGTCATGAGTCATGCACTTAACATCGACAAAAGCTTCCCCCTGAAGCAGCAAAAGCGAAGACTCCTAGACGACAATAGAAATAAGGCCCTCAAGGAAGAAGTCGACAGGTTAAAGGCAAATCGATTCATACGAGATGCCTTCTATCCTGATTGGATTACCAATCCAGTGTTGGTTCTGAAGCCCAACAGCACATGGCGAACCTATATCGACTACTCCGACCTTAACAAGGCATGCCCTAAAGATTGTTTCCCCTTACCTTGGATTGATCAGCTCGTAGATGCCACTGCAGGTCATGGCATCATATCGTTCATGGATGTTTATTCTGGATATAACCAGATCACCATGCACATGCTAGACCAAGAGCATACGAGCTTTGTAACCGATAAAGGGCTATAATGCTACAATGCCATGCCTTTCGGGCTCAAAAATGCTGAAGCAACGTACCAAAGACTAGTGAACAGATGTTCTCAGAGCAGATAGGTAATAACATGGAAGTTTATGTTGATGACATGCTAGTCAAGTCCAAACATAACAATAACCATGTGGATAATCTCGCGGAATGCTTCACCGTACTATGGAAATATAACATGAAACTCAACCCACAAAAATGGTCTTTCAGAGTATCTTCGGGAAAGTTTCTTGGGTTCATAGTGAATGTGCAAGAAATAGAGGTTAATCCTGACAAGATCAAGGCATTGATTGATATGCCCTCACCTCGAAAGCATAAGGATGTCCAAATTTTAACTGGACGAATCGCGGCACTAAGTAGGTTTGTTCAAAATCTACAGACTGTTGTCTTCCTTTTTTCAGCCTTTTGAGAGGGGTAAAATGTTCGAGTGGTTAGAGGAATGCGAGCTTGCATTCCAGGACCTAAAGAAACATCTCGCCGAACCACCGATCTTGTCGAAGCCTATCACAGAAGAGTTCTTGTACTTTTACCTCGCTACTACCGAGCACGCCATTAGTGCCATGCTCGTCCGAGAAGACAAGAAGGTACAAAAACCAGTGTACTATGTCAACAAAAGGTTACTAGGGGCAGAATCGAGATACCCTTTAATGGAAAAACTGGCTCTCAGCCTGATCTACTCATCTCGAAAGTTCTCACCTTATTTCCAAGCACACCTTATTCATGTGTTAACTGGCTAACCACTGCGACAAGTTCCATCTAAACTAGAAGCTTCTGAAGATTTTTAAAGTGGGCAGTCGAACTCGAACAGTTTGAGATCACATATCACCAAAGAACAACCATAAAGGGATAAGCCTTGGCAGATTTCATCGTAGAATGTACTGGAGTGTCTAACGACGAAGTTATAACCCCAGCCCGCGAGCTATGGAAAATTTATGTCGACGGATCCTCCAACAAAAATTGATCGAGGGCAAGTATCATATTGATCACTCCAGCGGGAAGTCGATTTCATTCCGCTTTAAGGTTCAACTTCGAAGCATCAAATAATGAAGCTGGATGCGAAGCATTATTGGCAGGACTTCGAATAGCCAAGGAACTCAAAGCAAAGGCTATACACTGCTATAGTGATTCACAATTAGTGGTCAACCAAATTTTAGGGGAATATCAGGCTCTTTCCATAAAGATGGCTGCATATTTAGAGAAATCCAAGGCTGCCCTCGGACAGTTCGAGTTCTACGCTATAGAGCAAGTTCCCCAAGAACAAAATTCAAACATGGACATATTGGCCAAGCTCGCTATGACTAGCGAGGCCGATACACTGAACGTGGTCCCAATAGAGTTTCTATCGACCCCGAGTATCAGCGAGCCTGACGAAGAAGACGTGTGCATGGTCGACTATCAACCTACCTGGATGACCCCAATAATCGTTTACCTCGAAACTAGAATTCTCCCAGCAGAACGGAACGAGGCTCAGAAATTGATGTATCAGATCCCAAGATACACTATTTTGGAAGGGAGGTTGTATCAAAGAGGGTATTCTATGCCACTACTCCGATGTGTAACTCCACCCGAGGTGTAATGCCCCAAATTTCCTAATAAGGTTTAGGACCTTGATTAGGAGGTCGGCAGGGTCATAATTGATTTATTATGCCATTAAATTATCATATGCATGTTTATGTGAATTATATTATTATATGATGATAAATGCATGCATGTGGGTTCACCTTTCATTATAAGGGCATTTTGGTAATTTGGCCCGTTGAGGGCGTAATTATGTATTTTCATGCATGTTGGTGAATTATGAGTAAGACCACATTATATGTGGATTTGTTTGAGCTTTTCGGCATGAGACGATCTCAAAATGCAAGTTATCCGTCTAGTCATAACGGGGTTAATTTCGGGGCTCGAGGTGAGTCCCGGGGTAATTGGTTATTAGAACATTGTTGGGAATAATAGGGTAATGGGATATGATTCATTAGTATTTGAGAATATTGTGAATAACGGGAATTGGAGGGTGTTAATTATGATTAACGAGATAGATGGGAAAGGATGATTTTGCCCTTGGTGGTTGTTAAGGGTTTTAATTAGGCTTGAGGCATTTTAGTCTTTTCACCTAAGGATATATATGAACCATTGAGAAGGCTGTGGAAGGCTAAGCCAAACAGAGCATCACTTTTTCCTCTTCATTCGTTCATCATTCTTCTTCATTTCTCTTTGAATTTTGAAGCACTTTTTGAGGAACCAAGCTAGGGAACCAAGCTTTGATGATCTAGGGTTATGTTCTACCATCGAAGAGGGTGTGATTCTGAGAGTGAGGTGAATTTCTAGCCATTAAATCTATGGTTCTTGCTCTATTTTTCTTGTTCAGTTTCAGTTGGGATTTTGGTTTGAAAGTTGAGAATTCAATGGGGTTTTTGGCAAATTTTGGTTAGGTTATGATGCCTAGGACATGTAGAGTAGATATTTGGGTTCATTTGGGGGTTTGGATGGAGTTTGTGATCTTGTTTTTAAGGTTGGAAATGGAAAACTCGAAAGAGGAAGAACCAGGGTTGTTTCAGCTTGGTCCTAGCACTATAGCGCCCAAGGGAGGGCGCTACAGCGTTGTCCAGGGCCAGACTGCCTTGGTTGTAGCGCTGGGGTGCTAGGGGGGCAACACTGTAGCGCTACCATGTTTTTCCTGATGCATATTTTGGGCACTTTTGAGGGTTTTTGGCTCAGGATTTCAATTCCTAAGGCTTGGGATCGAATCTACTCACCGTTTGGGTACGATTCAGGGTTCCGGGAGTGAGGTTTAGGTCAAGAACCTTTCATTGCTCATTTTCATTAATTGGATTCTATATTTGGTTATGACTAGGTGACCGCTAAGGGATTAAAGGATCGATCGTTCTCAAGGGTCGTTCAATTGTTATTTCTCGCTCGAACCAGAGGTAAGAAAACTGCACCCAGTATGTGATGCATGAGAAACATGTGATTAGGGCATGATATGAATATTGAATATGAGATTGATCAAAGCTTGAGTCTCTGTGTTTGTGCATGTTCATAATTATGCTAGTGATTGTTAAGTAAGCATGTTGAATGCCCTACTTTTGGATATTTGACATATGGTATATGCCTGGTTGCATTGCTTACTTGTGTATGGCACTGACCCATGAGTCAAAAATCGGCAATGGTTTCAATATTAACTGTGAAGTTGTGACTCACTAGTCAAGTTCAGTAGTAGTACTGAGCACTGGTCGTATGGTATTGGCTTAAGAGTCAAGAACGGTCTTAGCGTGTTTAACGCAATCTGAAAAGATTAGATCTAATCGACATAAGCATTGAATGACTCATCAAGTGCATTACTGCTTGACCGACCTTAAGTTCGATGAAAAAACAAAAAGTGCTTGTCTAGCCTATGGCTAGTCACTTTGAGCCAGGGCCAGAAGGCCCAGATGACTGCATCGTCACATGGCTATGGGTGTTAAGCCCACATTAGTGACTCACTCATTAGTCACTCATCTGATTATGGCTACACGCCCCAACATGGTTATCAGAACCTCAAGTGTTAAATCACTCATCTGATTGGGCTACACGCCCCAGCATGGTTATCAAAACCTCAAAGTGTTAAATCACTCATATGATTAGGGCTATACGCCCCATTATGGTTAACAGAACCTCAAGTGTTAAATCACTCATCTGATTAGGGCTACACGCCCCATCATGGTTAATAGAACCTCAAAGTGTTAAATCACTCACCTGATTAGGATTGACTTGATAGTCATCCATTCAGGAGGGTAGGATCCCCCATCATTATCTGAACTTATTTGCATGCATGAATAGGGCTATTATTTCTAGGCATGCCTGATATGATTTTGTAACATGTTATTACTGTTCATGAGAATATTGAGTTTTCTTGCTGGGATTCAGCTCACGGGTGCTATGAGGTGAAGGTAAAGGCAAAAGAAAGTTGGATCATCCTTGAGTTGGAGAGCTTAGGTGATGATGTGTAAATATGCGGCTGCTCAACCACCACAGCCGAGGGTTGAAAGAAGAACTAGGGTTAAACCTTATTTTGCCGCTTAGGTCGGCTGGTTATAAATATTCTATTGTAATTAACCTTTAAATTATATTTTTTTGGGGATCCCAATGTATACAGCAAATGTTTTAGTGAAACGTTATATCTTAACCAAAAAATTTAACCCTAAACTGCTAATCATACTTAGTTACACGATTATGGCAGATGACTCGATTAGCGAGTTTAGCACTGTTTAAAAAGCACACCGTAACACTCCCTGGGTAGTAAGGCGTTACACGAGGCAAAGACAATTCTGGAAGAAATTCATGAAGGATTTTGTGGAGACCACACTGGGGGGCATATCCTATCCAAAAAAGTGATAAGACAGGGGTATTTCTGGCCCACAGTCAAGGCGGACGCATTCGAATATGTTAAAAGATGTGATAAGTTCCAGCGATTTGCTTCAATTCCACAAGCTCCACCTACCGAGCTAACCATGTTGACCTCCCCATGGCCATTTGCGGTGTGGGGAATCGATCTTATAGGCTCACTACCAACAGGCAAAGGTGGAGTGAAGTATGTTGTGGTCACAGTCGATTATCTCACAAAATGGACCGAGGCCAAACCCCTGTCAACAATTACCTCAAAAAAAAAATTTAGACTTTGTGGGAAAAAACATCACCTGCCGATACGGAATGCCTAGAAAGATAGTGTCGAACAATGGTACCTAGTTTGATAGTGACTTGTTTACCCATTTCTGCGAAAAGAATGGGATAATAAAAAGCTTCTCCTCCGTCGCCCATCCCCAATCAAACGGCCAGGTCGAAGTAGTCAACAAAACCCTTAAAAGCTCCATAAAGAAAAGGTTGGAGGAGGCTAAAGGAAGGTGGCCCGAGAAGTTACCCCAAGTTTTGTGGGCTTATCGAACCACAGCTCGAACTTCAACAGGACATACTCCCTTCTCCCAAGCATATGGGTGCGAGGCCATGTTGCCAATTGAAGTTGAAATACCTACAATACGGAGCCATGCCTATAATCAGGCCTCAAACCAATCCCAGCTCGAAGAAAGTCTAAACCTTATTGAAGAAAGACGAGATGAAGCTCAACTGATAAATGTCGTATATCAGCAACGAGCTACCCAATATTTCAATAAAAAGGTTCAAGATAGAAAAATTGGATTGGGAGACTTGGTATTAAGACGTGTATTCCTGGCTACAAGGGACCCATCTGCTGGAGTACTCGGACCTAACTGGGAAGGACCTTACTAGATTAAGTCTATTATACGACTTAGGGTGTATAAATTAGCGAGATTGAATGGAGAATTCGTACCACGAGCTTGGAATGGTGAACATCCACGACCTTACTATCAGTAGTGTAGGAATGATGTTTTATTGTAACCAAGCTTATTTATTTTTCAGACTTTTTGTTAATAAAGTGTTCAACTTTACTCAAAAGTTATTTTCTTTACTAAATGTTGTATTTTTTGCGAACTCTCTTAATTTAATAACCTATGGTCACACTCATAGGATATTAAGGGGGCATTAGTGGTATGCAATAATACCATAAGTTTGAAAAAATAAATAACATAGATAGTAAGGTCGTTAACCCGACATAAAAATGTTGTAAACACGTAAACTAACAAAAATGTATGGATCATTAACCCGACATAGAATTTATAAGTGTATACGCGAACTAAAGTTGTCTAGATATAACCAGATGCGTAAGCTAAGATGATCTGGACATAACCAGATTATCAAATTTATAAGTTTCTGGATATGACCAGATACACGAGCTAAGATGATCTGGATATAACCAGATTATCAAAATTACAAGTGTCTGGATGTGACCAGATACGTGAGCTAAGATGATCTGGACATAACCAAATTACCAAAATTACAAGTGTATGGATTACAAACCAAGCACGAGCTAAATAAGTTTGGAACAAACCAGCTAAGATAAATCGATAGAAAGTTGGAGTAAAAAATAAACCTACTTCGAGTTAAGTCGAGTTCGAGGCTGAAATATTTTGCAAAAATATAGTTTCGACCTCACAACCTTGGGGAGCTACTCGATGAAGAGGAAAAGTGACTAGAAAAACAAGATATACCTAAACTACCTATCTTACATGCCATATAAGTACTTTCGAGTGCATGGTAAAAGTAAGGTCCGACCTTGACAAATAACGAGATCAGACATGGATACATCGAGTAAAGTGTGCACTAATGCATTGAAACTCGAGCTTAAATCCAACATAGGTGTTTGTACAAATAAACAAACATAAAAGCAAACCTTTAATATAAGATGCTTGAAATATTTTGACCCAGAAATGTAAAGCAAAAATATTAAAGTAAAATCTGAATGTAAAAATCAAGTGTATAAAGGTTTTTTAGCAAAGAAAATCATATACATAAGGATTAAAATTACTGTTTGAACAAGTATAAAATAGCCCTAAAGCGAGCTATAAATTATCTTTGCCCCAAGGGCTTAAATAAAAAAAAAGAGGGTTACAAAAACTTAATGGGACGCAGCCCATGACCTTGCTTTTATGAAGCAGGTGCATCCTCCTTGGCAACATCAGGCTTCTCCGCCGCCTTTTCGGCCTCCTCCTTGGCATCCTCCTTGTCTGTCCGAGCCTGCCACCTCTTAAGGAACTCATCTTCAAGAGTGTCTAGAAAGCTCGTATCGAGATCAGCATTGTTGGCCCAGATTCGGTACATGACCATATCAACAGCATGATCTTTCTTTCGCTTGAACTCCTTAAGAACGTGAGCCTTCTCACCTTCGATTATATCAAAGGTGGCTTTCTTCTCCTCCTCGAGCTTGGCATTCAGCTCTTCAAGCTCCTTAATTCTAGATTCCCTCTCCTTAATCTCATAATCTTTAGCCTCCAGCTTTGACTCGAGCTCAGACTTTGTGGCCTTAAGCTCGTCTGCGAGCTTAATCTGGAGGTTCTTCGACTCATGAGCATAGGACAGGATCGAGTGGACTTCATTGTTCAGCTTGTAATTAAGATGAGCAAGCATGGAAAATGCCTATACACAAACAAAATGGGTTAGAACACATACAGAATAAACCCAAACAGGCAACATGACAAAGTAAAAATAATTACCGAAGAGATGAGCTCGCTACCCTTGTCCTAAAGGGTGTTGTTGTCTCAGTAGGAGGTTAGGAATTTCCATTGAGGGGTGTCAAGGTTGCTGAAACTTTGGCCAACTCGAGACAGTACATCCGAACCTAGAGTGGCTCCGTGTGTCCCCGCGGCGTTGTCCATCACATACTCAGGGGAATGGGTCGAAATCGACAACAAGCATTCCCGAGTGGGAACCAGCTTCTTTGGGGCTGGAGCAGTCTTTTGAGAAGTTTGAATGGCAGGAGGCGGGGGGAGCAAAACCTTGGTGGAGACTCTAACCTTGGGATTTGTATCAGCAGCCTGGCTCTGGTCGTGTGTGTCTGAGGCAGGAGGTGTCATCTCGGATTTCTTCAGAATCTTGGAGGGGCACCCTGACCTCTATGAGGCCCTCGGACGCTTGCTCTTCTTAGCGCCAGAGCGGTGGTTGAGCACATTGTCTAAATCAAACTCCATGTCACCTGCATATACACAATTTACACATTATTGGTCGAGCTTAAACTACAAAAAGAAACAAGGCTAAAGTCAAAAGAAACCTATCTGGTACTCTCCCCCAAGCTTGTGCTCGGTGACTAAGTAATCCCCCTATCTTCAGAGGATGCTGGGGGAGTCCCTTCCCTATATGTGGGGGATTGCCTCGAAAGGTCTCTATAGTCATTTGTCTCATATTGTACTGCAACCCCATCCCAAACTTCGTTTAAACTATACATAGTTTGGAATTTTCCTAACCAACTATCGAACCTATGTACCCTATAATCTACCCAAGACCAAACATGAAAGTTATCCCTGGAATCCAGGAATAGGATCAGGGTATTGGGCTTATGCTTAAGCAGAGAGGGGGACCATATAGCCGAGCTAAGAATGATTTTACCTCCACCACTCGAGCTCGAAGCCTCGTCTTGTGCTTCATTTCCTGAGCACGGGCGTTCATGATGGCGAGCCACTAGGGAGCGGGCCCGTGAGCTCGATGACCTCTGTCTTGGAGGAAGCTTCTCAGTGGGAAGAGACGCATGCTCCCACTTCAGGTACTTGCGATAAGCGACATCGTCTGTTGAATAATTTCGCTCCAAGAGGCCACAGGCTTGGAGTTTTTCTTCATGAAGGATATAGGATAGGGAGCGCCTACCATACAATAGCTAGAGCAGAGCCTTCTTGTGCTCCACCATTGAATTCGAGGGTGTGGGATGGTGATAATTGGCTAAATAAATGGATACGTGTCATTAGTTCGAGCTTAATCATTAATCTAGCAAAAAAAAATGAGTATGTGTACTTACGAATTCGTTGGAACGAATAGAATTTTGAAGGAGCAAGGTCGTCCGTCGAGAAGAAGGCCAGCTTGAAGTTCGGAGGATGGTTCGGCATATCCTTGAAGATCTTCTTCTCCTTTGGATAGCTCGACAGATAGTAGAAGCCATCCCTTCCCCGAGCTCGAGAGGGGTTACTCTTCAGACAAAAGAGATACAAGATCTCTTACGGTGAGGGTCATTTCCACTTCAGCTCGTGGTACAAAGAGTTGAGGGCAGACAGAACCCTATATGAATTGGTCTGGAGTTGGAATGGGGCGAGCCCAACAAAGTCCAGAAAATCCTTAAAAAAAAAAGATTTCAGGGGCAGTAGGGCCCCTGCCTTCATGTGCTCACGACTCCAAACCGCAAGCTTAATCTTGCTATCGGGTCTGCCATCACCCGGGGCATAGCAGCTCCGTTCATTCGGGGTCGTTGGTCGACACATCAGCATGCCGGAAAGCTTCAGGCCGTGGCGAGCTAGAATGTCAGAAAGTTGGCCCATTGAGGTGACCGAGCTCCAGTAATGTTCTGCCTCGAAAAAACCCTCTTGCATGGTTGGAATTGATGCTGCTCGCGAAGTAGAAGGGCGATCTGAAGGGTCCTCCATCAACGAAAAGAAAAGTGCACCAAGCTCGTAAGCAACGGTGACTTTGAGTTTAGGATCGAGAGGGATAGGTCTGAGCTCAGGGTCTGGATCTGGATAAATCACGACCCAAAGTTTCTTCCTTTTTCTTTCCTCGACCTCGTCGATCTGACGTCAGAAATGGGCTTGGATATCCTCTTGTTCGCACCTCACGCTGTGCTCGCGTATCAGTCGCTGGTTTCGGGTGAAGGGAGATTCTGGACTTGGAGTTGATGGAGAATAAGGGATGGCGAGCAATGACCCCCACCGATTCTCAGAGTTCTTTGACATCTAGCAAGAAAAGAAAGGGTGAGGGCCAGGCATACAAGAAATTAGAGTATAGTTTTGGTGATTCAAGATCAAAGGCTCGAGATCACAAAGTAAGCTCGATCGAGACCGAGGTCTCGAAATGATAGGTCGAATTCGAGGAAGAACCCCGAACTATTGTAAAGTTCGGGCTTCGAGCGTGTATTTGACGCGAGAACGGGAAAGTGTGGGTTCATTTTGAGAATCCCGGATTTTCTGGGGAAAAGTTGACGGTTACCCAAAAAGGTGATAGTTTTGGGATTTGTGCAATTAAAAACCCTAATTCAGAACCTCATTTCTTGGCTTACACGATACATTACCCATAGTCTGAAAACACCTCATGTTTGCATTTTTTACACTAAATATGGGTTTTAAAACTATGTTGTCAAAGATTTTGAATCAAAAGTTTGTGCTACGCAATATTGCTAAAACTACCAACTACAGCATACATTCATACGGGAATGAAAAACACAAAAATGCATGAAGAAATAAAAATACGAGAATCAAGAACAAGAAACTTACACAGAGAAGCTTGTGGGTACAGTGAGATCGACAACTGTAGGAGCGGTTGCAAGAAAGCTCTCACGGAGTTGAAAATGTCAGGGGTGTTATGTCTCTTCAGCTTGGAGAACATGCAAAGATGAAAGAATTTTAAGCTCTGGTTTTTTCTCTCTGAAACTCAAAACTTAAAGATAAAAGTGAAGAAGAAGAGAAGATGAGACTATATATATATATATATGCATACCAAGAGGAGGTCAAGGTTCGAGCTAATCTGGGCCATTAGCTGGAGTCAGTATCTGATCAAACGGTCGGGTGCAAATGTGGCAATGGCAGCAAAAAGCTGGCATGCGAATAGACGTGGGTGTGGTGAAAAAGTACTCGAGTACTTTGATTGAGCGATTTGCGACTGACGCATGTCCATACTCGAGTGTAGTAGGTGGCTCAGTTTTCGAAAGAGGCAGTTCAAAAGTTTCTTTCTCATAGAATTCGAACTAATACTTTTGAGGGGGTAAAATGTTACACCCCGATTTTGAGAACGGGAATTTTGATCTTGAAACTCAAGCTCGTAAGGTGTAAGCTCGAGACTAGCACAGTCGTCATGTGATCAGCAAGTCAAACACAGTCTCGCTAAGCAGTAAATGTGACAACGTCGGGATTGGTGCTCGGGAACTACGTAGTCTCAGAGGTGTTCCGAGGTTATAAGTTAGGCTCGCAACTCGCAGTGGCAATGGTTCAACACTTGTATAAATTTCTTGATTTATTTCCTTCCCTCAGGCAAGATGATTCGAGCTCGAGTATTGTAAGCTCGAAGAGGATAGTCTCGTCAACATCACTTGTTGAGAACATAGGTGAACCAAGGTGACGAGCTCGCAATAGGTAAACGGTCTTGAAGGCGTGTGAATCTAGCGTCCAAGCTTGCAAGCTGTGTGTGAACATGTTTATTGTTGTAAAATCCCTATGTTTAAGGGATCTGATGTAATTTGTTATTAAATCCCAAATATCATGAGATATTACCGCGTACGTAGTAACTAATGCATTTAATGACATTATTTTAAATGATTTGTAGAATAACTCTCTGAAATCTGTGGGAAGAACCACTCTATAAATAGAGTGGGACGATTCATTTGTAAAGGAGGGAAAAACGAATATTGGAAAAACTCTGTACAATTGCTTCCAGAAAGCTATCAGAGAATTCCAAAAAATTAATAACACAGACTCGTGGACTAGACAGATTTTAACTGCTGAATCATATAAAAAATCATGTCTATGTTATTTATTTCCTCTGGTATATTTCGTTTAATTGTTCTTCTTCTCTAACTTGACGAAAAACGGCATCAACAAATTAAATAACACATTTATATAATTCATTTGTATACATGCAATTATATACATATTTATATTGAGAAAAATATTAAATAAATATGAAAATTCATAGGATAGAAATTACTTTTAATTACTTTCTAGGGGTGATTTTAGTATTTTGAGCCCATGAATAATAATTATATAACATTATTGACGGTATCTAGTAAGAACAATCTACATCTATCTATCTATCTATAACTATCTAAATACATATAAAGGTGTGCTCTAGAGTGATGAAGTGGATACATATAAAGGTGATGAAGTAGCTTTCTACATTTTTTTCAATCTATTTCATTTTCAGAGAATTTCAGATTTATTTAATCTGGTTTTATCTATTTTATAAATATAGATAGCTACTATTAATTTATATGTAAGGACTTATAATACATTAATATAAACCGCTTCAAACCCACCACTTATTATAACACAAATATTTTTTTAACATGAAACGCTTTAACTCAAACCTGCCATTAATTATACGTTTTTTAACATAAATTTGTGTTTATTTATAATTTTCACTCCAAATATAATAATCCAAAACTTGATGTGTGTATTTTTATAATTTTCACTCCAAAGCTATGACTTGTAAGTGGATAAAATAAAATAGTACAGTCATTTGAAAGATTCAAACGATGCCACAATTCATTTATGAAATTTGAAATGAATTCATTTGTAGAACAGAAAGAAACAAAAAAAAAATGCTCCATGCTACTCATTTTTGACGCTTGAAACATTATTATATTCAGAATATTTTTTTAAACCAATTTTGGTGTTTAATGATTCCAGATTGAAATACTGCAATAGCTTAATTTATATATATATATATATTATTGAACATTTAGTCAGCAGCTGATTTATTTATTAGGCTATATTTGTTGTAAAAAGACAAGGTGCTACCTCCTGCATGCATATAATATACGTGTTGTTCAAAAAGATCAGACTTTACAGGAAGTGTTGAGTTTTTAGTGAAAATTATTTTTTTTTTACTCTTAAATTAATTTAGTAATATATATACATTGGAAACCTTTCACACCAAAATAAAAAGAATAGAGAGATATATTTAATGAACGGATATTAATCCATATTGCTCTGAAATCCAATGAGAGCTAGATAGAATCAATGGCTTGGTGTATAGGAAAAGTTTTGCCTTCATTATTTTTTTTTTTTTTTGAGAAAAAAAGCCTCATTAAAACCTCAAGAGTAAACCCAATGGGATAAACCTCGAGAGGAAAAAGAGTGCCTATAAAATATATTGATCAAGTAATGTCATTCTGAATTACAACATTGATACACTCGGGGTATCCAGGCCACCAAACAAAATCATTAGAAAGACATAAAGCAAACTTAGCCAAAGAGTGAGCAACACTATTGGCCATTCTAGGACAAAAATTAAAGGAGATACTATGAAAAGAGTTACAATAAGCAAGAATATCCCTAATAATAAATCCTAGATAAGAATGCTCGATCTTGTGACTGTTAATAGCACGGACCACAATGACACAATCAGATTCAATGACCACCGTATGATACCCAAGTCTTGAGCACAACAAAATACTGTGATAAACCGCCAAGGCTTCAGCAATAGTAGGGTCCAATAAATGATCCCATGACCACGTACTAGAGGCAAGGACCATGCCATGAAAGTCACGAAATGCCGCCCCAGCTCCTGCCTTCTTCGCAACATGGTCAAGGCCAGCATCACAATTAATTTTGACAACACCCTCTACTGGTTTCTCCCAACGATGCACTTTCGGGGTTTCCCTCAAGGACTTACTGGCGGGGAAAGAGCCACCATTGGCATTCAAGTGACGATCTAGAAATGCCAAGCTCCAATCAATAACCATCTGATCAGGAAGAGTAGTCTTCTCATTAACAAATATATTACGCCGATACCAAATACGCCATAAACACACAATGAGTTTTCCAAAGTCAGTTATAGATAAAGAATCTAAGCAATTTAACAAAAACTCATAAATTTCCATTCCAGTGTAAGGAGGAACAGGCATAATATTACCAACCGCGTGTCTAAAGTTACTCAGTCTATCACAATTCCATAAAGCATGGAGTGTAGTCTCAGGACCCTTTAGGAAAAAAGGGCATAAGGAAGCAACAGAAATACCTCGATTGCAAAGGTTGGAAAAGGTAGGTAGCCAGTTATTTGCACCTCTCCACAAAAGTTGCCTCACTTTTCCAGGAATATTTAATTGCCAGATTTTAGTCCATATCACCGAAACTCCATTAGAGCCTGAAGCCTGGCCCATCCCCAACAAACGAATGGCCTGCCAATATCTACTTTTAACGGTATAAAAACCTGAAGACTCAAAATGCCATATAACACAATCAGTAATAGGAAGATGATAGCGAGGGATAGAGAGAATAGCAGTCGCCTCTTGCAAATTAAAAGCCTCATTGATCAAAACAGAATTCCAATTACCATCAGGAAGAAGAAGGCTAGAGACCATTGCATCTTCAGGAAGAAAATGATTCGAACAAGACCTATCACCATTCAGGCGGGGGATCCAGCAGTCATGATACACAGAGACATTTTTTCCATCTTTGATAAGCCACCTAGCCCCTGAGAGAAAAAGCTCTTTACCCCATAAAATTGATCTCCAGATGAAAGAGGATTTTTTTTGAGCTAGTGGCAGTGAGCACTGAGGAAGTCGGATAATAGAGAGCTTTCATAAACTTTGCAACGAGAGAATCCGGATTAGAATAAAGTCTTGCGGCCTGCTTAGCTAACAAAGCTTGATTAAACAAGGCAAGGTCTCTGAACCCCATTCCTCCATCCGACTTGTGCCAACAAAGTCTCTCCCAAGTACACCAGTGTAATTTCTGTTTATCCACATTACCACCCCACCAGAATCTAGCACAGAGCCAATGAATTTCTTTAATGAAACTAGCAAGAAGCTTAAACAAGTTCATAGAATAAGTAGGGATAGATTGGATGACAGATTTAATAAGCACCTCTTTCCCAGCAGCAGAGAAGGACCGAGATTTCCAGCTAAACAATTTATTCCAAATACGGTCTTTGAGGGATTGAAAAAGACCTTTCTTACTCTACCCAGCATAATAGGGAAGACCAAGGTACTTCTCATGGCAAACAACCACAGGGACACCAAGAATAGCGGCCATGTCAGCAGCATCACTAGAAGAAATCCGCGAACTAAAACACATGGCAGACTTAGAAAAATTCACAAGTTGACCAGAAGCCTTACCGTACCAATTCAGAAGTTGCTTAAAACGGTGACAAGCAAACACTGATGCTTTGAAAAAGAAAAGGCTATCATCGGCAAAAAGGAGATGGGATACCTGGGGACTAGTACGCCCACAAGAGAGACCCGAGAGTGCGCCATTCACACAATCACGCTGTACAAGAGCAGATAAACCTTCCGCACAGATCAGAAATAGAAAGGGTGACAAAGGATCACCTTGTCGAAGACCCCTGCCAGGAATAATTTTACCCAATATTTCACCATTCAGATTAAAAGCATAGTCAACCGAAGAAATACAAGCCAGAACTAAACTGATCCATTTCTTATGAAAGCCCAGTTTCCTCATAAGGCTACATAAAAAACTCCATTCAACACGATCATAGGCTTTAGACATGTCAAGCTTGAGAGCAAACGCACCGTTTTTACTTTTAACACGCCGTTTCAGATGGTTAACACACTCAAAGCCAATCATGGCATTATCAGTAATAAGACGTCCAGGGAGGAAGGCACTCTGCTCATCAGAAATCACTGAACCCAGAATCTCACGTAACCGATTAGTCATAGATTTTGCGATAATCTTGTAAAGCACGTTACACAAACTAATAGGAAGAAAATCCGAAGCATATTTAGGATCATCAATTTTCGGGATAAGAGTGATAAGAGTAGAATTGATACCTTTAATATGCCCACCCTCATTCAAAAAATGGAGACAAACAGAGCTAACTTCAGGACCAACAGTATCCCAATACTTCTGATAGAAGCCTGCAGACATACCATCCTTGCCAGGACTTTTAGAAGGATTCATTTGGAAAATAGCCTTCCTCACGTCCTCGCCAGTATAGGGTCTAGTCAGTTGATCGTTCATACGAGAAGTGACCTTGGGAGCAATAGCATTAAGAACAGGATCCATATCAGCACAAGTAGGAGAACCAGACTCGAAAATAGACTGGAAATAGTCTTGCCCGAACACTTCAGTATCATTCTTATCAAAAAGAGAGCCAATAAAGTTTCTTTTTTTCCGAGCAGTTGCACTCTTATGAAAATAAGTGGTGTTGTGGTCACCCAGCTTGAGCCAATTCTGCTTAGAGCGGGGTGCCCAATATTTTTCTTCTTTATAATGAAGCACATCCAATTCCTTCTCAAGAGACACATAATCTTTCAAATTAGCAGCTGGGAGAGAAGCATCCAGATTTTTTAATTGCTTTTGTTTTTTCTTAATATCCTGATGATGCCTTTTAAACACAGTAGTGTTCCAATGACCAAGATTAATGGCAACATTAGCAATTTTAGTAGCCAAAGTCTCAAAGTTATACCCCACACCGCTATTCCAAGCCGAAGAAACAATATTCCCACATTCCTCATCCTCCTCCCAAGCAGTCTCATAATGAAACCGAGACATAAGCAACACATGCCCCTTAATGCCCTCATTAGTATGATTAAATTGGACATGAAGAGGTCGATGATCAGAACCCCAAAAGCTAAGATGGGACACAGAAAAACTAGGGAATAAATCGAACCATTTCGGGTTACCAAGCATGCGGTCAAGACGTACCTGAGTGAACGTGCTATCTTTGTGCCGATTGCACCAAGTAAACTTCGGGCCCGAGAAACCCAAATCAATAAGATCACAATCAGATAAAGCTTGTTTGAAGTTCCTCATGAGGTAATTGGGCCTAGACGTCGCACCATCATTCTCACTAGCAACAATAATTTCATTCAAATCACCCCCGCATAACCAAGGGCCATCATAAGACGAGGCCAACATACCCAAGAAACGCCAGAAATCCTTCCTAAGGCTAGCATCAGGCTGACCATACAACCCCATAAAACACCAAGATGGGGAACCAACAACATGGATGAACACATCAATATGAAACTTAGAGAATTGGATAAGCTCAACATCAACGGAGTCCCCCCACATTAGACAGAGACCACCACTACGACCAATTTTCTCAACAACAATCTTACCGCAAAATCCAAGACGAACTCGAAGAACTTCCAATTGAGACTGCGAGCTAAAAGTTTCAGAAAGAAAAACAAAGTCTGGCTTCAACATCTTAACGTGGCCAAGCAAAGCTTGGAACGTCCGGTCCTGGCCTAGACCTTGAACGTTCCACACGAGGCAATACATAATGCTCGGCGGCCTAGCTCCACCGCTAGGTCCGCCGTTGAGGTAGTATCAATAGCTTCGTCATCAACCACTTCCGGTAAAACATTCGAAGCAACAGGAAGAGGGACCAAGACCTCATCAACCAAAGAGCTCAAGAGTTGAGGTTCCGCTTGACTCTTTAATTTTTGTTTAACCACACGGGGTGGTTTTTGAACAGATAAAAAATCACCACGGGATCCTGTATGAGTACCAGCTTTGCGTCCCTGGCAACTACGAGAAGCAGCGGCAGCTCCAAAAGAAGCAGGGAGTATTCGTCTCTTACTTCCAGCGGAAAAGGAAGGAGGAGAAGGAGAGCTGGTCTGTGCTGTGGAACCAAAAACGACAGCACTGTTTGACTTCTCGATGGGGGTAGTCTCATGCACGTTGGAGTAATCTTCATGCAAGCTATTATCACGTGAGGAGGGGTCCCCGTTCAAGTTCAAAGCAGCATCACTATTGTTTAGTGAGTTAATAATAGATACACCATCTGTCTTGTCAATTGGAATAGGCCCATGCATATAGTATTCCTTCCCATGCAAATTAATATCACATGAGGAAGAGTCCCCACTCAAGTCCAACACAGCATCATTATTTTTTAATGGATTAAAAGCCAAAGGAAGACTTTCAACGGTAGGGTCCACACTATTAACATGAGAATCAATCAAACTTTTGCCAATATTTAGAGATTTAATGCCCAAGCAAATTGAAGGACATAAAGGAGGAGAAACTTCAGGAGTTACTTCTTTAAGAGCCACACAATCAGCATTATCCCCATTGAGATTATCTTTTTTAGTAACAGATTTTTTTCCACAGTCAATCACGGGTATACTATCCTTATTAATAACAATTCCATTAGGGAGAGAAGAATTCGGGATAGCTACAGCTTTGACAGCAGGTTCCGAAATCATAGCCTTCCCCTTCCCTGAGTGCCGGCGCAAATCGGGGCGTGGCGGGCGTACGTTACCAGTCAGAATTTTTTCCTTCCAAATCGGTTCAGTAGCAGCCTTTTCCGTCACACCACTGAGCTCCGAACCAGAACCACGATTATCGACCATACGAGAACGTTTTACCGGGGCATAATTTTTCACAGAGGGCAAGGCTTTGATCCATTCTCCATACTTGAAGCAAGGTTTCCCATTCACACTAAAAACCTTAGCTTTACATTCTCTAATCGGGTGCCCAATAATACCGCAATTAAAACAAAGATCTGGGAGGTGTTCAAATTTCAAAGCAACGAGACTTTTATCCATACCAGAGATTAAACCAACCTTTACGGCACGGGGAAGGGGTTTAGTGATGTCAATGGAAATCCGTACACGGAGAAAACGACCCAAATGATCACCAAAAGAACCAGTCGCCACCTCAATCACAGGGCCAATGAGCGCACCAACTTCGTATCCAACCTCAGTCGAAAGACAGCAGATCGGTAAGTTATGCAACTGAATCCAGAAAGAAACATAATTAAAACACAGATCCGAGTAGTTACCAATCCCAGTTGGTTCAGCCAAAACCAACAAGGATTGCTCCACTATCCACGGTCCGCCTCTAAGAACACGAAGATGATCGTCGTCAAGGACGAACTTAAAGAGAAACATATTAGGCTTGAGAAGATCAACCTCAAACGTCCCCTTCAACTTCCACATATTATTAGTTGAAATCAAAACAGCCTCACGGGATATATTACGTGCCGAAATGATACATCCGACAAGAGAACGAGCGACCTTCGAACTCAAAGGACCACAATCACCACTTCGAACTCAAACACTAATGGTGACAGAACTTCAAAGGAGAAGAAGGACAACCGAGAGAGAGAGCGAAAACTTTTTACTTTTCCTGAATAATTTAGTTTTGAGTATTGCCTTCATTATTTAAAACTTGACAATTTCCAAGGGAGTAAAAAATAAAGTTCTGATATCATTAATATTATTATTTTAAATTAACTTGGACAATAGTTGTTAAAAACTTATAATCAAAACAAATATTAATATGTACTGAAAAATAAATAGGATAATTCTTCTATAAGGCCTTCACTTTAAGGTTCTTGACTTGTGAATTGTTTTTGGCGTGATTTTTTTAAAATCATGTATATTATAACTATTTAGAGCATCCTGTAAATTTTTAAAAAATTCCAAATAGTTTACAATACCAAAAACTAAGTTCAAATATATTGTTGCACGCATAACTAATTTAAACCTATTTTTCAGTACTGTAAACTATTCGAAATTTCCTGAAATTTTGCAGAAGCTCTAAATAGCTATAATATACATGATCATAAAAAAAATTGTGCTGAAAACTATTCACGTGTTGAAAAATACTAAGAGCTTCACCAATAAAACTTAAAGTGAAAATCCTACACAAGAATTGTCAAAAAAAAATATTAAATCAGTTTTTATCCGAGATATGAGTGACTTGTATACATTTTTTTTTTATTTCTATATACTATATTTAATTAAATTTAATATATATATAGCGTACGATTATATCACATCGATTATAATTATATTTTTTAGGGTGTTATCCATCAATCAATCCTATTTAATTAGAATCCAGCTGTTTCATGTTACAATTATAATGATTATAACTTAAAAATAAGAAATTAAGCCTCAAAAAAATTTGAATTGTGAGGTGGCAACATGTATGATTTCTTACATATTCTTTGCCATTTCAAGGGTTTTATTGCATTTTTTTAATTTACTACATTTATGTATTCATTGCCAATATTATTTTTTTTCCTTATCATTGTTTTTATTTCAGAAAAATAAAATAATTATTTTTATCACTTTGATTATATTACACGTCTACATAAATTTTGTGCTTTGATAAAAAAAACAAACAAACAAAATAAGCACGCTATGTGAGTACAAGGAGTAAAATATTATGAGACCACTATGTAATATGTACATACAATCATGTACCCATTTATCTATTTATATTTTTGTCTTACTGTTAAAAAATTATACTAATAAATGCTACTTCAATTTTGTTTAGTATTAAAATTACTAATTATATAAATGAGAGCTGGCCTCATTTTTTTTTCTATTTGCTATAATTTGTTATTTTTTTCTAATTTTTTATTTTAAAAAATAATTAATTAACCGTTATAAAAATCTTTAATAGTCCTTGCTCTAATTTGTTGTTTTTCTTAATTTTGTATTTAAAGAAATAATTAACCGTTAAAAAAAAATCTATAGTCACTACAACAATTAATGTCATTTGCGGCCTAGCTATTAGCGGCGGACTAGGGGGTCCGCTGCTAAATATGTGTGATTATTTAAAAAATATATAATAATATATATTAGCAGCGGACTGACCATTATTAGCGACGGGTAGTCCGCCACTAATTCAACAGATGAAATGCCTGGGAAACAGAGGGGTTTTTTTTAAGTTTTATTAGCGGCGGATAATCACATTTATTAGAGGCGGACTATCCGCCGCTAATAGTATAAGCAGCGGGTAATCTCATTCATTAGCGGCAGAGTATCCGCCGCTAATATTATTGTTGACCCAAGATTTGGCCAACTGACACGGAGTCAAAATGTGATTGACGTGAATGAATGTATAGGGAAGAACATAATGACAAAAGTAAACAAAACACAGTGATTTATAGTGGTTTGGCCCCAGGATCTCGTAATGACCTACGTCCACTTAAACTGATATTAATATAATAATCAGAAGAGTGATCAAAGAACTAGGGTTCAATGAGTTTCACTCACCTCTCAAGAACAATACAAGTTTACTAAGAGAATTATTATAGTTTCGAATGATTCAAAGGCCAAAAAATGTCCCCTCCCTTGAGCTATCTCTTGCTATTTATAGGCTCAATGAGGGTTACAAAAGATTGTTACAGATATTCTTTCCTGAATAATCGGATACCCAGAAGATTGTATGAGATAAATTCGGGATTCATAAAGATCTTCCCATAAATTTTTCCTTGTACACGGAACCATCGACCAGACTGGTCGCGGGTAAGACGGGCTTACCCTGCTTCTACTGTGTCTTCTGGTCGATACTCTAGCAGACGCTTCCAGGTGTGAGCCACGTGTCCAGAGATTACTTGCTACTTCACCAATGCTAATTTATTGGATAACATTTGCCCCCCAAAGTTTATTTACTACGAACAGTAAATAAACTTTTGAACGAACGACTCTTCGGTAACCCCACCTGACGTGTCGGAACCCTTCGTGTGTTCTTGAAAAAAGCAACCCACTTCTGTCTAATCATGTCTTTTCAGTTCCCCATAAACGATTTCGACGGCCATCCCGTTTCCCCATACTTTGAAAAAGGAAAACTAATGATTACACTTTTTTAATATCAGAGACAAACTTATACAAGACCGTCGAAGCCTCCTCTTTCTTTTTACGCACACCATTGTCTTTGCAGAAAACCCTAAAAACCAGAGCTTTAAACTTCTCCGGAGACCGTTTTCCTGCACTTCCAAGACTCAGACCGTGGGCTCCTTAATCTCCGAAGACCTTTCTTCCACCTCCACGATCATTCTTCTCGATAAGTTTTCGAAACCCCATGCTTCTAATTTCTTGTGGTGCATGCTTCTGATGGTGGACTATTTAAGTTTTTTCCGTTTCTGGTTTAAGGTGCTTGTAGACAGAATGTTTTGTAGGCAAAGTAGAGTTACGAGTTAGTTTAAAATCCAGGATCATGCCTTTTAGGACGTAAAATCGAAGTAAAATTTCGATCTTTAAGCCAGTTGAAAAAAAAAAATTCCCGCCCTAAGGGGAGTTGAAAAAGCTTTTCCAGAAAAACTTTTTACTTTCACCCTTTTGACCCGTTTTTCAAACTGTTCGTGTAGAAAGATTTAGCTTTTTGTTAGAATGCTGTTGTATAAAAGCTTAACTTTTATACTCGACCAGCGTTATTCTAAAAAGCCTTTTAAAGTTCTATATCCTCACCTCCCCATTCTTCTGTTTGCAGACTTTAATGCCAAATTTGTGGGGAGGTGAAAGACCCATCGACGACAACCTTCTCGCCCAGCTGCTCGAGGGAGAACAACCAGCTGACCGTGTCCACGAGATTCCTTTCTCGCAATCCTCTTCCAGACCCCATTCTTCCTCTCCAATGGCCCGCTCCAAGTCTACTGGCAAGAAAAGACCTGAGTCCGAAAGCAACTCAAATTCTCCTGCCCAGCCTGATTCGCAGGCTAGGGTTCCCTCGACCAGTGGTCGAGAAAATCTCGTTCCTGACCCTAATATCCAAACTAGGGCCCGCCCTCGTCATCGGAATCCGCCGGATGTCGAGTGGTATACTTCCCCAGCCAATCTAGTGACCCCTCGAATGGTCGCTAACTGCTTCAGGAAATTGCCCCTCACGGGGGTTACTATTATACGTCCTGCCGCAGACCAGAGGGCTAACCTCCCAGGAGGTACGAACAGCGCCTGGTCCCGGTATCATATTGAGGCGGGAGCTTACCTCCCTCTTCATCCCTTTTTTGAGGGGGTGGCTAATTATTTTGGTGTCGCCCCCTTCCAAATAACTCCAAATGGATATAGGATGCTGGCCGCACTCTATATTCTGTATAAACTTAACAAATGGCCAGAACATTCACCCCATGAGGTCAACTATCTTTTTTACCTTAAATCTAACCCACAGCACAACGGGACGGGCTTCTTTCACTTCTGCCATCAAGAGACCGGCCGGACGTTCTTGAGTGGCACTACCCATATATCAAACGTGGGGCATTACAATAAGGAGTATTTCCTTACTCCGGACATAACCAGCAACAATTTAGCCTTCGCACGAGGAGGTAAGAGCTTTGTCTTTGACTGGTCGATACTTTAATCGAAGGTGTCTCCTTTCATTTTTCTCAAACTTTAATCTGTTTTTCAGGCTCTTGGTTACGTCCGACCCCAACACCAGACATGGTGTTGAGGTCCAACACTCTGGCCAGGATGTCTGACGCGGCAAAAAGTGTCAAGACCCTGATAACTGAAACAAACTTGAGGCTATCTGGCCTCCTGGCTCCTCGCCATGAAAATAGAGGGTCCGTGGTGGACGAAGCCACTGCCGAGGGGGTTCCCGAGCAGCAACCCCCTGTGCCTCCTCGGAGGAGGAGGCCAACGGGGGTTACAATCAGGGAACCCACGGGTAGCCCTTCCGCAGAAAGACCTTCTGCTCCCCAAGGCAAGGGGAAAGAAAAGGCCAAAGAGCTTATTGTTGACTTGGGAGAATCTTCTGACGATAATGGTAAAGTTATTTCGCTTTTAAATGGTTTGCCAATTCCCTGTCACTTGTTTGACGGGGATGGTAACTTTACATATGCTCCAAATCTAGGGCCAGACTTCTTCATGCCAGATAATGAGTATATGACTATTAGAGTCAATAGTGTAGCGACCAGTAGTTGTAGCTCGGGTATTTACTTTGTTACCTTCTTTCAGTTGTCTAACATACTTTCACCTGCCTCCTTTCTTATTAACTTGCTATGTTTATCTACATGCAAATATGTCAACTCCCAACATCTTCGACATGTACCAGGCCGAGGATGAAGAGGAAATTCCTCAACTCCAAAGGAAGCCTAAGAAGAGAACTGGTGAATCCAGCCGAGGCCCTCCAGCTAAGAAGGGTCGAACAGAAGACCTTCCTCAGGACGCGCCAACTGGGCAAAGTCCTGCGCCAACAGGGAAAACTTCTACCCCTCCTCCAGATCTTTCCGAGCAGCAGACTCCTCCTGCCCCGTCGAAACCTCCAGCCGCGCCTGCCGGAGAACAGCTTACTCGTGAAGAATCTCTTGGGGCCAGACTCATGAGCCGTGCCATTCGATCTGCCAGGGACCGTCTCGATCGCATCGGCAAAGGCGACTGTGTTAGATCTGCAATGGTTGAAGCTGAAGAGTTGCCAGTCGACCAGATCCTGAACAGGGCTCTGAACGAAATCTCCAGCGTAAGTACTTCTTTATATTTCAAGCTTTAGTCTTTTAGTCCTCATGATAAGTTCTAACTCCTTTTTGCTTTATTTACAGGCCTTGCTGTCTGCCACTACTGCTCGTACCCGAGCCCAGGCTTACCTCGAGCAGGCCAAGGCAAAAGCCATCGAGAGGTATCAGGTGAAGGCCACCGAGGAGCTTTCGGCTGCTGAGGCCAGGCATGCCAAGGAGTTGGAGGCAATGGTCCGAGAGAGGGATGCGGCGGTGACTAAGCTGTCAGAGGCTGAAGCTGCGAAGAATGCAGCAGTCAAGTTGAGGCAGGAGTATCGAGATTTCAACCAAGCCCATCTTCGTGAAATCAAGCGTTTGGGAGAGGTACTCAAGTCTAAGGATGAGGCTATTGTCACTCTCGGGGGCAAGGTGAAGCAGTTGGAGCTTGACAACTACAAGAATCTGGAAAAGTACAAGAGGAAGACACTCCGATGTTTCTACAATTTCTGGAAACATAATCAGGGTGCTGACTTTAGTTACCTTTCAGAGGAAGTCAGAACTGCTGAGTTAGCTCGATGCGCTGCCCAACTGGCCGAAGAGGAGGCAAGAGCTGCAACCCGTGCTACTCCAAGCGTCGCTGGTGTGGAAGAAGAAGAAGTTGTTGAGGACGCGACTAACCAGGATGCTGCCCAGGACCCTCCGGCCCCAAATGCCTCTTAAGATTTTTTTCTTATATATTTTTTCTTTCTTTTTGGATATACGACCCACGGGTCGTGATGTAAAGACAATAGTTTCTTTTTAAAACTTTGCTGCACGGGCAGTAAATCTTTTTTCTTTTACTTGAACAGTTACATTCAAGCAGCGATGCTTGCGGTGTAAAAGCTTAAATCTTGATGCTATAACATTCTTACTTATTATAACATTTGTCCGAATGACCGAACTTAGCATAGTACTTTGGCATGATTTAACAAAACCTAAATTTTGAAAAATACTCTAAGTACTGTAGCATGCTTTCACTCATTTTGTTCATGTGTTTACATACCTTGAGAGTATGCTTTGCTATCGATGTGCCCTTATATGCCCCCCAAGTGATCGAGGAGCTCTTGGGTCCTTGGTCACTTGCCTTGAACATGGCCTGTTCGAACATTCATGTTCGTGTAAAAAATGATACTTGTAATACAGCAAAACAACACACGTAATGAACAAATACTTGCAAATGTAAATTCACAAAGGTTGGCAAGAATGACTGGCTGCGCACAGTCCCTTATAATCTCGTATTAAAAATGGACTAAACATGTCTTTACGAGTGATTCTATAATAGAACCTTACATATACGAGCAGTTAGCCATACAGCGTGGCTAACCCTCTTTGCAAAACTTGTAAAGAAAAATTGAAAAATTTTACACAAGCCAGTCCTTTAAAAAGAGTTGTTCATTGATAATACTTGCGCAGGTGTTCTCCATTCCAATAGCGTGGAACGAGATCTCCGTCTAAGCGTGCAAGTTTGTATGTGCCTAGGTGAAGGACTTCTTCAATCTGGTAAGGTCCTTCCCAATGAGGTCTGAGCACTCCAGCAGTGGGGTCGCGGGTATTTAAGAAAACTCGTCGTAGTACTAAGTCACCGACGTTGAATTTTCTTTCTTTAACTTTGGAGTTAAAGTACCGGGCGACTTTTTGCTGGTAAGCAGCAACTCGGAGTTGAGATTTCTCTCGCATTTCGTCGATTGTGTCCAGGGAGTCCATCATTAGCTGGATATTCTGATCTTGGTCGTAAGTTAAGCGCCGATGTGAGGGGGGATCTAACTCGATAGGCAACATGGCCTCATATCCATAGGCCAAGGAAAATGGGGTATGGCATGTTGCTGTTCCGTGGGACGTTCTATACGACCATAGGACTTCAGGCAGCTGCTCCGGCCACACTCCTTTAGCTTCTTCAAGTCTTTTCTTCAGGGTGTCTTTAAGAGTTTTGTTCACGGCTTCGACTTGCCCATTCTCTTGGGGGTGTGCGACTGAAGAAAAGCTTTTAACAACCCTATGCCTTTCGCAGAAATCGGCGAATAAGTCGCTGTCAAACTGGGTCCCGTTGTCTGAAACTATCTTCCTGGACAGACCATACCGGCATACAATGTTCTTGATGACGAAGTCAAGAACTTTCTTGGTCGTGATGGTTGCGAGTGGTTCAGCTTCGGCCCATTTGGTGAAGTAATCAACTGCCACAACTGCGTACTTTACTCCGCCTTTCCCTGTAGGCAGGGATCCAATCAAATCTATTCCCCACACTGCGAAAGGCCACGGGCTCTGCATCTGTTTTAGTTCATTTGGAGCTGCTCGTGGAATCTTGGAGAACCTTTGACATTTGTCGCATCTTCGTACATACTCCATCGAATCCTCATTCATTGTTGGCCAGAAGTAGCCTTGCCTTAGAATTTTTTTCGCCAAACTTTGCCCCCCAGCGTGATCCCCGCAAAAGCCTTCATGCACCTCCTTCATGAGTTCCTTAGCTTTTTCTGGTGTAACGCACCTAAGTAGTGGCATTGAATATCCTCTTCGGTACATAAAACCATCGAACAGTATGTACCTAGCAGCTCGCCTTTGCAGAGTCCTGGCTTTGTTTCTATCTGCTGGCAGTGTACCATTCGTCAGATACTCCAAGTAAGGTGCCATCCATGTATCTTCTAGAAGAATCTCCATATTGGCTTCGGCCACTTCTATGCTCGGCCTATTCAGTCTTTCTACTGGAACTATGTTCAAGGTGTCTGCATCCTTTGCGCTTGCGAGTTTAGCCAGGGCGTCCACATTCGAATTCTGGTCTCGCGGAATTTGCTGGAGGGTGTACTTTATAAACTGGGCTAGCAAATCCTTCATTTTATTCAGGTAGGCCATCATCTTTAAGCCTCGTGCTTGATATTCTCCCAGGACTTGATTCACGACTAGCTGTGAGTCACTGTAAATATCAAGCGTCTTTATGCTCATATCTTTGGCCATCCTTAATCCAGTGAGGAGCGCTTCGTATTCCGCTTCATTGTTTGATGCGGCGAAGTCGAACCTGATTGCGCAGTGAAATCGATGCCCTTCCGGCGTTATCAATATCACTCCCGCTCCAGCGTGGGATTCGTTGGATGAACCATCCGTGAATAGCTTCCACGAAGGAGTTTTGTCTTGAGGCATGGGCGCCTCAGGCTGTTCGCACTGCTCACTATCTGGGAGTTTAGTGAACTCCGCAACAAGATCAGCCAAGACTTGTCCCTTTATTGCTGCTCGCGGTGAATAAGTTATATCGAACTGCCCTAGTTCGACTGCCCATTTTAACAATCGCCCAGCCGCCTCAGGTTTTTGGAGGACTTGCCGAAGGGGCTGGTTGGTTAGAACTACGATAGGATGGGCTTGGAAGTAAGGACGCAACTTCCTGGAGGCTAGTATTAAGCAATATGCTAACCTTTCGATTGGCGGATATCTTAATTCTGCACCGATTAGCCTTTTACTGACATAGTAGACTGCTTTCTGTACGCCTTCTTCTTCCCGTACAAGCACCGCACTAGCAGCAACTTCAGTAATCGCCAGATAAATAAACAAAGTTTCTCCTTCGATCGGTTTTGACAAGATTGGAGGTTGCGCCATATGAGCTTTCAAGGCTTGGAATGCTTGCTCGCAGTTTCCCGTCCATTCAAACTTCTTATTTCCCCTGAGTAGATTGAAGAAAGGGACACATTTGTCAGTTGATTTGGAGATGAATCTACTCAGGGCAGCGATCCTTCCGGTCAAACTTTGTACATCCTTGATCTTCTCCGGTGACTTCATGTCGATCAGGGCTTTTATCTTGTTAGGGTTGGCCTCGATTCCCCTTGAATTCACTATAAACCCCAAAAACTTCCCTGATCCGACCCTAAAGGAACATTTGAGGGGATTCAACTTCATCTGGTACTTTTTAAACACATCAAAGCACTCTTGCAGATCCCTCACATGTCCTTCTGTCTTTTTAGACTTTACCAGCATGTCATCCACATATACCTCCATGTTTGCACCGATCAGCTCCTTAAACATGTGGTTGACTAGCCGTTGGTAAGCCGCACCTGCGTTTTTCAGTCCGAAGGGCATGACTTTGTAACAGTACAAGCCCGTATCGGTCCGAAAGCTGGTGTGATCCTCGTCAGGGGGATGCATGCTAATCTGGTTGTAGCCCGAATATGCATCCATGAACGAGAGGATCTCATGTCCTGCAGTCGCATCGACCAGCTGGTCGATTCTTGGGAGTGGGAAGCAGTCTTTTGGGCAGGCTTTATTGAGGTCTATAAAATCCACACAGGTCCGCCACTTGCCGTTAGGCTTGGGGACCAGCACCGGATTTGAGACCCATGACGGATAAAACGCCACCCTGATAAACCCATTCTCCTTAAGTCTTTCGACTTCTTCCTTCAAGGCTCTTGATCTATCTTTATCGAGCAGCCTTCTCTTTTGTTGCACGGGTGGAAAAGTTTTATCTATGTTCAAGACATGGCTGATTACCGCAGGATCTATCCCCACCATGTCTTTGTGCGACCAGGCGAAAACTTCCTAGTTCTTTCGCAAGAATTCCACCAGTGCATGCTTTGTGGTAGGCTCTAAATTTTTCCCAACCTTCACGACTCTGGTCGGGTTTTCTTTGTCGAGTTGGACCTCCTCCAGGTCCTCGACGGGTCCAACATTCTCTTCAAAATCCCCAAAGCGAGGATCCAAATCTCCATCCTCACTTTGGGCAACACCCTATTTGGTGACTTCACCACCTGATTGGGCTTGCGTATCTACTGCCATCAGCAATCGGTCTGGAGTGGTGCTCCTCGACATTCCACCTTTCGCCTTTGTGATCGAGGCATTGTAGCACTCCCTGGCTTCCCTTTGGTTTCCTAAAACGCGTCCTACCCCTGCGTCCGTTGGGAACTTCATGGCTAGGTGCCACATAGAGATGACGGCCCGTAGATCAACCAGTATGGGCCTTCCGATAACGGCGTTGTACGCTGAAGGACAATCGACCACTACAAAAGTGGCGAGTAATGTCCTTCAGGCGCTGTACCCGTCGTTACTGGAAGTTTGATCATTCCGGCTGGGGCGAGTCCTTCTCCAGAGAAGCCATATATCGTCTGATTGCAGGGCTCCAACTCCTTTACGGACAATTTCATGCGTTCCAGTGTTTACTTATACAGGATGTTCACTGAACTTCCTGTATCGACTAGTACCCTCTTTACCATCATATTGGCCATCTGGATGTCCACGACCAGCGGATCGGAATGTGGGAACCGGACGTGTTGGGCATCGCCATCAGAGAAGATTATCTCACCTTCCTCTGATCAAGCCTTTTTTGGTGCACGGTCCTCCACAGTCACCATCTCGATGTCCTGTTCGTGGCGCAGAGTCTGAGCATATCGTTCTCTGGCCTTTCCACTATTTCCCGCAAGGTGCGGGCCTCCACAGATGGTTAAGAGTGTTCCAGCCATGGGGGCAGGCTGTAATGGTGGCGAGCGTTGGCGTGTGGACGCCTGCTCGTTGCCACTTGGAGCTTCTCGTTGGGAATTTCCCGAGGCCCGTACGTACCTTCTCAAGTGTCCTTGTCTAATAAGGAACTCGATTTCGTCTTTTAACTGGTTGCATTCGTTAGTGTCATGTCCGTAGTCGTTATGGTAACGACAGAACTTGGTAGTGTCTCTTTTCGAAATGTCCTTTCGAATGGGTCCAGGTTTTTTGTAAGGCACACTAGAGCTTGTGGCCTGGTAAACCTCTCCCCGAGACTCAACGAGGGCAGTGTAGTTAGTGAACCTAGGTTCATAACGATTACCCTTGGCTCGTTTGTTATCGGAGGTGGAAGGCTCGTTATACGGCCGTTTCCCACCATTCTTTCCATTACCGTTGTCGTTTCCATTGCCTTTGCCGTTTCCATTAGGTTTGGAATCATTGGTGGCTTTGGCGGGTTCGGCGGCCTTCTTACCCTTGTTCGAGGGTTTTCCATCATCAGCAATGGCCTCTTCGAGCTTGATGTAACGATCAGCTCGGTCCAAGAACTCCTGGGTTGTTTTAACTTCTTCCTTTCAGAGACTTTTCCAGAGGGGAGAGCAACGTTTAACCCCTGCGGTAATGGCCATCATCTTGCCTTTGTCTCCGAATGTTTTTGCCCCAGCTGCCGCTCGCATAAAGCGCTGGACATAATCCTTCACTGACTCCCCGTCCTGCTGGCGAATTTCGACTAGCTGGTTTGCTTCGGTTGGGTGCACACGACCCGCATAGAACTGTCCGTAGAACTCCCTTACGAACATTTCCCAGGAAACTATGCTTGCAGGCGGGAACTTAAAGAACCACTCTTGCGCTGCTTCAGAAAGTGTTGCAGGGAAGATCCTGCACCGAGCGTCTTCGGAAACTTTCTGAATGTCCATCTGAATCTCAAAATTATTCACATGCGAGACTGGGTCCCCATATCCATCAAAGTTTGGGAGCGTAGGCATCTTGAATTTGCTGGGAGTTTCGGCGTTAGCTATCCTTTGGACGAAATGAGTGCCTTTTCTCCTATCGTGGTCGATGTAAGAAGTCCTTCCTCCGACCAGCTGCTGAACAACCTGGTTGAGTGCGTCTATCTGGGCCTGCACTGCAGTAGGAATCACGGTAGCCTCTGTTGCTGGGGGGACGTTCTCGCCGTGCCTCTCGCGGTGATCATTGAGTACATCTCTCAGGTCCGCTTCTTTTCTTCGATGCTCGCTACCACCAAGCCGGTTGAAGACATTATTTTGTCTGGGCTGCCCCCCAGCATCCTGTCTATTTGGTTGGTCATCTTGAGGTACTTGGCTCCTGCTTTTACCTCTCTCTCCATTCCTCCCACCAGCATTTCCCTTGCCTGAATCAGCCTCATTGTATCCGTGGCCATCTCTGAACCTTGACTGGCTATGGTGAGATCGACTGTTCCCCCGATGCCCGTTCCTGGCTGAACCATCCCGAGCATTAGAGGGTGGTCTGCGCTGGTCGTGGTGTCCCCGTGCATCATCGTGCCATGGGGGACCCCGGACGGCAGGGCCTAACTCTGAGTCTCTCCTATTGCCAGGAGGGTACCGACCTCTGTTCGGTAGGTTCGGCCCATCATCCCCATGGCGTCTGGGGCTGCGAGGCTGATGCCGGCCCTATTCTGCCTCTATTGCGGGGGATTACCCCGAGCAGCTTGGGATGGTGGCTGCGCCTCAGGATCCTGTGGGACATCGTCATGGGGCATCTGAGGCTGCTCGGGCCTTTGCGGACTCGAAGGTTGAATCGGTGGGCTCGGATTAGGACCCCTCTGGGGTGGCCCATTCACCGGTTGGTCAGGCTGCAAGGCAGGTGCAGCCTGATTTCTAGCCAACAGCAAGGCTGCCTCCAGGGCTGCCATGGCTTCGCTCTGGCGGCGATCCACCTCCGCCTGTCTTTCGCTCAATTCCGCGCGCTGCCTTTCTATCTCCTGCTGCTGCCGCACCATAACTTCAGCGGCAGTCTCCTGACTGGCTCTCAGGTTAGCCAGCTCTTCTTGCAATGCGCCCAGAGTACTCTTCAGCGTTGCATCATCCATTTCCTCATCTTCAAAGTCCAGTTGTGGCTCATCCTCCGCCATGCTCGCAGGAGGAGGAGGAGGTGGCGGGTTTGACGGTGCAGCGGCGGCCGCCTGTCCAGTTTCCTTCCAGCTTTTGCCATTAGTTTTCTTAACAGCAATAAATCAATCTCTCAATGAAAGCACCAGAATGTTGACCCAAGATTTGGCCAACTGACACGGAGTCAAAATGTGATTGATGTGAATGAATGTATAGGGAAGAACATAATGACAAAAGTAAACAAAACACAGTGATTTATAGTGGTTCGGCCCCAGGATCTCGTAATGACCTACGTCCACTTAAACTGATATTGATATAAGAATCAGAAGAGTGATCAAAGAACTAGGGTTCAATGAGTTTCACTCACCTCTCAACAACAATACAAGTTTACTAAGAGAATTATTATAGTTTCGAATGATTCAAAGGCCAAAAAAAGTCCCCTCCCTTGAGCTATCTCTTGCTATTTATAGGCTCAAGGAGGGTTACAAAAGATTGTTACAGATATTCTTTCCTGAATAATCGGATACCCAGAAGATTGTATGAGATAAATTTGGGATTCATAAAGATCTTCCCATAAATTTTTCCTTGTACACGGAACCATCGACCAGACTGGTCGCGGGTAAGACGGGCTTACCCTGCTTCTACTGTGTCTTCTGGTCGATACTCTAGCAGACGCTTCCAGGTGTGAGCCACGTGTCCAGAGATTACTTGCCACGTCACCAATGCTAATTTATTGGATAACAACTATTATTAGCGGCGGACTATAGTAATAGCGGTGGGACCCCGCCACTAATACATTTACGGTTTAAAATTTCATAGCCCAATTTCCTTCTTCTCTTCCCTTCTGTCTCTCTCGTATCTCCTCTTCTCTTCTCTCTGTCAAAACCCACCCTCCACAACTCAAACAGGCTAAACAACCACCTCCGCCACCGTGGTTCTAGAGAACACAACCATTGGTTCATTCCCCAGGTTTGTCATTGTTTGAATTGGGCTGATTCGATTTTGTTAGTTTTGTTCATTTTTAGGGTTTGATTTCCATTTTTCTTTTGTTATTTCGGGATTTTTTTTATTGATGAGATAGATATTCGAGTGGTGAGATGATATTTTTGTGGACTGTTTGCATTGTATATTTGAACAATATATAACTTGGTGGAAAATCATATTTGGTTATTTGAATAAATTTAATTATGCTTTTAGATGGAATGCATAATTGATAAATAGATAACGAGTTCTCTAATTAAGTCTAATTTTAGAAGATATTTTACTCTTTCATGATCGTCCTTATGTACAAAAATTTTGGGATCTTGAAGAACAGGTTATAAAGTTTGTATATAACTGTGCACTTGTATATATGGTTGTATGATTTTGTTCTCTCTCTGCTTTTATGAATTGACCAATTTTTTTATGGATCAAGAAGTGTTTATTTATGCTCAGTTATACTATATTTTACTGGGTTTATTTTAATTTTTTTTCCATAATTCAATATGCAGATAATGTTTTTGGTAGTTTACCGCTGAAGTGTAGAGCTACTCTAGATTTCCTAACCCTAAACCCTGTCTCGATATTCAAGTATGAGAAAACTTTGGTAGATTTTATAGTATGGTGAGAAAGTTGTAGATTTTATGGTTTGATTAAGTTTTTTTGAATCAATTGAATTGGTGGTTTTTTATTTATTAGTTTATAATTAAAAAAATATATTAGTATGTTGCTTTATGTTTTTTGTGAAATTTAATTAAGTAAAGTAGTTTTTTTTTTGTTATATGTTATGTCAACATAATGAGAATTGTAATGACCATTATATAATTTAGTTAATTAGTATTATTATAATTAATTGAAAATTATTAAAAAATTAATTAGTACTTAATTAGAAGTTAATTTATTTTCTCTGTCCCAATATGCTTGTGATTGATGGTTGTTGACTACAACCATCAATTACAGGGATATCGGTAGAAATGATAAGTTTAAAATATTATTAATAAAATAATGAATGATAAAGATTAATAAAATTTATCTAATTATTTAAAAAAAAATTAGTCTAAAAGTCAAATAATAATTCATTTGTAAAATTATTATTATTACAAATTAAAAAATTATGAATAAATAATAATTTATTTTTAATTATTTTTTATTAATTTAATTAATTAAATAATAAAATTTTGGTATAATATTATCTAATTAAATAATTTAATTTAATTTGTTTATTGTATAACATTATCTAATATTAAATAATTATAAATTACATGAATATAGAAATTGATAATTATATTTAATAAAAGTTGTAAAAATTAAGAATAAATAATAAATTAGTTTAGGAAAAAATATTAATTTGTTTATAAATTACATTATCTAATAAAACATCATAAAACATCATAAGATATTATAATATTGCATAAGATTTCAGAAATGATAACAAATTTTTGTTGTTATCCATTCCTATTCACATTACTAAAACTCACACTCTTATAACACTTTAGATGGCGATTGACAAGACTTGGACAACATTGAGAAATCGTGGTTGTCAAGACTATTGGAATGGTCTGCAAGCTTTTTTGAGGATGGCGTCGGAACATAAAGATTCTGATGGAAGAATTAGGTGCCCGTGTGTGAGATACAATAATAATAGATTTAAATCTTTGGATGTAGTTCGGGCACACGTATTCGATAGGGGTTTTCATCAAGCTTATGATAAGTGGATTTTTCATGGTGAGGTGGAAGAAATTGTTGCTGATGAGGTGGTTGATGAGAATGAAGACAATGAGATGATTCACGTTGTGGAAGACTTCCTTTTACCGACAACTGAGGAAGTAGAACGGGATCCCAGTGGGAGTCAGTATTATGACGAGTTATTTGAGGAGATTAAAGCGGAGTTGTATCCTGGATGTGATTGGATTTCATCCCTGAACTTTTTAGCAAAGTTGTTGCATCTAAAAGTTAGAGGGAAGGTGCCTAACAACATATTTGATGAATTGCTGAAGTTGTTAATGTTGGAAAAACTTATACAAGATCTTTATTTATTTTCATGTATATCTAATATTAAACAAATTAATACGAGATAGCCTAAAACATGTTTCTAAAATTGAATTCAAAGAGAAACAAATAACATAATACTTACAGTATACGCAGCGGAATTAAAGAGTTCTTCCTTCAGTTTCTCTAACTCTTGTATCCTCTCTGTCGCAGAGTATTATCAAGAAACTGAACCTATCTTCTATTTTCTTCACAATCTTCCAATGTATCCTTAGAACCACCTAGACTAGTGTGGGAAATTCTCAACACATGAGATAGATATAGAGAGAAGAAGAGAAAATAACAAAGTGGCTTAGAAAATGACTTGTGTTTAGAGAGAATCTAAAACTATCAGAAAATCTGACTTGTGACTTATCAAACTTATGTTTTGACTTCTCTCTAAGCACTCCTTTTATAGACTCAATTAGGCCATTTAATTTAATAAAAAAATCAATAAAATAACATCCATTTTGAAGCCCTGGGTCGAAATTATCATGGGCTATAGGCCCGTGAAATTTCCCATTTGATTATAAGCCCATTGGACTTAAAATCAAGGCATGTATTATTTTCTATTGATTTAATTAATTAAATAATTATTTAAATCCTTTATCAAATTAATTATTTATAATTTGAACCTTGATTTAAATTTATTTATTAATTTAGATACCAATTTATCTTAATTAATAAATCTGCCATAATTTCTTTTTTCTTCTCAAAATTACACAACTCTGTGAAACTATCCAAAATTGACCTGGTCAACTTTGATAATTCTAATTGATAATTAAATCAATTAATTGAGACTGTCTAGATGATTTTATCCAATGTACAATGGGGACCATGGGCCTATGAAATCAAGCTCCAATAAGTTATCATAAATCTAACAAATAAATTTACTAACTTATTAATTCCTCGTGGCTCCACTATAGACTCGGAATTGCACTCTTGAATTCATAGAACGCTCTATAACAAATATAGATACGCTATTAATTATCCATTGTTACAATCATAATTGTCACTCAATCCTCTATAGACGGTCTACAATGAGATAGGACTAAAATACAATTTTACCCCTCATTGTATTTTATCCTTAAAACACTTAGTTCCTTGTAAATGATATTTCAGTAAACTAATCTAATTACTAAAATAAGATCTCTATCATTTAACATCTTGAACCAAACTAAAAGGAAACCATCGTTTCACTTCTTCATCAGAAGCTATAGATGTTCATATCTATGATTAACACTCTCACTCAATTATACTACCGAGTTCCCAAGATGTAAGTATGGGCTAGTCCGTAGGGTAAGCTGGTAACGAACAAGTCAAAGAACTCAAATAATACAATCAATTAGAATACTAACCACTCAGAATTGAGATTGAATTGACATATGGTCAACTATATGATATGATTAGAATAGATAATAACGGTATGTTTACTTATCTTATCAACTGTCAATATCGGTCCAGTTCGATGTAACAAATACATCTGATCTTATCTACTTTGCTAATGTTCTAGAAAGAACATAACACTGTAATGTGTAAGTAGATCATATCGTAGATTGGCAAGTCAGTGTAAATCCTATGCACTGACTAATCTTAGGACTAACTTATTTTGAACATATAATCATATTTATATTCCACTGTGATTACGTCACTATAAATAAGATTAGCTATATGCTCGGGATTTAATAGAAGTTTATATTAAACAAATAATCATGAAAATAAAACATGTGAGCAAAGTGATTGACCAAGTCAAAAAATGATTTCTATTCTTTTATTGATAATAAAATGAGATTACAAAGAATTTGAGTTTTAATTAGGGCATAAAACCCCAACAAACTCCCACTTGCACTAATTGAAACTAATGCCTTAATTCTACTAATCCCATTTCCTCGATATGCTTATCAAATGTAGCTTCTGGTAGTGTCTTTGTAAACGGATCCGCAAGATTGTCTTCAGTTGCAATCTTCATAACCTTAACATCTCCCCTAGCCACATATTCTCGAATAATGTGATACTTCCTTTCTATATGCTTACTCCTCTTGTGACTTCGAGGGTCTTTCGAGTTGGCTATCGCTCCTGTATTGTCACAAAACAACACAAGCGGTTTATCCATTTCTGGAATAACACCAAGATCCAAATAGAAATTCTTTAGCCAGACTATTTCCTTAGCTACTTCTGACGCGGCTATGTACTCAGCCTCCATGGTGGAATCTGAGATTGCAGACTGCTTTACGCTTCTCCAAATCACAGCTCCACCCCCAAGAGTAAACACCATTCCAGAAGTAGACTTTATGTCATCGACATCAGCCTGAAAATATGAATTGGTGTAGCCTACAGGGTTCAGAACACCACCCTTGTAGAATAACATATAATCCCTAGTCCGTCTCAAATACTTCAGGATATGCTTAACTGCTATCCAATGTTCTGGTCCTGGGTTTGACTGATACCTGCTCACTACTCCCACTGCATAGCAGATGTCTGGTCTAGTACACAACATGGCATACATTAGACTTCCAACTGCAGATGCGTAAGGAACTTTTCTCATTGCATCTTCCTCTTTAGGAGTCTGGGGAGACTGCTTCTTTGAAAGATGAATTCCATGGCGGGACGGTAGACGTCCTTTCTTGGAATTTGTCATTGAGAAACGTTCAAGCACTTTATCAATGTAAGCTGCTTGAGATAGAGCTAAAAGTTTGTTCTTTCTATCCCTGATGATCTGGATACCTAGAACATAACTTGCTTCACCCAAATCCTTCATCTGGAATTGAGTGCTCGGCCAATTCTTCACATCTGATAATTTCTTAACATTGTTTCCAATGAGTAAGATATCATCTACATAAAGAACCAGGAATACCACTATTTGACTTGCCTTCAGTTGGTAAACACAGGGCTCATCAATATTTTGTTCAAAGCCATAGGTTTTGATTATTTCATCAAACCTAAGATTCCAGGAACGAGAAGCTTTCTTAAGTCCATAGATGGACCTATTCAACTTGCAAACTTTTCCTTCTTGTCCAGATACTTTAAATCCTTTTGGCTGATCCATATAAATGACTTCGTCAAGGTTTCCATTAAGAAAAGTTGTCTTGACGTCCATTTTCCAGATCTCATAGTCGAGAGCGGCTACTATGGATAGGAGGATGCGAATGGATTTGAGCATGGCTACCGGACTAAAAGTTTCCTCATAGTCTACGCCTTCTCTTTGGGTATATCCCTTTGCCACTAATCGAGCTTTATAAGTCTCGATATTTCCATCAACACCTCGTTTCTTCTTGTAGATCCACTTGCACCAAATGGCCCTAAAGTCACTAGGTGCTTCCACAAGATCCCAGACGGAATTTGAGTACATGGACTCCATTTCCTGTTTCATGGCTTCGAGCCATAGTTCCTTTTCATGGCTTGCCATTGCCTGTTTGAAAGACAATGAATCATCATCACTAGTGTCACCAACAACCATATTGGTTTCACCATCTAAACCATAGTGAACTGGGTTTCTAGAAACCCTCCCACTACGACAAGGCTCCATGATTGTTTGCTCAGGAACAGTGTTACTTTCTTCATTTAAATTGACTTGCGTCGGTTGTACATGAAGAGTGGGAATTTCATCATCAACTTGCGTTGATGACGATGGAACATTGGTTGGAGTCAATTCTTTAACCATCTCCTCTAAAACTACTTTGCTGCGAGGTTTAAAGTTCTGGACATAGTCATTTTCTGTAAAAGTAGCATTTGTAGAAGTAAACACTTTCTTTTCTGAATGACTATAGAAAAGTTCACCCCGAGTACCTTTAGGATAGCCAACAAACATGCAAACTTCAGTTCCCGGTTCTAGCTTTCCCTCCTTTTTCCTCAGGACGTGAGCGGGACACCCCCAGATTCTATAATGGCGTAAACTAGGTTAACGACCATTCCAGCGTTCTAAAGATGTTTTGGGGATTGATTTTGACGGCACGACATTAAGAATGTCATTTGCGGTTTCAATTGCATGTCCCCAGAACGAAGTTGGTAGAGTTGAGTAATTAAGCATGCATCTAACCATTTCCAATAAAGTTCTGTTTCGTTGTTCCGCTACACCATTTTGTTGCGGAGTACCTGGGGCAGTAAGTTGTGATAAAATCCCAAGTTCAGTTAAATGATCTTGGAACTGCATATCCAAATATTCTCCACCCCTATCAGATCGCAAGATCTTTAACGTTTTACCTAATTGGTTCTGAGCCATTGCTAGGAATTCCTTAAACTTTGAAAATGTTTATGATTTCCTATGCATTAGGTAAAGACGTGAGTATCTAGAGTAATTGTCAATGAAAGTGACGAAATAATCAAAACCACCCCTGGCTTGTATATTCAAAGGTCCACAAACATTTGAATGCACAAGACCAAGTGGTTCTTTGGCCCTATCACCCTTTGCAGAGAATGGACGCTTGGTCAGTTTACCTTCTAGACAAGATTCACAGACAGGTAATTCACCTAACGTGAGTTCCCTCAAAGGTCCGTCCTTTGTAAGTCTTTGAATCCTATCATAGCCAATGTGACCTAGTCTCAAGTTCCATAAATACGTCATATTATTGTTATCGGTCTTTTGACGTTTATTGGTCCTAGGTTTAGCTACTTTGAATAAATCATTATTAAGAGCGAGGGGTTCGTTAGGTCGCAGAATATAAAGCCCGCTTTCTAAACATGCAATACACAATTGTGATCCATTGAAAGAAATAGATATATTAAAACTTGTGAAAGTCATAACAAATCGTTCTAATTGCAACATGGAAACTGAAATTAAATTTCTACTAAAATCCAGAATAAAAAATACAACTTTTAAAATTAAGTATTTATTTCCGAACTTCAGACGAGCTATTCCTCTAGCTTGGACCTTAACGAACGCTCCGTTCCCAACTCTAAGCTTTAAGCCGCCTTCGTTCACCTTCTCCCACTATTCAAGAAGCTGTAAAGAGTTACAAACATGGTTAGTAGTTCCAGAATCATTAATCCAAACAGATTTATCATTCTCTAAAACACATGTTTCCAAGATAAATGAACTATAATCATTACCTTTGTTTTTCGCTGCTAGAAACTTAGGGCAATCTCGTTTCCAATGCCCCTTCTCTTTGCAGTGAAAGCACTTATCTTTACCTTTCTTATTTTTCATGTTCTTCCCCTTAGGCGTCTGTGCACGTGGTTGTGCACTCGTCTTTGCAGCCTTTGTAGGCTTGGGGTTGTTGTTTTGTCCACCTTTCCTTTTCTAGCTTTCGAAGACGAAGCTGGGTTAGCTTCAGCCTTAGCTAGATGAGCAGCAACATTAGCAGTCTTATTTTCATCTCCTTTACTAGGTCCACCCATGACAGGTTCAATAATCTGAAGCTTGTTCATGAGCTGCGTCAGACCACAGTTGAGTTGAGCACGAACGTGCAGACACGATGCCATCAGAGAATTCACGATGCCATCACGTACGTGTGGAGACGGTGTTATCCAAGCATTTACGGTACCATCACAAGCATTGACGGTGCCATCACTAACGTGCAGACACGGTGCTCGTTCTGGGGATTCCTCAATCATGACGAATTCAGAGTTGTCACCAATCAACTTTATGTTGATATTCTGCTTCCAATTAAGGAAGTTTTCTCCAGTGAGTTTCTCCATCAAAAGTTGAGAAAGGATGGGAGTAGACATAGACACTACTTAACTTAAAACTACAAATTATCAAAAAAATAGAAATCAATTACATTTGCTCAATAAAACTTCTATTCACACAAATTTCAAGAAATAGCACAACATATACCAAAATATGTAAGATATGAGAAAAAAATACCAAAAATAATCATATCTCTATTTCTTTACGTTTTTAACTAATCTATGATATCCTTGTCCCGGTTGGCAAGAGTCAAAATTACCACGAGTTAAATAGAGTTGTAAACTCATTTAATAATGGACATCATTATTAACAACCTACTATTCGATCAAAATAATAAAACAAAATCTCTTATTTTATGAGCTAGACCCACGGTTTGTATAATCATATATTTAGTCCCAGTAGTCACCGTAGGGGTGAGTCTAGTAGAATTTGACCTATAATTATCTATCTTTCGAAATCTAACATTGTCAAAATAACCAATGAACACCTTCCGTAAGGGGACAAATCAAAGCGCCTCGAGGCCCCATTAAGCTATTGACTATGTTAAACCAACGGTGCAGATCGAATAAAATTCTTAAAATAAGCTCATTATAAAATTAAAATTAGTATTTTTATTATTTATTTTTAGAAAATTAATGACTGGTTTTCCAAAAAAAATTAAACAGATTAAAATTTTTAAAACCAAAGTCCTATAATTTCTTATTAATTATAAAGTGTCACATTGAAACAAATTCAATTAATTTAGAATTAATTTGTTGCTAATCAATATTTAGGTTTAACTAATATAATGAACCTATACAATTAAGTCCAACTCAGGTAAATGGGCCTTAACAATTGGGCTTGTATGGAGGAGGGTTGGGTCTAGTATGTCGTTCCCACTACAAATGCCCCTATCTTCCATACAAGGTCCAAAATACAAGAATTTAAACATTCGTTTTATTAATTGATTAGGCCCACTATAGTCATGCAAAAAAAATGGGCCTTCACAAGTGGAATCACCCACAAGAGAGGAATTTAAACTTTATATTTTCTAATGGGCCCAAATAAAACATATCATTTTATGAATATTTTATTTGGTAAAATACCATATATCTAACAAACATATGGCCCACTATATGCATCTAAGTCCAATTGCAAAAATACCACATATAGTGCAAACAAACATGTTATAATTGGATGGGCCTAATCATGTTACTATATGAGCAATTCTATGCATTTATGCAAAAATACCACAATTTATTTCATTTGCAAAAATACCACAATTAATTATCTAGAATTTATAAAAAAAAAATTCAAATTAATTAAATTTTTACAAAAATAAGTCAATTTAAATGAAATTTATTAACAATTAACAATAGTTAATTTAAATTTCATTTATCAACAATCAACTTGGTTTTAGGTTAATTTGATAAAAAAAAATATTAATTTAATTTAAATAGGATTTATCAACAATTAACCCAAGTTAATTTAAATCCCATTAAAAAAATATTTTATTAATTGGCTGAAAAAATGATATTTTTCAAAATTTAACTAATTTTAAATTTTAAAATCAATATCTTAACTATTTTCCAAAATATATTGTGTTGTTACAACTATTATCTAATATTTTAACCATTTAAAAATAATAAAATACAAATAGTTATAACAACTCTAAAATATTTCAAATAGTTAAACAAATTCAAATATCCATAAAAATATCTAACTAATAATGTTCAAATTTCAAATAATTTAAATATTAAAAAACTATGGAATAAAAAGATATTTATATTTTCAAATAAAGATTTAATAAAAATATTAATAATTTAAATGAAAATATCTTAAATATCTGATATCATAATTCTAATATTTTAATATATTAAAAGATTTAAAATTAGATTGTTAGTCTATTTTGAAATTTGAATTTGAATATTTGTAGAAAATATATAATTATTTAAATCTCAACTAACAAAAATATCTTTATTTTAAAAAAAATTAAATGATGAAACAAAAGAGATATTTTTGGTTTTGATTATAAATAATTTATTTCTACAAATTTTAATTTTAAAAAAATTTGAATTTTTTTTTTGATGAATAGTACCCTTGGTACTGTTCATCGGGGGGGGGGGGGGGGGGGGGGGTACTGTTCATCGTGCTAGTGTGCGTGGGAGCCAGGCCAAATTTTTCCAAAAAAAAAATTTGAGCAATTTTTCAAACCAAAACCATTTTCTAATTGCTTTTTAACATGTTTTACACAAAATAAAACATATATAAAAATTAATAGCATAGAAAACACAACAAAATAACCTTAAAATTCACATAAAATCAATATGCTTCATAAAAACATGAAAACCATCCAATTATTCAAACATATCAAATAGTCCAATTTTAAACATGTTCATGCATGAAAATAAATATTACCAAAGGCTCTGAGGCCAGTTGTTGGGATTAGCTTATGCAGGATCTTTATTTATTTTCATGCATATCTAATATTAAACAAATTAATACGAGATAGCCTAAAACATGTTTCTAAAATTGAATTCAAAGAGAAACAAATAACATAATACTTACAGTATACGCAACGGAATTAAAGAGTCATTCCTTAAGTTTCTCTAACTCTTGTATCCTCTCTGTCGCAAAGTATTATCAAGAAACTGAACCTATCTTCTATTTTCTTCACAATCTTCCAATGTATCCTTAGAACCACCTAGACTAGTGTGGACAATTCTCAACACATGAGATAGATATAGAGAGAAGAAGAGAAAATAACAAAGTGGCTTAGAAAATGACTTGTGTTTAGAGAGAATCTAAAACTATCATAAAATCTGACTTGTGACTTATCAAACTTATGTTTTGACTTCTCTCTAAGCACTCCTTTTATAGACTCAATTAGGCCATTTAATTTAATTAAAAAATCAATAAAATAACAGCCATTTTGAAGCCCTAAGTCGAAATTATCATGGACTATAGGCCCGTGAAATTTCTCATTTGATTATAAGCCTATTGGACTTAAAATCAAGGCATGTATTATTTTCTATTGATTTAATTAATTAAATAATTATTTAAATCCTTTATCAAATTAATTATTTATAATTTGAACCTTGATTTAAATTTATTTATTAATTTAGATACCAATTTATCTTAATTAATAAATCTGCCATAATTTCTTTTTTCTTCTCAAAATTACACAACTCTGTGAAACTATCCAAAATTGACCTGGTCAACTTTGATAATTCTAATTGATAATTAAATCAATTAATTGAGACTGTCTAGATGATTTTATCCAAGGTACAATGGGGACCATGGGCCTATGAAATCAAGCTCCAATAATTTATCATAAATCTAACAAATAAATTTACTAACTTATTAATTCCTCGTGACTCCACTATAGACTCGGAATTGCACTCTTGAATTCATAGAACGCCCTATAACAAATATAGATACACTATTAATTATCCATTGTTACAATCATAATTGTCACTCAATCCTCTATAGACGGTCTACAATGAGATAGGACTAAAATACAATTTTACCCCTCATTGTATTTTATCCTTAAAACACTTAGTTCCTTGTAAATGATATTTCAGTAAACTAATTTAATTACTAAAATAAGATCTCTATCATTTAACACCTTGAACCAAACTAAAAGGAAACCATCGTTTCACTTCTTCATCAGAAGCTATAGATGTTCATATCTATGATTAACACTCTCACTCAATTATACTACCGACACTACAAGAAAATGGGGTCTTTACCTACCAATTGTAAGTGTAGGTAAAACTAGTCTAATGGTGGGTAATATGGTTTACCTACCAATATTGAATTGGTAGAGATTGGTAGGTAAAGGTTAGTGGGGAAAGAGTCTTTACCTACACTTATTAATACTGGTAGGTAAAAGAATCAGTGGACCCCACTAAGTTATAAATCAATTGATGAGTCAGCAGATGACGTGTTTGATGATGTGGCATCCTACATGTCTGCTGACATGGTGTCCATAGTTTATGTGTCTGATGACGTGGCATCCTACGTGGCATACATCAAAACCACCACTTGGCATCTTGTGGTTGCACCACGTGTCAGACAATAATTTTTCCACGTGCTATGAGAAATTCGAATGATTGTGTTACTTACCCCCTTTTTATCGGTTATGTGGCACTAAATGATTGGTCCACGTGACATATTGTAGTATACTTATTTTTACCTACACTTATTTATTTGTGAATAAATATAATATTTCTATGTAGGTAATTTTAATTATATATAAATTTTATTTAATATAAATAATAAATGAAAGTAATTAATTTGAAAAATATTTAACATTATTAATCAAATAAATTATTTAACTTTAATAAAAAAATAAGCAAACATATATTATACAATATTCATTGCTTATTAAGAAGCATATTTCATAAAAAAAATATCTATACATTATTTTTAGGTCATTGAAAACTCAATAATGTCATTTTTCTTGACATTCTTCCTATTCTTCACTTTGGGATCATTGCATGACAGTCTCCTTTTCTCTGACTAAACTTATTGTGAATATCGATGATGACTTTAGGAGGTGGAAACCGACAATGGCCGGAGGTGGGGTTCGAATTGGCAACCCCAAAACACGTCTCTTAATTGGCAACCTATATTACTAACACAAAACCATTGAAAAAAATTCAGTTTCAGCATCAAGTGGAAAGAAGAAAACTGGGTTTACATAAAAAAAATGCTCGACAAATATGTAATAATCAGAACCTAACCTTTTTGCAAACAAAACAAAGAAAAAAGATGAGGCTTTCACCAACAAGTTCCAACCCGAGTTGTCATGGGATCAAAACACATAAGCCAAGCATGACAAATGAGATTTAGATGCAGAAAGCAAATTGGAAAAGATAAACAAGTAATTCAGGTTCAGTTAAATCAATCGTGAAAAGCACTTTAGAAATTATTTATAAACACCTTCTCGAGGGAGTAGTTTATGAGATCCAAGAATGATGTGAACTGGCTGAAAACTATTCCTTTTGCAGAACCATCCTTCTCAATCATGAATCTGATTTCTTCCCTTTGGATCAACATACTTAACTTAGTATCAGGTAAATATTACAAGAACAACATGCATACAAGAGATAACAGAAGCAGATAAAGGCCTTCTAGTCATAGTTCTCCAGCAACATCAAATGAATAAAAAACAAACTAGTACACGTAATGCCTGTTATCAGCAAAAAGATTTCTCACTAAAAATTTTACACAAGATGGTGTACGCTAAAATTTTTGCCACTGTAATCATGTCACCAACTTTGTCCCTAAACATATTCCAAAAATAAATGATGATAAAACCACGTTATCTGAAAACAATTAAAATCCTAAAGCGATTACAAGTAATGAAATGCAATTAACACCAGTCAAGCGGCTAAAGTTGATAATTGGAAACTATCTGTGTTCCTCTCTATATTCATTTAAATAAATATATACATCTAATTTCATTGTCACTATCAAATATGACAAGTTTTTTTTAAAAAAATAGAAACCAAATATTTTAATCTTTTACTTTTTTTTTCTTTTTCTTCTTTTTTATACAATGGGAATTTGATCCCCTCCCCTTCCCATACAAATATTCTGGGCAGCATCATAACTAAATTAACAAGATGACAAAAACTATGGCAAGTATTTTTAAAAGAGACTATATACATGAATACTTGTCAAATCACGTAGCAGCATGCCTATTAGGTATACATAGAACATGGTCACATGAACTAAAGAATTCAAAGACAATACATGATTTATTAAAATTATACATACCAAAGCCTCAATTTTTGTGCTTGTTTGAAAATTGTCAAGTTGAACTCTGTTTAGAATACTTGATGCCCTGAAGCCCTTTATTGTAGTTTTACTGGTCTGATTCCCATTTTCTGCAATTGCTGTCAAATCAACAGTAAGCAGTGTCGAGCAAGAAGGGCATGAGACTTGTCCCAAGGAAGCAGCATAATCAATCAAACAAGCTTTGCAAAAAGCAAGTTCACAAGAGGTGACCTGAAAAGAGAGGAAAATCCAAGCAAAACTCAGTAAAACTAAAAAGCAAACATTTAAAAGAAAAATATACACTACTCTAGGACTTATGAAAGAAATCAACAAATAAATATTTAATTTATTTTCAGAAAATAATCTGTTACAACCATTCCTTGGTTTCCAAAGCACTTTAACATTTCAAACCAAAAAACAGAGAGTTCAACTAAAATTAACCATAAAAGTGAATCGAGATCCATCAAAGCTTGAATAACTAAAAGCTCTGAAGATTGTTTGTATTCATTCTCTTGGCAATTTTACATTTTCATCTTTATTTATAAATAAAAAAACAAAACAAGTTATTATAGTCACATGTAATTCAGTGAGGAACTCGATGTGTCTAGCCTTACTCAATTATTGAGTGAATCCAAATTGAGATATTGAAAGTGCATTTGTAAATGCATATATTTGTACATGTATGTGTATAAAAGATATATAATTAAATAAATAAAATGGGAGTGGTCCAGAGACAGGCTACAGGTAAAACCATGTTTAATTGTTTAAGTTGTCAAAAAACAATTTATTTTTACATTAAAAAAATAACATATAGATAGTTTCAATGCAATGCAAGTCTCTCTTCAATTATACCCCTACCGCCCAAGTAGATCCGATTGCAAACAATAGCAAAACTTTTCTTTTCTAAGTGTTATTCTTTTCATAGGGATTCCCTAAGTCAACCATGCATATTAACATATACTATAAATATTATTTTCATAGGAACACACAAACACATACAATAATGAGCTCTTCAAGTATAAGAGATATACAAACTAAATAATACTGAAACTGAATAATATATTATACTAAGTACTACTTCCAATACTATATTATACTAATAATAACTCCTAGTTCAATCTTGTCCATATCCAAAAATCTCTAGGACCAAAGTCAACTTAACAGTTAACGCCTAAACAAATGGTCAGGATGGGCATCCCTCTTCTAGTCATCAATCAAAACTTGCCATAATAAGACAAGAAAAACTTTAACTGAAAATGAGCAGCTAAGTATTAAGCAAATAATTTATACTTCACTGATTCAACGTGATGTATCAATAATAGGAAATTAAATTAGAAGGGTACGAAAAGAATCTCCTAACATGGCTGAATGTGAGATCAAATGTTCATTGTCAAGCAGGTGGGAGATCTGGCAGGAATCGCGGTAGGAGCAACTGTTATGCTCAATATACTTGTTGCAGGGTATGTTTGAACTTCGACCTTCTATCTAGCTTCCTGAGTAAAGACATAAGTACACATAATTAACTACATTAGCACATTTTTAAACTCATACAGACAAAGCAGATAGCATATATACATGCATGTGGGATAAGATATATAATTATAATTTTTTGAAGGAAGGTAAAGATGTCTTCAACTATAACTTGAACTCATTAACCTTTAATTTTGTAGGGAGACAACAGGAGCTTCAATGAATCCTGTGAGGACTTTAGGGCCTGCAGTAGCTGCAAACAACTATGAAGCAATATGGGTCTATCTCACTGCTCCTATTATTGGAGCACTTTGCGGTGCAGGGGTCTATTCTGCTGTCAAGCTTCCAGAGGAAGATGGAGACAATCATGATAAGCCTTCAACTAGAAGGAGCTTCAGGAGGTGACTGATTAAGTCTGTCACAAGAAATATCTATGAATAACTCAGGTTCAGAGAGGAACACAACTCTAGAATGAGCTCTAGTACAGATAGAAGTCCATCTGGGTACATAGACATGTGCATCATTAACAATCAAGTAAGGAATTCCACTCACTCCTAGTTGACCTTTCTCCACTTAGTATAGAAATATATTCTTTTTATAATTAAATTGGAATCAGAGGAAGCTTATATTAGGAGGCTCAATTTCACAATCCTAGTAATCTTGGGCTCTTTTTCCCTTTCATAAGTATGGTTGATCATGTATGTAGTAATGCAAGTTACAGAAAACTAAAGGATTATCTTAACATTATGCTTATAACACTCCAATCGGTGTGCTTATTTATTCTATGAATTGCCTTCACATAGATAATAAATTTTAAAACTACCAATCTTCCTTTCCGTAAGCTGGAATCATGGTTGTCTCACTAAGACAATCTAATCTAGCTTGGTTGTATTAAATAAACAAATTAGCTTGGCTCCTCACTATATTTATCAAATTCTAAATCACAAGTTATGTGTTGTTTTTTGCAAACAAAATTAAATATTTGCAATCCTTTCAGTTTCCAAAAAGGCATAAAAATAATGACACCATGCTATCAGTTAGAATGATGAACACACAGTTTAGAAACAACATTCAATAAGCGTACCGAGATAATGAGACTAAATTTGTAATACATTACGAAGTGAAATGTAAATCAACAAGAAAATGTCCAAAAGTAATTGTTCAGTGATTCCTATTCAAGAACCTTGTTTCATCATTGGCCTCGCTTACATATAATATTGTGTCAAAATTACTAAAACCCCAATATCAAAATTGTACCTTTTGCAATTTTCCATTCTGAAAAACTTTTCTCAGCAACCAAACTTTTCTCAGAAGAGGACATGGTACAACTTGTCTCGAGCTAACCATGGGTCTTCGTCCCCCATTGATTCTTTGGTGGCTTTTCATCCTCTCAGTGTCCGGAGCACAACCATTCCCTTGGAAATCTAGTTTGGACGGCGGTGGAGGTCCGAAAAAAGTTTGAAACCCACAACTGCGGTGCGACTTTCGAGCTCCTCCTGCGGCGATCTCCGGCGCGTCAGGTGGCAGGGTCACAGGGAGAGAGGTTTCAACAAACTCTGAAGCCGTTCGTGTTGTTCGCCGAGCGTGAGGGAGAGGGAGTTGAGAGAGTGAGTGTTGCGGCTGAGAAGTGAGAAAGATAGAGAGATAGGGTTTAGGGGAAAAGAAAAAAATGTGGGTAGGTAGAATTTTTAGTTTTTATTTTAATTTTAAATACAAATTTGTTATAAATATATTTTATTTATATTTTTTCCAACTATGTACACGCATGGCATGCCACATGTTATACAATATGTACACATCATATTATTTACTCCACATAAGCTTCCAAATAAGCATTTATAATAATAAAATAATATAATGAAAATAAAAAATGGAGGGAAAATTGAGCGGGAATGGTTAAAAAATTTCCCTCCATATTATACGTAGGTAAATATCATTACCTACTGATATTATTGGTAGGTAAAGCTATGTTCTGAAATATAATATAATGGACTAGCATTTACCTACTAATATTATCTACCAATAAATACTGGTAGGTAAAACATTACTTTCCCTACCAATATATATTGGTAGGTAAAATATTAGTAGGTAAATATCAGATTTCTTGTAGTGCGAGTTCCCAAGATGTAAGTATGGGCTAGTCCGTAGGGTAAGCTGGTAACGAACAAGTCAAAGAACTCAAATAATACAATCAGTTAGAATACTAACCACTCAGAATTGAGATTGAATTGACCTATGGTCAACTATATGAAATGAATAGAATAGATAATAACGGTATGTTTACTTATCTTATCAACTGTCAATATCGGTCCAGTCCGATGTAACAAATACATCCGATCTTATCTACTTTGCTAATGTTCTGGAAAGAACATAACACTGTAATGTGTAAGTAGATCATATCGTAGACTGGCAAATCAGTGTAAATCCTATGCACTGACTAATCTTAGGACTAACTTATTTTGAACATATAATCATATTTATATTCCACTGTGATTACGTCACTATAAATAAGATTAGCTATATGCTCGGGATTTAATAGAAGTTTATATTAAACAAATAATCATGAAAATAAAACATGTGAGCAAAGTGATTGACCAAGTCAAAAAATGATTTCTATTCTTTTATTGATAATAAAATGAGATTACAAAGAATTTGGGTTTTAATTAGGGCATAAAACCCCAATAGTTAAAGCTTGCATTTCCCAAGGAAAACAAAATTCCCGGATCGTAATACGAGGCGAAAGAGAGATTGAAAAAATTAGGGTTGGGATACGAGTCCATTCATGTGTGTCAGTATGATTGTTGCTTATTTTACAATGAGCATGCATCTAAAGAGATATGTCCAGTATGCAGAAGTAGTAGATGGATTACTTCCGAAATGACGAAAGGAAAAAAAGTGTCACACAAGGTGATGCGTTACTTTCCGTTGACCCCTCGGTTGAAAATATTATACAGTTCAAGGATTACAGCAAAACACATGATATGGCATCACGCCGGGAAATCAAAAGATGAAGGGGTGATGCGACACCCGGTGGACGGCTCTGCGTGGAAGGACTTTGATGCCAAGCATCCTGATTTTTCAAGGGATCCCATAAATGTTCGTCTGGGCTTAGCTGCTGATGGATTTAATCCATTTGGCAACATGAACCTTGCATACAACATGTGGCCTGTTGTGTTGGCAAACTATAATCTGCCACCTTGGTTGTGTATGAAAGACAATTATTTCATGTTGACCCTCCTTATTCCTGGGCCAAAATCACCCGATAAGGACATGGATGTATTTATGAGACCATTGGTGGATGAGTTGAAGGATCTGTGGGTTAACGGAGTTGATACAAGAGATAGTACGACCAACAGGATGTTCAAGATGCGGGCAGCCCTTTTGTGGACAGTGAACGATTTTCCAGCTCATAGTAGTTTGTCTGGATGGAGTGGTCAGGGATACAAAGCTTGTCCTACGTGTAATGAGGACACAACTTCCATCCAAGTGATCGGTAAGACATCTTACGTTGGTCACAGAAGATTCTTGCCAAGTACTCATTGAATGAGAAGAGACAAAGAGTTCGATGGAGAAGTTGAGAGAAGACGTCCTCCGAGACGGTTTACTTGTGAGGATATACTAGAACAAGTTAATGCTCTTGCAGCGCAAGTTCCAAGAAAACATGTCTAGTTTGGGGGTGTGAAACGTAAAAGAGGAGTAGATGAAGGTAATTGGAGGAAAAAAATATTTTTTACGAGCTTGAGTATTGGTGTACAAACAAATTAAAACACAATATAGATGTCATGCATGTTGAGAAGAATGTGTGTGATAGTCTCCTTGGCACCATCTTAGACAATGATAAATCTAAGGACACCACTAATGCCAGGCATGATTTGAAAAAGATGGGTGTGAGAGAATCATTGTGGATTTATGAAGATGAGAATGGGAAGTTGATGAAGTCGCACACTCCTTAGAATGTGTTAACTCCGGCGCAGAGGCAACAATTTTGTCAGTTTATAAAAGGAGTTAGATTTCCATATGGCTTTTGTTCAAATTTGAAGAAGAAAGTGTCCGAGAATGATACAAATATTCTTGGGTTGAAGTCACACGATTTTCATGTGATAATGCAACGATTACTTTCTCTCGGTGTTCGCAAGTTTCTTCCAAAATCTATATCTGTAAAGAACGCCCTAAGCTAATACTTATAAAACATTCGCATAACATAGTTTGTAAAAGAATACCACTCATTGTCAAAGTCTCAGTGGGGACTTGCTTAAAACCATGCAAGTTGGCGCCATTAGTTTTAAAAGAAAACATAAATTTTTATGCAAAGTTTAAATGAAACAAAATAAAATAACTGAGTCCCACTGATAATTTAGGAAAGTCTCTTAAACAAAACATAATTCAAATGGCGTTCTACGATGATCGTTTTTCCGTCCATAGGATTACCCCACGCCATACACCCCATGATGATAGAACTCTTCACGTCACCACGCGTGCCATAAAGAAATCCTATTTGTTACCTGGAAGGAAAGTAAGGGGGTGAGCTAAAAGTCCAGTAAGGAAGTACAAACAAATAAGCAAGTAAGAATACAACAAATACAAACACTAACGTTCATCTAAAACATCATGGTATATCATAACATAATCGTAACATATCATCATATCATAACATAATCGTAACATATCATCATATCACAATCATACAGCATACATGATGAGCATGGATCGCTAGTTGTCCATGTCAACCTATGAGGTAAACAGGAGATCTCTGGTCCTTGAATAACCTCGGTGCGTCTGGCCTAGGAGTTACGTCTCAATGTCCTTAGTAACTCGTTCGATGTATCTAACATCCATACACATATCACATTCAACATATCATCACGTTATGACATTCATAATTCATAACAATTCATTCATACAACAGTTTTACCATTCATAGCATAAAATCATAGAATCTATCTAACTTCCTTACCTCAGGTCCAAGCTAAGAAATTTTCACAATCTTTCAACGAGCCTATATCATAATCAAAACAACATTTCTTAGGTTCATAAAATTAATATTTGCCCTTCCATACAACTCATGTGTGCATGGGTCATGCACACATAATAGCAGTTACACATAACACGCAATTATTCTTAACTACACATAAAGCTATAAAAGAATAATACTCATTTTACCTATTTTACATGCATCTTCTTTTTATAAAAACCACATAGTTGAATAGTAAACATAATTTTGGACGTAAAAGTGGATTTGCATGTAACATGCATACGTGAGAACATTGCGTAATAGAGACATTTTAAAAACGATAATTCTACATTTCTTACTTTTATTGTTTTAAAATTAATAGACATATAACATGCTTTATTTTTCTTAAAATTTCTAAGTTGATTAAATTCCTCAAAACATTATTTTATTTTATAAAATAATTTGATTTAGCTTAAAAATAAAATATATGAAAATTTCATTCATTAATCTCAAATTACAAAGAACTAACCAACAACTTGGAATTAATTAAAATACCTATTTTTAATATGTTTCTTTAGAAAAGCAAATTTTAACATTGGTTAATTATGTTACATAAATGATGTGAGAAAAATATATTTTTAAGTGTGGGAAAAATATATTTTTATTTAAATTATTTAAGACTATATTTTTTTTATGTAACATAAATCCATAATTAAATAATTATTTTTAAACTTTTTAAACCAAACTTTCAGCCACTATTTAATTTCTTTAAAAATCACAATAAATAGAATCTAAATATTTTTCTCAATCAAAATAAAGAAAATCATAACTTATCAAAATATGCATTCATACCATTTTAAAATACCATTTTTCAATATTACCATAACCTAGGATAATAATTTGTTCCAAAAACTCATCAAATTTATTTTAATGAAACACACTTCACATTTTCTCACAAAAATTCCAGCAACTACTTTTACCTTTAAAAATCACCATATTCAATTTAAAACCTCATATTTTTCTAAAAATACAATAAAAATTATGTATGTATTTATTTGAGTAAAATATCATTTTAATGGGACTTAAAATACCATTTTTAATTTCATAAAATTAACATAACATCAAGGGCATTACTTATGCATGCAAATCATTTTTTTTATCAAACTTTTACCCAATTATTTACAAAAATCAGCAAGATTAATTTCTCATGAAATTCATCTTTTATCCCAAAAATTTCACATAAAATCATACATGTCCAAAATCTCATCATACTCTTATTATATACATGATTCTAAGAATACTACTAACATATTCACATGAAATCTTATAAAACCAATTTTTTTCTATTCCATTGAATCTACACATGAAATCCAACAACAATAACAATGGCAATAACATACATAAATTCATAACACCATATCTCATGAACATGCCTTATAACAATCCTAACATATTTCTTATCATATTTCTAAAATCATCATTTACCATTTTACATAAATAAAAGATTAAAAAAAAATAACCATAGCAATATAAACATAACATATATCCTCATTATAAACCCTATCAAATCCATTCCCTCAATCATACCCATGAACATTTTTTAAACAAATCATATTCTCAAAAATATACAAATCATAATCATCAATCCTACAATAATCAACCATTAGCATCACCATCAAAAACCTCAAAGATAAACCCATCAAAACCAATATATAGGCTAAGAAAGACCATTACCTCTCTTGATTGTAAAATCAAGAACACAATATGATCAACACCTAAACTTCACACCCTTGTTCAAGCCTAGGGTTTTTATTTGAAAACCACCATGAGGAGGAGAAAGAATCCAATCACACACAACAAATAAACAAAGTCAATAATATATAATCAAGAAAAGAGATTTGACAAACAAATATACAAGAAAACATACTCTAAAATGGATTCCTCTTCACCTTCTTCTTCTTTCTTCCTTTCTTTCTTCTTCTCCCTCTCTCTCTCTCTCTAGGTCACGGCAGCCACAAGAAAATATGCCCTCTTCTTCTCTTCCTTCCCCCTTTATTCAACTCTCTCAATAAAGCATCACCAACACAAAATGGTAAGTTTCCTTTTTCTATTTTATTTTCTTATAATACCTTTTATTTTTCTTTTATTATAAAGGATTGGAGTCAAATGATAGTTTCCCAAAATGTCTATCCTCATCCAATTAACTTTTATTCTCTTAAAAAAAATGAAAAAAATATCAAACAATTCCTGACACTACACGTCCACTACTCTTTCCATATCCTTTTTTTTTTATTTCCTACTTATTAAAATAAACTACCCAAAAATATCATAAAATGAAATTATAAAATGTGTAGAAAATCCACACATGTGCACCTTATTACCATGTACTAGCACACACTAAAACACTAGAGTGCATCACTATCTACCATGCACCTTAGTGCATTCAACCATAACTCACATAATTACCTCAATTGTCACACTTAATTAAAATGTAACACTAATGGTAAAATAAACATGTTACACAATTATTCACTTATTAAATTAATTAACCAAACAAACAATTAATAAATTTAAATTCAAAAGATTATACCAAACAATTCTAACAATTAAATAAAATAATAAACAATCAAATAAAACAAACAACAATTAAATAAAACAACAACATTTAAATAAAACAATTCATCACACTTAACATTTAAATAAAATAATTCACAAAAATTTAAATAATCTAAAAAAAAAAAAATTTGGTGCACTACAATATCGACCACTATTGCAGAATTGTGCAATTTCTTCGGGCAAATATGTTCGAGGACTTTAAATGTTAAAGATATGGAGGAAGCACAAAATGATCTTATTCATATCAAGATGGAGTTGATTTTTCCTCCAGCTTTTTTTGACATAATGATTCATATTACATTTACCAGAAGAAGCTATATTGGGTGGCCCGGTATTTATGAGGTGGATGTATCCTTTTGAAAGGTACATGAAAAAATTAAAGAATTATGTGGGAAATAAAGCTCGCCCTGAATGGTCGATCGCCGAAGGCTATGTTGCAGATGAGGCTTTGACCTTTTGTTCAATGTATTTCAAAGACATTGAAACAAGATTTAACCATCTTGATCGAAATGAAGATGCAACTTATATTCCACGAAACCTTACAGTTTTCCAATCTCAATGTCATCCACTCACAAAGGGAACTTTGAAGCCTCTCAATCATAACACTTGTGAAATAGCTGAGTGGTTCATACTTGAGAATTCTCCTGAAATTGAGCCTTATTTAGAGTAAATTTATTATCTTATAAATTAGAACATGTGTGGTTATTATCAGTTTTTTGTTATCAAGAATCATAACATTATTCTAATTAACAGCGAACACCTACAAGAGATTAAACAAAAATACCCAGATGGGATCATGATCGTTTGCATAGGAAAATTTTTCGTTCGTGGTTTCATAAAAAGGTAGCTTTAAACTTTGAACTTTGAACGGTCATTTTATTAATGATATATTTTGTGAATCTAATACCATTTTATGTATTTAGATATATGACTTGCACAAGCTTGGGTCTTTGGAAAATGGTGATGAACAGTTAGCTTTAGCATCTGGGTCAGATCATTTGTCAACCTTTTACTAAGGTTGTATAGTCAATGGTGTTCGATTAATTGCACACGACCGAGACAAAAAGCGCACCACACAGAATAGTGGAGTGTCTGTTGCCGGAACAGAAAGTTTTAATTATTACGGCACGCTTGAAGAAGTAATGACACTTTCTTTCACTGGTGCATATTCAGTGGCATTATTTCGATGCAAATGGTATAATACAAATCCAAGAATGAAGAAAACAGTCATTGAAAATAATATCACCAGTATAAACATCAATGGTGAATGGTACAAAGATGAGCCGTACATACTTGCTACTCAAGCTAAGCAAGTTTTCTATCTCGATGATTTACTTAGAGGTCGTGATTGGAAAGTTGTAGAAGATGTGAATCATCGACAGATTTGGGACATTAAGGAAAATTTTGATGAGGTTAATGATGTTATTGATGTTGTACATGAAACAAGTTCATCAAATTTTGTGTTGACTGTGAACCTCGGAGAGTTGATTATGCAATCTGATCAACCTGTTGCATATCTTGGAGCTGATGAAGAGGGTGATGACGAAGCTGATATGTCAGAACATGAAGAAGTCGCAGATGCAGAGGATGAATTGTTAGTTGAGCTTTGTGAAGATGAAAATGTGTCTCCGATTACTGATGGAAATGATAGTGATTACTCTGTTTAGTTTTTCTATTTGTGTAACAGAACTATATATTTAAATATAATAAAGTTTTTTTTGTAATTATTATTATTATGAATTCAATGTGATATACTTCTATTTTAATGCTAATTACTAACTAATAAATTTTAAACTGAAGTATAATGTCAGCTGATATAGCTACTTATCACGGCGGAGATGGTGGGGGTCAAGACCCGCCAGATCCTTCTAGGGTACCATCATCTTGCGAGTCAGGTTAAATATTACACATCAAAATTATTTTTAGAAATTATATTGTTAGATAAATATAACATCAATACTAATACTGATTATTGTTAATAAATTTTAAAGCCCCGCCGACGAGAAGAAAAGGTCGTGGCCTTGCTAGTAATAATGCTCTTGAAGAATGAAGGAAAAAAGCCAGGAAACCATTGGATCTAGAGCTTGATCCTGTGACCAACAAAGAGGTTGGGCAGGAGGATCAAGCTTTTATTCGCATGTTGGGCACTCTAGTTACCATTTTGTGTCCTGGACATTATTTGGATTTTGCTGATGTACCTCAACAGTTTAAGGATCAAGTGATTGATCGTATGAGGGTAAAAAAATTACAAATCTTGTACTTTTCATTATTTATTTCCATTATTTACAAAGTTATCTAAAAAAAATTTCTTAATGCAGTATTACTATAATATAGACGGTCATCCACAACGTGAGTCAGTTCTGGCAATTGTCAACAAGGAGATGAGCGAAAGATATCGTGAGAGAAAGAACAATAGACATAGACACTTCAAAAGTCATTATGCTGGAGAATGTCCTCTCTAAGCCACCTGACCATTGCACTAAGGAGGCTTGGTAGAATATTTGTTAAATGTTTTTGATTGAAAGATTTTTGGCTCGTTCCGCTAAAAATCAAGCAAACAGAAAACAAATGAAGTATGTAACAACACAAGGCACAAAGTCGTTGGCAGCTAAGCGTCACCAATATGTAAGTGAAGATGTTAATTTAATTTTATAAAATAACACATTCTGAAAACATTTTGTTTACATTTGTATAGGAGAACCCATATGCGCATATTGTTGATACTTGGAGGGATGCTCATATGAAAAAATCGACAAAATCTTTTGTCAATGAGGCAGCTCAACAAGATTATGTAAGTGAATAGTATTGTTTTCTTGTTTCTAATGTTTCTAATTTTTGTTCATAATGTTATCTTTATACAGGAAAAAAAGGCGGCAGAGGTTCAGAGGTCACAGCTTGAGAGGCAAAGTCAACAGCAGAGTGAGGCACCTCTTAATGTATCTGGCGTTGATTCATCCCCGGTTGATCAATACGAGATACTAAGTAAAGTACTCGAGGAGAGATCTGACTATCAAAGAGGAGTGGGTTATAGGGCGAAAGGGAAGGAAAGAAAGACAACCTCTAGCTCTACAGATTAAAGTCAGTCCCAAGCAAATACTGCTGCTACACCTAATGAAGATATGACTACTATGGCTCTGATGATGAAGGCAATTCGTGAGACGCTTCAGTCTGTAGTACCTGAGCAACCTAGTAAACTGTATGACCCACGGTTTGACAGTTTTCTGCAGAGGTATTTGCCACCACAATCTGAAGGTGGTTCGTCTTCTCAGAGTAACACTGCCAATCCTGACCTTCATACACCGCCACAACAGCAGTACCAGCCTCCTTCACCGTATCCGCCACAGCAGCAGTACCAACCTCATCCACCGTATCGCAACAACCTCTTCAGTATCAAAACCAATACATTTTTGGACGATCTTCCCAGTCTCCTCCACTATATTTTAGTTTTACCGATTTTCAAGGAGGATCGATGCAGCCTCCGCTACCTAATGTTAGATATGGGGAGGTTGGAGGTTCGTCGCAGCAACCATATGTGAGATATGGTGAGTTTGGGGGCGGGTCGCAACCACAGCCACAACCTCGAGATCAGTTTGGGGACCTCACGCTCGGACGATCATCACAGCCACCTTATATTCCTTCACCGCCACAGCCACAGCCACAACCGTCGTCCTCACAGCCACATCAAAATGTTGAAGATGAGGACAATTTCAATATTAATCTTAATTATTTTATTTAGTTACTAGTTTATGTATTTGGACTGAATTAATACTATATTTATTTCTAATGAAAATAGCGATATTAGCTAGGTTGATAAATATTAAAACTATTTACATTAATTTTAATGTAATTATGTTTAAATTAATTAAATGCTTATTTTGTTAAATTTTCTTATGAATTATTTTTTAAAATAATTAAATTTAATAAATATTAATTTATTAATTTATTTCAAATAAATTATAAAATATATTATAAAAACAATATTAGCGGCGGACCTCGCGGTTAATAATAATAATGAATCTGACATATGTATTAGCGGCGGACTCTGCCGCTAATAATATGATATTAGCGGCGGGTGTGTCAGTCCGCCGCTAATAATCATTAATAGCGACAAATAATTTGGCGCGGGGCATTAACGGCGGATGTCACCCTTATTAGCGGCGGAGTCCCCTGCCGCTAATGTGTTCAATTCTTGTAGTGAGTCCCACATAGTTTACAAATCATTGTAGGTGTTATACTTTTAGAATATAAATAAAGTACCATTCATTCACATTGGTTTATCAAAACATTAGTATTTTTTTTTATTATATAAGTTATTGATTTAACTCAATATTGCTAAAGTAGTTATATTTTTTTTTAAGATCATCAAATTTATATCAATATTTAATATATTATTTATATATTTAATTTTTACCGTATATATTTTATATAATTTAAATTTATAATATTTGTATTATATTGAATTTTTTTACATAATATATCTATATATAAATATATTTGATTAAGGGGAGAGACATATTTTCTTTTCTAGAAAAAAAAAAAGAAGAAATCCAAGCCACTCCAAGAGCAATTGTGTTTCCTAGTATATCTATAAATGAAAGCTTTGGAGAGGTGATGTGGTATCTTATAATCTTTTATAGCTATTGTTACACCCAAATTTCGAGAATAGAAATTTCTGATCTCAAAAGTCAAGCTCGTAAAGTGTAAGCTCGAAATATGTAATTTGGCCATGAGATCAACATTAATGAGAATTGAGTTTGACAGTCTCGTTCAATATTAAAACGATGACGTTGTAATTGGTAAGCTCAGAACCACGTGAGCTCGAAAGTGTTTCGAGGTTACGAGGCGAGCTCGAAGCTATAGTGACAAGGGTTCAACACTTGTTGCATTTTCGAGGTTAGAAAGTGTATTACAAAATACACCACAAAAACATATTTTTTTTATAATTTACCTCAAACTTTTACATTATATCATACATCAGCTTCTCTATTTTTTCTCTACATCATTTAAATATTATATTTTTAAAAAATATTTTATTCATTTAAGAAATAAAATAATTAAATATAATAGTATCACACTCATATATATACAAAAGTTTATAAAAAAATAATAAAATATTTATAGCTTGATGAATAGTGTTTCACTATAAATAGATAAATACTATTCATTTAGGTAAAAAAATATAACTTTATATCATCTATTGGAAGACTATTATTTAATAATTTTTTCTCTATATTATAAAAAATTAAATATTTTACCTCCTCTAATGAAAGTGCTCTAATTTAGCTATACTTGGCAGTTATTGTAGCTGTATAATCTTGAGAAAAAGATGAATGTTTACAGAAAACGAATACAAGGCTCGTTAAAAAAATGATAGAGAAAGAAGAGATTTATTTATATTCAAAGGAAAAATACAAATCAATCAATAGAATACAGTACATGGATTGAGACTTAACTAACAGAAACTCACTTAATGGAGAAACAATTTGTTAACGAACTTTGAATTTCATAATATGGTTTTACAGTTACTATGAAAGGAACTGAAGGAGAATTTTAGTGTTTTTAGAACATTCCCAATGAATACACTATTTTATCCTTCAAATACATCATCAAAATTCTATTTTCACTTTCACATCAAATTTATATAATATACCATATATTAGCTTTTTTATATCTTCTCTATATATTTTTGTGAGAGAAAGAAAAAAAAATAATAAAATATTTTTTTAAAGATGAGCTAAACTTTCTTTACATGTGGAAGACGAATTCATAGTGAAGTATAATACATTAGTTATATTGTGTGAGAAGGGGCTAAGAATTAATATGAAGCCTGTCAAGTGCAGATGTAGCATTTTAATTGAGCTGTTAAAATATGAGTGTTTGCGACAAGAAGAGGGCCAGGATAAAGGACAGGCAATAGTATATTCCTTTTCAATTTCCTTTCTTAATCAAGTGATGAATTACTAAAATATAGTTAATTTTAAAAACTACTTGCTCTAATAATGTGTCAAAAATTATGTCAAATTTGACACACAATATAACACGATGTACATTTTGCATCATCATAAATATTATATTTTTTACTTTATATAATTTTTATTGTTTTAGTATTATATTTATTTATTAGTATTAAATATTAGGCTTTTATCTTATTATTTTATTATTATCTTTAACTATTAATAATAAAATATAAAATAATTTTTTTTATATTTTCAATAAATAACAAATAAACATTAATAAAATATTAATTTTTGCATCAACTATTATAATTGTGCATCGAAATATAACAAATTAATTTTTTTGTGTTAAATATAATAGGGAATATACTCATTTGGTACCCTATGTTTTGGCAAAATATCATTTTAGTACCATCTGTTTTCAATAATGCTCATTGGTACCCTGTATTTTAAAATCGTACATATTTGGTACCCTAAACTCAGATTTGATAGATCAAATTTTGTCAATATGATCAAACTGTCATCTGTTATATGTAATTAAATTTAAATTTGTAACTTACATAATTGACAACAGTTTGATTAAATTGACAAAATTTTATATATCAAATCTGAGTTTAAGGTACCAAATATGTACGATTTTAAAATACAGGATACCATATAAGCATTATTGAAAACAGAAGATACCAAAATAATACTTTACAAAAACATAGGATACCAAATGAGTATATTTCCAATATAATACAATATTTAGATATCTTACCTACCAAAAAGCTAATAGTGCACTCAACTCTAATTAATTAATTATCACATTTGTTGCATGATCATTTGATTGTCACCTACTTTCTAAAATTATTTGTAATACTGTTGGTGAGTATACAGCTGGAAGCTTTATTGCATGCACATTTCAATCACCTACTTTCATATAGATTTATTAAATGCACTATGCTCAAATTGTACTAGCTAAGCTCAGTGGATATGGTGTACTTATTTTATGGATGGTCATCTTCACTTATTTTATTGACTTCTCAATGAGGGTGGCCTCTAGTAATTGTAGCAATTACTTTAGGTTGTTGGGGGATGTCCACTTAGATTTTTTATTATTATTTAAATTTTATGCATAATTTTCTTTTTTTTAAAAAAATAAACTTCATCACTGAACAAGAAAGATTACACAATTGGATGAGGTAGCTCAAACTACACAGAAGGGAAACTCCCTTATCCACATCAAAGAAGACCTTCATCCTAAGGCTATCTTAGCTAGCAAATATTGTATGCATAGATTGAGATACAAAAATTTTACACATTAATTATTTGTATATATAATGATGCTAAAAAAGCTATCACATTATTGTATACTTAACATCACTCATTTTTTTTAGTATTATCCTTGTTATTACTTTTAAGTAACACTTACTAATTTTTATCAAAATACTTTGGCTCTGGTAATTTTTAGTAACGTGACATATTTTTTTAACAATAAATCTCATTTAACAATATGTACATTTAAAATATGGGATAATTCTATGGTAGGGTCTTCAAAAAGAGTCATACTGTAGGGTTCTTTTGTGTTCTCTCAACTCGTGAATAGTTTTCGGCGCGATTTTTTTTTATGACCATGTATATTGTAGCTATTTAGAGTATGCTGCAAATTTTCAGAAAATTCAGAATAATTTACAGTGCCGAAAACAGATTATTACACGAGTGACTAATTTTTTTATGCGCGTGGAAAATAGCATGTTTGGACTTAATTTTCGGCACTGTAAATTATTCAGAATTTTCTGAAAATTTGCAGAATGCTCTAAATAACTACAATATACACGGTCATAAAAAAAATCGCGCCAAAAACTGTTCAAATGTTGAGAACACAAAAAAACTCTATCGTAAGGCTCTTTTTGAAGATCCTACCAAAGAAATTTCCTAAAATATGTACCGAATATTACTAAATATTACATGCATTAACTTAACAATTTAATCTATTTAATCACATTTATTAAAATCATAATCCTGACATTAACAAACAATAACAGCACGTCAAATATTTAGGTGATATCTCAGGCTCTGCCAGTAAAACTGTTTGAATATAATATTTAAGTATCGTATTTATTATTCTTCTTCATATATATATATATATAAAGATTAGGCCACGTGTTGGACTCTCATTAACTAAATTTGCTCCAATAATTTGTGTAGTGTGACCTTTGAATAAAATAAAATCGATTTTCCACATACGTTGCAATTGTATATATATTCACCTTATTATTAATATTAGTTTGATCTGTCAGATCTGATCATCTGACAGATCAGATCTGGTCCTAGCCAAATTGGCTCTCGCTACGGAAAATGCACATGTATGTATGGTGGCTTGGTTACCCGATCTATTTATTGTAAACTTACTCATGGCTGATTTATAGCCTTGACAATGAAGATTACCATTAAAAAAATAAAATCTGACAGATCTGGCTTACCATGCTGTCAATAATCGTGTATCTGAATCTGATATAGTTTATATATATAAATTATAATCAAAGATAAACTATAATTTATTTATTTGTTTTATTGTTTATCATGTGTCACACTGTAAACGTGATATTGTCATATATAGCAGACCAAAGAAGAGTGGAGAAATTACATGATATGATATCTCACTAATTAAAATTAAGATCAATCGCAAATTTTGGCATATTTTAATTGCCACCAAAACATATTATGATATATTAGATAAACTGAATATTAGGATCTTATTTGGTCAACCAACAAATATTTTATTTTTAGTGTGATCTATCTAACGCCGCGTACATATGTGTATTATTAATTACTACAATGATATAGAATGAATCAATTTTAGGTCATATTTGGTTTGGAGCCCAACTTTAGGGAAAAGAAACATAACTATTTGAGTAATTGACAAGTATCACGTTGATATTTGTTCGTTTATATATTTTTTTTAAATAATATTACCACAAACTTTTTTGTTAATTAAAAAAACTATAGAATTAACAAATCATTAAATATATTATTTTTTATATAATTGTCAACATGGTGCCTTTTAAATAAAAAAATAAAATAAAATTTAACAAATTAATGACTTATAATTAATTTAGATTTGTTCATACAGTTCTAAATAAAATTATATTTATATAAAAGAGAGCCTCGAGAAAAATGATTAACACTCTAAAATTGTTTCAAAATATTTTTTTTTATTTTCTCTTTTCTTCACATTTTTTAATTCTGTTTTTTTCAAATATAAGATTATTAATTAATAAATAAAAAAACATAAATATCAAATTTTAAAATTAAAAATAAAAAAAGCGTATATAGCAAAACAAAATATTTATGATGAATTAATAATTAAAAAAACATAGATATCTTTTTATTTATTTTTTAAATTATAAAAACGTAAAAAGCACTTTTTTATTCTTCTTTTTAAAATTTTATTTAGTGCAACTTAAATTCAAATAAGTTTGAATTGAATTTAAATTAAAATAATTATTATATTATAAATATCACTATATCTTAACAACATATATAATTATAATTTGATTTATTTAAAAGATATATAATTTGAATTCAAATTTGATTAGATATTTAATTACGATAACTGCTTAGTTAAATTATAAATATAAATATAAAAATAAATGTCATTTTTTCTCATTTTTTATTCTACTTTTCTAATTTATGGCTATTAATTAAGGAAAAAATCAATCTATTTTCTCTTTTTTTTTAACATTTTTATTTTAATAATAATTATAATAGATGTCAATTAAAAATATCTATATATAATAATAATAAATAATCTATTTATTTATATTTTTAACATTTTGACAAAATACGGGGTTCAAATGTTAGTTTTTAACAATAAAAGGTCAAAACGGATAATCAACCAAAATACACATGGTTCAAATAATCTATCTATATATTTCTATTTTTAACATTTTGACAAAACACAAGGTCCACAAGTTAATTTTAAAAAATAAAGGGTCAAAACAGGTAATCAACTAAAATAAAAAGTTCAAAACGGAATGAACTTTTATGGAAAAAATCAATTATATAAATATATATAATTTACTTTTTATAAAGAATTTTTAATCTTTTGAATAAATACATGGTCTTAAGGTTAATTTTTAAAAATAAATGATCAAAACGAGTAATCGGCCAAAATATAGTATTCAAATAATCGATTTATCTATTCCTATTTTTAACATTTTGACAAAACTTGAGGTCTACAAGTTAATTCTTAAAAATAAAGGATCCCAACACGTAATCGGCTAAAATATAAGGTTCAAAATTGTGTGAACCCTTAAACAAAACATAAGTTACATAAATATATAATTTACTTTTTTATAAAGAATTTTTAACATTTTGAATAGACGGTCCAAATGTTAATTTTTTAAAATAAAGGGTCAAAACGGGTAATCGGGCAAAATACAGTGTTCAAATAATCAATCTATCTATTCCCATTTTTAACATTTTAACAAAAGATGAGATCTAAAAGTTTGTTTTTCAAATAAATAGTTCAAACGAGTAATCAACCAAAATAACCCTTTTCTTGTACATAATTTAGACTTTTTGTTCGACCCAAAATCACTAATAAGGCTTAAGGGTCTTGATTAGTGTGTTGGGAGGGCACGATTGGTTTATGTGTGAATTAAGTAGTTTAATGCATAAATTCTGTGTTTAGCATGCTTGAATGATTATATAAATATATGAAATATGCATGTGGGCCCCATTTGGTTGCTAGGGACATATTTGTAATTTTAGCCCGCTGAGGGCATAAATGTGATATTTGTATATATTGTGATTGATACCACGTGTGAGTGGTGATATAATTGTGATGCACGACCTGAGATGGTCTTAGGGAGCTGTTTAGTTAGAAAGTCACAATATGGTCAAATACCTAGCTCGAGAGGAGCTTAGGGGTATTTTGGGAATATTATAATGTGTTCGGGAATTATTGAGTAGCGGCTAGTAATTTAGTAATGGTTTAGACATGTTGGGATCAAATGTGAATTTATAGGAATACTTGAGGACTTAGCGGGATTTGGGTGAAATAACAGAATTGTCATTGAGGTTGTATAAGGATTTTATTAAAGGAAAGGGCAAATTGGTAATTTGGCTTTAGGAGAGGATAACCTTGGCTGAGAGGAAGTCATTTACGTTTTTTTCTACACTTAGGCTTATTCAAGTTTTGCTGGAAGTTTAGAGAACCAAGAAGCTAGAAATGAGAGGAGGAGCTAGTTATCCTTGAGATCAAGGAAGGAATTCAGGGCTGAGATTGGGGCAGCTAGAGTCAAGCATAAGCCAAGAATAATTCAGAGGTAAGGCTTCATCTTCTCTTTGAGTCTCCTTGTATGTTTTAGAGAATTTGGGTTGAGTGCTGAACATTGAATGTGTGGCTTAGTGATTGTGAGGTTGAGTGCTGAACATCGAGATTTCGGTGCTCAAGAAGCTCGGGACATAGGTAAGAGAACTGCACCCGGTTATGAATTTATGATGGGACTAGGGTTCCCTATTCTTGTATGCATTATGAAAGTTGGTATTATGCCATTAGAATATTAAATCAACGACCTAAGAGTGCCGGAGTTTACATTGGCGCACAGGGTGCGGCTCAGCCATTGCTAGCTGAGGACAGTTAATATTCACTTAGCTCGGTTTAAGCGGACCGGAGTCAGTGGGGTAAATAGAGGGTGCGACCTAAGGGCGTCGACCCTAATTATTGTGTGATCTGATTATCATTGTTAACTGTTGAATATGACGTGCTGAATAGCTGAGTATTAGCTTGTGGATTCTTGGTTATGTCTATGAGTTATGTGATTAATGTGGTTTGCTAAATGTATGAACATGCCTAAATAGTTACTAAACTGTTACGATTTTTGTGGTATGATGATATGTTTTCTTGTTAGGCCTTGACTCACGGGTGCTACGTGGTGCAGGTAAAAGCAAGGGTAAACTTGATCAGCCCTGATTCAGAGAGCTATGAAGGCAGAATGTACATGGCTAGCTGCTCGGCCGCCACGGTTGAGGGAGGGACAGGAATAGGAGGACCGTAAATGTCTGTTTTGCCCTTAGAGTGGCTAGTGGTTGTTTATACCTTGAAATTTTGTAAACTGACTTTCAAACGTTGTTCCTTTTGGGATCCCTTGTACAAAACGTTTAATTATATGAAATGTATCTTCTATGACCAAAACCTTTTTAACCCTAGTTCATTAATGCTTTAGTGACACGTTTTCAACTAAAAGACTTGATTAGCAAGTCCTGCACTTTTATAAATATACAGTGTAACAGTCTTGGCTACCCAGGGCGTTACACTTTTTATTAATTATTAAATAAAAGCACACGTACAACACGCAATTTGAACTTTGTTTTCAACACTTTAATTATTCAGAATTTCTCGAAAACATGCAGGAGGTTCGCTATACAATGAACACAATTTTGAAAAAAAAATTATGGTCAAGACGCCCACATTTGTCCAGAGCATGTTATACGGGTAAGGTGGAAATGAATCCCTACCACACAATCTCTAAAAAAATATTTAAAAATTTATATTTTAAAACCATTATAAAAGATTGCACAAAATGCGGTTATATTTTATAGTTTAAGAATAATTTTAGAAAAATTATGATCGCATTAGTTTTTCAATTTTTTTTTACATTAATTGTTAAATTCAACATTTGTTGTTTATATAATTCAGTTTTATTTAATAAATTATTTCGTTATTCAAAATAAAATCACTTTAACATTATTAATTTTTTTTTTAATTAATGATCCCTATGTCAATTTTTTTATTTTAAATTATATGACAATAATAATTTAAAAAGATAAATAAGTTATATTTAAGAATTATATATATACATATATATTATATTATATGAATATAAAAACTAAAAGCTCTAAGATTTATTTTTATACTAGATACAAGCAACGTGCAATACACGTTTGCTTAGTTTATTTATAGAGTTTATTAATTATTTTTATTAAATTTTTATCATTCTTATATAAATTTTAAACAAATAAATAATATTATATATAAAAAAATGAGATAAAAAAATTAAACCAAAACATTATTTATGATTTTTTTAAATTTAAATATATATATATAATATGATAACCTTTTTAAATATAAATGATAATTTTTTTAATAAAAATTAATATTAAGTATTATATATTATTATAATGATATTTTATAAAATTTAAATTTAAATTAATTTGTATTAAATATGATGATAATAATATTTTATAATATTTGAATTCATATTAATATAATTAGTTAAAAATTAGTATTATATATTATTATTATTATTATCATAATACTGTTTTATAGAATTTAAATTTATATTAATATTAATATAATTATTAAATATCTAGTTTTGTATTATATATTATAATAATAATAATATTTTCTAACATTTGAATTTGAATTTATATTAATATAATTAATAAATATCTATTTTTAATTAGTTTAAAAAGTATATTCCATTAAATATTTAGAATATTTTGTTAAAGTTAACAAAACAGACCGTTAAAACCAATAATTTTTGTTATCTACACACTTTTTATATAGAAGAAATTTCTAAAAATATTTCGTCAAAGTTTACCAAACCTCACACTTTTATACTAATCGTTTTACTTTGCACACCCTAATGTTAACGGTGAATGTTTCTTTTTATGATTGAGATTTGAGAGGACGCACTCTTGATGTTTGAGAGAAAAACCTCTCCAATAATTCATTATGGTTTTATTTAGATTTTTAATACTTAATTAATTAGAAAGTAACTTATTATTATTATTTTACGGTACCAAAACCAGAGTTTGAAATAGGAGTGAGCAATATCCAAACTAATCCAATTACACTGAATCGATTCAATCTAATATAATTACAAAAAAATGGATTGGATCGCATGGCAGATGACACTCTCAAAATCCAATTAAAAATCGATCCAATCGAATTACATATAATATATATTCAAAATTATTTAATTATTTATATTTCTTTAAATATATTAAAAAATAATTATATTTCTTTTAATACATTATTATTGACTAACTATTAGTCTTCCCATATACACTTCCACACCTAATTAGAGGAGAAAACGCTAAAAAAATTCATTTATTCTCCTCATTCTTTCTCAATTTCAATACTACTTCAAGTAGGGGTCTGCAGAATATATCAAATCCAATTACAACCGACCGATCCAATTATAATTGACTGCCGAAAATTGGATATCCAATTACTATTGTATCATATGTAATTTTTATAAATCCAAATTGGATCGGTCGGTTGTTGGATGGGGGTCCAACATCCAATAAAAACTGACCGAATCGATCCAATTACATATATGCTTCTAATTTAGATAAATTTGTGTTGTATGCTTCTAAATTATTATAACTAAATAGTATTTTCATTTGGACGAGTAATTTGTGCGTTTTTATAATTGAAATATACATGAAAAATATATTTAAAAAGACTCTAAATGATTGGATGGATTTGATCCGATCCAATAAATAACCAAGGGATGCATCCAATGGATGGAACCAATCCAATCCAATTATCTATTGGATCAGATCGGATCAGATCAGTTGACTCAATTCAATTGGATTGGATCGGTTGTAAAAATCCAACATCTAATGCATAGTTGGATTGGATCAAATGGGCTTAAATCCATTGGATGTGATCCAATGAACACCCCTAACTTCAAGCTTTTAGTTAGATTAAACTTGTAAGGTTTATAACTTTATGTAGTTTGAACCCAAATGAATGGTGTTGTTCAGTTTTTAAGTGATCTTTTTGTATATTTTTAAGTGAATATTGACAATAAAGTTCCAACTCAGTTTAGAAAAAAAAATTAGGTTCCAATTCGAAATCTAATTAAAAAACCGAACCAATCCAATTACTAATTGGTTTGGATTAGATTTTGATGCTTAATTAGATTGGATCGGATGATGATTTTTAAAACCCAACTTTTAATTGGATTGAATTGGATTGGATGCCCACCCCTAGTTTAAACAGTCAGTTGTAAGCGTGCTTGCTTTTTTTATATACCCGTAGAAAACACATTGTTTAAACTCTGATTTCAGTATTGTAAATTATTCAAAATTTCTAAAAAATTGTCAGGATGCCTACTATAACCATCATGTATAGTGTCATACAAAAAAAAAATTATAGGTTATAATTTTTTCAAGAGCTGAAAATAAAAAACGCCCTACAGTAATGGAAAAAATAATGTCGCTACCTAAGAATCTCCCTATATTTTGATTACAAGTGTAATTATAGTGCCAAATTTAGCACTAAAAATGAATAAATGTTATATTAATTTGGCACAATGTTTATGATTGTGCTCTAATGCACATAAATGCAAATTAACTAAAATAAAAATAAATGAAACAATGTAAAATAAATATTTATTGAAATCATTTAAAAAATAGTTTTCTAATTAATTTTTAATTTAAAATAAATAAATGAAAGAAATAAAAAGCGTCTAATTAATGTCAATTAATGAATGAAATATAGAAAATAATAATTAATGGGAAAACTATGAATAACAATTAGTCACTTATATTGTTGTTTTTATGACATATGCTAGATTTATCTTGTGTCAAATTTCATAAAACTTTTAGTATGTGCTAAATTTGGCACAAATTTAAAAAAAATATTAATATGTATATAGGAAACGACTACGATGTTGACAGTTTTTTGTCAACACTGGTATTGGCAAAAGTTGGTTTCAGCATGTGGATAGTTATAAATTCTAATTTTTATTATGACAGTGTATATTGTAGTCTTTTAGAATATCTCACAAAGTTTCAAGAAATTTCGAATAATTTACGGTGCCGAAATTAAGGTTCAAAGTTGAAACAACTTGTTGCATGTGTGCACTCAAAAATATGCACGTGTGGAAAATTCAATTATTTGAATATTGTTTTCGGCATCATAAATTATTCAGAATTTCTTGAAAATTTGTGAGATATTATAAATGACTACAATATACATTGTGATAGTTAAAAAAATAAAATGTATAACCATCCACATGCCAAACCAACTTTAACAAAATATTGTCAATACCGTAGTTTTTCCATATATATTTTTTAAAACATTAATATTTATATATATCACTACATTACTAACTTAACTTAGCACTCTATTAAAATTGCTGTAAGAAGTTTTGGAAGAATTTCTTCATAAAAGTTGGCTAGTTATGTTTGACATAATTAATTATTTAAATTTTCTATATATGTTTGACATAAAGAGGGATTTGGTATTTTTCCACATTGTAACTTGTCATTAATGTCAAGATTGGCGAAAATGAAATTTGAAGCAGGCCAATAATCAAATAAATTAATTTATAAAACAATGACAATTAGTCTCCTGTTGTAACATTTGTATAATGAACTATTGACACATGTGCTTTTGAGTTTATCATTGATTAACTTTTAAAATATTTTTGTATTTTACCCTCGATATATTTTGGACATATCAAAACGAAATTCAATTAATCCCTAATTTTATCAATTGAAGGACATAATTACTATTTTTTTCAATGACTTCTATTGTCAATTCAAGATTGATAAGCACTAAAAATTCATCATAAAAGCAATATATATCCTACAATCTACTAAGGGGCTATAATAGTACTTTACAAAAATTCGTATGATCTATTACTCTAATTCCTTTTGAATCATTTTTTTTAATTATATATATTTTTTATACTACTAGTTGAACAAATTTAAGTAAACATCATATACCATTTTTTTAAAATTTTTTAATCATTACTATATATATATTGATGCATATCTTTATATATTATAAATGCGAGTTTAATATTTTTTTTATTGTTTTTTAACATCATTAGTTTTAAAATCATCTAAATAAAGTAAATAAATTAAAAATAAGATAAAAATAATAATAAATGAGCCATAATAATTTCTAATCACATATTTTAAAATTTTATATTAAATTATTTACATTACTCTATCAATTATGTTTAAAAAACTATAACAAAAAATATTTATTTGTTTAAATTTATTATTTTCTTTCTTTTATTAATTATTTATTTTGTCACTTAATATATTTTGTTTATCCAAGCATATATGTAATAATAACATAATACATAAATATACATATTTCGTATTTTTTTCGTTTAGTTATTTTAATGAGAAATTACTTATTTTAATTTCCCTAGTCATTAATTAAATAATATATATTTACATATAAATTTTCATCACTTTAATTTTTTTAATTAAATAATTAAAATTTGATCAAATAAATTTTTTATACACATACTTCTAAATTATAATTTCTTAACATTTTATTATATTGAATATTTTTTCTAAAAGAATATTAGAAAAAAATTATTTAATTTTAAAATTAAAATCACCATATATAATATATAAATCCTAACATAAAAAATACCAAAATTTAAATTATTATCAACACTAAATTTACTAATAAAAAACATCAAATTATTTACTTTGAAATTAGAATGTATCATATTTTTATATGTGAAAAGTGTGTATTTAACAGATTCTTAGTTTAACAATTTTTTTAAATAAAAGTAATGATATTGTTTATTTCTTTTAAAACAATAGACAATATTTTGGCTTAATTTAAAAAAAAAATATGTTTGTGTCTTTTATAATATATAACATTTTTTATTTATTTAAAATTTAAATAATAATTAAAAAATATAATAATTTTTAAATAAAACTAAACAAACATGTTTTGCACGTCGCTTATACCCAGTACAATTATAATATGGTAGTAAGATTGTTCCAAAAGATAGTATATATGTATAAGCTTTTATTAATATATTTCTTTCAAAATCAATTATATTGTTTTAATGTTTAAATTTTGTTTAATTAGATTGTTTTATTACATTATTTATTTTGCCCAAATTTTGAATTAAATATATAACTTCAATTTTGTTAAACAATATATACATAAATTTTGTTAGATAGTTGGCATGCTTACTTGTGAATAATACAATTCTTTAAAATATAGATAGCTATTTAATTTAATTTAATTTGTAATTATTTTTGTAATTTTTTACTGTATTTTTAATAAATTTTATAATTTTAAATCAATTCTTTTTAAAAAAATTATTAGTTGGACAAATAAAAGTATGACACGTGATAGAATATTTCATCAAATTAATTTTAGTTACTTAATTATATATATATAGATATAAATGATGTCAGTTTAGTAACATTAATAAAATTTATAACTAAATTTGAGTATATGATACATTTTATCCACTTTTTTAAATTATAAAATAGTCAATAGTCATTTTGAGAACATAGGGTGTCAACTCAATACAAAGAACCAAATAAGTGATTTGTGAAATTGAGACTACTTGTGAAGAAAAAGGGAAAAAATGTACTTTTGGTAGGAGAGAAAAGAAGGTGGAAAAAAAAAGTGAGTGAAAAAAATGGGTATGGATCCCACACAAAATTTTTCTCTCCAATTTTGAAGAGAAAAGTGAGTAGACAACTTTTTTCAAATTTATAAGAATTTAATTAGTAATATGTTCTTTACTCATTTAATTTTAACATAACAATAAAAAGGGTACAAAAGTAATTGAAAGATAATTTAACTTTGTTTTATTCATTCTTCTCTACCAAACAAGATTTTGATCAGTGAGTATTATCTTTTTGTAATGTACTATGTACAATTCCCTGTTAATGAATATTGCCATTGCTTTTCAATATATATATATATATATAAATAACTATAATGGAAACAAGCTTTATTTTTTCCATCTTAATTTTTCCTTCCATTCTAATTTTTTTCCTCTCTACCAAACATTGTGGAAGAGATCAATGATAACAATATATCAACCTTTTATAAACATAGCAAAATTTTATTTAGACTACATAGCAGAACTATATATATATATATATATATCTAAACTCCATAAGAATAATCTTTTAAATAAAAGTAACAACCTTCATTCATAGTTAGCGTGAAATAATGACTTTTTTTTTTTTTTTTTTGGTAAAGAGCTTGTATAATAAGGACTTTATATAATGAAATTATATTATTTTGGATTTTGTGTTTTGTCTTATTACTTGTTTGAACCATATATTTTGATAAATTTTATTTTGAACCTTGTGTTTTGTAAAATTGTTCAAATAGACCACGAAATTCGATTTTGATTATTTTTTTTTAACTAAAATTACAAATAATTCACCAAACTAACATTTCAGAATAAAAATATAACAATTCTGCCTAACAAATGTATTGTTATATTCAATTTTGTATTCATCAAAATTGAGTTTATGGATCTATTTGAATCATTTTACAAAATACTTGGTCCAAAAAATTATAAACCCTTATATAATTAAATGTAGTACCGAAAATATCTCTTATAAAAATATATGAATATTGAAAACTTAACTATAAAATAAACGGGTGTTGCTATTTGACACCTTAATGTGTCCAACACCATATGAGGTGACACCTTATAATTAGTTTGCGATACCCCATAATACTTATTAAATTCAAATAAGGGAACCTCATATTGAATTGTACTAATAGCATTATGCTACATCCTTGTAGTGTTGAGTACCAGTAGTGCTCGTTAGCAATTCTCAAAATAAATGTAGCACCTATTCGGTAAGGAAAATTCCTAAAAATTATCAAATATTTTAGAGGAGAACTTGAAAATTACACATGAAAAGAAGCACGCAAAACAAAGATATTAAAACAGTAAAATCTACATATATCTAAGATAATATAAAAGAAAAACTGTATAAATTATAAAGTAAAACATACACATTAAAAAAGTAAAACTTATTGAAAGTTATAAAAACACGAGATAAAATTAACCAACGCCATCGTAATATTAAAAAATTCAACTGCCCTAATCATATTGAGTTCTTTTAGCTAAAAATATTGAATAAATATATATGACAATTCTTTTACAGAGGCTTCGCTTTAAGCTTTATCAATGGAGTTTTTAGTGTTTCTCGACCTGCGAATAGTTTTCAGCGCGATTTTTTTATGACCGTGTATATTGTAACTATTTAGAACATCCTGCAAATTTTCAGAAAATTCCGAATAGTTTACAGTATAAAAAACTAGGTTCAAATATGTTGCTTTCCACACGCATAAAAAATTAGTCCTACCGCTGGGGTTCTCAGTGTTCTCGACCTTTGAATAGTTTTCAGCGCGAATTTTTTTATTCCCGTGTATATTCTCGCTATTTAGAGCATCGACGCAACTTTTAAAAAATTCTGAATAATTTATAATACGAAAAACTAGGTTCAAACATGTTGTTGCACGCGTGACTAATTTTTTTTATGCACGTAGAAATCAACATGTTTGAACCTAGTTTTCGGTACTGTAAACTATTCGGAATTTTTTAAAAATTTACAGGATGTTCTAAACAACTACAATATACACGATCATAAAAAAATCACGCCAAAAACTCTTCACGAGTCAAAAACATTGAAGAACTCCATCGATACAACTTAAAATGAATTCCCGAAAAAAAAAATTGTCTCATATATATTCATACGCAAGATTCTATTGTGGGACTTCCGCTTTAGTCAGTATGGGTAGGGCTGTTTTACGGACCAACAAATATTTTCCATGTGTCCATTTGTTTGGGTACACGATATGACCGGGAGTATGTTATGTTTGTCATTATTTCTATTGATTTTGCTTGGAGTGGAGTGATTTCCAATTTTATTTTTATAGAAAGGATAATGGCAGCTATAATATCTAATTTTTGCAGCTTTTAATGGGTGATTAATGGTGAGTTATGCCAAAATTATAGATTTATATATTATTATGTAAAAAGAAAAATTCAATATTAAAGTGTAAATTTTGAAAAAAAATTAAGTATTATCGCGTTCTAATATTCTTATAAAAACAATATTTAAAACAATACTCCAAGAACAAGAACTTTTCCTATCGATCTTCTTTGTTTGATTTTTTTTATTCTAATCAGCATATATAGGATACATATTTATATATATAGCCAAATGGAAGCTTCATATGTTTATACATACTGTTATTTTTCCAAACCTAGGTCCTGCTTTGAGGAGTTCACTCTTCTTCTAATCACTCCAAACAGAATCTCAAAATTCTCCTAAGAACTCCACCCCAACACCACATTACCAGTCCTAATCCTCCTCCGATCAAAAGAAAATTATTTAATCATATAAAAAGTTTAGTATTCTGATAGATAATGTTCATCCCTCTGTGCCTCACATCAAGGCTTGAGTAAGAAAAGGCAAAGGTAATGAAGAGTAGTTTCCATGATTTGCGAAGAAAAAGTCGAGTCACGTGGAGAACAATCAAACAATATTCACATATCAAATGGACCAAACAACATATAACCGTTTGATAAAAAATCAATGGAAGAGAAAACAGCCCCATGGATGAGGACTAAAGTTGAAGCCCGTAGCGAAATTTCCCTATATTTATATTATATTTGAAAAAAGAGGACCACGTAGTGATTAATAATTATGATTACAATAATTGAAACCTGCTAGGTAGATTTATTGGTCACAACGACGCCGTTTGGTAGTGGGAGCTGCCTTATAAATAGGTGTTATGATAGAAAGTATTTCGTACCAATAATCAAATTGCAAAAGCAAGTAGAGCTAAGTCTGTTCTCTTTCTTCCACCTTTGTGCTTTCATTTCAGTGTATCACAATGTGTGGAATACTAGCCGTTCTTTTTTGCAACGATAGCTCTCAGGCCAAAAGGCTCCGCGTTCTCGAGCTTTCCCGCAGGCAAATTCCAACTCCAATTCCTTTTTTTTTTAACCAAAATATTATTTTCAGTCTTTTTCAATTTCTATCACAGTTTTTACTGCAGATTCCATTTGTCTAGCTATCACTTACAATGATTTACAAGCACAATTCCATTTTTTTTATTTCCATAAGAGGAAAAACATCAGTGATCACTTTAATAAGTTTTTCATTAATTACGTGAGAGAGATCCAGTGTTATCATACCCTACAAAGAATCTTAAATAATATGAAAGAATTAAATATAATTCAGATACACAGTTATATATTTGTCATATTTGTCTGTATATGACATATATATGTACTATACTTATCTCGAATCCTGATCATTTTGACAAAAATAGATGTGGTGGGGTCCATGAAAATATATAATTTGTCATGCCTCGTGAATTTTTGGTTTTAGCTTCGGATTCTGTGCTAAATATTTTAGGCGGCCGAGTATACTTTTTGTCGATGTGTGATTTTTTTTTGCCAAATACGACGTCGCAGATTGACGCACCGTGGCCCTGACTGGAGCGGTCTTCACCAGCATGGTGACTGCTACTTGGCTCATCAAAGGCTGTCCATTGTTGACCCTTCCTCTGGTCACCAACCTCTCTACAACGAGGACAAGTCCATCATTGTTACGGTACATCACTTCACCATATCTTCTTATTATTATTTTCCATTCTTTACTTAATATATGATATGTAAGTCCATATTGGGTAAATTTTTGTGGTGAATTTATTGTGTTCTTAATGTTGAAAACTATGTCATAGTCCAATGGAGAGATCTATAACCATAAAGAGCTGAGGAAGCGTCTCCCCAACCACAAGTTCCGGACTGGCAGTGACTGTGAAGTTATTTCACATTTGGTACGTCAAACAATTTGTGATTTAACTGTATATGTATGTGTGTGTGGAGAATCTCTAGGTTCTCATAGATTGAATATATAAATTGGGTGTTAATTTTTATCTGTTTTTTTTTTTTTTTTTTTTTTTTTGTGTAGTATGAGGAGTATGGGGAAGAGTTTGTGGACATGCTTGACGGGATTTTCTCTTTTGTGTTGCTGGATACCCGAGATAATAGCTTCATTGCTGCTCGTGATGCTATTGGAGTTACTTCCCTCTATATTGGATGGGGTCAAGATGGTAAATAATATACTTGTTTATTATGTTAATATATTCACGATCGAGAAAGATTCATGTTTTTGTTTTTTCTGTATCAAAAAATTGATTATAGGCTCATATGGATTTTGATTGTATCATCAGGATCCATTTGGATAGCATCTGAGCTGAAGGCCTTACAAGATGAATGCGATCATTTTGAGCATTTTCCACCGGGTCACTTGTACTCGAGCAAACAAGGTGGAATGAGACGTTGGTACAACCCACAATGGTATTCTAAGACCATTCCATCAAACCCATACGATCCAATTGCTTTGAGAAAGAGTTTTGAGAATGTAAGGTTTTCCCTAATCTTAATTACAATAATATACGAAAATTTGAGCTCATGTATTGACCATCTATATTTATAACACATGCATGGCGCAGGCTGTTATCAAAAGATTGATGACTGATGTGCCTTTCGGTGTTCTACTCTCCGGTGGCTTGGATTCGTCGTTAGTCGCCACCATCACTGCTAGACACTTAGCCAGCACCAGTGCTGACAAAAAATTGGGATCAGAGCTCCATACCTTCTGTGTTGGTCTAGAGGTTACCTATTAATTGCCTTACTCCAATAATTATATGTCATGTATATATATATATACACACTTGTATGCCTGTTCAAATCTGAAAATGTTCACATTCTCACGAGCAGGGTGCACCAGATTTCAAGTATGCAAGAGAAGTTGCAGAATATTTGGGTACAATTCACCATGAGTTCCACTTCACTCTTCAGGTAGTTATACCTTAAAACAATGAATTTCTACATTTTGTGGATAAGTTATGGAAAGCCTAATTAATTAGTACTGACAAAAAATTTGATTAATTTTTGTATGTTAAACAGGATGGAATAGATGCAATTGAAGATGTGATTTACCACACCGAATCTTATGACGTTACCACAGTGAGGGGCAGTACCCCAATGTTTCTAATGACTCGTAAGATCAAGTCCTTGGGTGTCAAGATGGTGCTCTCCGGGGAGGGCTCCGACGAAATCTTTGGCGGATACTTGTACTTCCACCAGGCACCAAACAAGAAAGAGCTCCACCGTGAGACCTGTAGAAAGGTACATATATTTTATATTTAGACGAGTTAAATATATATATATTTATATAAATTTTATAAGTGATTAAATAACGTTTTTACATGTGTACCCAGATTAAGAGATTACATCTGTACGATTGTTTGAGGGCAAACAAGGCAACCGCAGCCTGGGGTTTGGAGCTTCGTGTACCATTCTTAGACAAAGAATTTATTAACCTTGCTATGGCTATTGATCCCGAGGAGAAGCTGGTAATTAATTAATTAGTTTAACATGGTACTAACTACACAACTTATATCCTAATATAAGAAGTGGGTTGCAACTTAATTGTATATGAAATTTTCAGATAAAACCGGACCAAAAAAGAATCGAAAAATGGATTCTTAGAAAGGCCTTTGATGATGAGGAGAATCCCTATCTGCCAAAGGTACTGTTTTAATTGCTGGATGCAGCATTAGTGCCTTTTATTGTTAAGTTTTTGCTCTCCTAACCTTTTTTTTTTCTTCTTTTGTGTGGTACGTTCAGAGCATTCTATACAGACAGAAAGAGCAGATGAGCGATGGAGTTGGGTATAGCTGGAATGACACCCTCAAAGCTCATGGTGCTAAACAGGTCACTGACCAAATGATGGCCAATGCTGCAAAAGTATTCCCAGAAAACACTCCCATCACAAAAGAAGGCTACTACTACCGAACCATTTTCGAGAAGTTATTCCCAAAGGTAAAAATATAAATATATATTTATATACTTATAAATGTTGTGGTGTTGTTCAAAGTTTTAACTTGTACAAATTTACTTGTGGGTTTAACAGAGTGCGGCCAGGATGAGTGTGCCATGGGAAATCACTGTGTGTTGTTGTACACCAAAAGCTTTGGCGTGGAACCCTGAGTGGAAGAACAATCTTGACCCATCGGGCAGGTCTGTGGGTGCGCATCAATCTACTAACAATGTTTCGACTACTACTGATAATAGTGATGGGGTTGATCAACCTGGAGAGATCGTCTTTAATAACGTACCAAAGACTAAAGTCACCAACAGCAACGGCAACGGCAACGGCAACGGCAACGGTATTGGTATTGGTTACACTAATGGCAATGGAATTGGTCAAGTTAAACTCCAAGTCTAGTGGGTTTGTATGAATAGAAAACAATAAGCTTGGAACAAGGATGATAATAATAATTAATTAATTAAGTTTTTTTTGTTGTTGAGAAAACTATGATATTGTATGCGCCAATATCTTATTATTTTTCTATTTCGGCGTGAAATTGTGACTAGTGACGTACGTATGCTCCATTGTTTTGAAAAAAACAACAAAAAAAGAAAAAAAAAAAAAAGAGGATAAGAAGAATAATAATATTTGGTGTGCCTATTTGAGGCTAGAATAATTGGTGTATCTTTATTGTTGTGTAAGATGTAATGTTTGCCTAGGGATTGAATAAAGGAAATATTAAAGTTATTTTTATTTACGATTATTATTTTCTATTTGGATGAATTTATTTTAATATTTTTTCCCATTATAACGTGCCATCAACTTGTTTAGTTTTATTTAAAAAATTAATTAGTTTATTTTTATTATATTTTTTAATTATCATATAAATTTTAAATAAATAAACAATTACATAATCATATCAACAAAATTAAACTAAAAATATTGTCTATAATTTAAAAATAAAATAAATAATATAATAATTTTTCAAATCACAAATTCTAATACTTATCTCTGTCCAATGTACAAAACATTTAGTTATGATATTTTTCAAAGTACACCCGAGTGATTAGAGAATAAACTTATTTATTCTAGATATAAAATAAATGTTATTTTACTTTATTATGTAATTAGAGAGTTACACTCTGTACTTTCATGATAACTATATATAATGTATTTATAATTTTTGTTATCATTTTATATGAATATTTTTTTTATAAGTTAGATTAGGTAATAAAAAGAAAAAATATAACGTGTTTTTTATATATAGGGAAATTTGCGGCAATAATACCTATGTAGTTAATTTTGTTGCACTTAAATGTTTATGTAAAAAATTTGGCGGCAATAATACCTACGTTACAAATTTGGTGCAGACGTTGGTCGCTCGCCCTCAACTTTGATTAGGGACCAACGTGGCGGCACCTAATTGGCCCATTTTTTAAATTTATTAAATATATTAAAAAAAGTAAAAACTTAATTAATTACAATAATAAAAAAATTAATAAATTAAAATAAATCAATTAGAAAAGTAAAAACATACATTTTAACTAATAAAAAATTTCATGTTTCAAAATTTAACTAAAAAATTCTTAAAAACTAAATCTGAAAAATAAAATAAAAATGATTCATCCTCTTCTTCCCCAACCATGCCCCCAAACCCAGAACCCCAACCCATCATTTTTCTTCCCTAATTGTGCCCCCAAAACCAGAACCCTAACCCATCCTTCTTCTTCAGTAGCAGATCTCGACAGAGCTTTGAAGGCTAGCGATTTCTGGGCGAATCTTTGAGACTCCACCCATGGCGTCAACCGAAGCTTGTCGCTTGAGTATTCGGGGGTTTGGGTCTGGATGACCGAGATGTTGCTTCGTCTCTCGTTGGCCCTGCAACTTCAACACAGCTTTGTCTCTCGACACTTGCAGCGGAGTAGCGTTGGACAAGAGTTGGGCTCATCGGTGATGTTGCAGTGCTAGGCACGGTTCAACTCGTTGGCTATGGAACTAAATGCTGAAACACTTGTCGACCCAAGGACCCAAACCCCTTCTTTTTCTTTCTTTATGGTTTCACTTTTTTTTCTGGTTCAATTTGCAGATCCAAACTCATATCGACAATTAATGTTCATTTTGTTGTGATCTTCTTTTCCTTTTCATTTTGTTGTTGATTAATACAAATCTGATCTTCTTTTCTGGTATTTGTATTGTGCATAAATTCTAAATAACAATGGTTTCTCTTTTTTTTTTTGAGTAAATCTGACCTTTTTAAAAAAAAAAAAGAAAAAAGAAATATGACCTTGTTACACCCAAATTTCGAGAATGGAACTTTTGATCTTGAAAGTCAGGCTCGTAAAGTGTAAGCTCGAAATAAGCATATTCATCATATAGTCAACATTAATGAGAAAGTCAAGGACGACCTCGCTGAGTATTAAAATGACGACGTCGAAACTGATGAGCTCGGAGCCACGTGGTCTCGAAGGTGTTCCGAGGTTACAAGTCGAGCTCGAAGCTACAATGACAAAGGTTCACACTTGTATAAATCTCCTGGTTCATCTTTTACCATCAGACAAGATGGTTCGAGCTCGGGCATTGAGTTCCGAAGGGATGATCTCGACAAAGTTACTTGTTAAGACCAAGGCAAACCGAGGTAGCGAGCTTGTGATAGTTATTCGATCTCGAAGGCATTCGAATCTTTGAGGTTGATAGCCAAGTGTGAACATAGTTACTGTTTGAGAATTCCTATATCTAAGGGATTGGTTGTAATCTATTATTAAATCCTGAATATCATGGGATTTATACGCGTATTATATAATTATATGCATTTATTTGGATTTAATTTGAGATTTGAATAATAACTCCTTGAAATGTGAGGGGAGATATTCAGTAAATCAATCTATAAATAGATTGGAGCTATTCATTTGTAAAAGAGGAAGAAATTGGTATTGGGAATACTCTGTTAAATTGCTTCCAAGAAGCTTTGAGAGAATTTCATAGTTGAATAACATCAACTCGTGGACTAGGCAGATTTTAACTGCTGAACCACGTAAAAATTGTGTTTCATATTGTTTGTCTCTTCTGATATTTTGTTTAATTGCTCTACATTTTTAAGTTGACGAGTTGGTGCTTTCGTTGAGAGCTGAACTCAAGACGTAAGGCCATTTAATCAGAAAACTTCCTGAATCATCAATGGCCGCTGCAAAAAACCCCAGCACTGGTGGGCGACCATTGCCCCAGATACCCGATGAGCAGACTCCTCGTACCGAGGAATATCCCCGACAACTTGGAAAGCAGCCCATGATGGACCCGGACCCTGAGGAGATGAGTGATTCATCCGATTCTCGAGGGACACCTGCTCCCAGGCCTAATGAGGATCTATACTACAACCCCAAGAGATATGTTCCTATCGTGGAACTTGAAAATCGCCAACTACACAAATAATTGGCAGAGGCGACAAAACGCAATGAAGAATTATCCAGACAGGCTGCTGACGCCCAGGCACCTCCTCGGAGGCCTAGAGGACGTCCTCGTCGGAGCACGACCGCCAGGAGGGCGGAACGAGCATCGCAGCCAAATCAACCGAGGCCCCGGAGGAGTACCCGGGCTGAGTCCACTGTCAATCCAAATGCAGAATTATCAATAGGAACGGGTAATAACCGAGCCCCTCCAGTGGCTCGGAACCCGAATCCTAATGCAGCAAGGAATAACTCGGAGCCTGTCTGGGAAAACTCTAGGCCATCCAGGCTTGACAATGGGAGACAGACACCGTCACCCATAAGGCATCCACCATCACCAATAAGGCACCCCTCGCCAGTCCGAGAAGTCCCAAGACCTGCACCACAGAGGCCATCTCTCAGCGAAAGTTGAGATGGAAATCGATAGGCTAGGCCTAAACAGGGGAACGAAAGGGAGGCTACCCGAGATCACAGAGCTCCTCAGCCTTCGGGAAGCCAAATATCAAGATCTCAAATTGATGGAACAAGGAGACCAGCAGGGGACCCACCTCGTAATCACCGAGCCACACATCCAGAGAGGGCTATAAGTTACGTAAGCGAAAGCTCGGACTGCACTCGGTCCGTAAGCATTTATAACACTGAGCCAAGGCATACAAGGAATCGATGTTATATTATTTTATAATATAATGTAATATTATATTATATTATAATATAATGTTTTAGATTAAATAAATGTGACAAAGAGTGTCACATATTGTAACATATAATAGAGAGTTACAATATTTTGATATATGTGATATATCCAAATATGTAACATATTTGGTGTTACAAATTTGTAACTTCCAAATATTACCCTTTATTGTGTAAATTTGGTGTTACACAATATTGAGATGAATTTCATAAAGCCATATGTGAAATGGCTGTTAGAGATATGATTTTAACCCCAATAATGTGTTTTGGGGGTTACAAAATCAATTGGGAGGGTTTAGAACCATTTGGAAAAACACCACAAAAATGTGTGCTGAAAATGGTCAGTGGCAGCGGCCACAGGAAGTTGGTGGCTGTGGCCTGTGGGACAGAGAGTAGTGGCCGCGGCCATAGGTGCATTTCAGGCCTTTTTTTTTTCTTCAGTATTTTCAATCTTTGTTGAACGGCTCCAAAAACTCAAATAACTCCCAAATCTCATTTTTAATTCCATATTAATCCAATTAAACATTGGTAACAGCCATGGGGGTTGGTGGAATTTGAAATTCAAAGGGCGTCTCTAAACTCTATAAATAGGAGCCTATAGCTCACTTGAAAGACACAATATTTTCTATCCATTAGAGCACTTGGCTAGAAACACCTTGAGGCTTGATAATTCTAGAAAGCATTTCCTTTAATCTGAGAGAGATCCCTTAGTGCATTAGTTAGGGGGAAATAAGCTTTTGGACAAAGGTTTTAAACCTTGTTCAATTTGGTGATTCCCAACACTCTTCACTTAGGTTGTGTAAGTGAGAGTTTTCTTTGTTTTGTTCTTACTATTTCTTCTATTGTTTTTCTTCTCATTCCTTTTGTATTATTTACTTGTAATTTTGTTTAGAGTTGTAATCTTTTTTTCTTTTGTTCCAAACACTTTTACTTTACTTGTAATCTTTTTCTTAGAGTTGTATTTTTCACTATTCTATTCTTATTCTCTTCTTCTTCTTCTTCTTTTTGTTTATTTTTACTTTCAGTTATAGAGTTGTAACCTTATTTAATCAATCTATATTTATTTGTAATATATTGCCTAGAGTTGTAATATTCTTACCTATTTCCATCGAGGCAATACATATTTTCCTAACATTCAAATGCTTTGACCTTGTTTGTTTCAATGGAAGGTGAGACCATCAAGATAATGAATCAAGACCTAGTGAGGTTGGATAGGTTTGATGGGTCCAATTTCACTAGGTGGCAAGACAATGTGAGATTCCTTTTGACTACTCTCAAAATCACCTACATTCTAGAATCCACTATAGAACCTCTCCTAATGCCATCTGACAAGGACACTCCTGAGGAGGTGGAGAAAAGAAGGAAGAGGGAGGAGGACAATATCCTTTGTAGGGGTCATATCCTCAACGCCCTTTCCGATAGGCTCTATGACCTCTACACCGAGACCAAATCAGCCAAGGAGATATGGGATGCACTTGAGACAAAGTTCAAGGCGGAAGAGGAAGGTACCAAAAAGTTTTTGATATCTCAATTCTTTGATTTCAAATTTTTTTGGTGAAAAACCTATTCTTCCTCAAAATTCATGAATTGCAAATAATTGTTAACAAATTGAAAGTGTTAAAAATTGAGCTTCCCGAGGCCTTTCAAGTTGGTGCTATAGTGGCTAAATTACCACCAACTTGGAAGAGTTATAGGAAAATAATCCTTCATAAAAATGAGGATTATTATTTGGAGGAAATCCAAAATCATATTCGAATCGAAGAGGAATCGATGTGTAGAGATAAACTTGTGGAGGGGTCTAATGGAGAGACTTCCAAAGCAAATGTGGTGTCACAACCAAAACATCCAAAAAAACAAAGGGAAAAAGGGTAACGAGAAATCCTTGGTCCAAAAACCAACCCAACCAAGTTTAAGGGCGAGAAATGTCCTTGCTTTGTGTGTGGGAAAAATGGTCACTATGCTAGAGAGTGTAGACATAGAAAAGACCAACAAGGACCTAAGGTGAACGCAACTCAAGAGGAAAACATAGTTGCTACCCTTAGTGAGGTGAATGCAGTTCAAGGCAAGGTGAAAGGGTAGTGGTATGATACATGTGCCACCGTCCATGTCACCTATGACAAATCATTGTTCAAGACCTTTGAAGAGTCAAAGGGAAACCATGAGATTCAAATGGGCAATGAGGGAAAATCCAAGGTACTTGGCAAAGGTACCATTGAAGTCTTTTTCACCTCCGGCAAGAAAGTTATATTAGTGAATGTACTTTATGTTCCCGAAATGAATAGAAACTTGGTAAGTGGTGATTTGCTTGGCAAGCCCGGTATCAAAGCCGTTTTTGAGTCCGGTAAACTTATACTTACCAAATCAAATGTATTTTTGGGAAAGGAGTACTCTTGTGAGGGTATGGTTAAATTGTGCACCGATGATGTAACTTTCAATGTTATCAATAAAAATGCTAATTCCACCTATATTGTTGAGTATGATTTTTTATTTTTGTGGCACCTTAGACTATCGCATATAGGTTTTTCAACCAAGAAAATAGTAGTAAAATGTGGTATGATTGCATGCAATATTAAAAGCTATGGTTAATGTGAAACATGTGTTAAGGAAAAAAATGATTAAGAAACCATTTCCTAGTGTAGAAAGATCATCTAATTTTCTAGATTTAATCCATAGTGATCTTTGTGAATTAAATGGTGTTTTAACTAGAGGTGGTAAAATGTATTTTCTTACTTTTATAGATGATTTTAGTAGATATACCTATGTGTTTCTTTTAAAGCATAAAGATAAAACTTTTGATGCTTTTAAATTGTATAAATTAGAAGTTGAAAATCAAATAAATAAAAAGATTAAGGTGCTAAGAAGTGATAGAGGAGGAGAGTACTTCTCTAATGAATTCAATATATTTTGCGAAGAAAATGGTATAATTCATGAGTGCACTGCACTTTATACACCACAACACAATGGTGTTGCCGAAAGGAAAAATAGGACTTATCTAGAGATATTAAATTCTATGTTGGTGTTTTCTAAGTTGAACTTCAACTTATGGGGTGAAGCGCTTTTAACCGCTTCTCACATTCTTAATCGAATACCGATGAAGAAAAATGAGATATCTCCATATGAGTTATGGAAAGGAAGAAAACCCAACATAGGGTACTTCAAAGTATGGGAGTGTCTTGCATATTGCAAGAAAAACGAACCTAATAGAACAAAGTTAGGTTCAAGAGCCATAAAGTGTGCTTTTGTTGGTTATGCCAACAATAGTAACGCTTATAGGCTATTAGACTTAGAGTCTAATATTGTGATTGAATCTAGAGAAGTTGAATTTTTTGAGAATATGTTATGTGACAACAATTCTCATGCTTCAACATCTCTAAAGGAGAATTTGTTATATGAGAACAATTCTCAAGCTTCTACATCCAAAGTTGATTCTCATGAGGAGAATTCTCAAAAGGATGTAAAGCAACCCCTTGAACTTAGAAGAAGTCAAAGGCTTAAAAATCATAAAAGTCTAGTAGTGGATGAGATAGATTCTCAACGAATTTCATTCTACATGGTAGAAGGAAATAAAGAGGAAGTCAATAGGAAAATTCCTATTGTACTTCTCGTTGAGGATGATCCTAAGACTTATAGAGAAGCTATGCATTCGAGTGATAGTGCATTTTGGAAAGAAGCCATCAATGATGGGATGGATAACATTCTTTCCAACAACACTTGGTAATTGGTAGATCTCCCACCAAGGTCTAAGCCAATTGGGTGTAAGTGGGTATTTAGGAAAAAATACCACACTGAAGGCATTATCCAAACCCTTAAAGCTAGATTAGCAGCTAAAGGGTTTAGGCAAAAAGAGGGCATCGATTATTTCGATACCTATGCGCCTGTTGCAAGAACAACTTCTATAAGAATTTTGTTCGCATTATCTTCTCTACCCAACTTGTATGTTCATCAAATGGATGTCAAAATGACATTCCTTAATGGTGACCTCAATGAAGAGGTCTAAATGGAACAACCCGAAGGGTTTGTCCTACCAAAATATGAACATAAAGTATGTAGACTTGTAAAATCCTTATATGGATTGAAACAAGCTCCTAAGCAATGGCATGAGAAATTTGATCAAGCCATTGTGTCTGATGGGTTTAGACATAACAATGGAGACAAGTATTTGTATTCCAAAACTTGTAAAGGGATATGTGATCATTGTTAGCTTATATGTGGATGACATGCTTATTCTGAGTAATAGCATGAAAGGCATAGAAGAAACGAAGAAGTTTCTATCATCAACCTTCAAGATGAAAGATCTTGGAGAATTTGACACCATACTTGGTATCAAAGTAAAGAAACATAGTGGGGGTTTTGCGTTAGGGCAAGCCCACTATGTTGAGAAAGTATTGAACAAATTTAACCATCTCAAAGTTAAAGATGCCAATACTCCATTCGATCATAGTGTAAAACTAGAGAAGAATGAAGGAAGAGAGATGGCTCAATTGGAGTACGCTAGTGCTACAGGGAGTCTAATGTTCGCTGCCCAATGTACTAGACCTGATATAGCATTTGCGGTAAGTAAACTTAGTAGGTTTACAAGTAATCCAAGTGTGGATCATTGGAAGGCAATTGGAAGAGTCCTAGGTTATCTCAAGAAAACCAAAGGTCTAAGCCTTCACTACTCTAAATTTCCTTGAATTTTGGAAGGATATACAGATGCAAGTTGGATATCCAATCTTGGGGACAATTTGTCCACAACTGGTTAGGTATTTACACTTGGTGGAGGTGCAATTTCTTGGGGTTCCAAGAAACAAACCTGTATATCTCATTCCACTATGGAAGCAGAGTTTATAGCTCTAGCTGCTACAAACAAAAGAGGCCGAATGGTTAAGGGATCTGTTGATAGAGATTCCCCTAATCAAAGAGAATGTATCTACTATATCGATACATTGTGATAGCCAAGCGACATTGGCTAGAGCATACATCGGAGTGTATAATGGGAAGGTTAGACATATTAGTCTAAGACATGGATATGTAAGAGAATTGATTCAAAGATGAGTCATCTCAATATCCTATGTGAGAAAAAGTGAAAATCTGGCGGATCCTTTCACTAAGCCACTAATGAGGGATTTTGTGGCTTCATCATCTCGAGGGATGGGACTTAAACTCCCTAAAGAGATTCACGATTGATGGTAACCTATCTTAACACTAGTTATTCAACTAGTGTTAGGTTCAATAGGTAACAACAAGTAAATCAATTGAATATTAGTTGTACTCAAAACAAGTCCCATATGAGATATTGAGTACTTGTGTGTTACCAAAGTTGAGGGTTAAAATCGAAAGGTTTTTTAATAGAATTCAATCTTGTGAAGACAAGTATTTTTGGTAACAAAATACTGTAAGAATTCTACCTATATGGACCTAGAGGTGGTGCCGCCTCTCATGATAATTGGGAGTATTCTCAAGAACGTCCATGAATGGAAAATGCACATGACCATTAACGGTGCAAAGCAAGACATAGAGGTCGCAAGTGAACATCGTAAAGGTGTGTGTGTTATTACCAATTTGTTATCATGAAAAGATGACTCAATGCCTAGTGCAACCAAATTTTTGAAAAATTTTGTGATAATTACACTATAGTAAAGTTCAAGTAGAAAAACACTTTACTTTATGTAACGCCCTGGATAGCCAAGACCACTACACTGTGTGATTATAAAGGTGTGAGACTTGCTAATCAAGTCGTTTAATCAAAACGTGTCATTAGCTAAAGTGTTCTAGGGCTAAAAGACAGTTTGGCCGCAAAAGAAACATTTTATAGATTATAAACAATTTATAGACGGGATCCCCAAAAGTACAATGTTTAAAAGTTGGTTTACAAAATTCAACAGTTATGAGTAAACATTAGCCATACTAAGGCAAAATACAAGGTTTTGGTCCTCTCGTCCCTGTAATCTCCTCAACCGTGGCGGTTGAGCGGCCTGACATGTACATTCACCCTGCAGAGCTCTCCAATCAAGGTTGATCAATCTTGCCCTTGCCTTTACCTGCATCACGCAGCACCCGTGAGCCAATGCCCAGCAAGAAAATAACACACACAGCATATACAATGTTATCAAGCAAATATTCTAGTAAGCATGTTCAAGTATTCAATCCATAGCATATAAGGTTCAAGTATTCAATCAAGGTACAAATAACCTCATCTATGCTTAGAATATTTAACAATCTCACTAACCATAATCATAGCCAATATAACAATCAACTAACACAAATACTAGGGCCGACACCTTAGGTCGCACCCTCTGTTTAACCCACTGACTCCGGCCCGCTTAAACCGAGCTCAGTGCATACTAAGCTGTCCTCGGATACCAGTGTCCGAGCCGTGCCAATTGTACAAGTTAACCGTGGCACCCTTAGGTCGTTGGTTTACAATTTACATGGCCTAATACCATTCTTTCAGTCATATATATCAGGGATCCCTTAGTCCCGTTCAAATATTCAACTGGGTATAGTTTTCTTACCTTTAGCTTCTAGATGAATTAGTTATGGGTGATACTCCTTAAGTGCGATCCGATCCCCAAGCCCTAGCTTAGCACCCAGTCACAATCATGATGAAGGATACCATTAACAATCTTAAATGAGTTTCTAAACCAAGTTCTAGTCCTCGGAACATTGAACTTCACCAAATATGGTAAAAGATTCAATCCCGAGCACCCTAGGTTAAATTCCCAAGCCTAAAATCTCAAAATCCCAAAATCCCTTAAGGGCCCCAGCATAGGCCATCCATGCCGCGGCATGGCCCCAGACAGAGCCCTCCATAGGCACAAAATAGGTAAGGGCCGCGACATTCCTTGGGCCATGCCGCGGCCCGCCCTTCTTCCTCAGCACAACTCAACTTCCAAGGGTCGCGACTCACCAAGAACCATGCCGCGGCCCGACCCCTTCGAACCCAGAAAAACCACCATTTTTAACTCCCAAACCTCATGCAAACTCACTCAAAACTACCCCAAATCCACAACTCAATTATCGAAAGACTTCCCACAAGATTCCAACAACTCAACCCAGCTGAATCCTAGGCTAGAAACCCATTAAAGACCCATTTCAATTACTGAAACTTCCTAACTTAAAAACACAAAACCCAGCCATGGAAGCTCTAAAATTCAACCATCAAACTTTGAATTGAACCTTACCTCAGTTGTAGAATCGTTTCTCCAAGGACCCCCTGGCCTATCTTCAGAGTTTCAAGCCTCAAACTCCACCTTAAATGTCAAAGTTACAACTATCAAAACTCAGCCATTTTTTTCTTAAAGTTCCCAACCACAGAACGAAAATCAATGCTTACCTTGGCTCTAATTTAGTCCTTGATTAGTTCTTGAGCTCAACCTCTAATTCAGCCCTTTAATTCCTCAAAGATTCAGCTTGATTCCAGTAATTCCTCCTCAACTTTCAGTGTTGTTTTTCCTTAGGAGAGAGAAGAGAGAGAAAGAGCTGAGACAGGGTCGGTTTAATTTCTGTGTCTAGTATTTTCTAAGTCTTTCCAAGTATATCCTTAGGTTATTAGACTAATCCCAAAGCTCGGGGTGCCGGAAACGTCCCCGAGGGCAAAACGGTAAAATCCCCCAACAATCCCGCCTAGACATCCTAACCTAAAATATATCTCCAACTATTTATTTTCATCACCCCGATAGTCTAAATCACTACCCGATACCTAAAATACTCCTTGACTTGTCCAAAGTCAATTATAATGCCCTGTTGTGACTTTTCCAGCTATCTAGCCCTAGGATCGCCTCGAGTCGCCGGCCGCAGATTTATCCACATAATAATGTGGTTTTCACATATATCTCATACATATATATCATATCATCATATAATATCATCAATTATCATATGCACACTATTAATCATATAATTACGCATTTAAATCAATAACATTCATTCTCATCCCAATTATGCCCTCCCGGCACACTAATCAAGGCCCTTAAGCCTTATTAGTGATTTTGGGTCGTTACACTTTATGTACTAATGCAATGACTCCTATAAGAGAGAGTTCTTATTTAATCAAGTGGGGGATATTGTTATATTTTTAAATATGATGATTGATTAAATAAGTGTTACAATATGATAACTATGTAATCTAGTGGGAGAATGATATATTATTTTATAATATAATGTAATATTATATTATATTATATTATAATATAATGTTTTAGATTAAATAAATGTGACAAAGAGTGGCACATATTGTAACATATAATAGAGAGTTACAATATTTAGATGTATGTGATATAACCAAATATGTAACATATTTGGTGTTACAAATTTGTAACTTCCAAATATTACCATTTATTGTGTAAATTTGGTGTTACACAATATTGAGATGAATTTCATAAAGCCATATGTGAAATGGCTGTCAGAGATATGATTTTAACCTCAATAATGTGTTTTGGGGGTTACAAAATCAATTGGGAGGGTTTAGAACCGTGTGGAAAAACAACACAAAAATGTGTGATGAAAATGGTCAGTGGCTGCGGCCACAGGAAGTTGGTGGTCGCGGCCTGTGGGACAAAGAGCAGTGGTCGCGGCCACTGATGTCCCTGGCCGCGGCCACATGTGCATTTCAGGCTATTTTTTCAGTTTTTTCAATCTTTGTTAAACGGCTCAAAAAACCCAAATAACTCCAAAATCTCATTTTTAATTCCATATTAATCCAATTAAACATTGGTAACATCCATGGGGGTTGGTGGAATTTGAAATTCAAAGGGTGTCTCTAAACTCTATAAATAGGAGCCTATAGCTCACTTGAAAGACACAATATTTTCTATCCATTAGAGCACTTGGCTAGAAACACCTTGAGGCTTGATAATTCCAGAAAGCATTTCCTTTAATCTGAGAGAGGTCCCTTAGTGCTTGAGTTAGGGGAAAATAAGCTTTTGGACAAAGGTTTTAAACCTTTTTCCAGTTGGTGATCCCCAACATTCTGCACTCAGGTTGTGTAAGTGAGAGTTTTCTTTATTTTGTTCTTACTATTTCTTCTATTGTTTTTCTTCTCATTCCCCTTGTATTATTTACTTGTAATTTTGTTTAGAGTTGTAATCTTCTTTTCTTTTGTTCCAAACACTTTTACTTTACTTGTAATCTTTTGCTTAGAATTGTATTTTTCACTATTCTATTCTTCTTCTTCTTCTTTTTGTTTATTTGTACTTTCAGTTATAAACTTGTAATCTTATTTAATCAATCTATATTTATTTGTAATATATTGCCTAGAGTTGTAATATTCTTACCTATTTCCATTGAGGAAATACTTATTTTCCAAACAATGGAATCACCCTGATCTATGGTATCATCTAAACCATAACCGAGGGCGAGATAATACCCCGAACCCTGATCTGCGTGACCATCTGAATGGTCATAAACAACCAGCATATAACCCCATACCAAGACAGGGAGCTGAAGTTTTTATTAACGGTAACTAGCCTCCTCAGGTCCAGGCTCGACTCCTAGTAGATCCAGTCTAGGAAAGGATTGATCAGTTAGAAAGAGCATTCATGCTCCTGCAAGACGAGCATAACAGGGACAAAGCTGAAGAGTCCGACAAGGAGCTCGAGCCTTTTTCCCCGCATATTTCTAACACTCCATTTCCCCAAGGATTCAGAATACCCCATGTACAAGAATTTGATGGAAACTCTGACCCATATAGTCATCTGAGTACTTTTAACACCATCATGTGAGCCAGCAATGTTGTCTATGGGCTCAGATGTATGTTGTTCCCGGCCACTCTTACAGGACCAGCAAAAAAATGGTTTGAGAAGTTTAGAAGACATTCGATCTCGTCCTGGGATCAATTACCTAGAGACTTTAAGAAGCAATTTAAGGCTATGGTTGGCATCAGGTCCGAGGCCTCAGCCTTAACCAATGTCCGACAATGGCAAGATGAGTCACTGAAAAGTTACCTTATGAGGTTTAACCTAGAAGTGGCCCGAGCTCAAAATGTCGACGATAGTGGCCACCTGATGGCCGTTAGAGCTGATATTTTTCCAGGAAGTCCCCTTTGGGAAGATTTACAAAGGAAACCTATTAGGTCACTAACCGAGTTCAATCGAAGGGCCCAGAGGTTTGTCAACGTAGAAGATGCGAGGTTAGCATTAAACCTAACCTCTCAGCCCATTGATTAGTGCTCAAAAATGCAAATTCATTGGTTTTAAAGTGTAAAATAAATTAAGTTTTAATTAATATTTTCATGAATTTATTGTAATATATTTTATAATTGAAAATATTAATTTTAAATTTAACTTGTGTTTAATTTTCAGGAAATAAATTGCATTTGGACATTAATAAAAAGAGAGAACAAAGAAATAGTTAAAACTGAAAAAGAAAATGAACGAAATGACATTTTTGAAGAAATTTGACCCAATTCGAAGCCCCCAAGCCCAAGCCCAAGCCCAGGCCCAGCCGCCTCCTTCCTCTCTCCCCAGCTTCCAGGTTGCGTGCCCTCCTCGCGCCACGCATCCCAGCAGCAACCTAGGCCCAGCCAGCCACCGAGCCACGCCAGTCGCCTGCCACGCCCAGCCAAGCCGAGCCGCCTGCCACCTGACACCTACTAGCCCGCCTGACAACCTCCCTGCCAGCTGCCTTTTTGTCTCCCTCCCCAGCCCAGCCGTGACACGTGGTGCACCCCTATTGGGCACGAATTGGTCAATATTTCAGCTGCCCACAAGCACCCATCAGCCCATATTTTGTGGGTATTGGGCCTTGCACATGTCTATTTTGAGCTTCAAAGCTCATTCTTTTTGGTGTTTTAGAAAAAGATCAAATTGACCATTCACCAAAATAGCTAGCTTAATATTAATAATAAGATTTGATTTTTCAAAATCATATTTTATTATTAATATTTCAGATTTATTGTGTAACCCCCATTTGTTGTTTAATTTCTTTTTAGTCCTTTTTTTTCTCCTTATAAATAAAGACTCTTTCTTTCACATGGATATGTAATTTTTAGAGTAAATAAACTATAGCAAAATTTCTACTCACTTTCTTCTCATATTTTCTTCTTAGAATTTTGTGAGAATCATGAGCATAATGGCCTAATCTTCCTAGGAAGGTTAGGGATGATTCCATATGCTAGTGATGCTATTTTGCTACTTTGATTTACTATGTTCTTAATGTAATGTATTTGAGTTATTTATGTTCTTTCATCCCCATCTCTATTTTGTTATCTTTATTTACTTGTACTAATAGTATATAGGATTAGTCATGCTCTTTCTATGTGCTTCCAATTAGTAAAAGTAATATTGATACATAATTTTATGTCTGATCTTCTATTGCATTATTGCCCTTGGGTATTTTGTCATTTTTAGATTTTTCATAAGATTAACATTGTGCTTTTAAAGTAAAGAACTTTATAACTCAAATGGAATTTTGTTAGAAAAAAATATGGACTTTAATGTTAGATTTTCCAAGTAAATGTTGGGATGTGAACTATTTAATTGTGTATTTTTGTAAATCAAGTAACCAAGTAACTAAACAAGCATATGGATGATTCTTGAAACCTTTCCATTTCTCAAACTCTTGATTACATCTTACATTTATTTCACTTATCTCATTTTATCATTTCATCAAAAAGACAACACCAAAATCTCAAATCTCTTTTAATTTCCATTTTTTATTTATTTCTTGTTACTAATTTTTTGTGTTATTTTATACTAATCTTTTGATTTTAGGTTACCTCCTTGTGGATCGACCGCTCGATTATACTACAACCACTGCTTAGTGGTTGTCACGATTTGGGCGTTAAACACCCATAACTACAACGACAAACATGAACTCTGTCTCGAACTCGGCGACCCCATCAACTTCAAAACCCTCCGGGGACAACCCTTCTAAAAGGAAGAAGAATGAAGGGAATAACCTTGAGGCTGATGGAGGTAAGAAGAAGAAAGGGGATAAATATTTCTCCGTATACAAGGTGTATACCGAGCTCAACGAGACTCAGGAGAATATTTACCTGGCCAATGAAAACCAGGTTCCGTTCAGACGACCTGACCCCATGCGGAATCAGAAAGAGAAAAGGGATTCAAATAAATATTGTAGATTTCATAAAGACATCAGACACACGATCGATGAATGTCAGCAATTGAAAGACGAGATCGAAGGTTTGATTTCGAGGGGATATTTCGGCCAGTACGTTAGAAACTGAAATCCCAATCAAGCCTGAACAAGTCAGAGGGAAGCAGCCGCACAACCTGCCCAACACAACAACTCCCGGGCACGGGAGGACGAGAGACCCCATCCGATTGATGGAGAGGATGTAGTAACCATCTTGTGGGACCTTATATTGCAGGCTCGGGCAGGAACGCCCAGAAAAGATACGTAAATGAGCTCAAAACTGGAGACGGTTCTCCTTACGAACCCGGTCCACGAGCTCCAAAACAACATAGGGTTGAGACTCAACCCATAACATTTACTGAAGAGGACGCGTCACATGTCCCATTTCCTCATAACGACCCCTGGTCATTACCCTCCAGCTCGCGAAGAAGAGGGTATGCCGAGTCCTGATTGATAACGGGAGCTCTGTGAATATCCTTTACAAAGCCACTCTAGAAAATATGGGACTCGCGCTTCGGGATTTGAAAGCGTGTGTAACAACGTTGTACGGTTTTTCAGAAGAAGGGATTACCTGCATGGGATCCATAAAACTCCCGGTAACTTAGGGAGACTATCCAATCTCAGTAACCAAGATGAAATAGTTTGTCGTGGTGGACCTCCCATCAGCCTACAAGGTTCTGCTCGGGAGACCTGCCCTGATTGGGCTGGGGGCAGTGTCGTCTGTTAGGCACTTGACCATCAAGTTCTCGACCTCTAGTGGCATCGGGGCGCTTAAGGGGGACCAGCTCGCAGGAAGAGAGTGCTACAACATTTCCATAAGAAGAAAAAGTCAGACAAGTGCACAAGCACTGGTGGTTATTAAAGAAATAAATGTAGCCATTTTCGAGATTGATGAGGAGATCGATCCCAGAGTAGATGAGAGGGCCGATCTCGAACCTTTGGAAGAGCTCAAGGAAGTTGAGCTCGATGCAGTAGATGTCACGAAGGTGGTGAAGGTGGGTAAGAATCTTTCTGAAAAGGCAAGATAGCAATTAATTTGCTTCTTGAAAGAAAACCAGGATGTGTTCGCATGGTCACACTCGGACATGGTAGGAATCAGCTCGAATGTCATGAGCCATGCACTCAATATTGACAAAAACTTCCCCCCGAAGAAGCAAAAATGAAGACTCCTGGATGATGATAGAGAGAAGGCCCTCAAGGAGGAGGTCGAAATTTTAAAGGAAAATCGATTCATACGGGATGCCTTTTATCCAGATTGGATCGCCAATCCAATGGTTGTCCCGAAGCCCAACGAAAAATGGTGAACCTGTATCGACTACTCAAATCTTAACAAGGCATGCCCTAAAGACAGTTTCCCCTTACCTCGGATAGAACAACTCATAGATGCCACTGCAGGTCATGGCATCATGTCATTCATGGACGCTTATTCTGGATATAACCAGATCGCCATGCATGCACTGGATCAGGAACACACGAGCTTCGTGACCGACAAAGGTTTATACTGTTACAATGTCATGCCTTTCAGGCTCAAAAACACTGGAGCCACGTACCAAAGGCTGGTGAACAGGATATTTGCCAAGCAGATAGGAAATAACATGGAAGTTTATGTTGACAATATGTTAGTTAAGTCGAAACATAACGATAACCATGTCGATGATCTCGCAGAGTGCTTTACTGTACTTTGAAAGTACAACATGAAACTTAACCCACAAAAGTGCTCGTTCAGAGTGTCTTCGGGAAAGTTCCTTGGATTTATAGTAAATGCGCGAGGGATAGAGTTTAATCTTGACAAGATTAAGGCATTGATAGAAATTCCCTCACCTCGGAAGCACAAGAATGTCCAGAGCTTAACTGGACGGATAGCGGCATTAAGTAAGTTTATCTCGAAATCTACAAACCATTGTCTTCCTTTTTTCAACCTTTTGAGAGGGGGCAAAAAATTCGAGTGGTCAGAAGAGTACGAGCTTCAAAACCTTAAGATGCACCTCGCCGAACCACCAATCTTGTCAAAACCTATCATGGCAGAAGTTTTGTATCTATACGTCGCGACAACCGAATACGCCATTAGTGCGGTGCTAGTACGAGAAGAGAATAAGGTACAAAAGCCTGTGTACTATGTCAGCAAAAGGTTATTGGGGGCAGAATCAAGATACCCGTTGATGGAAAAACTGGCTGTGAGCATGATACATTCATCTCGAAAGCTCCGACCCTACTTCTAAGCACACCCTATTCACGTGCTAACTGACCAGCCACTACGACAAGTTTTGTCCAAACCAGAGGCATCCAGAAGATTGTTAAAGTGGGTTGTTGAACTCGGACAATTCGAGATCACATACCACCCAAGAACGACCATCAAGGGACAAGCCCTGAAAAATTTCATTGTTTAATAAACTGGGATCTCGAATGATGAAGTTGTAACCCTAGCCCGCGAGCTGTTGAAACTTTATGTCGACGGATCCTCCAATGAAAACGGATCGGGGGCAAGCATTATACTAATTACCCCAGCAGGAAATTGATTTCACTCAGCGTTAAGATTCAACTTTGAGGCATCAAACAACGAGGCTGAATACGAGGCGTTATTGGCAGGACTCCGAATAGCCAGAGAGCTAAAGGCAAAGGCTAACACTGCTATAGTGTAATGCCCTACTTCCTTAGAGCCGTTACTAAGTGAGTTTTTAAGACAAAACAGTGTGCAATGGACTCGCTAACCGAGGTTTTGAAACAAAAGTGTGACTAATTAAAAGTTAAGGCTGTAATCTTTGAAAATACGTCATTTCATTAAAACTTCTATTATTAAACATTTGGGATCCCAAAATAAGGTTTGAAAACTATTTACATCTTGAAATAAGTTTACAGTTGATAAATCATAAAATCGTAGATTATTACAGCCATTTTCAAATAAACCCCCAACCAAAGCAGTCGGGCAGGCCAAACATGTACGCGCCGCTTCACGCTCTCCGTACTCATGGTTGGTTGATTCAGTCATTGCCCTTACCTGCAACACAGAGCACCCGTGAGCCGAAGCCCAGCAAAAAAACTCATGCAGAACATAACATATGCAATGTATACAGTTTATCATAACAGATAATCCACAAATAAACAAGTCAATCATTAGACTAAGCAAACACGGCCATGCCGCCCCAGGACCCTTACCAAAGCCCTGGGGTATCGGTTCTCACCGCGAGGATAACTCATGTATCCCTTGGGTCCCACCCTGAATATAGCATCCCATGTGCTAGGTGTTACTTTCGGCCCACGGCCGCCCCGGCCTACGCCGTACTCGGCCCACGTCCGCCCCGGCCTACGCCGTACTCGGCCCACGGCCGCCCCGGCCTACGCCGTACTCGGCCCTTGCCGTTCATTTCATCATAATCACACATATCATATAACACAACAACATGCAATAGTCAAATATTAATTCATTTAAGTCTGCACCTTAACATGTGATGCAATATAGGGCCGCACCCCCGCAATCATACTATGGGCCCACGCCCTATCCTACGGGTGTTATCGTTTTCTTACCTGATAATGCGATAGTTAAAATCACCTGACTCCTTGAGCACGATCCCACTCGAGCCTTAGCGCACACCTAGGCACAAACATAGGTCAAAGTCAACACCGAACCCCAAGTCCGAATACCTAGCCTCGGGACCAATCCCGAGCCCCCGGGGAGTCCCAAATCCCCAAAACAAAGTGGCGGAAACAAGCCCCGAACCCTAGGTCAAAATCCCTCATCAAAACTCAAAAATTCCCCTCTGTGAACAGTGCAGCGCTACAGCGCTCTAAAGAGGGCGCTGTAGCGCTACAAGCAAAACACCCCTCCAGAAACAGGGACTAGCGCTACAGCGCCCACTGACTAGCGCTGTAGCGCTAGTTGCAGCCCAGAAAACCCAAAATCGCATTTCTGCGATTTCTTTCACCCAATCTCAAACCAAACTTCCCCAAATCTTTACCAAACTCAAAATCAAGCTTATGAACACTCTCCATTCATCCCAAGCATCCCAAATCCTCAAATCCCAAGATCATTTATCCCAAATCTCAAAATCTACCATGAACAACCCTAAACCAGAAATTTATGCAAACCACAAAGATAAAGTCTTAGAAATCATACCATTGCTGCAAATTTCGACCTTGAATCAACCCTAGGCCTCCTTAGCTTGCTCTCCCCCAAAGCTTGCCCAGAAATCCCCTGAGATTCCCATCAATCCAGCTCAAAACACAGCTCAAACCATCAAAACCCTTAAAACCGAAAATCTCTAAAACTTACCTCAAACATTGATGTGTTCTTGCTAATCCTTGCCAAATCTTCAAGTATAACCTTAAGATTCTTGATGCCCAGCCTATCCTAGCTCTCCACCGAGCTTTTCCCCAAGAAAAACGGAGAGGAACGGTGCAAGAACGCACAAACCGTTCCTTGAGAAAACCCCCCTGTTTTCTCTCTTTTCTTTCTTTCCTTCTTCTTTCTTTTCTTTTTCTTTCAGCATTCCCTCTCTCTATAAAGCCTAAAAAAAACCTATCTCCAAAAGCCAAATGACCAAAATGCCCTCCCTATAAATTCTAAATCCTTTTGTTCAAGTAGGGCCATTTTAGTCATTCACCCAATTCCCGCTAATCCTCAAGTGTCTCTAATATTTTCCCGTTGCTTCCCAATACCTGATAAATCACCAAATAATTATCCCCCATCATCAAAATAAATCTCAATCTATTTCTCTGAATTCCTGTTCATACCCCCAGGCTCGCCCCGAGCTGGGTATAAATTCCTGTCAACACTTTCCGCTAGCCTGCTCACTGGGATCGCCTCGAGTCACAAAGCACAGATACATCCACATACCACTGTGGCCTCAACAATCATCGCATAGCAATGCAGTTATGCCCAACATAGCCAAAATTACAATTATGCCCTTCAAACACGATCCGAGCCTACATGCATACTAACATACATAGTCATGCATCTCAGATAAACAAATGGGCATACAACATGCTTTAAATCATAACCATGCATTTAAATCATTAAAATCACACCTAAATCCCATCATGCCCTCCTGGCACGCTAATCAAGGCCCTTAAGCTTTAATAGCGGATTTGGGTCGTTACATATAGTGACTCACAACTGGTGGTCAACCAGGTTTTAGGGAAATATCACGCTCGTGGCATAAAAATAGCCGTGTGCCTAGAGAAAGCAAAAGCTACTCTCGGACAGTTCGAATTCTATGCCATAGAGCAAGTCCCTCGAGAACAAAATTCAAATGTAGACGCGTTGGCCAGGCTTGCTACAACTAGCAAGGCTGAGACATTGAAATTAGTCCCGGTAGAGTTTCTATCGACCCCGAGTATCAGCAGGCCCGACGAGGAGGACGTATGCATGATTGGCTCACAACAAACCTAGATGACCTCAATAGTCGACTCCCTCAAAACTGGGAGTCTCCCAGCAGATCGGAATGAGGCTCGAAATTTGATGTATCAGATCCCGAGATACATTGTGGTGGAAGGAAGATTGTATCGAAGAGGGTGTTCTATGCCATTACTCCGATGTGTACCTCCACCTGAGGCGAAGAAAATTTTGGAAGAGATTCATGAAGGGTTTTGTGGAGATCATACTGGGGAGCATAGTCTATCCAAAAAGGTGATAAGACAGGGATATTTTTGGCCCACAGTCAAGGAAGACGCATTCGAATATGTCAAACGATGTGATAAATGCCATCGATTTTCCTCAATTCCGGGAGCTCCACCTACCAAGCTCACCATGTTGAGCTCCCCATGGCCATTTGTAGTATGGGGGATCAACCTCATAAGCTCATTACCAACTGGCAAAGGTTGAGTAAGGTACGCTGTGGTGGAGGTCGATTATTTCACGAAATGGACCGAAGCTGAACCCTTGGCCACTATTACCTCGAAAAAATTCTTAGACTTTGTTGTAAAAAATATCATCTGCTGATATGGGATGTCCAGAAAGATAGCGTCAGACAATGGAACCCAGTTCGACAGTGACCTATTTACCCATTTCTGCGAAAAAAATGGGATAATAAAAAGCTTATCCTCCATCGCCCATCCCCAGTCCAATGGCCAGGTCGAAGCAGTCAACAAGACCCTAAAAAGATCCATAAAGAAAAGGTTAGAAGAGGCAAAGGGAAGGTGGCCCGAGGAATTACCTTAAGTTTTGTGGGCTTATTGAACCACAGCGTGGCATACTCCCTTCTCCCTAGCTTATGGGTGTGAAGCCATGTTACCTATTGAAGTAGAAATCCCCACAATACGGACCCATGCCTACAATTAGGCCTTAAACCAATCCTAGGTCGAGGAAAGTCTAGACCTCATTGAAGAAAGGCGAGATGAAGCTCAATTGAAAAATGCTGAATACTAGCAACGAGCTACTAGGTACTTCAATAAAAGGGTTCGAGATAAAAAATTCAAATTGGGAGACCTGGTACTAAGACGTTTATTTTTAGCTACATGAGATCCGTCTGTTGGGGTACTCGGACCTAACTAGGAAGGACCTTACCAGATCAAGTCTATCATCCGACCTAGGGTGTATAAATTGGCAAGTTTGAATGGAGAGTTGGTTTCGCGAGCTTGGAATGGCGAGCATCTACGACCTTATTATCAATAATGTAGGAATTATGTTTTCGTTGTAACGAAGCTTGTTTATTTTTCTAACTGTTGTTGATAAAATGTTAAGTTTTGTTCAAAATTGATTTCTTTATTAATTGTTGTATTTTTTTCTAACTCTCTTAATTCAATAACCTATGGTCGCACTCATAGGATATTAAGGGGGCATCAGTGGTATACAATCATACCATAAGTTTGAAAAAATAAATAACATAGACTAAAAATGTCTGGATCATTAACCTAACAAGAAATTTTAAGTATACACGCAAACTAATATAGATGTCTGGACCTAACCCGTCATAAAAGTTTATAAGTGTATAACTCGAACTAAGAGTGTATGGAATAATAACCAAACACGCGAACTAAAGTTATTTGGACTTAACCAGATTGTAAAAATTCATAAGTGTATGGAGTACAAACCAAACACGAGCTAAATTAGTTTGGAACAAACCAGCTAAAACTAATCGACAAGTAAGAAAAGTTGGAATAAAAAATAAACCAACTACAAACTAAGTCAATTCCGAGGTTGGAAAATTTTGCAAAAATTAGTTTCGACCTCACAACCTTGAGGACCTACTCGAGGATGAGAATAAGTGACTAGAAAAGCAAGATATAACTAAACTACTAATCTTACATGCCAATTAAGTACTTTCGAGTACATGGTAAAAGTAAGGTTCGACCTTGACATTAACGAAGTTGAACATGGATATTTTGGATAAACTGTGCATGAATGCATTGAAATTTGATCATAAATCCAATAGATGTATTTGTATGAATAAACAAATATAAAAGCAAGTCTTTAATATAACATGCTCAAAATATTTTGACCGAGAAATGTAAAGCATATATTAAGGCAAGAAGCTAAAAACAAAATCAAATGAATAAAAATATTTTTCGAGCCAGAAACTGTATGCATAAAGGTTAAATGTTAGTACTTAATAAAAATAGCTCTAAATCGAGCTGTGAATTGTCTTTACCCTAAGGGCACATATATAAAAAGTATATATATATATATGAGATACAATAATTATAATGGGACGCAGCCCATGATCTCACCTTCACGAACTAGGCACCTCCCCCTCCGCAGTTCCGGACGCTCCCGCCGCCTCTTCGGCCTCAACCCTGGCTTCCTCTTCATCGAGGCGAGTCTACCACCTCTTAACGAACTCAGCCTCAAGGGTGTCCAAGAAACTGGTGTCAAGCTTGGGATTTTTTACCCAGATACGGTACATCGCCATGCTACGGCGTGATCCTTCTTAGTCTTGAACTCCTCGAGAAGGTGAGCCTTCTCATCTTCAATTATCTCGAAGGTTGCCTTCTTGTCTTCCTCCAGCTTGGCGTTTAGCTCCTGAAGTTCCTTGATTTTGGAGTCCTTCTCCTTGATCTCAAAATTCTTGGCCTCGACTTCTTTCAAAGTCACTGGCATTGTTGACTCGAGGTCAGACACCTTCTGGGCGGACTCCAGGGCAGCCCCCAACCTCGATTCGAGTTTGGACACCTTCAGCGTCGTAGCCTTGAGCTCATCTGCAAGCTTTAACTGGAGGTTTTTGGCCTCTTGAGCATAGGCCCAGCTCGCGAAAACTTCGTTGTTCAACTTAAAACTATGTTGAACAAACGAAGAAAATTCCTGTACACAAAAACAAAAAATGAGTTATTTAACATATAGGATAAGTCTGTACAAGCAACGTTACGAAGCAAAGTGACTTACCGAGGTTAAGAGCTCACTGCCCTTGTCGAATATGGTGTTTGTGTCACGACATGAGGTAAGGAACTGCCATTGGGGAGCGCCAAGGTTGTTGAGACTTTGGCCGACTCGTGGTAAGACATCCGAACCCAAACGGACTTCGTGCGATCCCGTGGCTGGATCGAGCACATATTCGAGGATGTGGGTCGAGATCGACGGAAGACGTTCCCAGATGGGGACTGGTTTCTTAGGGACCGGAGTAGGTTGTTGGGAGGACGAGACCAGAGGAGGCAAGGGGTCCGCGGGCGCAACAAACTCAGCCTGAGTAATGACCCTGACCTCGGATGTAGGGTCGACAGCTTGGCTCGGACCTGGAACAGCTGAGACTGGAGGATTCACCTCAGTTTTCTTCAGGGCTTTGGAGGGATGCCCTCCTCTTTGAGACGCCCTTGGGCGCTTGCTTCCCTTGGCTCCCGAGGGACGGTTGAGCATATTATCCAGGTCAGAGTCCATGTCGTCTGCAAAACATACAAGTTATAATTTAGTAATCGAGTCTAAGCCACAAAAAGAAGCAAAATTAAGGAGAAAAGAAACCTAACTGGTACTCTCTATCGAGCTTGAGCTCGGCGACCAGGTAATTCCCCTCTCTTCCGAGGATGCTGAGGGAGTCCCTTCTCTATAAGTAGGGGTTAGCCTCGAGAGGTCCCTATATATATTGGTCCCATATTGAATGGAGACCCCATCCCAGACCTCGTTCAGACTATACATTGTTTGAAACAGGCCTAGCCAACTATCAAACCTATACACCCTATGATTTACCCAAGACCAAACGTAAAAATTATCCCTAGGATCTGGGAAGAGGATTAAGGTGTCGGGTTTGTACTTAAGTAAATAAGGTGACCACATTTTAGAGCTAAGCACTAGTTTACCTACACTACCCAAGCTTGGCGAAGCTTCGTCTTGAGCTTCGTTTCCCGAGGTAGGCCAGTCGTGTCGGTGAGCTGCAGGGGGTGAGCCCGCGAGCTCGAAGACCTCCTCCGGGGAGGAAGCTTGTCAGTAGGAAGTGGCATGTGATCTCACCGGAAGTATTTGCGGTAGGCAGAGTCATTGGTCGATTGGCCTTCCTCCAAGAGGTCGCATGCTGAAAGTCGCTCTTCGTGGAGAAGATATGAAAAAGATCGCTGTCCATAAGGCAGTTGGAGCAGAGCTGCCTTATGCTCCACCATCGAGTTAGTGCGGGTGGAACGATGGTTGTTGGCTGTAGAAATAGTTTAACATTAGTAGTCCGAGCTTTACGATTTGGGGAAAAAGAAAGGAATAAAGGTTTGAGGGAACTTACGAATGCGTTGGAAGGAGTAAAACTTGGAAGGAGCGAGGCCATCAGTCCAGAAGAATGCAAACTTGAAGTTCGGAGGATGGTTTGGCATGTCCTCAAAAAAATTCTTCTCCTTTGGATAGCTTGAGAGGTAGTAGAAACCATCTCCTCCTCGAGCTTGAGAGGGGTTGCCTTTGAGGCAAAAGAGATATAAAATCTCGAGGTAAGGGTCCTTCCCACCTCTGCTTGTGGTATAATGATCTAAGGGCGGAGAGAACCCTGTAGGAATTGGTTTGGAGTTGGAAGGGAGCGAGTCCAACAAAGTCAAGAAAATCCTTGAAGTGGGATTTTAAGGGGAGCAGAGCCCCTGCCCTCATGTGCTCGCGACTCCATGCAGCGAGCTTGACTTTGTTGTTGGTATTGCCATCTCCCAGGGTGAAGCGGCTCCACTCGCTCGAGGTCGCAGATCGACACATTAGAGCGCTCGAAAGATTCAAGCCATGATATGCTAGCAGATGGGATATCTTGCTCGTGGTTGTGACTGAGATCCAGTAATGCTCGGCCTTGAAGAATTCCTCCCTTGAGGTCAGAATTGAAGTAGCTTGTGAGGTAGAAGGGCGGTTCAAAGGATCTCCAATCAGCAAGAACAAAATAACACCAAGCTCGAAAGCAACGATGACTCTGAGTTTTGGATCAAGAGGGACGAGACTGATCTCGGTGTCCGAATCTGGGTAGATTGTGACCCGGAGTATTTTCCTTTTTTTCTCCTCGACCTCGTCAATCTGGCATCAGAAGTGATCTTGGATTTCTTCTTGTTCACGTATCAAGTGCTGATTCCGAGTTAAGGGGGATTCTGGGCTAGGAGTTGATGGAGAGTAGGGGATTGCGAGCTCTGACCGCCACCAATTCTTAGAATTCTGCGACATCCAGCAAGAAAGAAAAAGGTGAGGGCCAGGCATGAATAAAATCACAGAAAAGATATTTTTGGTGATTTGAGCTCGAAATTCCGAGATCATGAATATGCCTCAGTCGAGATCAGAGTCTCGAAAGGGTAGGATGAGTTCGGAGGTGAGCCCCGAACCATTAAAAAGTTCGGGCTTCGAGCGTGTACTCACATGAAAGAATGGGGAAGTGGATATCAGTTTTAAGGATCCCGAATTTTCAGGGATAAAGCCAACAGTTACCCAAAAATGTGTACTTTTTGGGAGTTCTACATTTAAAATCCTAAATCAAAAACCTTTATTACTTAGGCTACACGACCAGAGAAACCTCTCCCTGACCAGAGAAACACCATTTTTACATTTCTGCACTAAGGAATTTGGGTGTAAAACCATGATGTTTTATTACATTACAATATTTCGGATCATGGGTTTGCCTAATATTGATCAAATATCCTTGTAAAACCAGTAAATATGCACATGGTACAGAAGAAACACATAAACAACATATGAAAATCAAAAGCACGGGAGAAGAGTGTGAACTTACACAAATTATCGACTAGATTGTTGGTAGAAGGAAAGAATTCACAGAGTCGAGTGTGTTTGAGGTATATTGTTTCAATGGTTTGGAAAACATGCAAAGAGATCTCTGGTTTTTCTTTTTTCTTTCTCTGGTGCGAGTTATTTCTGTAGAGTAAAAGTGTAATGAAGAAGACGAAGTGGGCATATTTATAGACCCCAGGGGATGTCAAGGGTTAGACTAATCTGGGTCGTTGGTTTGATTTGGGGTCTGATCCAACAATGGGGAATAAGTATGGTGTTGGCGGCAAAAAAGGGATATTAAAAGACGTGGGAAGATGAAAAGAGTACTCGAGTACTCTAACTGTTTAATCTGTGGCTGACGCATGTCCACACTCAAGTGTGGTAGGTGGCTCGGTTTTTGGATGTAGCGGTTCAAAAGTTTCCTTCTCATAGGATTCGAACTGATACTTTTGAGGGGCAAAATGTTACACTCAAATTTCGAGAATGGAACTTTTGATCTTGAAAGTCAGGCTCGTAAAGTGTAAGCTCGAAATAAGCATATTCATCATATAGTCAGCATTAATGAGAAAGTCAAGGACGACCTCGCTGAGTATTAAAATGACGACGTCGAAATTGATGAGCTCGGAGTCACGTGGTCTCGAAGGTGTTCCGAGGTTACAAGTCGAGCTCGAAGCTACAATGACAAAGGTTCACACTTGTATAAATCTCCTGGTTCATCTTTTACCATCAGACAAGATGGTTCGAGCTCGGGCATTAAGTTCCGAAGGGATGATCTCGACAAAGTTACTTGTTAAGACCAAGGCAAACCGAGGTAGCGAGCTTGTGATAGTTATTCGATCTCGAAGGCATTCGAATCTTTGAGGTTGATAGCCAAGTGTGAACATAGTTACTGTTTGAGAATCCCTATATCTAAGGGATTGGTTGTAATCTGTTATTAAATCCCGAATATCATGGGATTTATATGCGTATTATATTGATGGACCCAAAACGGGTATGTTTTAAATATTTATATCGCAAGCACACGAATCGTTCATATAGAATAATGATCGTGTAAGCAAGAATGTCGAACCCAAAGGAGTTGTCTAAAATTGAAAAGAAAACTATTTTAAACCAAAATTAATAAATTCTAACCTAGCTCCAAAGATTAATGAGAATTTGTAACAATAAAAATAAAATTAAAGTTAATAATAAAGAAATTAAAGACAATATATAAACATAAATTAATATAAATCAAGATGGTAAAAGAAAGATTATTAAGATAATAGAATCCACAAAATATAAGTTCAATAATATTTAAAAGTACATTGATTCCCAAGTTCTAGTAATAGTAGAAATTAATCAAACCATCACTTATTCAAATTAGATATTCTATTTAAGCACAAGTTTTTATAAAAATATATGATTTATCTTCACTTTTAAAGTTATAATTTCAAAGCATTTAGTGTAAATCAATCTAATGAAATAACAAAAAAATCAATGAACATTATTTATAAGGCAAAACATAATATTTTTGTTCTAAGCATGGATGTGTACAATTTAATGACACATCTTACACAAAGAATATTATGTTTTTGCACTAATGAAGAACAAAGTGTAAATATGTGCTAACAATCCAAAATACATGATATTTAACAAGAAAGAAGATATTTGAAAAAGAAAAATCCATAAACTTTGTTGCACAAAATGGGAAATCAACATACAAAATAAATATTATTTAGTTACATATTGTTTCATCATCACCTTAATAATCTTAAAAAGATTAGAAACTCATAACTAAAATAGTCAATACAAACTAAAAATTACAAGCACAAATAGGAAAATTTGGAGGATGAACCCCCAAAATTTTCCTCTAAAAACACATAGAAAATTTACAACAAAGAAGAAGAAAAGTGAGAGGTCTTGAAAGTGTAGAATGTGTAGTGTGGTAACCTCCTCCAAAAGTAGCACCAAACTCCCTTATTTATAGCAAAAAAAGTGTATTAAAATAATCAATTTAAATTAATTAAATTGATTAAATTAATTAAATTAATAATAATATGAAAAATAGGGGTAAATTGTAGGGAGTAATAATGGTTTTTGGGTAAAATATGTAGAAAGTGGGGTAAAAATGTAGGATTTTTGGACAAATGGGACAAGAGTACATATATGTAATTTAAGGGCTCAAGGAAAAATAAAGCAGCTGGGCAAAGGCTGTGTGGGCTGCTGGTTGTGTACAGGCCAAAAGTTGGCTGGAGGGAGGCTTGGTCTTCGGTGGCTGCGAAAGCATGACTGAAGGAATTGGGGTGCAAAGGAGCTTCGGTTGGCTGTGAGGAGCAGCTTGCTGGGTTGTGGGCCACGCTGGGCTTGAAGAGGCAGCAGCTGAAGGAGGCTATGCGGGCCTGGTGAGTTGATGGGCTGTGGGCCTGGCTGGTGATACCATTTCCTTTGTCTTTCTCTCAAAAATGTCACTTCTTTCTTTTGATTTCCTTTAAACAAAAAAATGCAAATTAATTTCTATAAAATTAACTTCAAATAAAATATTTTCAACATACAAATATATCTCATTAATTTAAAAAAACAAATTTAATTTAAACTTAATTTGTTTTGACACTTAAGTTGAATAAATATGCATTTCTTTTTACCACTAAACACACAACAATAATTCAAATAATTAAACTACAACATATTTTACAATAAAATAACTATAAAACACAAAAAAATATATAAAATCAAAATAAACCCAATAAATTCAAAATTACTTTAAAACTTAATAAATCAATTAAAAACTCAAGAATTAAGCAACAATTAGCACACAAAAAGTGGTAAAATAACTCTATTTTGTAGAGTTATCATATATAATTATATGCATTTATTTGTATTTAATTTGAGATTTGAATAATAACTCCCCAAAATGTGATGGGTGATATTCAGTAAACCAATCTATAAATAGATTGGAGCTATTCATTTGTAAAAGAGGAAGAAATTGGTATTGGGAATACTCTGTTAAATTGCTTCCAAGAAGCTTTGAGAGAATTACATAGTTGAATAACATCGACTCATGGACTAGGCAGATTTAAACTGTTGAACCACGTAAAAATTGTGTCTCATATTGTTTGTCTCTTCTGGTATTTTGTTTAATTGCTCTACATTTTTAAGTTGACAAAAAACGGCGTCAACAGACCTTATTTATTTATGTATTGTGCATATGTTGATTGAAGAACAAAGGTTTTTTTACGGTTTAAATAAGTTAAAACTGAAAAGATTTTTTTTACGGTTTAGCTTTTGTTGTAATTTAATCAAAAATTTGATTTTTCAATAGTTTTTTAAATTAATTTTAAAATATTTAAAATTTTAATTAAATATTTTAAAAATTAATTGATTTATTTTAATATATTTTTAAATTAAAATTTTAATTAACTAAATTTAAAAAATATTTTTATAATATTTTATTAAAATAAAAATGATTGTATCAATCAGGTACCGACACGTGGCTACCATTTAGGTTCCTGATCAGACTTAACGGCCAGGGACCAATGTCTGCACCGAATTCGTAACGATATGCATTATTTCCGCCAAATTTTTTACATAAGCATTTAAATGCAACAAAATTAACTACATATGTATTAATGTCGAAAATTTCCCTCAATATATATAAATGATAAAAAAACAATAAAAATTATGATTATGTATTGAATATTATTATAATAATGATATTTATAATATTTATATTAATCTAATTATTAAATATCTAGAATACTATATTATTTAATTAGTTTTAAAAGTATATTTTGTTAAATATTTGTAAAAAAAAATTATAGTTGATAGAAAAAAACTTGTTAAATAAAAAATATTCTCTGTGTTTTCACCACCCGACACGTGGCAATTAGGAGTAATTAACGACAAGACAAGGTATGATGTTCTCGTAGTGTGAACTCCTCTAGGTACCCCGAACCAGCCAGACGCGGATGTCTCCAAGGGAGGGCACCCCCTGAGGTTCCTCCTCGAGGTGTGGATGTCTCCAAGAGAGATCACGCCCTGTGGACCATTTTAAAGGTCCTTGCGCCTTCTTCAATCACCTATGCTCCAGATCTGGGATTTTGTCCTCGGGACCTAGAAGAGATGTCAGGTGTCAATCACTGCAAATGTGAGCCACCAGAAGATTGTCTGACAACCTTTTGGACAGCCTCAAGTAGTGGTGTCGATTCCTACACTCGACAATCGACATTTCCCAATACGCCGTCTGACATGGAGAAAACATGCAGCTGCACCCTGACACTGTTAGAGGCATGTTCCCCATAAAGCTGGTAAACAACTTTCTGCAATGGGCCCTGTCCAATCCGCCCGGGTCATAGTCTCTATTTAGTGCAAACCTTTTTGTATTAATTCAACATTAATACCCCAATAAGGGGGAAATTTGTATTAATAATACATGATTGACATTAATGGCCCCAACCTCTATAAATAGGACTAGAGTATTTCCTTATTAAGGGTCCGATTTTTAGAGAGAGAAACTCTGTAACTCAAAGCAATATATAACAAGATTTAAGCTCACTAAATACCCAAGACTCGTGGACTAGGGCTCTTTTATAGTCTGAACCACGTAAAATCCTTGTGTTATTTTTTATTATTTTCTTTAAACTCTCGGATTATGTTGATAGCGAAAAAGGCAGTCAACATTTTGGTGCTTTCATTGAGAGCGTAAAGAAAGCTTGAAGAACATAGTCATGGTGACCACTCGAAGAAACACACCAGACAGTGCAACTTCTTCAGTCAGAGTTGAGGGAGGAGAAACCAGCCGTCCACCATCGCAGAACCTCCCTGAGATGGTGGCAGACTACGACGAAAACGTCGAATACGATGGCATAAATGACGAGTATTATGAGGAGGGATATCCTCAGCCCATGGACATGGAGGAGACACCAGAAGTGGTGGCGCTCCGCGATCAGGTGGCCACTCAGCAGTAGAAACTCGACACTCAGGAGGGTAATATCACCGCCCTATAGGAGATGGTTAACACCATGATGGATACTCTGGAGGCCCAAGGGTTGCGAGTGGACCCCCATGGAAAAGTACCAGCTAGGCAGCCAACTGCTGTGTAACCTGTCGACCCAACTGGTGTGCCTCTCGAGCACCCGACTGAAATGGCGTGAGATCCGCCAGCTAGCTTGCCCCCCGTGCACCCAGCTGAAGTTGGAACCCCACCTGTGCCACAAGATCGTGGAAAAGGTAAGGTCAATGACAACCCTGCTCCCAAGAAAAAGAAGGCTCGTTGGACCCTCAAAGACAACGAGGCCCCGAGGCCAAATAGTAGGGATAAAGTCTAGGTGCCTGAGAACAGCGCCAGTCCGTCAATTCCCGTGGAGCCCAGGGATTTCTGCCCAGGCACGCCAATACGGATCATGTGAGGCCCAAAGATGGTGTCCCCCCAACACCTTACCATCACCATAAGAACAATGGCCAAGGAGCCAACAAGTGAAACATCTCCGTTAACCGAGAACGCGACATCAGCATCTCGATTAACAATGAAAATATTAAGTTCGACGGGGAAACAAAAGTAGAATACCCTGAGGGCAGTGGAGCATTCCCAGGTCAAACTAAGAGATGGCCTGAATGCTCGTAGGTGTAACAAGGTTCCCGGGCGCGCACCCGAGAGGAAGGACCAACTACACCTCCGGAACAGTCTCAATGCCCGTAAGAGAGATATCCCGGCACAAAGTGCCAACCAAGATCACGACCCCCTCCGCGCGGAGTTAGAGAGCTTGAAGAGGATAATGCTTAGAATGGCCCGATGACAGGTCCCTGACTCCGGAGGACGAGGATGGGGAGCTATGCACTCCTCACATTGTGGAAGCCCCGTTACCGCGAGTCTTTAAGATGCCTGCCATCATGTCCTATGATGGTAGTACGGATCACACCGACCACCTATCGAAGTTCAATAGGTTGATGTTAGTGCATCATGTCTTTGAAGACAGCAAGTGTCATGTGTTCCCGAACACCTTGACTGGACCAGCAGATGAATGGTTCAAGAAACACAGGCCGAGATCCATTTATTCGTGGCATTAGTTGTTGTCTTCATTTCAAAGACAATTCATGGCTGCTCGGAAAGTGAGATTTGAGGTAAACTCTTTGGCCAACATAAAGCAGGGACCCTTCGAGACCCTCAAAGCTTACATCAAGCGCTTCAAGGAGGAAGCTGTGAGGACCAAGATTGTCAATGACGACCAGTAGCCGGGGTCCCCATTATGGGAAAACCTCAAGCAGAGAAGATGTTGAATGCTTGACGACTTCATTCGTCAAGCATGAGAGTATATTAGTTAGGAAGATGCCCATATCGGAGCATTTGGTGGGCCCGTCACCTTTCCCGCTTCGACGACGCCAAGCCCCGTGGCTTCGGGGACCTAGTATCCGCCCTGCACTCCTATCCAATTGAGTATGGGGGGGAGCCCAATCCAATCCAATTGTCCTGCCATCTGGCTTTAGTGCTATGCCACCCACTGGTTTCAATGCTGCTCCAATAGGATATGGAGCAGTTCGCACTGGATATAGTGCTTATCAATTTGCATGCAGTGTTGGAGTTACTACTCCATCCTAGTAAGCCGCACCCAGCTGGACCCCCAGCGACAGTAGATGTAGGGGCAAATTTAGTGGCATAAAGCCCAAAGGAAATGGGACAGTGCCTGCCCTCGACGAGAAGTATGTCTTGCAGTACTCCGAGTACACTGATTTAGTGGACTCTCAGGAGAACATCTTTGTGGCCACGGAACAACACATCCATTACCGGAAGCCACAACCCATTCGGAGAGACTAGGAAAGGCGAGATCCCAACAAGTTTTTTCATTTTCATTATGATGTAGGGCACCACACCAATGAGTGCTGCCAACTCAAGGATGAGATCGAAAACCTCATCAAACCGGGACACTTACACTAGTATGCTCGGGGTGGAGCATGCTAGGCTCAGGCCCCGGCCGTAAGAGCACCTGTTTAGCCCGTAGCTCCCCAGGTTCCTGGGTACAGTGCCCATAGCTTCACAATAGCAGATAGTCCACGGACCTCCCCTAGTGAATGGGCGAGAAGGGACCATCTTTGAAAGACCCCACTTTTGGGGGCACCTCCCAAGGCTCGCAGAATAGGTATGTGCGGGCCTTAAACCATGACGATGAGGTGTTGGCATTAGCTCAATTGCTTGCCCAGATGCCAAGGATGACCAACCAAGTCATCACATTCTCCAAGGACGATGCTCGGAGAGTGCAATTTCCACACCACGATCCTTTTGTGATCGAGAGACAGGTTTCCAATAAGATGGTGGCTCGGATCCTGGTGGACAATGGGAGTTCAGTGAACATCATGTTCAAGTCAGCCTACGAGAAGATTGGGTTGACCACAAATGACTTGTCCCTGTGCACCTCATCTCTATATGGGTTCTCGGGGGAAGGTCTCATACCGATGGACTAGATCAAGCTGCCCGTGACACTTGGAGAAGTACCTCGCCAGGCCTTTAAGTATTGCACCTTCATGGTGCTGGATTGCTCCTTGGCGTATAACGCCATCTTGGGGGGTCCGACCTTAGTGGAGTTTGGGGCAGTCATCTCCATTTGACACATGTGCATGAAGTTCCCCACGATGTCGGGGATTGGCACAGTTTGAGGATACCAAAAAGAGGCAAGGCAATGCTACAATGTGTCCCTCAATAAATCAGTAATTGTATTTGAGGCATTAGCCCTTAACCAGCCTCTTTCTGAAGAGGTGGAAGTTCAAGCTGTTCGAGTTGATGAAACCAAGGAGTTGGACTTGCGGGTTCAAGTAAAGCGGGCTTTCGAGCCCATGGAAGAATTCGAGGAAGTGGCCCTTAATGCCTCCATCCCCGAAAGAGGACAAAGTTTGGGAAGAACTAAAGGCAGAAGTCTGAGATGCATTTGCGGGATTTCTCCGAGAAAATCAGGACGTTTTTTCCTGGTCTCACTCTGAAATGACTGACATTGACCTGAATATCATATTTCATGCCTTGAATGTCAATCCAAATGTCGCTCCGATTCAGCAGAAGCGGAGAACGTTTGACCAAACCAGGGTAGAAGCCTTAAAGGTGGAGGTGGACAAGATACTCAGAAACAGATTCATTCAGGACGCCCAATATCCAAAGTGGGTATCCAATCCGATCCTCGTGCCCAAGCTAAATGGCACCTGGAGGACCTGCATAGACTTCTCCAACCTTAACAAGGCTTTCCCTAAAGATTGTTTTCTGCTGCCAAAGATAGATCAGAGGGTCGACGCCACCTTCGGGTTCAAGCTCTTGTCCTTCATGGAAGCGTACTCGAGGTATAACTAGATTCCATGCATGTCGCAGATCAAGAACACCAGCTTCTGAACTGATAAAGGAGTTTACTGCTATAATTTGGTGCCCTTCGAGCTGAAGAATACTGGTGTTGCCTACCAAGGGCTCATGAACTGTATGTTCAAGGATCAGTTGGGGCAAAACATGGACGTTTATGTAGACAACATGCTGGTCAAGTCTAGAACAACCCCCGACCATGTAAAGGACCTAGAGGAAGTGTTTTCAATACTTCGCAGGTTTGGGATGAAACAGAATCCCCAGAAGTGCGCCATGTAAGGATGTTCAGAGCCTCACCAAGAGGATAGCTTCCTTGAGTCGCTTTGTTTCCAAGGCAACTGACAAGTGCAACCCGTTCTTCAACATAATCCAAGGAGGTCAAAGGTTTGAATGGACGGAGGAGTGCGAGCAGGCGTTCAGGCAGTTGAAGGCGCACATGGAAAATTCACCTATCCTGTCAAATACCATAGATAGGGAGCCCCTCCGACTCTACATGGACGTCTCAGAGAATGCCAATAGTTTTGCCTTAGTATGCGAGGAAGGTCGTGTCCAGCACGCACCCCATGTACAATGTAAGCAAAAGAATCCTCGGAGCGGAGTCGAGATACCCGCTCATGGAGAAGCTGACCTTTACCTAATGGTAGCTTCTCGAAAGATGAGGCCCTATTTCCAGGTGCATCCCATAAGGTCCTCACGAAACATCCCTTACGGCAGGTCCTCCAAAAGCTAGAATCATTTAGGAGACTCCTGAAGTGGTCAGTCAAATTTAGTCAGTTTGATATCACTTATCACCCAGGGATTGCCATAAAGGGACAGGCACTTGCAGATTTCATCGCCGAGTGCACAAGAAACCTGAGGACGCCCTAGTGGTTAGGCCCACGTGGAAGTTATACATAGATGGATCGTTAAATGAAAATTGTGCCCGAGTAGGCCTCATTTTGGTATCCCCCGAGGGGCACAGGGTTCACAGTTCCCTGAGATTTGGGTTTTACGCCACAAACAATGAAGCAGAGTATGGCACACTTATTGTTGGGCGCCGAGTAGCACTTTAGCTCAAGGCTGAGAGCCTCGAGATTTTCAGTGACACGTAGCTTATAGTTAATTAGGTACTCGGGGAGTACCAGGCCTGGGGGACAAAAATGGCCGTTTACTTGGCGAGGACCCAAGAAATGCTACACAGCCTCAAAAAATTCACCGTTTGACAAGTACCACGAGAACAAAACTCTAACGTTAATGCCCTGGCCAAGCTCGCAACCACCAAGGATCCTGAACTAATCAATGTAGTCCCCATTGACTACTTGGCTACTCCGAGCATCCCAGCTCTTGAGGAAGTCGAACCAGTCCAACCCCAGGATGGTTAGATGGAGCCCATAGTGAAGTGTCTTGTCTCTAGTGAGTTACCGCAAGACAAGAAAGCAGCTCGAAAGCTGCTTTACCAGGCGCATGGACAACAGATTGTATAGGCAATGATATATGTTGCCCTTGCTCCGATGTGTGTCCAAGCAAGAAGCCAGTCTGATACTCCAAGAAGTGCATGAGGGCTTTTGCGGGGACCACACTGGGGGGCAGAGCCTCGCCAAGAAGATCTTGAGACAAGGATACTTTTGGCCCACCATGAACGAAGACACGATGGACTAGGTCAAGAAGTGTGACAAATGCCAACGCTTCGCCAATATACCTCGCCTCCCCCAAATGAGCTCATCCATATGACCAGTCCTTGACTCTTTGCAGTCTGAGGAATTGACCTTATCGGGTCATTTCCCATGGGAAAATGAGAAGTGAAGTATGCGATAGTGGCAGTCAACTACTTCACGAAGTGGGTCGAGTCCGAGCCACTCGCTACAATCACTTCCAAGAAGGCACTAGAATTCATCATCAATAACATCGTTTGCTGATATGGGCTCCCGAGGAAGATAGTCTTCGACAACGACCTGCAGTTTGACAGCGAGGAGTAGAGTTGTAAATGTGGGCTGGCCCGGCCCGACACGACCCACATTTTCGTGCCTTTGAATAATTCGGCCCTGGCCGGGCCCGTATTCAAATTCATGTTGGGTCGAGCCAACTAATTTTTGAAAGAGTAAGCCCAGCATGGCTCATAGGCACGACCCATGTTGTGTCGTGTCGGGCCAAAATCGGGCCGACCCACTTTCCTTATTCGGGCCCACTTTTAAGCCCATTTTATTATTGCAAAAAAATGTGAGGATAGGGAATTGAACCGCCCATCTCCTATTTAACAATCAATGGACTCACCACCAATCCAAATATATTTCTTGTTTAAATTATAGTTTGAGATATTTTTATATACTTTTCAACAATACTTTACACAAAATTATATCAAAGATAATTATTAGAATTTGAATACCTTATAATAAATGCTAAATTTTTTAACTCACAAATGTTAAAATAAGTTAATATAATTATAAAATTATAAACATTGAGAACAATAATAAACTTTTATTATCATTTTATTTTACATATAATTGACAAATAAAAATTTATTATCATTATTATTGTCAAAATATCGGGCTTTTTATCATGTCGTGCTTTCGAGCTAGTTTGCTCGTGCTTTCATGTTGTGTCTTTGGGCTTGTCATGTCGTGTCATTCTCAGGCCCATGTCGTGTCGTGCCGTGCCAATTTTTGATTTGTGTCGTGCCTGGCCCAACCCATATTTTTTCGTGTTGTGCTTGTGTCTTCCAAGCTCGTGCCAGTTTTGTGCCGTGCTAAAAAGCTCGGCCCGTATTTACGGCTCTAGGGAGGATTTCACAGACTTCTGTCAGCGGCACAGAGTTATGAAGAGATTTTCCTTTGTGGCCCACCCACAGGCAAACATTCAGGTGGAAGCAGTCAACAAGACACTTAAAGCCACCTTAAAGAAAATACTTGAACAAGTGTAAGGCGTTTGGCCCGAGGAGTTGCCTAGGGAATTGTGGAGTTATTGCACCACTGCCAGGACCTCCACTGGCCACTCGCCATTCTCTATGGTCTATGGGTATGAGGCCATGCACATGGTTGAGGCAACAATCTCCACACACTGACTGGATATGTATGATCCGACCACAAACCACGCTTTACTCTGAGAGTCCCTCGACCTTGTGGATGAGCTCCGTGAAGCATGTTAGCTCCGAGTAGCATCCTACTAGCAAAAAGTAGCCAGATATTTAAACTCTAAAGTGAAGGATAGAAAGTGTGGGGTCAGAGATCTGGTGTTGCGAAGAGTCTTCTTAGCAAACTGAGACCCCGATGCAGGAGTGCTGGGACCTAACTAGGAGGGCCCATACCGTGTTGAGAGTGTTGTTGTCTGGGGACATACAAATTAGGCCGACTGAATGGGGAATTGATACCCCACACATGGAATGTCGAGCATCTTCGCCGATATTACTAGTGATATGAGCAGTAAATTTGTTAACTTTTGTAATCCCCTTGTACCCTCCGAGCACAATTAATGGAAACCGTGTAGACAAAACACGGTAAATTTTTTGAGACTCTGCTTATATTTGTTAGTTTCCTTTATTCTAAATGTACTACTTGTAGAGCACCCGCTCGCTGGCCTGGACAAGTGAATGCAGACTAGTCTCCGATCACTTGGGAGGCATGAAGTTAGGGCAGCCTCACAGAGTACCACGCCTCGTAGAGGATGACCTAGGAAACTAAGCTTGTCAAAAGCGGAGTATGCCTAGTGTCATAACCCCAAGAATAGAAAAACCAAGGAAACTAAGAAGTCTTGAGTACGCGAACTAAGAAACCAAGCTTGTTCAGAGCGGAGTAGGCTTAGCGTCTGGAGACTGAAGACTAAGAATCCTAGTAGTGCGAGAATGGGCTTAGGTCACCTCCCGCGGACATTTCCCTCAAGGAGCACTGACCAAGTCCCTTGATCTCGAGATGCGTACAGAAGACCGAGTCCTTTGTACTCTTTCTTGAGGCATGTAATTGGGTAACCTCCCATGGACACTGGGCTTAAGGAGCACTAACCAAGTCCCTAGTAAGCCTCAAGCAAAAATAACATTGGGAAGTCGATGACCTGGGAAGCTAAGCTAGCCGAAGAGTTTAGCGTCCCTAATGTCTTGAGACCCCATAGCTATGTGCCATGGGAAAAACCCAGTGTCGAAGAGATCCAAGTGACACGAGATTAGATTTAGCATATTCTCCCGAGGATAGCGCGCGCCTAAGGAATAATAACCAAATCTGAATCCTCGAGATGTGAACGAAATCCTGATTCGTTCGTACTCGGGCATGATCTTAAGTCGTATAAGATTTAAGACGAATGCACCCAAGTAGGACGAGTACATACTGAGGTTGCCTCTCGAGGACACCATGCCTGAGGAGTAATGACCTAGTCCTATGGTCTCAAGATGCAAATGGAAGTCCGAGTCATTGGAACTCAGAGGTAGACCTCGAGTGCTAAAACTTGAGTGTTACGAAAAACCTAGTCTAAGGGAGGAGAACTCGATTTCCTAAACCTAGGATGATGAGTTCACGACATCCACATGATTAGTACCTAAGTTATGCACTCAGTGGGAAAATAAAAAGGCTCGAGTTGACCCGCAGGTGACCACGTACCCGACGGGTAGGTAGCTTAGTGTGAATGACCTTCTAAGGTCCCGAGTCATTGGGACTCGAGGACACAGGACGAAATTAAAGTTACTTTCAAGGACACCGAGCCTGGAAGACAACACTAAATGTCCTAAGCGTGGAGCACTAAGGTAAAAATCCCTACAGTACAACAGATCTCCTAAACGCCTGAGTCGTTGAAACTCGAAGGCGAAGGATAGCCAAGTGCCCTCACTTGACACTGCATCAAAGTTACTCTTAGGACCACGAGCCTAAGAAGAAACACTAAATGCATAAGCTCTAAGTTACTCTAGACACTGGCACGAAGATCCTCAAGCTCTAAGTACCGCAGGCTGGCCCCATCCTGAGTTGTTGGAACTCAGGGACGTAGGGCCGCGTCAAGTGTATCACTTGACCTCCTGTTAAAGTTAGTCTCGAGGACCGCGAGCCTACAGAGAAACACTAAATCCCTAAAAATTATCTAAGTACTAAGAGAAGTTGATAAAGACTCGAGTCTTCAAGACTCGAGCATAAGACCTAAGTCAACGACTTGGGACTCTCGTGAGCTAAGTTACGTTGAGTTAAATTAACAAAGTCCAAGTTGCCTATTTATTAAGTGTCAATACGATAATAATAGTGTAATTATGGCAATAAAGTAGTGCAAGTTGCATATGTTTAAATGGAAAAATATTTACAATAGTGCTCAGGGGTTCGAGTGTTGATTGTCTATACCCCAATAAACTATGGCACGCAGGCCTACTTGTAATGACCCAACTATTTCTAAGACCTTGGACCATTAAAACTACTAGACATAGCTACTATTTCGGGAAACATACATGAAGAAAATAACATAACTTTATTAAAACCCCAAAATAATTATTGTTCAAAATACAAGATAAAATAAAAATAAAATGTGATATGGTATGGGATCCCATTGTTTATAAAACATAAAACATAACTTTAAATACTAATTGCAGAATTACATCAAAAACATAATTTAAAAGACTAAATAACGTCATCCTTGATCGACACGCAGTCCATTCATACACACAAGCCAAGCTAGCAAGAATCCTTTCACCTTCCATAATCATTTTCCTGCATCACACTAAAAATAAAGGAGTGAGCCTAATGCCCAGCAAGAAAAATCTACTAAAAACATACATCATAAATCATAAGCATAAAACTACATCATAAACATATGACTATAAAAACATATATTATATAGGACTACAATATTTATGGCCATTAACCCATTAACATGGCATGTGATAAACCATCTAGGTCCTCTGTCTACTAATCGAGGTAGGTAAATCACATGGTAGTGTATGATAACCCATCTAGGTCCTCTACTAGTCGAGGTAGGGTAAATCATAACTCTAACCCATGAAATGATAAATAATCTTGGGGCTTGCTATCTAAGCAAGTCATATGCCCAAGCGACTAAAAACATATTCTTGGGGCTTGTTGTCTAAACAAGTCATATGCCGAAGAACTACAAGACATATTATATGTTAGGAGTGTGTCCTAAAAGCATGTAAAGACATTTGTTTTTCTGTGAATAAATAAATACAATAGTTTATTATTATTGTCATATTTAGATTGTTAAATTATTGTTTGAATAATTTTGTAAATATCAGAAAATTTCCATATTCATTATTGAGGATGTGATCTTGTATTAGTACGAGTGAATTAAGATCACATGAGTGAATAAAAATAGTCAACAACAACAAATTAAAGTTATGGAATTCTTTAATTGGAGTTGTAAGTACGGTTTACTGAGTATCATATTGATACAAATAATCTAGATTCGGATTATTGATGTGGAAAGACATCTCGGTAAAGGTGCTTTATATAATATGATTATATATGACATGGACCGATATGAATTAAAGTCTTTATCCAAAAACAATTTAACAATAAAGACTTGTATTTCATATCATAACTGATGATCATTTATAGATCAACCTAAATCCTGAATGTTCATGAACTCCTGTTCATGTTTATTAAATCTTTTGATTCATTCGTTAAGGTCTCTTCAAAGAATGATGCTAATGACTTTTGTTTTGGAGACTTAATATCATGGATGGCTGGGAACATGTATCAACAATACGGAATCTAATCTTTCCTAACGAATCGTATATTAGTTCCTTAAGGGTTAATTCTGGAACTGAATGATTTTGAGCTCAAATCTATAATTAGATTATAGATTAATTATTCACTAGTGAATTAATGGTACTTAAGGAATAAGAAGTAAATTAGAAAGGTAAAATGGTAATTCTCCCATTCTAATTTATGAACTAATTAATTAGAGGGTTGAACTATTGTAAGATGGTTATATCAATGGACGACTTAAGAAAATATTTCTGTAAAAGTATATCTATAACATAAAGAGTGCAATTCTGAATTTATAGTGGAGTAGTATCAGAATTAATAAATTAACTATTATAATTAAAGAGTTTAATTATTTAGTTTATTTATTGGAGCTTAACGTTATAGGTCCATGGTCCCCGAAATTGCTCAAACAATCACTGACAAAGGTAAACACAAAAATGGTCAAAAAGGACTTATGTGATAAGTAAAATATTTTCTATGTATCAAACATAATTATTGTTTAATTATGTGTAATTAATTAATTGAGAATTAATTAATTATTTGATTTAACAAAAATATAATTAATTTATGGGATTTTTGGTATTTAAATAATAATAAAAATTGGGAAAAATCACATGCCATCACAGGCATGTGGTACACGTGTAGCACAGTGCGCAGTCACTGTGCTACACGCATAAGAGAGTGTGTTCAGTCTCTTGATTCCACAATTTTAGTTATTTAAATATTAAATAAATAATGAGATATTTTAATATGATTAAAATATTATTATTTAAACAAAAAATCTGATAACTGATCAGTTATTTTGAATTTGTTTAAAATAACAAATATTTTAATATATTGGATATATTAAATATAGGATATCAGTTTTACAGAACGTAACTTTTCAGGGATAGAAAAATATCTAGAAATCTCTCTCAGAGAAAGAGAACAGTGACATAAACAAAAGTCATTGTTCTTCACAAAACCTAGGTTCAAACTTTATCAGATCTCATGTGTTGAAAACATCTGATAAATAGTTTTTTGCCTATTGTTTGTATAGCGAGCCCACACTCGTTCTTTGTGTGCCGAGAACATTTTGGAAGATCTTGGTGTGAGATCTCAAGGATTTAGCCATACAAAAAGATAGCAGCAAGGAAAGACCTGAGGTAATTTTTCTATTCTTGTCATTGATTCAATATATATGTATGTGAAGAAGTAGATCTAGAAATATTTTTGGGATTAAACTGACAATTTGATTGTTGTTCCGCTGCGTATAAGCTCTGATTTGATCAATAAAAACCAACATTATACATATACATATCATAACATAAACATATCATAACATAAAACATAATCACATAAAATCTATCCTATTTTCCTTACCAAAAACCGGGATATTTGGGAACAAGAACAGGATTAGAACACTCCTATAAACCAACAGTAAAAATGGTGAGAATCTCTAAAGAATAAAGATGGAAAGAGAACTAAATCATCAAGAAGAAACTTACCAAGAAGAACCTTAAGTTTCAAGAACTTAAATACCTAACCAAGAATCATAAACAAGAATTAGGATCTGAATAAAAGAAAACTAATGAAAACTATAGAACCATAAAGAATTGAACTTAGGGATAATAATACCTTGAATGATCTTATGGATTTATCTAAACCTCAATATCGAAATCACACTATATCTCACTTCCCAAGTGTTTAGAAAGCTTAGAATGATAAAGCTTTTATCCCAAAACCCAAGTGTATCTCTCTATCGTAACACTAGCAACTTGGAGGCTCTGAAGACTGCTTGAAGAATGAAGAAAATAGCTGAGTACTAGGTCCTATTTATAGAGTTCAAGGAGTGAAACTAACCCCTTTTAATTTGAATAAATAAATGAATTTAAAATGAAAAAGATTTGAATTTTCGTTCAACGGACGTCCAGAACTCGGTCAAAATCGTTCAAAGGCTGGTCTAAGTGATTAAGGCTATTTTTAAAATCAAAATCAGCAACTTTTAAAAAAAAACCAACTTGGAGCCGATATATCGCCCCCCATAGGCGATATATTTCCTCCCCCTATGTTCCCGAGCCTCGTTCGATCGTTCGTACAAAGTCGACGTGTTTTTCGTATCTTTCGTAGGCGATATATCGACCCTTATAGCTGCGATATATCGGCATACGTTGATATATCAAACACGTATTTGCACTTTTTCAGCATATTTTGAATTGGATAAACAACTTTGACTGAGTCATAATATGATCCTAACAGCTGCTGGAAGGTTCTAGAGCTTCTAGATCTTTATTTTATTAAAACTATTCATCAAAATACTTAATTTCTTAATAATCATGATTATGACAAGTGTCATGCTCTTAATGGTTCTATCTAAACCTTAGGTTATAATAAATATATATCTAGGACCAGCAATATTAATCAAACCTTATGCTATAATTAATATTCTTAAACTATAGGTTAAACTTATAAAATCCATAACTGTTGCTATGAGTTTCCAACTAAGTCCCGACTTGAACCAAAATCCATGGTAACTAACATACTACTACTACTATTTGAACCAAAATCCACAGTAACTAACATACTACTAAGTAAATATTCTGGGACTCTACACTACTTAGCTAAAAATGTATATATATATATATACAGGAAACAATTATTGGGGCCCTCCTTTGCTACTAGCTCGATCACAGGATCGACCTCGGGGATGCGATCCACTGCCACAACTTCCCTCTCCCTGGCCTCCTCCGCCTCGATGCACGACTTGAGCATTGTCCTCATGTTGGGCTCCTCATGAATAAGAGATCCATATCCCTGTTGCTCTGCCATACAACAAAGAGTGTATCGTCGGCTATCACATCGAAGTCCCTTTCCAATTCTTCTGATCGGAGACGGAGGTCTTCGACCTCCTTGACAGCAACTTCAGCATGAGTGGTCACCCGTGCAACATCCTCCATAGCCTTGGTCAGCTCTTTGGTGCGGGACATAGACTCATGCCAGCTCAACCAGAGCTCTTCACGGGCCTTAGCTAGCTCCTCTTCCACCGCCCGGGTGCGACCTGCGACATCCTCTAATAACCTAGAGGGAGTGTCCTCTAGAGTGGACAACCTTGACAAGTCGGTGGCCAACAGAGTCTCCATCACGTGGACGTGGGCCTTCGTGTCCTCCACCTTCTTCTGGAGTCACGAGTGCTCCTCCAGCAGGAATGCAGTTTCCTGGAACTGCATTAGCTCTTCCTGAGCCTTCTTTAGCTCAAAGGACCACATCAGTACGATGTCCCCGAGCTGTTGGATGAAAGTCACAGTCTATGCCAAGTTAGAGTATTAGATCAGTAAAAAGAAGCTGATGAAATAAATAATGGACTGAGATAAACACTTGAAGACTTACCCTTATGGAGGAGTGTCGACTGGCAGATATCATTGAAACCTCGTTGTCTCTGCCATAAAGAGCGAAGCTACGAGAAGGAATTTCGCATAGGAACCATGCTATCCCTTGGAGGAGTTTCGTGGCAAGCGGAGCAATCTTCCCTCATACTCTCCCCACGAGGACAGGCTTCAGTTTCTCGCGACTAGGAGGAGCAACAAGATCCTGCGGCTTGTCCTCGCGTAGGAGCTCAACAAGGAGTTTGAAGTCCTCACTGCCCTCGTCAATACATGCATTGTAGTACTCAAAAACTCGTTTATGCTTCTCGAAGTCTTCCCCATCATAGTGCTCCGGGAAGACTACCAATTGAGGTGCCCTGTCCGGAGGAGAGTCTGGCACCTTTGAAGGGGGGAAACCTCGAGGTCAATGACCTCACCATGAGCCATTGTCCTCAGGGTGAGGAACAGTGGAGAAGTTGCACGAGCTGCTAGGGCCACCGGGGCTGGAGGTGCAGCAGTCGAGGGCGTGGATGTCATGGTTGATGCCGCTGGGAGGTCTATTTGAGAGGGTCTCGACACCCTTTGATGCTTCGACCTGACCAATTCGAACAGGTCCATGCTTTCTGCACAAAGAAAACAAACTGGTTAAGTCTTCCAAAGGAAAGAAAGCAATAAAAACAAGAAAATCTACATGCAAGACTAAAAATAAAAATCTCCTCAAGAGCCCCACCACGATGAGGCTCCTTTGGGTGAAGGACGGAATCGGCGAACTCACGGATGACTCGACCCATCTCCTGTGTCAGATTGGTCTCGTACTGCCAAAACCAGATGGCGTGCATAGGCGTCATCTCGTCTAGAGGCACGAGACCTTGGGGATGTCTCCTCCTCCTTGGGTTTTGAATGAATACGTCGATGAGGTCATGGTAGTCTTGGTACTCCTCCTCAGACCAACGATGTCCCAAGATATTCCCACACTCGAGAAATGAGGCAAAAATAAAGATTGGTCGGAACTAGTTCCTTCACCTATGTGCTTGGCATAATAAATAATGATTGGGGATATACCTTGAGGCATGGAGGATGACTCGATCCCCGCCTGGAGCTCTGCCTCAAGCTCTTCATCTTCCTTCGCCTCCTTGGGGACCTTGATGGTGAGAATGCTCTCTGTATGCTCCTTACGAAGGTGTTGCGTATATTCGAATTACGCCTTAGCTGCCACATATTCTGTGTGGAGCCTCTCCTCGTGGCATGATTGCTTCGAGTCCCGAAAGCTAGTGAGGACCACCGGCCTTATACTCTGCCCCTCACATAGTAGCCCGTACTGCTGAAGGTGGGCATTAGTGACGAGGAAGGTGAGATCCAACTCCTTGCCGCGAAGGGTGTTCATTACCTTAAACCTTTCGTTGAAGGAATCAACGAAAGGTGTACGTCGGAAGGGACCTGAAATGAGATGTTTCAAGAGTAAAGATCAATTATGGATGGGACACTATTAGATGAAAAGACTCGAGGACAGAAGCACTTACCAACCCTAGCAAAGACCAGGAGCAGGGTTGGATTGGTCCTCGTTGGGAAACCACTTGCCCAGAAGAAGTGGTCCTTGTAGTCCTAAGTGTGGTTATCATTACCGCCCAGAGCTTTGTATCTCACCCTTGGGAATGTGCACTTCATCAGGATGTAGTACCCATTATGTCCCCCGTCCTCGGACACTTCCAGAAGTTGTAGACATACAATATCTCAGCTGGGGAAGGTGCGAGCTAGTTTTGTCTCCTGCACAAAACGTAGAGCCCAAACAACACTCGATATCCATTTGGGGTTAGCTGGAAATGAGCTATGCCGACGAACTTGAGGAAGTCGACATTAGTACTAGTGTAGAGGCAAGGTTGCACTAGCCTATAGATGAGAGGCACTACAGGGCCCGAGCCCGTGAATGCTCTCATGTGCCCTCTCGTCCTCTTGAGACAAGCGCACCAACATCTCACGGGTGTCCACCCCGTAGTGGGTAAGAATCTTCTCCAAGGCCCCCCCAGTGTTGGAGTTTGCTGGGGATCACCTCGACCTCGAATCCTAAGACAGTGTAGGGTTTGTCCGTTGGCATCGGACCCTCATTGGCTGCTTCCTCCCAGATGCCAACTTGAAGGGGTCTTATCACTGCCGGGGCGGGATCCTCTCGTACCATAAGGGCTTGACTGCTGCTAGCCACTCGCTTCCCTTTCTCGAGGTGTTGCCCAGCTTCTCGAGCCATCTGTAAAATCTTGGCGTCGAAGGCGAGAACCCTTGTTTGTGTAGTTGGTGGAGCTCCTTGGACATCTGAAACAACAAACCAAGTAATTAGCGCTTTGGCCCAAAGAAAGATGGGTCCAAACAAAAATCCCTAAGACTAAGACTCGGGGAGAAGAGAGGAAAGAATTTCTAAAGACTTAGTGTCCTCGGGGCCAAAGAGTCGGCACCGGAGAACACCACCGGAGATTATGAACACTGCTAGAATCTGAGAATTTTCTAGATTGGAGTCAAATGCCCAGAAATGCAAAAGTTTCCTAAGGTGTGAAGTAGGCCATTTTGACCACTTCCAACGTCAAATGTGCCTAAAAAGACCTATAAAAGGTCAAAATAGCCCCTCAAGTGCCACAAAAAGCATGTTCCTAAGCATGCACCTAAACTCTCAAATGAAACTCGAGGCAAACACGAAGCAAAACACAAAACCAACAAGTACTTACTCGAGATATAGTGTCGATAGGTGCTCAAACGAGTCCGGACTCTAAAGAATCGATTGTCGTTCACCCAAAAATAAGACGATTCTCGCCAACCGTCCAAAATTGCAGAGGAAACTGAGAAATGGTTGAAGGTCTGGGAAGCTTGACAAAAAAGATAGAGTTTTTTAAATTTTGAATTTCGAATGGTTGAAGTGCATACTGAGAGGCAGTTCTTGAGTTTTTATACTCATAGAACTTGGGGTGGAAGCAATCCCACCCAAACCGTCGGATTACCTATGACGTAGGTACTCAAGAACAATCCAACAACCAGGATCCAAAAGGCACAGATCGTGATCATTAGCATTGGAAAAGGACTCCTTAGGCAAGGGCTGAAGGGACGCCTAGGGTACAAATTGCATGTTTTGGGCCGTGGAGTTGATCCCTTATTAATTGCATGGATTGATTGGCCCAACAATAGGGAGTCAACACGTGGCGTGACTTTCCAGAGTGATGTCAGGGGAAGCCCAAACGTTTCCCCTCGAAGACCTTTTCGAATCGCTCCTCTCAGTCTAAGTCTTCACTGTCCAAGGACGAGTGAAGACTTGGAGGAAAATTTTGTCTGCATTTTCACCACCCAACACGTGATAATTATGTGTAATTAACGACAAGACAAGGTATGATGTTCTCAGAGTGTGAACTCCTCTAGGCACCTCGAATCGGCCAGACGCGGATGTCTCCAAGGGAGGCCACCCCCCGAGGTCCGTCCTTGAGGCCACCCCTCCAAGAGAGATCACGCCCCAAGGACCATTTTAGAGGTCCTTGTGCCTTCTTCAGTCAACTATCTTCCAAGTATGGGATTTTGTTCTCGGGACCTAGAAGAGCTGCCAGGTGTCAATCACTGCGAATGTGAGCCACCAAAAGATTTTCTGACAACCTTTTGGAGAGCCTCGACTAGTGGTGTCGAGTCGTACACTCGACAATCGACATTTCCCACTACGTCGTCTAACATGGAGAAAATGTGCAGCCGCACCCTGACACTGTTAGAGGCATGTTCCTAGTTGTTGACTGTGTTTTTAGCCAACGACGTGAGAACGTCAAAAACGAGAAACCTTCAAGAGAATTTAAACGACACAGACAGTTTTATCAAGAAAAGTAAATGACACACAAGATTTTTATAGTGGTTAAGCCCCAATCAGTCGGTAATAGCCTAATCCACTTAGAATTGTGATTATAGATCTGTACTCAAGATCAGATGGACTGAGCCAACTGAGTTTCTTCAATACAGATTGCAAAAATACAAGAATTCTATCAAATTCCATCACTTTCTCTCTCTAGAATACTCAGACCCAGATTTTCCCAAAAAGTCTCCAAAGAAGAAGAAGAAGCCCCTCTCTAATCCCATAAGCCCTCTATTTATAGGCTTAGGGTCATACATCTGGTATCCCCTAGAATCGAGATATTTTATTATATTTATTACATTTAAATTACAAAAAACATTCAAAATGTAACAAAACCCCCCATTTGTGGGAAGAATGAGAGATTCTCGCGTATCTTGTTGAAGCCATTTCTGGGAATCTTGACTTAGTCCTCCTCTAGCTAGTTGATCCACCTCACCTCCACTCTGGTCGATCATACACATGCTGGTCGGACATACACTTGCTGGTAGGACATGCAAGTGCTGGTCGGACATGTGCATGGTGGTAGGACATGCACTCCTCTCCTCTAGCATGCCATGTCTCTCCTCTAACATGGCACTCTCCTCTAGCATGCCATTTCTTTATTTGGACAACCATGCACTTGTTGGACATACGCATAAAGACCAAATTCTTGGGCTCTCCTTGGACCACACCCTTGGGGTCTCCTCGGACCACACCCTTGGGATCTCCTAGGATGCACTCTCCTTAGCTCTCCTAGGATGCACTCTCCTTAGCTTTCCTCGGACCACACCCTTGGAATCTCCTAGGATGCACTCTCCTTAGCTCTCCTAGGATGCACTCTCCTTAGCTCTCCTCGAACTAAGGTCCGAACACACCCTCCTTGGGTTCTCCTCGGACCAAGGTGGTCCGACCGGACCTCTTGGGGCTCTCCTCCTCGGACCAAGGTCCGAACACATGCTCCTTGGCTTCTCCTCGGACCAAGGTCCGACCCCATCTCTTAGACCCCTCGGAATAAGGTCCGACCGGACCTCTTGGGGCCTCTCAAGCAGTCCAAATTCTTCGTCAGTCTACCGAGTCACTTCATCACAACTCTGAGGAGTCAATGTATTTATTGACTATTAATATGTCTTTTACTGACCATGCACTGCCACTTGTCACCTTTATTGCCACGTCATTGATCTCCAATTTTTGGGGATAACACCAGTAAAGCTGGTAAATAACTTTTTGCAATGGGGCCCGTGCAATCCGTCTGGGTCATAGTCTCTATTTAATTCAACATTTTTTGTATTAATTCAGAATTAATACCCCAATAAGGGGGAAATTTGTATTAATAATACATGATTGACGTTATTGACCCCTGCCTGTATAAATAGGGTTGGAGTATTTTCTTGTAAAATGTCTGATTCTTAGAGAGAGAAACTTTGTAACTCAATGCAATATATACGCTGTCTGAGAACCACCATTGAAGCTTGCTTAAACAAGCTTCACACTTACTACATACCAGAGACTCGTGGACTAGGGCTCTTTTATAGCATAAACCATGTAAAATCCTTGTGTTTTTTTTCCATTATTTTCTTTAAACTCCCGGATTAGGTTAATAACGAAAAAGACACTAAATAAAATATGAATAAAAATATTACTTTCTAAAATAATACTATAAGCATGATTAAATTTAGAGTATATAATATAGTGCAATTTAACACAACAATAAATATTTTACTTTTAACATCGTTTGTCCATCAAATTATTTATGACACTATTATACGTACAACACACACTCACACAATCTCAAATTATTGGTCTATAAATTTTATAATATAAAAAATTGAGTAGTTGGGACTTGGGATTGACAAAATTTACACCCAAATTTTATCTCTCATGATTTGGAAAAGTTGCTCCATGCCATTATTGAAACTTGGAAGTCTGAAAAGTCAGATGAAGGATTGTAGTAATATTTAAGAATTAAGACTAGCTAGGAATTATTAATACTTTTTGACTCTTCACCTCGAATTATTTTGTTTTGTGAAAACTCTCCCAAAACTATGCCAAATATTGGGAATAACTCCTTATGTTATATTATGTCTTAAAGATTAACAAAAATGTGACGTGGCAACATATATTGCACAAATACCTCATAAATTATAATACACTTGTAAAAATCCCCCCCCCCCCCCCCCCCCACCCAATTATAATATTATTTATAAAAATTCTTCAAATTATAAGTTGTACAAAACTAAATAAAATATTTGATTAATTTGTATCATTATGAATTTTTAATTTTAAAAAACTTACAATATAAGTTGATGAGATGAAATGAATAAAAATTATTTTGTTATACGTATTATATATATATTTGATATTTTTAATAGTTTAGAGCATACTTTATTTTTAAAAAAAACAAAAAATAAAGTGGCATATATTTTTTTTTATTGTACAAGGAATGAATTATGATGAGAATTTTAAATATATAATAATATTATCAACTACTTTGTTTATATATATATGTTAAAATTAGTTTAATGTGATTACTAAAAAAAATATCAAAAAATTAGAAAAAAATTATTGATCGGAACCAATGCAACATTCTTTCTTGGGTTGGACGATTTTTATAAATTATATTATAATTTTTTATTTGGCAGGGTAATTTGGGGGGATTTTTTTGACATTGTATTATAATTGGAGAGTTATTATTTTTACACATTTTCATTAATCTTTTAGACGAAATGTGATAGAAGTAGTTATTCTTAACTTTTGGCATAGTTCGGCGGAATTTTCACAAAAAATTTAAAATTTAGTTTAGGTTGTAACAAGAGTCAAAGTATAGTCGGGAGAAAATAAGGCATTCCTATTTATATATGAGAGGAAGAATTATTTTCAATATCTCTAATTTAAGACAATAATTAAGTCAGTTTGTATGCATACAAATTATTTGTTTCTATGTATGTTGAGAGTCAAATTTCTTGTGGACCAATTACAGTCTTTGTGGCATTGTGGACAAAAGAAGAAGAAATTACATTTTATATGAGATTTTTAATAAAGTGTGCAAAAATATGGTTTTTTTTTTAAATTAATCTATGGTTTTTTTAAGAATTTTCACTTTTATGAGTTTATTTTCCCATATTTTTGTATAAAAGTTGTTTTATGCAATAATTTTACTTTTAATCAAGTTTTATTAATTTAGAATGGTATATTTGTAATTTGATTATTATTTTTTAGCTTATTTGTTTTTTATATATTATTAATTTTATATTAAATTTTCTTTGGTTGTTTTGTATTTTTTTTAATATGAATTGTGTTTAAAATTATTTTTTATTTATTATAAACATTTTTTCCTTTTATATAGATTGTACGTTTCTTTTTTTCAAATCCTAGTTAAGGTAACCAGTTACTTGATTGATTTTTGATAGTTACGTAAAAAAAATCCTAGAGCTAGGTTAAATAACATGTATCAGGAGGGGTAACCAGTTATCCTGAGAGGAGTAACTTTATGTCATAATAGGGGTAACCAGTTACCATAAGAAGGGTGACGAGTTTCTCATATTAAATATGAAAAGAAACATCAAATTTGAAGGAAAAAGAGGAAGAACACTTCATTAAAAAATGAAGAAGAAGTAACTATGATTTTAGTAACATAGGTAACCAGTTACCATAAAGAACCCAGAATTATACACACACATCAAAATGTGAAGCTAATCAGTTACCCCCAGAAATATACACACAAAGAACATGAAGGTAACCAGTTGCCCCCATAAATATACACACAAAGAACGAGAAGGTAACCAGTTACCACAGATCTGAAGATAGAAAAAAAAAAATCAGATCCACCCATTTTCCCTTCTCTCCCATCTTCTTCATATATTTTTTTTCTAGATTTAAATGTTCCTATCAGGGTAACTGGTTACCATTCACGTTTTTATATTTTTATTAGTTTTATTTCAAAAATTTGGTGTTCCAATAAGGGTTACAGTAAAAAGAAAATAATGAAAAAATTTATTTGAATTTTACATATAATAGAAAAAAACTATAATAAAATACTGAAATTATGTTTTTAGAAATTACCAAATTAATTAAACCATGTGAATTAATTAAAGTGCAGAATGGTAATTAAATGTTAAAACAAATTTCAGTTCTGTCGAGACAAAATCCGAACTTGTCACAAAAAAAAAAATGAACACAATAAAAAGACAATGCAAAACAATAAAGAACACAACGAATTTTTACAAGGTTCAGAAACCCTTTCGGATAACTTACTCCTTGGGGCCACGCCCAGAGAATAAAATCAATTAATAAAGAATAACAAGTACAAAATATTGACTTAAACAAAACAAGACTCCATCTTGAGATTTGCCACAACTTTGTTGTACTTCTCTTCACTAATCTGATTCTGATTAAAACGCTCAACCACTTGAACTCCCTTCAATGGCCAGCGAGTGCTTGCATCCTCCCGGCACAAGGCTTGTAAAAATATTCTCCCGAAGACTATAAAAGTTGTGTTCAAATTACAATGTGTATTCACCCATGAACGTAGTATAAACTCACCACAAAAAATAAACACTCATTTTTCTACAAGATCACGTGAATACTATGATCTTGAATACAAATAAGGAACTCTCACAAATATTACAATACACTCACAAATTATGCACCTAAGAGTTCACTTTTTTTCAATGCCTTTAGAGACCTATTTATAGAGTCAATTTCGTGCTCATAAAGGCTGAGAAACAATCTCCTAATAAAAACAAGAATATTTGAAGATATTCTTGATTGATGAATAATTTCCTTTTTTAGAAGATTACTGATCCGACATATAGGATTTAGGTGGGGGCAGCTAATACCTGTGTCGGATCAAAATTCTCAATATAGAAATAATAATTAATGATATCAAAGATTCAGTTTCCTGAATTTTATAATCTTGAGCTGCATGAAATTTTAAAGTCAAATATTCCAGAAACAGCTTTCAGTAAGTACTGAATATTTGCTTTAAATATACAAGATATATATTCCCTTTATAATCATATTGTGATAATATAAAGCTAAATCAGGAATGTAAATATTTTGAAAATCACAAGAAAGGGAAAGTGAATTCCGAAAATCACAATAAAAGGAAAACAAAAAATGATCTTTTAATTAAAAAGATATTTCTATAAAATATGCCAATTTTAGGATTTACAAATACAATAATGAAAGATAATAAATAAATAAAATAGTAAAATAATTATCCAATGTTAAAATATGTGTAAAAAAAGGAAAAAATGGATTGAGAAAAGAATAAGTACAAAAAATGAAGAAAAAAGAAGGAAAAAATATTACAAAAATATGAATGCGTATATGGTGAATGATATACTACTTGTACCTAACGGAATTATAACTATATTATGTTAATGTATAAGTTACTTGAGACTTAAATTTTATGCTCCATTTTTATATGTACCTACCATGTACTTAACTAATGAAAATTGTAAAATTATTTATTGGCTAAACTTTAATTTAGACAAAATATTTTAAAAAGTTTAAAGAAAATTAGTAGCATATCTCCATATTGATTCTCGGGTTAATTGTCAAATTATTCAGCTGATTTTCTAATGTGAAAATATCTTTAAGTGTGAATATATTTTTTACTTTATTTATCACAAATAATCCATATTTGGTAAAAATATATTTTGCAATTATCTTGAGATTATTTTAAGGGATTATGATTATTCTTGAATAAAGAAGATTATTCTAGAATAAAGAAGGTATCGAAAATGAACATGGTCAAAAGAAATGACCATGTTTGTTCTGCCAGATAAAACTGATTTTATTGCTGACTCATCAGTTTCCTTTTCTGTCGACACAGAATTCATCTGGCTGGCTGATCTCCTTAATCAAAGGAATTCGCAAATTGATTTCGAAGATACCAGAAAATGATGGCCTTGGACGATTTCCTTGCCTATAAATATCTTGCCAAGGCCTTTGGAATTTTCATCTCTTCCATTTTGAATATTTGTAAACATTACGTTATTTTGAAGAGTGTCTTTATTTGTAGAGATTAAGTTTGTTCACCCTAATCTTTATAAGAGTGCTGAGTGTACTTGTGGATATCTATCTAGTCCGTTGTAAACAGATAGTGTCTATTGTGAACGTGTTTATAAGGATCTTCGGGAGAGGATTCTATCTAAGTCTCACTTCGGGAGGAAGTGTGCACTCGCTATTCTTTGAAGGGAGTTCAAGAGAATCAGCATTTCATCAAATTAGATTCGTCGCAAAGAGTACAACAAGATTGCAGCATTAGTTTAAGAGGGAGTCTTATATTGTTTAAGTCAATGCTTTTGTACACGTTGTTTCTTTACTAATTGGTTTATTCTCTGGGCGTGACCCCAAGGAGTAGGTTATTAAAAAGGGTTTCTGAACCTTGTAAAAATTCAGTGTGTTCTTTATTGTTTTGCACTGTATATTTATTGTGTTCAGTTTCTGTCGTGACAAGTTCGGATTCTGTCCCGACAGAACTGCTATCTGTGTAAACAGTTAATTACCATTCCGCACTTTAATTAATTCACATGGTTTAATTAATTTGGTAATTACTAAAAACGGAATTTAAAAAAAGGACAACTTAATTAAAATGGTTTATATTTTTTTGGACCCCGTGTTTTTTCTAATTACCTGTGTTGGATCCTGTGTTTTAAAAAATTTATTTTTGGACCCTATATTTTGTAAGATGGTTCAAATAGACCCCTAAATTCAATTTTGATGAAGAAAAAATTGAATATAACAACATATTTTTTAAGCTGAATGATTTTATTTTTGTTCTAAATTGTTAGTTTGGTGAATTATTTGTGATTTCAGTTGAGAAAACTTTGACCAAAATCGGGTTTAGGGTTCTATTTGAACTATTTTACAGAACATAGGGTCCAAAAAGTAATTTGTCAAAACACAGGGTCTAAATAGGTAATGAGACAAAACACAGGGTCCAAAAAGTATAAACCCTAATTAAAATACTATATTTGTTTGTCTATTTATTATTTAAAGTGTCACTTTAAATATTTTTGTCTTATTTTTATTGGTTAGGGGACTTATAGGTATTAAAAAAAAATTGTAGAACTTCTAGCTAATGAAATTATAATTAATTTATATTATGTCTCCTTTAATAAGTAGAAATGAATTAAATTTATATATATTTATACGATAAAAAAATATAGAAAAATGAATGAGTCAATCATTTTGCAAACAATAAATTAGAAGCAAAATTGTGATTTTTTTCTTACTATTCAAATACACGAAGATGGGGAATAGGATATAATAAAATAAAATTATCAAAATCATTTTAATAGGATTAAGTTATTCCATACTAGGGGATCATTTGGGTTGTTGGATTTATTTGTTAAATATGTTCTTCAATTTTAAAAAAAATATGACATGATAATACTATCCAATCATATTCAATTAAATTATAATTTTCAAACATAACACTATTGTACGAGATAACATTTAGGGATGTTAAATGTTGAATGGGTGAGGACAAGAATATCACATCCTACCTTGACGGGGCCTATTTAATTTTTTTTTTTATGTATTTTATATATTTCACTTTTTGTTTTTAAGTACATTAGTAGTTTTTTAGTTGATTTTTTTTAATTTATTAATTGGGACAATATTTAGTATTTTAAATTATAAACATGATGTGATTTTTTTTATGTAATTTCCATTTTCACATTACTTATTTTTTTAAAAAATAAATGGTTATGTGTGGAGATTTCCTGACCCACCCAATATAAGGGGATGGTGGAGGGAATAGAGATTCGAATGGTAAATGGGATAGACAAGTGGGAGCACTCCTTACCAATTCTCTGCACGGTTGACATTCCTAGTAACACCAAATATAAATTGTTATTAGTTTTATCACATAATTCACTTTAGATAACAATATCACACATTAATATACCTACTTATAATTTGTCTAACTAGGTGTTGTCCTACATGGCAACTCACTTTTGTTTCATAACATTCTTCTTCACTATATTACCTTTAATTTCTCAAATTAGATCGGCCTATAAAATTGTCCATTCCTTGTAAAGTAGGCTAGTTCTGTTAGAGTTTATAATTGTTCGTCTCTATGAAAGATGTCAAATCTTATCCTTAGCAAACAACTTTTACATTTTTTATAAATTACAATTTAGAAGATCTTTTGGGTTCTAACACTACAAAAAAATGCGACTTTTATCAGCTTGTTTTTGCATCAGCAAAAATACATAAAACGTGTCAGCAAAGGTTAAAACCTCTTTGTCAGAGCCTTTTTGCACCAGTAATGACTGTTGGTATAATTTGACAGTAAAAGTGACTTTTCTCAGCGAAAATGAATCTTGTTGGCATTAAATCTTTTCATGAGTGAAAACCCGATTCAGGAATACTCCAATCCACCACAAAAATGTCCCGCAGTTGGAGTCAGCTTAGAACCCTTTGTTGGCACCAAATTGCGTAGACAAAGAACTCAATCTTTGCTCACACAAGATTTTATAGTAATTTTTCCCACACATTATTGTTGAAACAAATTTCTGCTAGTGTTATGTGTTGGCAAAATGATTTGTTGTTATGTTTGCCAACATGTAGATAGGCTGGCAAAAGTTATTTTATAATAATTTAATAATTTTTAATAAATAAATATATAATTATATTTTAAATAAAATTAACAAAAATTCAAAAATTAAATTGTTATATCAATACTAATTATAATATCACAACATTACATTAAATTTTTCTTTTTATTTTCAATAAGATATTTAAAATAAAAATAACAAATATTCAAAAATTAAATTGTTATATCAATACTAATTATAATATCACAACATTACATTAAATTTTCCATTTCTTTTTTATAAGATAAATTAAACATTCTTTTGAACTAACAAAACTTATACTAAATAAATAATTAAATTCTTCATACAAACTATCAAATAAAAAGATAAATTAAGAGCTGGTAGCAGAATTAATGATCGATGTCATTTGGGTGCTTTTTCGTTCGAAGAAGAAAATTGGCTTCATCCTGCATTGTCATTTATCAGTGGTGGAAGCATGTTAAATCTCGCTACGACGGTTTGCATTTTTTGACATGTTGCCACCATTTTAATTTTTTGAACAATTTTTATATTTTTTGAACCATTTTTGTATTAGAGCCTCCTCATAATTTAAATATCAAAATAAAGATTATCAATATCCAGACTAAGTTGTTAGGAAGACATACTTGAAGAAGGAGGTGCACACTTTCCCCAAATAGCCTAGAGCATATGCAACTACCCAAACCTTTTCGATAATGGGATCGAGGACCTACACATCAGTCATTATGTCGAAGTCCGAAAGCATTGAGCCTGATGGCGTATTACCTCCATAAGAAGTGTCAGACTCAGTTGCTGGCCTAGGTTTTAATGATCGCTTTTCACTCATCTCCCTTGATGACACTGGGAAGCTTGCCAGTATTCAGGTTAACTTAACAAAAAAAAAGAATTAGAACATAACAAATATTTATAAATTACTTGCAAAAAACTTAACAATTCTAATAATTTACCTTATTGTAAACATGACCCACAATATATTTAGACCCGTGGTCCTCCTTCGAGTTGAATTTTCTTTTTATTTTTCCAAATTTTGGGAAGATATTTTCTTAGAAAATTAAATAACACAACAAAATTACTAATTGATACAATGGATATTTGAAAGCTCCTCCCCCTCCCACACATACTCACACACCTAACCACTTAATATTTACTCATTTTTTTAATCAAATTTGATATTTTATATTAAAGAAGATTGTATTAGTTCTTTATCTTTTTAGGTTTTTTTGTGTTATAAAACTAAGGTATAAGAGTAAAGCTAACATGCAAAAAAAAAAAGTATATATATATAAGTATAAATTTATTTGGATTTAGACCCCACCAATGGAAACTACAAGAAAAATTAGTTTTGATAATATTGAAATTGGTTAAATATAATGGTTAAGTTGTTTACACAATGTGGTGCAAAACACTTAACGATTTTCACTTAAGTTGAAGTGAAAACATGAGATTTATAGTAGACATCTATAATTGACTTTTATGGGTCTAAAGTGATACAATGAGGTATCTAAGCATACCCAAAAAGTTTGGGAGCATTTGGAGCATTTTTAGGGTCTCTCTTGGGGTCTTTGGGCGGAGAGGGTCGTGTTGCATCTCCTCCTTGGAGCAGTATGGAAGCGGTGGCCCTCAGGAGAGACCAGAATGATTCTAGCTCCTGATCCTTTCTCATTAGATGACCCACTCACGTACAGTTTCCATAATTCTTGCATAGGCTCCCTTATAGGTTAGTCTTGAAAGCCAATGCATTCGACCACAAAATAAGATAGGGCTTGTCCTTTGATAGATGTTTGTGGTTTATACAAAATTTCAAATTGGCAGAGTTCGATGGTCCACTTTAGCAAATGTCTTGATGCTTCAGGATTTTGCAAAACTTGTCTTAAAGGCTAATCGGATAGGACATGTATTGCGTGGGATTGACAATAAGATCGTAGCTTCCTTGAAGCTAGGACCAAGTAGAACGCAAGTTTCTCAATTAATGAATATCGAGACTCAGCTCCCAGAAGCCTCTTGTTGATATAATAAGCTGGCTTCTGAGCTTGATCTTCCTCTAGAACTAGAACCGCACTGACCACATTTTCTGTCACAACCAGATAAAGGTATAAAGCCCCTCCACTAACAGGCTTTGATAGAATGAAGGGTTTAGCTAAATGTCTCTTCAGATCCTAAAACGCCTACTCGCATTCACTAGTACATTCAAATCTTTTGTTCCCTCTTAATAAGTTGTAGAAAGGGGGACATTTTGTCAGTGGACTTCAAGACAAAACGATTTAAGGCAGCGATTCGTCCAATTAGACTTTGGACCTCTTTCCACGACCTAGGAGATGACATGTCCAATAGGGATATGATTTTCTCTGGATTGGCTTTGTTGAGTCTAGTTTTGTCTTGCCTTTAAGTCATGATTTAGGTAGTTTTTATTAATCTTTTTAGTTGTTTAGTGCAGTATTATGCTTTGTTTTTGCTTGTTTACAAGTTTTATCTTTCAAATAAAGGAAAAGAGCAATTGGAGCAAAATGGTGAAAAAGATGACAAAAATCTAGCTTTTTGGTGTTGCTTCTATATTAGGATGGATCCTTGAGTCATTTAATGGCTTCGACGAATTTTGGACTAAAAATGTAAAAATTGGGAAAATTCTTCAGGGCCGCGACACTATAGTGCTGAGCCGCGGTCAGGTCCAAGGCAAAAAGATTGTTTTTTTAGGGTCTACGCTGGCCGCGGCGCAGGGATGAAGAACTGCGGTGTTGAAGGCTTTGTCTACCCACAAATTAAACCAGAGCCGCGGCGCTGGAAAAGGTTGGGTTGTAGCCCACGCGACGTCCACGTGAAGCCCAAATCGACACAAGTCGCGATACTTGAAGTGTTGGGCCGCATCCCGCATTGCTTCTGAAGAAAAAAAAAATTAGTTTTTAATCCTAATTTTGAAAGGAGAGATGGCAGACAAAAAAGAGGATGACAATGTGAAGTGGAGAACACATCGTAGAGCATCTCAATTCGTTCTAAATAGCTCATTTTCTATTTCCTTTCATTCTTATGTTTAGCTTAAGTGTTTTTGATAATTTTAGAATAATGTTGAACTAAATCTTTTATTAGGGTTTTTAATGGATTCACTTGAACTCCTATTATGAGATAATGCAGTGTTAATCTTCTTCTTCATCTATTGAGTTTGTTTCAATCTATGTTTATTGCATGAAATATGATTGACCATCGAAATTTTGAAAGGTCAGATTTAAACAAGCTTTGATTGAATCAACACAAATTTAATCTAGAATGAAAGTATTAAGATTATTTGTGTAGCATCTAGGTTGTGTATTCATTGCCTCCTAATTTTTGAATTTATCATAGAAATATAGAAAATTCGCACTTAGGTTGAGTTTTATAATTCCTAATCCGATTATAAAAAGCATTTTTCAAACTTGCTAGTTTAATAAGAAGAATAATTGTTAATATTGTGTTAGTGATTGGTAGGAGGGAGAGTTGATGAAATTAAAGTCCTTAATTGTTTTATCTCTTGAAATTTATTCTTGTTTATTCCTTTACTAGTTTGCATTATTTTAAATAGTGTTATTTTAATTATCAAAGTACAAAACCAATTTTCGTTAGCCAAATAGAAACCAAGAATTAATAATTTGGTAATTGATAATTCAGTCCTTGTGGGACGATACTTGGTCTTACCAAGAAATTTATTACAAATTGCGATTGTGTATACTTGCATAGTATAAAATCTGCAACAAGATTTTGGCGTCGTTGCCGGGGACTGAAAATTATCAATATCAAAGTAATTAATTTTATTTCTAATTTTGTTGTTCTTTTAACTGTTTCTAACTTGTTTTGCTTGCATTCTTGACCATTTTTCATATCGTTCTGTTATATGGGTAGTAGAAGAGGAGCAGATAGCCTTGTTCCTATTAATCCTTAGATTGAGAAAACGTGCAGGCATAATCGTACAAGCAAGACAGCTACTGGTGTGCCAGATGGGTTTAATGGAGGGGTGCCAAAATTGGTGCAAGGACAAGCTCAGAATCCCGTTGTGAGAAGCTTGCGGGATTATGCACTCCCAACTGTTACGGGAGTGCAAACATGTATAAGACCACCGACTATGAAGGCTAATAACTTTGAGAATAAGTCGACAATTTTACAAATGGTGGAATCTGTAACGCCCTACTTCCTTAGAGCCGTTACTAAGTGAGTTTGAAACGTGCTAATCACTCGCTAATCGAGGTTTTAGGTTAAAATGTGTAGTTAATTAAAATGTAACTTGTTTAAATAAGATTTTGGTAATAAAATCCATCCGAGCCTTAACAATTGGGTTCCCAAGCCAAAAACCCACAAAACAGCCAACACCTTGAACCAAGGCCACGGCCCAACCCCCTTAAGAGCCCCAGCATGCCTCAAAACAGAGGCAAATTGCCTCCTTGGAAGGAGACATGGACCGCGACATGCTTAGCCAAGCATCGCGGCGCGCCTCAAGAACAGAGGCCTCCCCAGGCCTCACGCGCACACGGGCTGCGACATGCCCCTCCTACGGCCGTGGCTCGACCTGCAAACCCAGAAAACCAGCCTTTCTTTCAAGTTCTTCCCCGAGCTTAACCCCATTTCTCATACCCCAAACTTCAACCAACCCCAGAATTAAGTCTAGAATACATATCCATATGGCCTAAACATCCCAATAAGCTTATAAACTAATTCTTACACCCATTACACATACAAAACCAATCTTGAGAACCAATCCATGCATACCTAAGTTCTAGTAGTCAAACCAGCAAAATTTTAGCTTGTTCATCAAGTTTAAAAGCTTACCTTTGAGCTTGATTAAATCCCTGAATTACTCCTCTAAGTTCCAGCTTCTAGCCCCCAAAGTACAGCTTTGAATTTCTCCCTTGATCCCAAAGAAAATCAGCTTCCTTCTCCCTTCTTCCCCTAGCTTCTGTTTTTCCTTTAGAGGTTTCAAAGACAATTAAGATATATGCCTAAGTGAGGAAAACGTGGATGACTTCTCCTCAGCCAAGTTTATCCATCCTCAAAGCCAAATTACCCTTTTTTTTCCCCACAAACCTATCCTCAACCCTTAAGTAACCCCAAGGGCAATTTAGTCATTTCCCAAACCCCGTTAAGTCCCCGAGGGCAACATAGTAAATTTAACCAGTATTCCCTCCTAAACATTCTAACCTCAAATATATCTCCAAATATTTATTTTTATAACCCTATAACCCCATAAAACGTCTAATGCCCGAAATACCTCCCGACTCGCCCCGAGTCATGTATTCGACCCCATTGTGACTTTCTAGCCAAACATCTACGTAGGAGTGTCTCGGATCGTGCAACACAGATATATCATAAATATATCACAATTATCACATTTATGCCCTCAACGGGCTAAAATTACAAACATGCCCCTAATAACCAAATGGGGCCCACATGCATATTTAATTCACCTAAACATGCATCTCTAATCACATACTCATAAAAATTCACATATTATAATAATAAATCACTTATTTCCCTCCAGAAACGCTAATCAAGGCCCTAAGGCTTATTAGCAAATTTGGGTCGTTACACTATCCACCATGCAATTTGGTGGCTCACCTTCAGAAGACCCTCACATGCATTAAGCTAACTTTCTAGAGCTATGTGATACTTTCAAGTACAACAGTGTCAGTGATGTTGCAATCAGGTTAAGACTCTTTCCATTTTCACTGAGGGAGAGAGATAAGAGATGGTTGAACTCTCTTCAGGAAAATTCATTCATAACTTGGCAAGACCTAACTCAAAAATTTCTTGCTAAATTATTTCCTCCATCAAAATCTGCTAAGTTAAGGGGAGAACAGAATAATTTTTACCGACTTGATGGAAAGTCTTTATATGATGCCTGGGAGAGGTTTAAGGAGTTGCAGAGGAGGTGTCCACACCACGGAATTGAATAGTGGATGTTAGTCCACAAATTCTACAATGGGTTGTGTGGTACTACTCGTACGATAAATGATGTTGTTGTTGGTGGGGCTTTTAAGAGCAAAAGTGCTAATGAGGCTTATGAGTTACTAGAAGATATGGCTACAAACAACCACCAATGGTCTGATGAAAGGTCAACAAGTGTCAAAAAGGGGGCTGGAGTTCATGAATTAGATGTCATCACTCCTTTAACTGCTCAATTTGCTTCTTTGACAAAACAATTGCAGCATAATATTTTTTTCGCCATGCAAGTGTGTTGTGAAATGTGTGGGGGTCCACATACTTTTGATCAGTGCACATCTAGGGATCCCAACAATATCCTATGGACCAAGCTCAGGTTCAAGTAGTGGGAAATTTTCAGAGGCCTTACAACAATCCATTCTCCAACACTTACAACCTTGGTTGGAGGAATCACCCCAATTTCTCATGGAGAAACAACCAAGGACAATAGTCACAGTTTCAAGGCCAATACCAGCAGAATATGCCACATCAGTCCATGAATCAAGCTTCATCCTCTCAACAACCTAGGCCACAAGTTCCACAAGAGAAGCCCAATGAATTGCAAGCAACTTTGTCGACTCTCACTAATACTAAGACTTAGTTTATGACTGAGACAGGATCTTCCATTCAAAATTTAGAGACACAAATGGGGCAGTTAGCAAGCATGTTGAATAATAGGCCCTAGGGGAACTTGCCTAGCAATACTGTGGTGAACCCCAAGGAACAATGTTTGGCCATCACTTTGAGAAGTGGTAAGCAAGTTGAGCAATCTGTACCCTAGTCATCTAGTTTCGAGAGAGAGAAGGTTACTGAAGACCATCCCGCTACAGAAAAGGCACCACCAGTTATTATTGTTGATTCCCAGTCAAAATCCCATATCCTCAAAGATTTAGGAAAAACTCTCTTAATTAACATTTTTCCAAGTTTTTAGAGGTTTTCAAGAAGTTTCACATCAACATTCCCTTTGCCAAGGCCTTAGAGAAAATGTCGAGTTACCTAAAGTATGAAGGAGATCCTCTCGAAGAAGAGGAAGATGGAAGACTACGAGACTGTGGCTTTAACCGAAGAGTGCAGTGCACTTCTACAAAGAAAACTGCCCCAAAAGCTGAGAGATCCTGAGAGTTTTACTATTCCATGCACTATAGGGAATTTCGAGTGTAAACAAGCTTTATGTGTGATGCCCTCATCTGTGTTTCAGAGGCTTGGTTTGGCTGAGGCTAGGCCTACAACAGTCACTCTACAGTTGGTAGACCATTCAGTGAAGCATCCACGGGGTATTATTGAAGATGTGTTGGTGAAAGTGAATAAATACATTTTTCCTATTGACTTTATTGTTCTTGACATGGAAGAGGATGCAAATGTGCCTATAATTCTTGGGAGACCATTCTTAGCCACTGGGCAAGCACTTATTGATGTTCAGAAGGGTGAGTTGAGACTCAGAGTTCAGGGCGAAGAGGTAGTTTTCAACGTGTTCAAAGCAATGTTGTATCCTAGAGCAAGTGATAGTTGCTTTTCTATTGATGTGATCGAGGGGAGTGTTTTTGAGAAGAACTTGAGTACTAATGCTCTTGAGGTGGCACTGACACAATGTGAGGAAGAAGAAGAGAGTGATGATGTTGAGCTGATGGAGTATGTTAGATGGGTGAAGTCGTATGGTCCATTTTATAGAAAGAAATATGAAGAGTTGGGACAAGTTCTTGAAAGACCTTTGCCCTCTATAGAAAAACCACCAGTGCTAGAATTGAAGACATTGCCAGATCATCTTCGCTACATTTATCTGGGTGAGAATGAGACTTTACCGGTGATTGTTTTTGCTTCTTTGTCTCATGTTGAAGTAGAGAAATTGTTGAGAGTCTTGAGGGCTCACAAGCTGACCATTGGGCGGACATTGGCAGATATTAGTGGGATAAGCCCTTCTATAGTGATGCATAAGATCTACCTGGAAGATGAGAGCAAACCTTCAATTGAAGCTCAGAGGAGGTTGAAACCCACTATGAAAGAGGTGGTTAGATGCTGGTGTGGTGTACCCCATTTCTGTTAGTGCACGAGTGAGCCCAGTGTAAGTAGTGCCAAAGAATGGTGGTATGATTATGGTAAATAATGAGAAGAATGAATTGATTCCATCTAGAACGGTGAGGGGATGGAGAATTTGCATTGATTACCGCAAGTTGAATAAGGCAACAAGGAGATACCATTTTCCCTTGCCTTTCCTGGATCAAATGCTTGACAGACTAGCGGGCCATAGCTACTACTACTTCTTGGATGGCAATTAGGGTACCATCAAATCGCCATTGCACTAGAAGACCAAGAGAAGACCACATTTACTTGTTCTTATGGTACGTTTTCCTTCCAAAGAATGCCATTTGGGCTTTGTAACACCTCTGCTACCTTCCAAGGGTGTATGATGGCCATTTTCTCTAACATGGTGAGAGAACTATTGAGATCTTTATGGATGACTTTTTAGTTTTTGGGTCATCTTTTGATGACTGTTTGAAGCATCTGGAAGCAGTTTTGCAACGGTGTGAAGAGTCCAATCTAGTTCTAAACTGGGAGAAGTGTCATTTTATGGTAATAGAGGGTATTGTTCTTGGCCACAAGATTTCTAGTAGAGGCATTGAGGTGGACTAAGCTAAAATCTCCACTATTGAGAATTTACCACCTCCTGTGTTAGTTAAAGGGGTTCAAAGTTTTCTTGGGCATGCTAGGTTTTAAAAATGGTTTATTAAAGACTTTTGAAGATTTCTAAGCCTCTTTCCACCTTGTTGATGAACGTTGTTACCTTTGACTTTAACAAAGAGTGCCTAAACGCTTTTAAGGTACTTAAGGAGAAGTTAATCTCAGCACCAATAGTTATTGCACCGAATTGGGATCTTCCATTTCAATTGATGTGTGGCGCAAGTGATTATGCAGTGGGGACAGTTTTGGGCCAACATATTGAGAAGGAATTTTGATCTATTTATTATGCTAGAAGGACTCCCAATGATGCACAATTAAACTATGCCACAACAGAGAAGGAGCTCCTCGCTATAGTATATCCATTTGACAAATGTAGACCGTACCTCATTGGCAACAAAGTAATAGTGTACACCGACCATTAAACTATCAAGTACTTGATGACCAAGAAAGATGCAAAACCCCACCTCATTAGATGGGTCTTACTGTTGCAAGAGTTTGATACGGAGATCCGTGATAAGAATGGCACAAAAAATTTGGTAGCAGATCATTTGTCAAGACTTGAGGTGGAAGATAGTCAAAATGCCAAGGATGTAGAAATAAATGATCATTTTCCCAATGAGCAATTGTTTGGGGTATGTGATAGCTTGATAGTGGCTTGATATGCTGACTATTTTAATTTCTTGGTAGCAAAAGTTGTGCCTCCTGAGATGTCAAGGCAACAGTTGAAGAAATTCGACTATGATGTGAAGCTCTATTATTGGGAGGAGTCTATTCTTTATATGCATTGTGTTGATCAAGTCATTCGTCGTTGTGTGCCTGATGATGAAATGCACTAAATTCTCACACATTGTCACACTTTATAATAGGCGTGCACACGGGTCAAATTTTCGTGTGCATCGGGTTTGGGTTTTGGGTGGAGAAAAATTGTACCGAATCCAGTCCGAAAATTTTGGGTTTGTTCGAGTTTCAAGTTTGTTTGGGTTTTGGGTTTCAAGTTTGTTCGGGTTTTGGGTTTGTTCAGGCGGAGTTTCGGGTTGGGTTGGGCCTATTGGGTTTTGGGCCGAAAAGCCCAAATTTTCAAATATACCACCTTTTTACACCTTTTTTTTATTTTTAAAGTTTGTGTTTTACAAATTGGGTCTTGATAAGAATTTTGAAAAAAATATAATGTCAAAAGTCCAAAAACACATAAAATACAAACAAAGTCCAAATTACAAATTACAAACATAAAAAATGTCAAAAGTCCCAAAATACAACCATAAACAAACATATAGTTCATAAACTAAAGTACATAACTAGTTAACTACAACCATGATTAAGTCCATAAGTCTACAACCATAAACATAAAGTCCATGAAAATTCAAAATACAAAGAAAGTCCATGACCACTCATTCCTTCCTTTCTTTCCTTCCTTTGAAAATTCAAATAAAAAAAATTATTAAAGAAAAGAAATCAAGGATAATAAATAACAACATACTAAGTAACAATAAGGCACGAATAAATTCTTACAAGCAATTCTTTCAATTCGTAGATTGTTGTGCAGTTGTTGAGGCTAAAGATTGAAAATTGACAGAGGATGAGCTGGCCCAGCACTTGTAGGATCATTGGTCATCTCTACAAATATTATTAATATAAATGATAAATATTAGCTAATAAAACATTCACACACTTAAAATAAATATTTAGAAGTTATAAGTTGCAAGTAAGACCATGAAAATCCAAATAAAATGTAATATACTACCTAAATCAAGATACTCTGATGTTTGAAGCGCTTCTTTGTCATCCATATAGTCTCGAACAATGATGGGTTTATGTGATCTTCTCCACCAATTATTGAGATAAATTAATGCTTCAGCCATCCCTGGGCTTAGTGAGCTTCTAAAAGGATCTAAAACTTGACCTCCTATAGAAAATCCAGCCTCAGAAGCAACAGTGGTAACTGGTATAGCTAACACATCACGAGGCATGAGTGATAAGATATTGTACTTGCACCCACTACAAGCCCACCATCACAGAACATGAAAATTCTCACTTGGTCACTCAGGTTCCTCTTCCAAATATTTATCGACCACATTTTTTGTCATTCCATCATCCTTCTCCAATCTCCGTGCCACAAACTCATCATGCAAATTACGTGACTTCTTGGCACTAGGTCGACCACTAACAGGTATGACGAATGTGGATGAAGCACTAACAATAGACTGAGACTGTAGCTGAGTCATTGATGTCGATGGATGAAGACTTGATGTTGTCTCATTATATTGATAAAACATTTCCCGTATTATTTTCTCTACCCTTTTCACCATCTCTTTGCACGTCTTCTCATCATAAGTAGCACAAAAGCAATGACTGAGATACTCAAGCTTGTATCTTGGGTCAAGGACCAAGGAAATTAGAAGTGCCTCATTGCAATTATCAAGATTTCCCCAATACTTGTCATACTTTAGTTTCATGATAGTTTCCATTGTCCTCAATAACTCATTCTCATCATCGTCAACTGCTAAGTCATACAGCTCTTGTTGCATATTGCAAATCTCAATGAAGTACTTATTAGCAGTAACATAAGTAGACCCACTAAATTTTAATGTTATTTCGTAAAAAGTCTCCAAAAACCTCAAAAACACTAGAGCATTATCCCAATCAATATCAGTGGGGGGTCCCTCCTTTGGTTTTCCATCTTTGTCAACCTCATCAAAATATTTCATATAATTAGCATCTGTTTGCATCCTGTCAAATGCCTTCCGAAATTTCATTGCACAATTAAGCATTAGATATGTGGAGTTCCACCTTGTTGGGACATCTAAACACAGAAGTCCTTTACATTCAATCCTTACCTGCATCACACACTCCTTAAAAAAATTTAGCCTAGAAGGAGAAGACCTAACGAACCTCACAACATTTCTAATTGCTGCAATTGACCCATGTTTTTCCTTCAACCCTTCGGTGAAAATTAGGTTCACTATATGAGCGCAACACCTCATATGTAAAAACTTTCCAACCAAAATTAGTCCCTTCTCTTTCTCCTTGAATTTCCTCCTCAAGTATCTAATGGCAACATCATTATAAGAAACATTGTCTACCATAATGGTAAACAACTTAGAGATGCCCCATTCTAAAAGGCATAACTCGATCTCATTGCCAATGGTTTCTCCTTTATGATCTACCACTTGGCAAAAATTGATAATTCTTTTCTGATACTCCCAAGCATTATCAATTCAATGAGCAGTGATGACCGTGTAATTCAAATTTTGAATGGAAGTCCAAGTATCAGTAGTATTCGATATCCTCTCACGGCTCAAAATATTTTTCAATGTCACATTCTCCTCCTTATATAACTTCAATACATCTCCACCAACAGTCATTCGAGAAGGGATCTCAAACCTAGGTTGGAGTGTTTTGACAAATCTTTTGAACCCTTCACCCTCGACATGTCTAAATGGCAACTCATCCAACACAATATATTGTGTGAGGGCTACCCTACAAGCTTCTTTGTTATAAGCTACCGCTTTTCCCCCTCTTTCCCTCCCTTTACATGCTGAAAGCTTAAAGTCTTTTGTTTCTGCTCATCAATCTTAAACGGACTTTGCTCGCATACTTTCTTAAAATGTTCCACAAATGACTAGTCCCATATCTTCTAGTGTCACACAAGAAGTCAGACCCACAATAATTACTTATACACTTGGGGGGAGGAGACTCTTCGTTAGGATTTTTCGAGGGTGGAGGATGATCTTCCTTAGTAAAATGATCCCAAACAGATTACCTTTTTCCCTTTGTTTTCCCAGTACTAGCACTAGGGATGGGAGGTCTACCCCTCTTTCTTGCCCTAGTTTTTCTACCATTTTCATTAGGAGTGGGAGGAGCAGGGTTTTCAGTCTGAGTGAGAGGTTTTTGATCTTGATCATCTATCGGGGGAAGAGTTTCATCTACCTCATCAATATCCATTTCCTAATACAACATATTTAAGAAAAAACTAATCAATAGAGCATCACACAAGCCTATAATCCACCACAACAGAGTATCACACAAGCCTATAATCCAATACAACAGAGCAGCACACAAGCCTATAATCCACTACAACAGAGTAGCACACAAGCCTATAAGCCACTACAACAGAGTAGCACACACAAACCTAATACCCACTACAACAGGGAGCACACATTCAGATAAGCCTATATATTTATATTATAATCTAATATAACAAAGATAATATATTTACCTCAAGTTTCAAAGTAGAAACACTGACTTTACTTTATACTAGTATGATTTCGCTCCAATCTGTAAATCAACAACAACAAAAAATAATTGTCAATTTCTCAATAACTTTTAGGAAAATTTGTAACAAAATTAAGATCAAACTCTAAAAAATAGACATGAATTGTCAACCTAATTTAATATTAACAAACAAATATACATGAATTGGATATCACAAAAAAGAATATTAGTATGATCAATTATGTAATGTTGATTAACATTTTAAAGAATAACATATTAATATAATTGTATAATAAATCACATAAAAAATATTAGGAAAACACATAAAAAAAGCTATGTCCTCAACACATATTAATACCATTCACAATTGTATAATAAATAAAAAAATATAAGGGAAATTTGAGTTTTTATGCTTAATGAGGGGTTATAAATCAAAAAAATGCTAGGCATTTAAATCATTTTAAAAAAATGCTAATTCTTTTGACAATACCCAAAAATACCCCTCTCATAATTTTTCTCATCCCTTTCCCTTCTCTCTTCTCTCTCTCTCCCTCAACACATTCCTCTCAACTCTCTCTCTAGAAAAAAAATTAATGGGTAAGGTAAAACATCATAAAAATCAATGTAACAACAAGTATTCCTCATTTAAGACACTAAAATACTACATTTCGAACAGATCTGGGCATGATTTTTGGGATTTTATTGCGATTTTTTTTTCAGATCTGAAACTTTGAAATCTGCAGAAAATCGACGTGGTTCGATAGTGCTCGATGCCAGCTCGATCGGGCCTTCAAAATCAAGATTTTCATGAAAAAATCGATGTTGCTCGATGGTGGTTCGATGGTGTTCAATGCAATTCTTGCAAGATACGTAATTTTTCACTCGGGTATCCGTTTGGGGTGATTTTTTTTTTATTTTGGATATTTTTTCAAGATCTACACGTTTGAAATATGTATATACACATTTGGGAAATGTAAATCTTGAAAAGAAAAAAAAACAAATGCAAAACATACCTCATGTTCAAGATATGTTTTGGTATGTTTTCAAGTTCTAAACTGTGAAAATGTGTATGTAAACATCTAAAACGTGTAGATCTAAAAAAAATATCCAAAATAAAAAAAAAATCTCAAAGCCACTCGAGGTAAGGCAAAAAAACCAAAGTCTAGTCATATTGAGTCCTATCGAGGCCTATCGATTCCTATCGAGGTGGATCCTAAAAATCCCAAAGCCGTGTATCGAGTCTTATCGAGTCCTATCGATTCATATCGAGGTATGTTCTAAAATTCCCAAAGCCTTGTATCATCGAGTCCTATCGAAGCCTATCGATTCCTATCGAGGTGGGTCCTAAAAATCCCAAAGTCGTGTCTCATCGAGTCTTATCGAGTCCTATCGATTCATATCGAGATAGGTTCTAAAATTTCCAAAGCCTTGTATCATCGAGTCCCATCGATTCCTATCGATTTCTATCGAGGCCTATCGAGGCACAGTCTAATCCATTCCTCATCCTATACTATCGAGTCCTATCGATTTCTATCGAGTTTCATGAAAATATCGAAAAAAACCTAGATTTCTTCATTGCCAGCCCCGATCTATCCTATGAACAAAAATCAACAAAAAAAACCAGGCACATAAACATATTGCAGATTAAAAACGAAATCCCTCACCTTCGCTTTCTTTGAGGTTGTTTCCTAAAAATTTGGTCGGCTTGCTCGATGTTTTCTCCTTCCCCTTCTCCGATCGTCACCCTTTGGGAGCCCTTGTTCGTGGTCGTGGAAGACAATGAAGGTTGGGTTCTACGGATTCAATCGAGGCCTATCAATTTCAAAGTTTGCTTGGTTCGGGTATTTTGGGAGAGAATATGGAGAGTTTGAGAAAATTATGTCAGGGGTATTTTGGGTAGTAACGACATTAGTAGCACCAAAACGAGAGGCTTATAAGGATATGGTATTTTTCAAACGGAGTGTCACTTATTGCATTAAAACTCAAATTTCCCTAGGGGAATGACTCACACCCGTCATTTTCAATTAATAAAACTAAATACTCTGAATTAATGGTACAACTGAATGTACCTGCTTGAAAATTATATATAGCTTCCTGGCCCACATTTAATTAATAAATTGAAGCAAAACTTGTGATAACCGGTTTTACTAACTTGTTGGACTTTTTTTTATTAAATAATTAGTTTGAAAAGGGGTTAAATATGTCATTACATATTGTATTTAATATTTTATTATATCCTGAAGGGCTTAAAATGTAATTTCAATTGTCTTACTATGCATGAATATTTAGCAACTTAGATTAGCATTGCACAATAATTACATGACATCGCACAAATGTTTAAATTGTTTTACACAATTGTTGTATTAGGTTTCACATTATTTTGACTATTCGTTTTGGTTACTACAATACGTGACAAGAAATGATTGATTAGTTTTTTGACTTTGTAAGAAGTTTGTTAACCATTTCTTCATGTTTTTTTTGTAATTTTTTAAATTTAATTCGTAAATCAAATAATTAAAAAAGATATATTCATGTATTTAAGGATTATATATTAGGGCAAACTATTTTTGGGCATTAAAATTTCATTAATATTGGTAGGAATAAATTAGCAAGTGAAATTCTTGAGTTAATAGTTATATTTTCAAAAAATACTAAAAATGGACATTTTTACACTTAATATGCCTAATGTGACATTTCGCTAACTTAAGAATGTTACAAATATTAAGTTAGGTTCCTAAATTTATTAAGTTATATTTATTTTAAATATCATGTCACTTACACCTATGTTGACCAATTCATTTAAGTAGTGGTGTGGTAAAACTAAATAGATAAAATACCACTCTTTTCCTAAGTGTGCATTGTTATGAATAAAAAAAGAGTAAAAATAAGTGGTAATTAGGCGCAATTGCATCTTCATGATCGGCCTTAATATTTCATGCAGCCACTCAGGAACCTTACTAATGAGGAAACAACATCATTTAAACTCATAAATCGCAACCTACAAGTAAATCTCTCACAAATTTAAAACTAATTTGGTAACCATCCACTAATTAGGTTACTAGGTGTGCTATTGGGAATATTTGACTATATATGTCTAGTGTTACTAATAGTACTAACATCTCCTAATATCTCACTTAGTTCCACGAGAGCCTTACCAATGAGGAGACCACATCATTTTTACTTCACTTTGCAACCTCCAAGCTAATCCCTTACTATTTGAAAATTAATTTGGCAATTATTTACTAGGTGTGATGTTGGGAACACTTGACTATGTGTAGTGTCACTACTTTCACTACCAATGAGGAAACCACATCATTTGTACTCACAAATCGCAACCTCCAAGATAATATCTCACAATTTAAGGACCTATTTGGTAACCATCCACTAATTAGGTTATTAGGTATAATATTGCGAACATTTGATTGTGTCTAGTTTCACTAATTGTACTAACATCCCCTAATATTTTGCTTAGTCACTTAGAAAGCTCTACTAATGAGAAAACCACATCATTTGAATTCACAAATCGTAAACTTCAACCTAACCGCTTTTGACATCCCAAAATTTCTATTAAGGCTTAGTGCCTTGATTAGCGTGCCGAGAGGGCACATGGGGTGATTACATGGTAATTAATTAAATAAATATGTGATTATATGAATTATATGAGTTATATCATGATATGACTTTTTATGCATGTTTAAGTGTATTAAATGTGCTTATAAGTCCATTAATGTTAAAATGACATTTTCATAATTTTGACCCACTGAGGGTATATCTATAATTATATGTGCTTTGTGAGTGGGACCACATTATTATGTGGATATATTTGAGATGTATGGCACGAGGCGATTCTAGTGGGCAATTTGGCGGAAAAGTCACATCAGGGATTAATACCTGACTCGATGTGAGCCTAGGAGTATTTTAGTAATTTGAGAAATTACCGAGACTTATCAGGTAATGGGAGTTAATTTGGTGAGTTTTGGGTTTAATGGATTTAATTGGGAACCTTAAGCATAATTTGAGGTTAGCGTGGAAATTTTGGGAAAAAGACTAAAATACCCTTGAGTGAGCTTTGAGGATAAGCTTATGGTAAAGGGTAAATGGGTCTTTTGGCCATGTAGTAGATAGTTGAACCAAGGCTGAGTCATATGTTGAGTACCCCTCCCTAATACACGTTATCTCTCTCTAGTTCACTTGGTTCCCTTTCTCTTGGGGTTTTGGTCACACCTTAGGCTTATTGAAGTTGTGATCCTTGGTGGTGGATTCAAGGGTGAGAAGAACTCTAGGAAGGGAGTTGGCAGCAAGTAAGGGCCCCTTCAACTTGCTAGTTTCAGATTCTCCATAGACGTAAGAAGTTTAAACTTGCTTAACTTCTTGTTCTTGAGTTCTTGAGGTAGAAATCTTTAAGTTGGGTCTAAATTTGTGGTTGGATTGGAGATTTTGTGAAGTATTATACGTTTAAGTATGTTCTTTGAGGTTTAGTTCTGCTTTGTGGTGTTCTGGTGGCTGGATTCTTGGGGTTTGGGTCGGATTGGAAAGTTTTGGTTCTGGTTGATGAACCCTGTTTTGCTGCTTAGGATGGCTAGTTCGTATTTTCACTACTAGAAATATAGGCTTTTACGTTAGTTTTTATACTCAGCATATGAAAAAACTAAAGCAAAAGCCTTATTAAACTCTTTTACTTCACTTTTGGATTTGGCGCTAAAAAAAAATTGGATACTACTTCACTTTCCTAAAAAACGAAGTTAAAAATTCAATGGAAAGAGGGCCATGTTTGGTTGCACAGGCCCATAACTTCGGTTTGGAGAGAATAAGGTTGTATAAAAAGGGTCAATCCAAACGCGCCCCTTATTAGTTTTTAGGCACTTTCTACTGCTGTTTTTATGTAAAAACCGAAGTGGAAAGTAGGCTTTCTACTTCGGTTCTTACATAAAATCACAGTAGAAAGTGCTCAACCATGCATGCTACACTACTCTTAAATCCCTACTACTGCGGTTTTTAGATAAGAACCAAAGTAGAAAGCTTTCTACTTTGATTATTATTTAAAAACCGTTGTAGAAGGGTTTTAAAACCCTTTCTTCCACCCTCACAGCCCATAATCCCTTCTGTTCCCTCTGTGCAAACTGAGAGATCCATTGACGCCAACCGTATGGCACAAACATTTTCTTGAATCAAACCCTCTTTTTTTCATCATTTCTTACAATTTTCCTTCATTATAAACTGAAATATAGCCTAGAAATCCTTCTATTTTGGTTTTTTAGAGGAAAAAAATACATTTGGCTGTGGGTATTATTTCTCATGGGTTCTTGGTGTTTCTTGCCGGATTTTGACTGGATTTTTGTCATTGTAAGGTGTTTTTGAGCTTCAAAACATGTATGGATTACTAAATCATTTTTTTGATGATAATATTTTATTTTTCTATGTTTTTTTCAATTTTTTTTTTCTCATATTTTGTATTGAAGGTGTATAGGTGTTTGAGTTTCAAAATTGTGATAGAAGCTATTTCAATCATCAATGAATAGGTTTGATCCTACAAACTTTGTTTGAGCTATTTTTTTTTATATTATTCCGAATTTTATAATTAGATATAGTAATATTTTGTGAACTTTTCTAATTATTTGTTTATTTTGTTATTTTATATAATGTGATAAAATTTGTTTGATTATAAATATATATATACATATATATATGTATGTATATTGGTATATTTTAGAAATTGTGACAAGGTGAATTTTCTTTTTAAATATTTGAAAAAATAAATAGCTTGAAGATAATCAAAGTGTTGTTCATTAGTTTCTATAACTAGTTTGATTTATTTTTTATTTTAATTGTTTGATAATTAATTATGTAGTTTACTAATTATGTAAGTAATGTTTTAGTAGGGTCGTCGATTGAGTGGTGACTTTGTTGTTCATTTCAGATGAATTGAAGAATAATATTGAAGGTTAGTAATTTTTTAATATTATTTATATTACGACAAGATTTATGTATAAAGATAAGGTTAATTAAATCATGCATATTTGATTTAGTTAAAGTTATGTTTGAAAATTAGTGAAGTAGGCTCTGAGAAATTTGCGTTGTGATGATATAAGGATGGATTCATTTATGCTTGATTATTGTGTTTGTTTGTTTTGCTTTTATATGTAATTATGAAATTGCAGTATGCTATAGAAACAGAGGATACTCTGCCGAATTTTTTAAAATTTTTATAAGACTAGAACCTAATAATGATGGATTCATCTATGCTTGAATATTGTGTTTGTTTGTATTGATTTTAAAGGTAATTATGAAATTACAGTATGCTATAAACAGAGGAAACTCTGCCGATTTTTAAAAAAAAAAATTTATAAGACTAGAACCTAATAATGATGGATTCATCTATGCTTGACTATTATGTTTGTTTGTATTGATTTTATAGGTAATTCATCAATGTATTGATTTTGTAATTTTTCTTTTTATATAGTGCATATTATAAGGCTTCTTCCAATGAATTACTCGGCATTCCTCAAAGATATTCAATGTTGCATGTCCAAAATAACCACAAAGTCATGAATGTGGTTTTTATGTGTTGAAGTACATTAGAGATCTTGTACAGGCATCAAATGCAATAGAAACCCTAAAATAAAAAGTAAGTTTATTTTTTATAACTTATTTTGGTATCGATAACCTATAAAATAATCAATATTGTTATTAATTAATTGATATTTATTAATTTTACAATTTGATGGGAATGAGGAATATTGTGAGATTGCAGACCTCTTGTCAATCCAACATGAATGGTTAGGTCGATTGATGACATACATTTATTAGTAAGCCTATTTTGTTTATGAGTTCGTTTTATTCTAAGTTTAGTTTTATGTAAGTATATTAATGTTAAGGCTAGCTATCTTACTTAAGTACTTGTGTTTATGCTTATGTATGACATTTCTAACTAATGAAAGTTAGCATATTTTCATTCAAAAAAATTCATAACTAATTCCAATTGCAAAAATATATATGTACGCCCTGATATTCAGCCCGTGTCTTTTACGCAGCTCGATTACAGTTGGCCATCTAAGAATAATATTGAGGGACCCAAAAATTGACATCTCCTTGGCATAAGCAATTAGCCCCCCCCCCCCCCCCCCCCCCCCCAAGGTAATAACACGAGCTGAGGAATACAAAGCGTTAATATACGAACTGGAGATGGATATAACTTACAGCCTCCGGGACTCGGGCTGGCATTTCACTCAGGTCGGAGTCCTCTGACCACCTGCCATGCCCACGAGTTTATTAAGCTGGATACGTTATATATAAACGTGTGCGGTCAGGCATCGCATGTCCATTTATCCCTGAATTCTCAGACACGTAATATAAACGTGCGTAATCAGACATCACGTGTCTGATTACGCCAGGCGACCCATAATCATTTTTACCTAATGATTAGACCTTACCTTAAGATATATTGTAATATTCACTATTTGTAGATGACAGGTCACAAAGAGGGATGTACATTCACGTGACAACCCCAACACCTATCCTGGGATGGTTCTTCTATAAATACTAGGACCTTGGATAGAAAAGGGGTTGGGTTTTCTCTGTGTAATGCAATTATTCTGTCAAAATATAGAGAGACATACAGTAATAATATCGACTCGTGGACTAGGGGGATTTTAACCTCCAAACCACGTAAAAAGGAACAAGTGTTCTTACTATATCATCTTTAAATATCTTTAAGAGTGGTTATTATTCTTACGGTTTACCCTTGAGCACTAGTTTATCCCAGCTAAGTTTCGTAATACACTGTTGGCGAAAAACCGCATCAATAGTTTGGTGCTTTCATTGAGAGCTACAAATTAGTGCCATTGAAAAAGATTCAAGAAAAAGTTCATCATGGTGGTCACTCGTTCAAGGCATGGTAACGAAACGGATCAGCATGGTGGTGTAATGACCCAAAATTACTAATAAGGCTTAAGGGCCTTGATTAGTGTGTCGGGAGGGCACAATTGGAAGTTATGTGAATTAATGGTGAAAATGCATGCTTATATGATTATTTGGATAAATGTGATGCATGACAATGTGTATAAGTATGCATGTAGGCCCTGATTAGGTTATAAGAGTATATTTGTAATTTTGGCCCATTGAGGGCATAAATGTAAATTTTTGTGACAAAATGTTGAGACCACATTATTATGTGGATATATTTGTAGCTTGTGACACGAGGCGATCCTAGTGAGCGGTTTAGCAGAAAAGTCATAGCGGGGATTTATAACCGGCTCGTGGGAGTTCGGGGGTATTTCTGGAAATTTGAGGAGTATATTGGAGATTATTTGATACTGAGGAAAATAATTGGTGATTTGTTAGGTGTTGGGATGTAAGTGGTAATTATTAGGGACACTCGAGGAATTAGCGGGAATTGGGAGCAAATGACTAAAATGCCCTTGGTGTGCTTTAAGGCTTAGGAATTAATGGGAGGGAAAAGTGGTCATTTGACTGAATAGAGATAAGTGTTATATTGTCTTTTTAGTTTAGTGGAGGCTGTAGAAATTTTCAGAAGTTAAAAGAAAGAGAAGAGAAGGAAAGAAAGAAGGAAAAAATAGGGACTCTCTCTCTCTGTCGGTTTGGCCATTTTTTTCACCATTCTTTGTGAGTTTTGGAGCTGGAATTCCAGAGTAAGCTCAGGCTGGAGCTCAGGGCTAAAGACCTTGGTAAAGCTAAAAGAGTTAGCAGGGATTAGCCACTCAATTGAGGTAGGTTTCAAGATTTCTGATGAGTTTTCTGAGTTTTTTTATTGATGTGATTTCTAAGCTTGAGTTTTGAATGGAATTAAGGGAAATAATCTTGAGGAGTTGAAGGGCTTGAGGCTAGAAAGATACCAGAGATAACCTAGGGTTGAAATTCTCCATGGAAGGTAACAAATTCTGGCTTTGAAGCTCTAAGTTTCTGAGTTTCTGGTTGAATTCTTGAGTTCAATGTTTTTTTTCCTAGTTTGATGATGCATGTGGTAAAGTCTTGTGTTATTGGGTTGTGTGGGGTGAGATATAGGATATGGTAGACTCAATTTGGTGTGTAGTTGAGGCTTGGAAGGGTTCCAAGGGGTTTTGGTTCGAGGAAAATCGAAGGAAGGAAAACAGGGTGTTGCTGGTCTATGACTAGCACTGTAGCGCTAGCCTTTGAGCGCTACAACGCTAGGCTTGGGTTTCCTAGCGCCCTCTTTGAAGCGTTGTAACGCTACCTTGTCTCCAGAAGTGGGTTTTTAGGTTATTTCTTAGGGTTTTCGTCCGGGGGCTCGGGTTTTGATTCCACCACCCCGTTTGGTGGAATTAGGGATTCCCGAGGGCTCGGGATTGGTCCCGAGGTTAGGTTTTGGTATTGAAATTTAATGATGGTTTTAATTTGTGGTTGTGACTAGGTGTATGCTAGGGCTCGGACGAGATCGTGCTTGAGAGTTGACTTTATTGAACAAGCTAGTGGAATCAAAGGTAAGAAACTGCACCCGGTTATGTGTTAGTGATGGGACTAAGAGCTCCCTATATCTGTATAATGTCATAGATGGTATCATGCCATGGGACATGTGATGAACGGCCTAAGAGTGCTGAAATCAATATTTGCGCACAGGGCGCGACTTAGCCACTGGTAGCTGAGGACAGCTTAATATTCAGTGAGCTCGGTTTAAGCGAGCCGGAGTCAGTGGGATAAATGGGGGATGCGACCTAAGGATGTCGACCCTGATTAATATGTGAATTGATTATTAATGTTAAATGATGAACTTGGTATGCTGAATGCTTGATTATATAGCTGTTGTGGATTGTTGAGCATGTGTTTATGCTTATGAGTTGTTTGATTGTGGATTTGTAATTTGACTGCTTAGTGGTTATGCTTTGTTATTTAGTTTCTTGCTGGGCCTTGGCTCGCAGGTGCTACATGGTGCAGGTAAAGGCAGGGGCAGGGTGGACCAGTCCTGAGTTGGAGAGCTTTGGGGTGGAATGTGTTGGGGTTTTATGCCCTAATTAAAACCCAAATTCTTTATAATCTCATTTTATTATCAATAAAAGAATAGAAATCATTTTTTGACTTGGTCAATCACTTTGCTCACATGTTTTATTTTCATGATTATTTTTTTAATATAAACTTCTATTAAATTCCGAGCATATAGTTAATCTTATTTATAGTGACGTAATCACAGTGGAATATAAATATGATTATATGTTCAAAATAAGTTTGTCCTAAGATTAGTCAGTGCACAGGATTTACACTGACTTGCCAATCTACAATATGATCTTTCCAGAACATTAGCAAAGTAGATAAGATCGGATGTATTTGTTACATCGGACGGGACCGATATTGACAGTTGATAAGATAAGTAAACATACCGTTATTATCTATTCTAGTCATATCATATAGTTGACCATAGGTCAATTCAATCTCAATTCTGAGTGGTTAGTATTCTAACTGGTTGTATTATTTGAGTTCTTTGACTTGTTCGTTACCAGCTTACCCTACGGACTAGCCCATACTTACATCTTGGGAACTCGGTAGTATAATTGAGTGGGAGTGTTAATCATAGATATGAACATCTATAGCTTTTGATGAAGAAGTGAAACGATGGTTTCCTTTTAGTTTGGTTCAAGGTGTTAAATGATAGAGATCTCATTTCAGTAATTAAATTAGTTTACTAAAATATCATTTACAAGGAACTAAGTGTTTTAATAATAAAATACAATGATGGGTAAAACAGTATTTTAGTCCTATCTCATTGTAGACCATCTATAGAGGATTGAGTGACAACTATGGTTGTAACAATGGATAATTAATAGCGTATCTATATTTTTTATAGAGCGTTCTATGAATTCAAGAGTGCAATTCCGAGTCTATAGTAGAGTCACGAGGAATTAATAAGTTAGTAAATTTATTTGTTAGATTTATGATAACTTATTGGAGATTGATTTCATAGGCCCATGGTCCCCATTGTACCTTGGATAAAATCATCTAGATAGTCTCAATTAATGATTTAATCATCAATTAGAATTATCAAAGTTGACCAGGTCAATTTTGGATAGTTTCACAGAGTTGTGTAATTTTGAGAAGAAAAGAGAAATTATAGCAGATTTATTAATTAAAAAAAATGTATCTAAATTAATAAATAAATTTAAATCAAGGTTCAAATTATAAATAATTCATTTTATAAAGGATTTAAATAATTATTTAGTTAATTAAATCAATAGAAAATAATACAAACCTTGATTTTAAGTCCAATGGGCTTATAATCAAATGGGAAATTTCATGGGCCTATAGCCCATGATAATTTCGACCTAGGGCTTCAAAATGGATATTATTTTATTGATTTTTTAATTAAATTAAATGGCCTAATTGAGTCTATAAAAGGAGTGCTTAAAGAGAAGTCAAAACATAAATCACAAGTCAGATTTTCTGATAGTTTTATAGTCTCTCTAAACATAAGTCATTTTCTAAACCTCTTTGTTATTTTCTCTTCTTCTCTCTATATCTATCTCATGTGTTGAGAATTTCCCACACTAGTCTAGGTGGTTCTAAGGATACATTGGAAGATTGTGAAGAAAATAGAAGATCGGTTCAATTTCTTGATAATACTCTGAGACAGAGAGGATACAAGAGTTAGAGAAACTGAAGGAAGGACTATTTAATTCCGCTGCGTATACTGTAAGTATTCTATTCTTTGTTTCTCTTTGAATTCAATTTTAGAAACATGTTTTAGGCTATCTCGTATTAATTTTTTTAATATTAGATATACATGAAAATAAATAAAGATCTTGTATAAGCTAATCCAACAGAATGTACATAGTCAGCTGATTGGCCGCCACGGTTAAGGAGTGACACAAGAAGGGGAAAAAAACCTAAATGTCTGTTTTGCCCTTAGAGTGCCTAGTAGTTGTATTTTTGTTCTGAATTTTGTAAACTAACTTTTAAACGTTATTACTTTTGGGATCCCATGTACTAATATGTTCAATATATGAAAAGTAACTTTTGTGGCCAAACTCTTTTAATCCTAGCTCAATTATAGTTTCAGGAGCACGTTTTAACTAAATGACTTGATTAGCGAGTCTTGCACTTTCCTAAACACACAGTGTAATGGTCTTGGCTATCCAAGGCGTTACAGGTGGGTAGGAGGCTCACCATACCGCTGTTTCCAACGAACATAACCTGGAGATCCAGCAGCGATCGGGAAAGCAACCGATGGGCCACGACGACACCAAAAGTTCAGCACCTCTGCCGCCGAATCCGAACCCAGGTTACTTGACTGTGGTGGAGTTGGAGAACATGCAGTTGAGAAGCCATCTAGCAAAAGCAAATAAAAAAATCGAGGAAGTCCTGGCTTGGTTACCCCCTCTTGCAACCAACGTTAACGTCGGAAAGAGGCAAAGCGGAACTCATAAGTCCCGCCGGGATAGTCGACCCAGGCCCAGTCGATCGGTTGGAACCTCAACTCCAAGTTCTACGCCCGTTTCACACAATCACCAAGAAACCCCGTTTGGTGACTTTCCTAGAGATCAATGAGCGAGCAGGTCGGTCAGAACTTTGACTCCGAGTTCGGCGCCACCATTGAATACCCATGGCCACCCGCATAGACGGTCAAGGGAACACTCACAAAGACGACATGTCCCAACCGACTTCCCTGTACTGGGATTAGATCACCAGGCTCAAAGAACCAGGAATGGTGGGGAAGAACGGTCGCAAGCTAATTTGGTCCAGCCTGATGGGACAAGGATTGCCTCACCGATCAGGCATCCTCCGTCTCCGATAAGGCACTCGTCCCCGCCTTGTTCAGCTCGATATGTTCCAACCTACGGAAACAACAGGAGGAATCCTCCCCCCGCTGCCCCTGTCCATGCCCCGTGGGCACGTGGGAATATCCTAGATCCTCATCCTCGGTCACCAGCTCTGAGTTTTTCTAACGAAAGCTACTGGACGGATGGCCATCGAAGTGAGAAGACCAGTGCAAATTTGAGGAATCATTTGAGCTCGGCTCAGAACCCTCGAGTTGATCCACATATCGATCTTCGAGATTGCCTGAATTCACAAAGAACCAATTCAGTTTGCGATAGGGTTCGTGGCACTCACCACGAGGGAAGTCCTTCCGACGTGCGCGATAACGGGAACGCCCCACTAAACCAAGCTCGAACTTGGAGGGACAATAACCCATCAAACGCGTACGATTGAGTGGGAGCTGTTGAACATCCCCAGGGGGCCAAGGACCCAACCCTCGAAAGGTTGGCCCAGATGGAGGAGCTGATGAAGAAAATTCTATCAGAAAAGGAAAAAGACGAGTATGACTCAGGGGATGAGCTCGAGCTTTTCGCTCCCAACATCGCTGCAACGCCATACCCTCCAAGTTTCAGGATGCCTCATTTATCAAAATTCGACAGAGATGGAGATCCATACAACCACTTGGGGATGTTCAATACCCTCATGATGGCCCATAACATCGGACTCGAGTTAAGGTGTTTGGTATTCCCTTCGACTCTGGTCGGACCCGCTAGACAATGGTTCAAGCAATACAAAAAGCATTCCATCAGCTCGTGGAAGAGCTTCTCCGTCGACTTTAAGAGGGCGTTCTGGGCTTCTCAGGCAGCTCGGATAAAGGCAGACTCCATGGAAAACGTAAAGCAACAGCCCAGGGAGCCACTGAAAGCTTACTTGAGTAGGTTCGCCAATGTCGCGGCATGAGCTAGAGACACAGACGAAAGTTCCAGGCTTATGGCAATGAGAACAGGAATCGTTGTCGGGGACGACTTGTGGAAAGAAATCCAGAGAAAGGGCATCAACACAGTGGATGAGTTCCTGAACAAGGCTCAGATATGGATCAACCTGGAAGAGGCACGAGCTTCAGTCGTAGGAACTAGCCAAGTCCTTGCCCAGCCCGATGGAGCGGTAGCGGACGTTGTAGCTACGGCTCAAACCGTCACCCAGAATAACCAAGGGGGAGGAGGCAAGAGGAAGGGAAATGGCGAAGGCAGCCAGAATGGTTCAAAGAAAAATAAGCCCATGGAGAAATTCAAACCAATCTACGCGACTTACACCGACCTCACGGATACCAGGGAGCGCATCTTCTTGGCGAACTCTGCCCGCCTTCCATGGAAAAAGCTGGAGCCCCTAAAATATCAAAGGGCGAAGAGAGACCCTTCAAAATTTTGTCGATTCCACAATGACATTGGTCACAACACCGATGACGCAGGCATTTGAAGGATGAGATCGAGACGCTCATCAGGGCCGGGCCCCTGACTCAGTATGGCCGGAATCGAATCACTCTTAATCAGCCCACTGGGCAAAATAGTCAATCAGCTCCGAAAGCCCCCGCAAATCAGACCGAAGCCCAAGTGAGTCTGGACACCCCTCCTCCGATAATGGGAGGAGAAATAACCACCATCTCTGGAGGCCCTCATCCGGCAGGCACGAGTAGAAATGCCCAGAAGAGGTATGTCAATGAGCTGAGGTCTCACAATGGAGTTGAGTATATCTTGGAGCAGCGTTTGTCTAAACATCAACGATTGGAAAAACAACCGATCAGTTTTACTGAAGAAGACGCTAGTCATGTCCAGTTCCTGCATAACGACCCTCTAGTCATAACCGTCCAGCTCGCCAATCGGAGAGTTAGGCGGACCTTGGTCGATAATGGGAGCTCTGTGAACGTGCTATTTAGGTCCACATTGGAGAAAATGGGATTGTCTGTGGCCGAGCTAAAGACAACCTCCATGATGTTGTATGGGTTCTCCGGAGAAGGTTCCATAGCTATCGGAACGATCGGGCTGGTGATAACCCTGGGTGAAGGACCACGAACTGTTGGGGGTGTGATAACTCTACAAAATAGAGTTATTTTACCATGTTTTACATGCTAATTGTTGCTTAGTTCATGAGTTTTTAATTAACTTATTAAGTTTTTATGTAATTTTTAATTTATTAGTCTTATTGTAGTTTTCTAGATTTTTGTATGTTTTTATAGATATGTTATTATAATATGTTGTAGTTTAATTATTTAAAATTAGTATTGTTAGTTTGAATGCTAAAAATATGATTTTATTGAAATTAAATGTTATGTAAATTAAATTTTAATTAATGTTTTCATGGGAGTTATATGATATATTTTATTAATGAAAATTTTTAATTTTAATTTAGTTTATAATTTATTTTGTAGGAAAATTATTGCCATTGAAAAGCAAGAAAATCAAAGGAAAGATGGTAATTTTGAAAGAAAGTAACAAGAAAAATGGTATTTCTCCAAATGCCCACTAGGCCCACGCTACAGCCCAAGTGCCAGGCCCATTTCCTCCACCTCCTTCAGCTTCTCCCCAGCTGCCCCAAGACGCCACCTGTCGCAGCCTCCACACCTTTAGCATTCACTTGCTCCAGCCGTAGCACCAAAATCCTCCCAACATCACCATCCCTCATCAACCTTCTCTTCAATTTGGGCCTGTTCTCCACCGCCTGCCCCAGCCCAATAGGCCCAACAGCCTCCTCACGCCTGGCACCCATTGCAGCCACCACCAGCCGCCTGTCTCACAGCCACCCCACAGCCCCTTGAGCCCATAAATTGCCAAAATGTACCATTTGTCCCCTATGACAAAAATGCCAACTTTTTACCATTTTGTCTACACATTTTCACCACTATATCATCATTACACCCTATAATTTACCTCTACATACCATATTTATTTTATTTAATTAATCTAATCAATTTAATTAATTTAAATTGATTATTTTAATAATCTCACTTTGGCTATAAATATGGACTTTCAAGACCATTTTTGGGGTGCTTAATGTTTTGGTTACCATCTTTTTCTCTCATTTTCTCTCTACCACTCTCTCTTCCATTTGGGTTTTTCAAGAGCATTTTGCAAGTATGTATGTCTTTTATTTTGTAATTTCTACTCTAGTTATGTGCTTCTAATCTTTTTCATAAGATTATTAAGATCATGATGAAGCAACTTGTAACTAGGTAATATTTATGTTGTATGTTGATTTCCCTTGTAATACAACAAAGTTTATGGATTTTTCTTCTACATATATTTCTTTCATCTTAAATATCTTGTATTTTAGATTGTTAGAACATATTTACACTTTGTTCTTCATTAGTGCATAAACATAATATTCTTTGTGTAAGATGTGTCATTAAATTGTACACATCCATGCTTACAACAAAAATATTATGTTTTGCCTTATAAATAATGTTCATTGATTTATTTGTTATTTCATTAGATTGATTTACACTAAATGCTTTGAAATTATAATTTTGAAAAGTGAAGAAAAATCCTATCTTTTTATAAACTTACATTTTGTGGATTCTAGTATCTTAATAATCTTTTCTTTTAACACTTATTTTCAACTCATTATTGCTTTATTTTTATTCTCTTAAATAGCTTTATTTTTCAATCTTTTATTTTAGGTTCATAATATTAAAACTCATCAATCTTTGGAACTAGGTTAGAATTTATTACTTTTGATTTAAAATAGTTTTCTTTTTTATTTTAGACAACTCCTTTGGGTTCGACCTCGTGCTTACACGAAAACTATTCTATAAATACGATTCGTGCGCTTGCGAGTATAAATATTTAAACATACCCGTTTTGGGTCCACCAAGTTTTTGGCGCCGTTGCCGGGGAGTTGCAAGAGAAAAGAAACGAATTTATCTCAAGGTTAGTGAATTCTTCTACTAGTTATTTTAATTTTTTTTACACTTAAAAAAAAAAACTCAAAAATATATATCTATAAAATCTAAAAAAAAAAGATAAAAAGAAATTTGGGACGGTTCAACCACCCATAAAAAAAATATATATTTATATTTATATTTATTGTTTTTTTTTTTTAGTTGACGGCACTTGTGCCTCCTATCTATCCTTTTAATTTTTATAGTCGATGGCACTTGTGCCTCCTAATTTTGTTATAATATTGTTGTAAGTTCATTTCTTTTATATTTTTGTTAGTTGACGGCACTTGTACCTCCTAACATTTGTTGTAATTTTCTTTATTTATATTGTTGTGATTTTGATTTTATTTAATTTCCGCAAAATACTAGTTGATGGCAATTTTGCCTCCTAGTCCTATATCTTATGTTTTAGTTGATGGCACTTGTGCCTCCTAATTTTTACCTTAATTTTGTTATGGTTGATGGCATGCTATGCCTCCCTACTCTTGTCTAAATTTTAGTCTTATTTAATTTTTGCCTTTTTTTCTTTGTCTTCTTTAATATATTAGTGTAATATTGTGACAAATACTTGAAAAAAAAAAAAAAAAACCTAAATCTTGTCCTTTCACCATAAGCAATTTTTGCTTAAAGAAAATTTGAACAAAATTCTCATCCGCCTCTACTAATTAACCTCGGGGAGTTGTTAGTAGTGCGCGAGTAAGTGGAATCAAATAGGCATGGGGACAAGTAAACCATAAGAATTATATTGTTGTGAAATCTCTAAAAATTCTAAGTATGCTCTGTGGTTGCGGTTTTAACTGATCTTCCACATCAGAAAATTGTTTGTTTGAGATTATCCTTGTTGCCTTGTTTGTGAAAAATTGTATGCATCATTGGGAACGTAACTCTAAAAAACGATTAGTAAAAAGACGTTTATCTTTGTTTGAAATTGAAAGTGTTAGTACAAATTTGAGCATCATGGAACCTATTGCTAATATTGTCGATGAACATGCTGTGCCTGAAAAAACTTTGCTTGAATATTTTGCACCTATTTCATCTAATGCTCCTTCATGCATTGTTTTACCTACTACTTCTGCTACTCATTTTGAGCTTAAACCCGCAATCATTCAATTATTTCCATCTTTTTATGGGTTAGATAGAGAGGATCCTTACATGCATGTCAAAGATTTCTTAGAAATTTGCTCAACATTTAAATTTCAAAATTTTTCTGATGAGTCAGTCAAACTAAGATTGTTCCCTTTTTCATTAAAAGACAAATCAAAAGCCTGGTTAAATTCCCTTCCCACGGGGTCTATAACTACATGGGATCAACTTTATAATAAATTCTTACTGAAATTTTTTCCTATGTCTAAAACTGATAGTCTAAGGAGAGAAATCTCCGAGTTTTTTCAAAAAGATAATGAAGAGTTTTATGAATGTTGGGAAAGATTTAAAGATTTATTATTAAAATGTCCTCATCATGGTTTTGAAAAATGGAGACTTGTAAAATATTTTTATGATGGTTTGACTCCCTCTAATCGTCAAATGATTCAATCTATTCATACTGGAAATTTTTTAAAATTTCAAGGACAAGAGGCGTGGGACGCCCTTGAAGATTTATCTGTCAATTCAGAACAATGGAATTATTTTGATCCTAGATCTAGGTCAACTAATTCACCAAAAAGAGGAGGAAGGTATGAAGTAAAAGAAGAATTAGACTTAAGAACGTCCTTAGACAAATTAGCGAGAAAAGTAGAAGCTTTAGCCATAAGCCAAACTATAAACTCTCCAATTCAACCTAGAAAAGATGTTTGTTCTATATGTTCTAGTCCGTGCCATAATGCCCAATCATGTCCTTCCTACCAAGAAGCCTTTTCTGAGGAGGCCAATGCTCTTCATTCTTATGGGAAACCAAATGATAGCCCATTTTCGTCCACCTACAATCCAAATTGGAGAAACCATCCGAACTTTTCATGGAGACAAAACCAACCCCAAATGAATCAAGGGCACCAATACAACACACAAAACCAAGCTCATGCCCCACAAAATCAACCATATCCGCAACAAAGAAAACCTTCCTTAGAAGATACTTTACAACAATTTATGCAATCCACCCAACAAATCCTACAAAATCAATCTCAATCTATTACCAAACTCGAGACACAAGTAGGACAACTCGCCACTGCTTTAGCTGATAGAGAAAAAGGAACATTCCCTAGTCAACCTATCCCTAATCCAAAAGGTCAATATGAGATAGGAAAGTCTAGTCATAATGGAGAAGTCAAATCAATTTCAACTCTTAGGTCTGGAAAGAAAATTGTCAAACCCGATTACATACCCGAGGTTGAAAGCGAAAAAGAAAAAGAAAAGAGTCAGCCTCCTAGTTCTAATCTCAATGACTCATCAAACAAAGAAACTCCAATCCATCCTTTCATTCCAAAAGCCCCATTCCCACAAAGATTACTTCCAATTAAAAAAGGCAGCCAATATAATGACATCTTAGAAGTTTTTAAACAAGTTAGTATCAATATCCCTTTCTTAGATGCCATTAAACAAATTCCTGCCTACTCTAAATTTGTAAAGGATCTTTGTACTGTTAAAAGAAACACTAATGTTCCTAAAAAGGCATTTTTAACTGAACAAGCTAGTTCCATTATTCAATATAAGAGTCTTGTTAAATATAAAGATCCTGGGTGTCCCACAATTTCATGCATTATTGGTGATCATTTTATTAACAAAGCTTTACTTGATTTGGGTGCTAGTGTAAATTTATTGCCTTATTCTGTTTATAAGCAACTTGGTCTTGGTGAGCTAAAACCTACCTCTATAACTCTTCAATTAGCCGATCGTTCTGTAAAAATTCCTAGAGGCATTATAGAGGATGTTTTGATAAAAGTTGATAAATTTTATTTTCCTGTTGACTTCATTGTTCTTGATACTCAACCTGTGGAAAATATGCATGCTCAAATTCCTATCATTTTAGGTAGACCATTCTTAGCTACATCTAATGCAATCATAAATTGTCGTAATGGTGTTTTGAAATTATCTTTTGGAAATATGACTGTTGAATTGAATGTTTTTAATGTTGCTAAATCTGTTGAGTGTGAGGAAATACATGAAGTTAACATGATAGATAGCATATGTGAAGATGATGGAAATGACTTACTTGACTTTTGTGAAAAATACTTTGGTATGAACTTGCATGTTGATGACTCTAATGATGATGTGAATTCTTTGGAAGAGCCTATACCCTTACATGAAACCAAAGTTGAACCTTTTTCACCCTTAGATCATGTTCAATCAATTTCTGAGTCTCCAAAGTTAGACCTTAAACCTTTACCAGAAAATTTAAAATATGCTTTTCTAGGAGAATCTGAAAACTTACCTGTTATCATAGCATCTGCTTTAGATAAAGAACAAGAAAATAAGTTGTTAGATGTCCTTAGAAAACATAAAGAAGCCATAGGTTGGACCATTGGAGACATTAAAGGAATTAGCCCATCCATATGTATGCATAGAATCCATCTAGAAGAGAATGCTAAAACCTCTCGGGAATGTCAAAGAAGGCTAAATCCAAATATGAAAGAAGTAGTTAGAGAAGAGGTCATAAAATTGTTAGACGTAGGTATCATTTACCCTATTTCTGATAGTCAATGGGTTAGTCCAGTTCAAGTTGTGCCTAAGAAGTCTGGGATTACAGTTATTGAAAATGAGAAAAATGAATTAATCCCTACTAGAGTACAAACGGGGTGGAGAGTGTGCATAGATTATAGAAAGTTGAATAATGTTACTAGAAAAGATCATTTTCCATTACCTTTTATTGATCAAATGCTTGAACGATTAGCTGGCCATGCATATTATTGTTTTCTTGATGGGTATTCGGGATATAACCAAATCCCCATTGCCCCAGAAGATCAAGAAAAGACTATTTTTACATGCCCTTTTGGGACTTTTGCCTATCGTCGTATGCCTTTTGGATTATGCAACGCACCTGCGACTTTTCAAAGGTGTATGATTTCGATTTTTTCTGACATGGTTGAAAGGTTTCTTGAAGTATTTATGGATGATTTTTCTGTGTTTGGTTCCTCTTTTGATGAATGTTTGCACCATCTTTCACTTGTTTTAATTCGTTGCAAAGAGAAAAACCTTGTGCTTAACTGGGAAAAATGTCATTTTATGGTTAAAAAAGGAATTGTTTTAGGTCATGTAATATCTTCTAAGGGAATAGAAGTTGATAAAGCTAAAGTTGATCTTATTTCAAAACTTCCCCCACCTAAAACTGTGAAAGAAATTAGATCATTCTTAGGCCATGCCGGTTTTTATAGAAGATTTATAAAAGACTTTAGCAAAATTTCTCGGCCTTTATGCCATTTACTTGGAAAAGAAAATGCTTTTGTCTTTGATAATAACTGCCATGTTGCCTTTGAAAAATTAAAAAATTTGTTGACTACGGCACCCATTATTCGACCTCCTGATTGGAAAATACCTTTTGAAATAATGTGTGATGCTTCTGATTATGCTATAGGTGCTGTCTTAGGACAAAGACTTGAAAAAATACCTCATGTAATTTACTATGCTAGCAAAACTTTAAATGATGCTCAATTAAATTACTCCACAATCGAAAAAGAATTGCTTGCTGTTGTTTTTGCATTAGAGAAATTTAGATCTTATCTGTTAGGGTCTAAAATTATTGTCTACTCTGATCATGCTGCATTAAAATATCTCTTATCAAAAAAAGATGCTAAGTCTCGTTTGATCCATTGGATCCTGCTTTTACAAGAATTCGACTTAGAAATACGTGATAAAAAAGGATCTGAAAATGTTGTTGCTGATCATTTATCTAGACTAGTTGTTGAAACTATACATGATCCCACTCCTATCACTGAAACTTTTCCTGATGAACAATTGATGTATATTTCTTCATTGCCTTGGTATGCTGATATTGTTAATTATTTGGTCACTAAAGAAATACCATCTCATTGGTCTAAGCATGATAAATCTAAATTTTATTCTGAGGTGAAAAACTTTATTTGGGATGATCCTTACTTGTTTAAATACTGCCCTGATCAAATAATTAGAAGATGCATTCCAAACTATGATCAATCTAAAATCATATCTTTTTGTCATGATCATGCATGTGGAGGCCATTTTAGTGGTAAGAAAACAACTGCTAAAGTTTTACAATGTGGTTTTTATTGGCCTACTATCTTTCATGATACATATGTTTATTGTAAAGCTTGTGAACGTTGCCAAAAGTTAGGAAGTTTAACTAAAAGAAATATGATGCCTTTAAATCCTATTCTTATTATTGACATATTTGATGTTTGGGGCATTGATTTTATGGGACCATTTCCTAACTCTTTTGGTAATCTCTATATTCTTGTTGGAGTTGATTATGTGTCTAAATGGGTTGAAGCTGTTGCATGCCACACTAATGACCACAAAGTTGTGCTTCGGTTTTTAAAAGAAAATATATTTTCCCGTTTTGGTTCACCGCGTGCTATCATTAGTGATAACGGTACACACTTTTGTAATAGGCCATTTGAACATTTGATGAAACAATATGGCATTACGCATAAAGTCTCAACACCATATCACCCACAAACTAGTGGTCAAGTTGAAGTGTCTAATAGGGAAGTTAAGCACATTTTAGAAAAAACTGTGAATCCAACTAGGAAAGATTGGTCCTTAAGACTCACTGATGCATTATGGGCGTATCGTACCGCGTACAAAACACCCATTGGCATGTCACCCTACAGACTTGTGTATGGGAAGGCGTGCCATTTACCTGTTGAGTTAGAACATAGAGCCTTTTGGGCAATTAAGCAGTTAAACTTTTCTTTAGACAAGGTAGGTGAGAAACGGAAACTTCAACTAAATGAACTAGACGAAATTAGGAATGATGCATATGACTATTAAAAAAAGTATAAGGATCGCATGAAATTTTACCATGATAAAAATATTTTGAGAAAATATTTTTATCCAGGTCAGAAAGTCCTTTTATACAACTCTCGTTTGCATTTATTCCCGGGAAAGTTACGCTCTAGATGGTCCGGCCCTTACATTGTTCGTATTGTTTTTCCACATGGAGCTATTGAAATTGAAAATCCTAAAAATGGTGATATATTTAAAGTTAATGGACAAAAATTAAAACCATTTTTAGAGATAAAAACTGATGAAGTGGATGAGATACTCCTTGAGGACCCTGTTTACCATGCTATTTGACTCATATTTGATCTTGACAACTTGTGTTTTGTTTGTTTTGTCGTTTTATTTGTGATTTAATTTTTTAGTTGTATCTTTTACTCTCTTCGCGATGCACAATATCGAGGTACGACCATTCTAAACTCTAAACTCTTGTCAATTTTAATTTATATTTACATTTTGACACATTGAGGACAATGCTTAAATTAAGTTTGGGGGTATCGAGTTTATATGGTTATTATCGTTATTATCATTAAGGAGAGTATGATTTATTTTGTTTATGCTTTACGTTGTTTTTAATTTTTATATTTTGTGTTAATTTTTGTTTTTATTTATGTTTGTATTTGAAAAAAAAAAATTATTTATTTGTTCATTTTCATAAAAATTCAAAAAAAAAATTGGTGATATTTTTTCATTTTCAATGATAAAATTTTTGATTGAGTTTGAGTTTAGTTCTCTTAAAAATATGAATAATTCTTAAGCTTTGTTTTTAATTATAGGGTCAATTTTGCTTGTAACAAAAATTACATTTTTCATAACAAGAACACTCTTATTTCTTATAAGTTTAAGTGAAAAATAATTTTAATGAAAACCTATTTTCTAAAAGCAAAATTGACAATTTAATTATTTACATAAGCTTATCTTTTATTCATAATAATTTTTGAGATTTATTTTCAATGTGCAATTTTTGAGAAAATCCTTTTTATATCACCAATAAAAATTGTGTGTTTAATTTTTCTTTTGCTTGAGGACTAGCAAAACTTTAAGTTTGGGGGTGTGATAACTCTACAAAATAGAGTTATTTTACCATGTTTTACATGCTAATTGTTGCTTAGTTCATGAGTTTTTAATTAACTTATTAAGTTTTTATGTAATTTTTAATTTATTAGTCTTATTGTAGTTTTCTAGATTTTTGTATGTTTTTATAGATATGTTATTATAATATGTTGTAGTTTAATTATTTAAAATTAGTATTGTTAGTTTGAATGCTAAAAATATGATTTTATTGAAATTAAATGTTATGTAAATTAAATTTTAATTAATGTTTTCATGGGAGTTATATGATATATTTTATTAATGAAATTTTTTAATTTTAATTTAGTTTATAATTTATTTTGTAGGAAAATTATTGCCCTTGAAAAGCAAGAAAATCAAAGGAAAGATGGTAATTTTGAAAGAAAGTAACAAGAAAAATGGTATTTCTCCAAATGCCCACTAGGCCCACGCTACAGCCCAAGTGCCAGGCCCATTTCCTCCACCTCCTTCAGCTTCTCCCCAGCTGCCCCAAGACGCCACCTGTCGCAGCCTCCACACCTTTAGCATTCACTTGCTCCAGCCGTAGCACCAAAATCCTCCCAACATCACCATCCCTCATCAACCTTCTCTTCAATTTGGGCCTGTTCTCCACCGCCTGCCCCAGCCCAATAGGCCCAACAGCCTCCTCACGCCTGGCACCCATTGCAGCCACCACCAGCCGCCTGTCTCACAGCCACCCCACAGCCCCTTGAGCCCATAAATTGCCAAAATGTACCATTTGTCCCCTATGACAAAAATGCCAACTTTTTACCATTTTGTCTACACATTTTCACCACTATATCATCATTACACCCTATAATTTACCTCTACATACCATATTTATTTTATTTAATTAATCTAATCAATTTAATTAATTTAAATTGATTATTTTAATAATCTCACTTTGGCTATAAATATGGACTTTCAAGACCATTTTTGGGGTGCTTAATGTTTTGGTTACCATCTTTTTCTCTCATTTTCTCTCTACCACTCTCTCTTCCATTTGGGTTTTTCAAGAGCATTTTGCAAGTATGTATGTCTTTTATTTTGTAATTTCTACTCTAGTTATGTGCTTCTAATCTTTTTCATAAGATTATTAAGATCATGATGAAGCAACTTGTAACTAGGTAATATTTATGTTGTATGTTGATTTCCCTTGTAATACAACAAAGTTTATGGATTTTTCTTCTACATATATTTCTTTCATCTTAAATATCTTGTATTTTAGATTGTTAGAACATATTTACACTTTGTTCTTCATTAGTGCATAAACATAATATTCTTTGTGTAAGATGTGTCATTAAATTGTACACATCCATGCTTACAACAAAAATATTATGTTTTGCCTTATAAATAATGTTCATTGATTTATTTGTTATTTCATTAGATTGATTTACACTAAATGCTTTGAAATTATAATTTTGAAAAGTGAAGAAAAATCCTATCTTTTTATAAACTTACATTTTGTGGATTCTAGTATCTTAATAATCTTTTCTTTTAACACTTATTTTCAACTCATTATTGCTTTATTTTTATTCTCTTAAATAGCTTTATTTTTCAATCTTTTATTTTAGGTTCATAATATTAAAACTCATCAATCTTTGGAACTAGGTTAGAATTTATTACTTTTGATTTAAAATAGTTTTCTTTTTTATTTTAGACAACTCCTTTGGGTTCGACCTCGTGCTTACACGAAAACTATTCTATAAATACGATTCGTGCGCTTGCGAGTATAAATATTTAAACATACCCGTTTTGGGTCCACCAAGTTTTTGGCGCCGTTGCCGGGGAGTTGCAAGAGAAAAGAAACGAATTTATCTCAAGGTTAGTGAATTCTTCTACTAGTTATTTTAATTTTTTTTACACTTAAAAAAAAAAACTCAAAAATATATATCTATAAAATCTAAAAAAAAAAGATAAAAAGAAATTTGGGACGGTTCAACCACCCATAAAAAAAATATATATTTATATTTATATTTATTGTTTTTTTTTTTTAGTTGACGGCACTTGTGCCTCCTATCTATCCTTTTAATTTTTATAGTCGATGGCACTTGTGCCTCCTAATTTTGTTATAATATTGTTGTAAGTTCATTTCTTTTATATTTTTGTTAGTTGACGGCACTTGTACCTCCTAACATTTGTTGTAATTTTCTTTATTTATATTGTTGTGATTTTGATTTTATTTAATTTCCGCAAAATACTAGTTGATGGCAATTTTGCCTCCTAGTCCTATATCTTATGTTTTAGTTGATGGCACTTGTGCCTCCTAATTTTTACCTTAATTTTGTTATGGTTGATGGCATGCTATGCCTCCCTACTCTTGTCTAAATTTTAGTCTTATTTAATTTTTGCCTTTTTTTCTTTGTCTTCTTTAATATATTAGTGTAATATTGTGACAAATACTTGAAAAAAAAAAAAAAAAACCTAAATCTTGTCCTTTCACCATAAGCAATTTTTGCTTAAAGAAAATTTGAACAAAATTCTCATCCGCCTCTACTAATTAACCTCGGGGAGTTGTTAGTAGTGCGCGAGTAAGTGGAATCAAATAGGCATGGGGACAAGTAAACCATAAGAATTATATTGTTGTGAAATCTCTAAAAATTCTAAGTATGCTCTGTGGTTGCGGTTTTAACTGATCTTCCACATCAGAAAATTGTTTGTTTGAGATTATCCTTGTTGCCTTGTTTGTGAAAAATTGTATGCATCATTGGGAACGTAACTCTAAAAAACGATTAGTAAAAAGACGTTTATCTTTGTTTGAAATTGAAAGTGTTAGTACAAATTTGAGCATCATGGAACCTATTGCTAATATTGTCGATGAACATGCTGTGCCTGAAAAAACTTTGCTTGAATATTTTGCACCTATTTCATCTAATGCTCCTTCATGCATTGTTTTACCTACTACTTCTGCTACTCATTTTGAGCTTAAACCCGCAATCATTCAATTATTTCCATCTTTTTATGGGTTAGATAGAGAGGATCCTTACATGCATGTCAAAGATTTCTTAGAAATTTGCTCAACATTTAAATTTCAAAATTTTTCTGATGAGTCAGTCAAACTAAGATTGTTCCCTTTTTCATTAAAAGACAAATCAAAAGCCTGGTTAAATTCCCTTCCCACGGGGTCTATAACTACATGGGATCAACTTTATAATAAATTCTTACTGAAATTTTTTCCTATGTCTAAAACTGATAGTCTAAGGAGAGAAATCTCCGAGTTTTTTCAAAAAGATAATGAAGAGTTTTATGAATGTTGGGAAAGATTTAAAGATTTATTATTAAAATGTCCTCATCATGGTTTTGAAAAATGGAGACTTGTAAAATATTTTTATGATGGTTTGACTCCCTCTAATCGTCAAATGATTCAATCTATTCATACTGGAAATTTTTTAAAATTTCAAGGACAAGAGGCGTGGGACGCCCTTGAAGATTTATCTGTCAATTCAGAACAATGGAATTATTTTGATCCTAGATCTAGGTCAACTAATTCACCAAAAAGAGGAGGAAGGTATGAAGTAAAAGAAGAATTAGACTTAAGAACGTCCTTAGACAAATTAGCGAGAAAAGTAGAAGCTTTAGCCATAAGCCAAACTATAAACTCTCCAATTCAACCTAGAAAAGATGTTTGTTCTATATGTTCTAGTCCGTGCCATAATGCCCAATCATGTCCTTCCTACCAAGAAGCCTTTTCTGAGGAGGCCAATGCTCTTCATTCTTATGGGAAACCAAATGATAGCCCATTTTCGTCCACCTACAATCCAAATTGGAGAAACCATCCGAACTTTTCATGGAGACAAAACCAACCCCAAATGAATCAAGGGCACCAATACAACACACAAAACCAAGCTCATGCCCCACAAAATCAACCATATCCGCAACAAAGAAAACCTTCCTTAGAAGATACTTTACAACAATTTATGCAATCCACCCAACAAATCCTACAAAATCAATCTCAATCTATTACCAAACTCGAGACACAAGTAGGACAACTCGCCACTGCTTTAGCTGATAGAGAAAAAGGAACATTCCCTAGTCAACCTATCCCTAATCCAAAAGGTCAATATGAGATAGGAAAGTCTAGTCATAATGGAGAAGTCAAATCAATTTCAACTCTTAGGTCTGGAAAGAAAATTGTCAAACCCGATTACATACCCGAGGTTGAAAGCGAAAAAGAAAAAGAAAAGAGTCAGCCTCCTAGTTCTAATCTCAATGACTCATCAAACAAAGAAACTCCAATCCATCCTTTCATTCCAAAAGCCCCATTCCCACAAAGATTACTTCCAATTAAAAAAGGCAGCCAATATAATGACATCTTAGAAGTTTTTAAACAAGTTAGTATCAATATCCCTTTCTTAGATGCCATTAAACAAATTCCTGCCTACTCTAAATTTGTAAAGGATCTTTGTACTGTTAAAAGAAACACTAATGTTCCTAAAAAGGCATTTTTAACTGAACAAGCTAGTTCCATTATTCAATATAAGAGTCTTGTTAAATATAAAGATCCTGGGTGTCCCACAATTTCATGCATTATTGGTGATCATTTTATTAACAAAGCTTTACTTGATTTGGGTGCTAGTGTAAATTTATTGCCTTATTCTGTTTATAAGCAACTTGGTCTTGGTGAGCTAAAACCTACCTCTATAACTCTTCAATTAGCCGATCGTTCTGTAAAAATTCCTAGAGGCATTATAGAGGATGTTTTGATAAAAGTTGATAAATTTTATTTTCCTGTTGACTTCATTGTTCTTGATACTCAACCTGTGGAAAATATGCATGCTCAAATTCCTATCATTTTAGGTAGACCATTCTTAGCTACATCTAATGCAATCATAAATTGTCGTAATGGTGTTTTGAAATTATCTTTTGGAAATATGACTGTTGAATTGAATGTTTTTAATGTTGCTAAATCTGTTGAGTGTGAGGAAATACATGAAGTTAACATGATAGATAGCATATGTGAAGATGATGGAAATGACTTACTTGACTTTTGTGAAAAATACTTTGGTATGAACTTGCATGTTGATGACTCTAATGATGATGTGAATTCTTTGGAAGAGCCTATACCCTTACATGAAACCAAAGTTGAACCTTTTTCACCCTTAGATCATGTTCAATCAATTTCTGAGTCTCCAAAGTTAGACCTTAAACCTTTACCAGAAAATTTAAAATATGCTTTTCTAGGAGAATCTGAAAACTTACCTGTTATCATAGCATCTGCTTTAGATAAAGAACAAGAAAATAAGTTGTTAGATGTCCTTAGAAAACATAAAGAAGCCATAGGTTGGACCATTGGAGACATTAAAGGAATTAGCCCATCCATATGTATGCATAGAATCCATCTAGAAGAGAATGCTAAAACCTCTCGGGAATGTCAAAGAAGGCTAAATCCAAATATGAAAGAAGTAGTTAGAGAAGAGGTCATAAAATTGTTAGACGTAGGTATCATTTACCCTATTTCTGATAGTCAATGGGTTAGTCCAGTTCAAGTTGTGCCTAAGAAGTCTGGGATTACAGTTATTGAAAATGAGAAAAATGAATTAATCCCTACTAGAGTACAAACGGGGTGGAGAGTGTGCATAGATTATAGAAAGTTGAATAATGTTACTAGAAAAGATCATTTTCCATTACCTTTTATTGATCAAATGCTTGAACGATTAGCTGGCCATGCATATTATTGTTTTCTTGATGGGTATTCGGGATATAACCAAATCCCCATTGCCCCAGAAGATCAAGAAAAGACTATTTTTACATGCCCTTTTGGGACTTTTGCCTATCGTCGTATGCCTTTTGGATTATGCAACGCACCTGCGACTTTTCAAAGGTGTATGATTTCGATTTTTTCTGACATGGTTGAAAGGTTTCTTGAAGTATTTATGGATGATTTTTCTGTGTTTGGTTCCTCTTTTGATGAATGTTTGCACCATCTTTCACTTGTTTTAATTCGTTGCAAAGAGAAAAACCTTGTGCTTAACTGGGAAAAATGTCATTTTATGGTTAAAAAAGGAATTGTTTTAGGTCATGTAATATCTTCTAAGGGAATAGAAGTTGATAAAGCTAAAGTTGATCTTATTTCAAAACTTCCCCCACCTAAAACTGTGAAAGAAATTAGATCATTCTTAGGCCATGCCGGTTTTTATAGAAGATTTATAAAAGACTTCAGCCTTTAAGGTAGGTGCTGCAGAAACCTGAGACATCGGGACGTTTGTTGAAATGGGCAGTCGAGCTCAGCCAGTTCGAGATACTGTATATACCCCGAACTACGATCAAAAGCCAAGCCCTGGCTGATTTCATGGCTGAATGCACTGGATTCCAGGAAGAGCCCTTGGGAGAACCAGTGCAGGAATTATGGAGAATCTTCGTAGATGGGTCATCTAATGAGAACGGGTCCGGAGCTGGGATCATCTTAATATCCCCCGAAGGGCATCGTTTCCACTCCGCGTTGCGGTTCGGGTTCGTGGCGTCCAACAATGAAGCTGAATACGAGGCCCTATTGGGTGAGCTTAGAGTGGCGAAGGAGTTGAAAGCCAGGGCTGTCCACTGCTACATCAATTCCCATCTCGTGGTAAACCAAGTATCTGGGGAATATCAAGCTCGAGTGGCCCAAATTACAGCTTACCTGGCCAAGGTCAAGAAGGAGATATCAGAGTTTGAGTATAGCCTAGTCGAGCAGATCCCTTGCGAGCAGAACGCCAATGCCGACGCTCTGGCTAGACTCGCTACCTCCAAAGAAGCCGAGACTCTGAGCATAGTACTAGTGGAATTCTTGGAAATTTTTAGCGTGACAGAAAGCGCGATGGAGGTCGAGATGATCGATATTAGACCGACCTGGATGACTCCCATAATAGAGTATCTTACGACAGGAAAATTTCCTAGTGAGCGGAAAGACGCGAGGGGAGTACTCTATCAAGCTCCAAGGTATACAGTCATAGACAGGACATTGTATCGACGTGGCCATTCCTTACATCTACTACTGTGTGTTCTGCCAGAGGACGCCAAAATTATTTTGCAGGAGGTGCGTGAAGGCTTCTGTGGGGATCACGTTGGGGGGCAAAACCTGGCCTTGAAAATATTAAGGCAGGGGTATTTTTGTCCCATGTTATCAAATGACTCCATCTCCTATGTCCAAAAGTGTGATAAGTGATAGCGGTTTGCCACCATCGCCCGAGCTCCTCCAGTCGAGCTAAAAATGATATCACCCCCCTGGCCATTTGCGGTATGGGGAATCGATTTAATTGGAGCCCTACCCACAGGGAAGGGAGGAGTTCGCTATGCAGTAGTGGCCATTGATTATTTTACAAAATGGGCGGAGGCAGAGCCCCTGGCTACAATCACCACCAAAAGAGTCCTCGACTTCGTGGTCAAGAATATTGTTTGCTGATTCAGACTGCCAAGAAAGATTGTGTCAGACAATGGGACGCAGTTCGATAGCGATCTCTTCACTGAATTTTGTGAAAGACACGACGTAATAAAAATCTTATCCTCGGTGGCCTACTGGCAGGCCAATGGACAGGTCGAGGCTGTGAATAAAACCCTCAAAGCAAGCCTTAAAAAGAGGTTGGACGAGGCCAAGGGAGTATGGCCCGAGCAGCTCCCGCAGGTGCTGTGGGCATACCGGACCTCCCACCGAACTTCCACGGGGCATACCCCTTTCTCCTTAACTTTCAGAAGTGAGGTCGTCCTCCCTGTCGAAACAAAGATAGCCACACATAGGCTCCAGACCTTTAGCCCACAGCAGAAGGAAGAACTACTCAGCGCATCCCTCGACCTGATTGATGAAAAGCGAGAAGATTCACAGCTACGGCTCGCGCATTATCAACAAAAAATCACTCATTACTTTAATTCAAAGGTCAAGAAGCGTGTCTTTGGGTTAGGAGACCTGGTACTCCGAAGGGTGCTTTTAGCAGGCAAGGACCCCAAAGACGGTGCCTTAGGTCGGAGCTGGGAAGGGCCCTACCAAATAGTGGAAATCATACAAGAAGGTAATTTTAAATTGGCCCGACTTAGTGGAGAAATGGTGCCACGAACCTGGAACGCTATGCATTTGAAAAAGTACTATCAATGATCAAACCACTTGTCTATGTAAGGCTCGAATATAAAAGCCATTTAATTTTAAAAATATAAAAAAAAACGTTTATGGTATATTTGTATCTTTGTATGGTTTCATCTGCATGTTAGTTCAAAGTAACCCAGAAAGTCCACTTCCTGATCACTTGGGGGGCAGGCAACCCAAGAACCAGGCTCCGAAACTTGGAAGTTGGTTAAAGTGATTAGCCAGTGTTTTTCTAAAAAACGCGAGGTGTCAATAAAACAAACGTGAACTAAGTTTTTGACTAAATATCCTGGACACGACCAAGTTTTGAAACTTGGAAGTTGGTTAAATTGATTAGCCAGTGTTTTTCTAAAAAATGTGAGGTGTCAATAAAACCAACACGAACTAAGTTTTTAACTAAATATCCTGGACACGACCAGGTTCCGAAACTTGGAAGTTGGTTAAATTGATTAGCCAGTGTTTTTCTAAAAAACGCGAGGTGTCAATAAAACTAACGCGAACTAAGTTTTTAATTAAATATCCTGGACACGACCAGGTTCCGAAACTTGGAAGTTGGTTAAACTGATTAACCAGTGTCAATCAAACTAACGCGAACTAGGTTTTTATTTAAAAAAAACCCCGGATACAACTGGGTCCGGGGCTTGATACTTAACAGGTAAGATATAAATATTTTTTTGGTTACGACCAGGAATATCAATCTCGATCTAAGGGTCACTTCCTAAGGCTTTAAACGTGCACATCATAAGGCATGAGAGAGAGATCAAGAAATAAATAAAACTTAGATAACTGAAAATAATGTATATAAATTGTCTCGAGGAGAATAACCTCGTGCTTAAATTTCACAAAAGAAAAATATACATAACATAAATAAAGGCAAATAAAATCTAAGACCCTCCAGGCCACTCTGAGGACGTCACCTCCTCGATCTCCTGCTCACCAGCAACAGAGGCCTCCCTGGTCTCTGACTACAACTCTTGTTGTAGTCGAGCCTTGAACTTCTCGAGGTAGTGCCGCCACACTTCGGAGGCCATAAAGGAGAAGTTTTTGTCCTGATTGAAGGCCCAGTAGTGGTACAACATGCTCTCCATGGAGGATGTCGATGCCTTCTTCTCCTCCTGAATAGCCGCCTCGACCTCCAGCTGTTTGGCCTTGGCCCCCTCGAGCTCGGCCTGAAGGGCTGCCGAGGTAGCCTTCGCCGCTTGCTCGCCTTCTTGAGCCGTGGTTAAGGCAGCCTTTGCCGCATGTTCACCTGCTTGGGCCTCTGCCGAAGCCGCCTTGGAACTTTGTTCACTCTATTGAGAGGCAGCGAGAGTAGTTTGGGCCGCAGTCAGGGCGGCCTGAGCAGTCTGGAGCTCGGCTTTGAGTTCATCATTCCTGGCCCTAGCTTGAGATATGCTGCAATGTTGAGCCAAGACCGCCTACAAAAAGCAAAGAAACAGTTAGGCACATACCAGGGAAAAATAATAAAAGTCAGGTCTAGGAAAATGCTTACTGTGAGGTTCATCCCCAAGGTCGATTCCGTGATGTTCTCTAGGCTCCTCTCCTCGATCGCCCTCAGGATGTTGGGCTTGAGCTCATAAAAGTGCTCCACGACGTAGTTCGCCGTCTCGTAAACGGTCCCCTGAAAAGTGTCTGGAATTTGCTCCAGATCCTGGGTGTTGACGGGGATGCGAATAGTGGCGGCAGGGACTATTGGAGCTGGGGGACCAACCGGTGCTACCTGGTCCCGAGTAGGAGCTGGGGGAAAGCAAGGAAGGGGTGCAGCCATACGCCTCTTCTCCTAGGCTGCGGGGGGCAGAGCTCCCGATCCCGAGCCTTTCCCCTTGGCCGGAGATTTGGAAGCGGTCGCGGTCGAGGGGGGCGTTTTCTTCGACGTGGGCCGAAGTTTCTTGACTAGGGGACCCTCGCTGGATCTCCATTCCTGGAACATCAAGCGGGTGTCAGGTTCCCCTCGCTGTGCCATCTCGTCACCTGAAAAAGAATGGGAAAAGTGTTAAGTGGGCATATACGATCATGAGTGAAGCTAAGGTCTTGCGCCACCTTCCATTAATACCAAGATTACAAAGATTATTTATGTCATAAAAAACATCTGATTTTATGGCTGGGCATTATAAACAAGATCGTACAAGTGATGGTTGTATGAGACACCCAAGTGATTCTCCAGCATGGATGACTTTTGATCACAACCATGAGGATTTCGCTGCAGATCCTTGAAATGTCAGACTTGGGCTAGCTTCTGATGGAATGAATCCTTTCAAAACATTAAGTGTAAGCCATAGTACATGGCCAGTTATTTTGATACCATATAATCTTCCTCCGTGGATGGGTATGAAGCAACCTAATTTCATTATGTCTTTGCTCATACCTTGTCCAGACGCACTTGGAAACAATATTGATGTATATCTAAAGCCAATGATTGAAGAGTTAAAGGATTTATGGGAAGTTGGAGTTGAAACTTTTGATGCATCTACCAAAAAAAATATTAATATGCGGGCATCACTATTATGGACTATCAATGACTTTCCAGCATATGCAAACTTATCGGGATGGATCACGGAAGGAAAATATGCATGCCCATCTTGTCATCAAGACACTTATTCTTTATGGTTGAAGTATAGCAAAAAATATTGTTATATGGGACATCGACGCTGGTTAGAAAACGACCCGCTTAGAAATGATGAAAAGTCTTTTGATGGCACAAAAGAGAAAAGAATGGCTCCAACACCATTAAGTGGTTCTATAATACTACATACGTTAGCAGGATACCAACTTAAATTTGGGAAGACAGCTGTGTGTATCCTAATTTCAACACGAGTCTTTTACTCAGATCGTGTATAGCTGGCAGATAACTGCATGGAAGGAATAACTTATAAGTCCAGGTATTCTTTACGTTGACAGCACGGTTCTCGTGACGATTTTCCGAGCTAGGGATACATAAATTGAAAGCGCGAGCTTGTAATATTTATAAGGCATGACCTCCATGATACAAGCTCGACGGTGTATTCAACTCGTGATAAATTGAAGATATGGCGTGTCCGCGGATCCCCGAAGACCCGGATGCTTTATACGATCGTCTATGGCCAGCTTGTGATATTTAATGTCCCAGATATTAGGAATCTATGTATTTCATGATCAAATCATATCCTAATATAAATGGGAATATTTCATAATAAATGTAATATATATGCAAATCCGTGATTAACTCACGTGGTTACCCAAACCTGTCCAAGGAATTTCTCTATAAATGTTGAGAATGTTGGACATGGAAAATGACGATTATTCTGTAATATCGAGACTCTGTCCAAATAGAGAGAGAAAAGCAGTAATAATATAGACTCGTGGACTAGGTGAATTTTAACCACTGAACCAAATAAAAAGAGCAGTGTTCTTGAGAGTAATTTTCTTACTTCGGTTTACCATCAAGCACTAATTCAACCTTGTTATTTTCTTGATTCACTGTTGATGAAAAACTGCGTTAACAAGCTGTTAATCCTTCATTTCCATACAATTGGAAGAAAAAGAGTATATTTTTTTATTTGCCATATTGGAAGGATAATTTATTACGACACAATCTTGATGTGATGTATATTGAAAATAATGTATGTGAAAGTTTGATTGGGACATTATTGAGTTTAGATGCAAAAAATAAAGACAATCTGAATGCACGTCTTGATTTAAAATATATGGGTATTAGATCTGAACTTCATCCAAAGGAGAGCGAGTCTAAGAAAATTGTCATTCCATCTGCATGTTTTACATTAAGCAAAAAAGAAAAAATTGTCTTCTATCGATTTCTAAAGACAATTAAGGTTCCAGATGGATATGCTGCCAACATTTTTAGATGTGTTGTTGTAAGCAAAAGAAAATTTTATGGGCTCAAAAGTCACAATTTTCATATCATTATGACTCAATTACTACCACTAGCACTAAGGGGAATATCAAGTGTGCATGTTCATCTACATCTAACTCCTTTAAGCAACTATTTTCGCATGATGTATTCAAAAGTTGCTCGACCCCAAGATTTTATGCAACTTGAACAACAAATACCTATCATCCTTTGTAATCTTGAAAAATTATTTCCCCTTGCATTTTTTGATACAATGGTTCATTTGGTGATACACTTAACATATGAGGCAAGAATTGCTAGACCATCAGTTTACCGTTGCATGTACCCTATAGAAAGGTAAAAATCTTGATTGATTTTCATTTTATTTAATTGTAAGAAGTTTCAATATTTTTTCTAATGTTTATATGAATAAATATAGGTACTTGTCTAAGTTGAAGTCATGTGTTCGGAACAAAAGCAAATCAAAAGGTTGTATTATTGAAGGATATTTAGTTGATGAATGTTTAACATTTTGCTCAAGATACATTGAAGGTGTGGAGACAAAATTTAATTGAAAGCCTAGAAATTACAGTAATGTGGAACCAAATGGAGAAACACACCCTATTTTCCAAACGACAGGTCGACATTTGGGCAAAATAAATACTAAGAATTTAGATGAGGATACTAAAGTTAAGGCACATCGATATGTGTTATTTAATTACAATATCGTAGAATCATTTATTGAGTAAGTGTTATTTATTATATCTCTAATAATAATAAAAATGTGAAATATCATATAAATATGACTAAACCTAACTTATTTTGTAGGGAACATCGAAATATGATTGCACAACAAAACTCTCGTCAAACAGCCATGACCGTAGATCGAATTCATAACCAATCACTTCCTTCATGGTTTGCAAAAAGGGTAAGGTTTTTTAATCTATAATGTTTGCATCAACTTAATGAGCCAAACACATATTGAGTGTACTCATTACATTTTTTCAAATCAGGTAGAAGAATTATATGATAATGGGGATGATCGAGTTTCTGAAGATTTACGTTGTTTGGCAAAAGGTCCAAACAATATTTTTATTTGATTTAGAAGATATCTAATAAACGATTTCAGGTTTCACACAAAAGAAATAAAAAATAACTTAAGAACTCAAAATAGTGGAGTTATTATGACTGCCAAGACTCAAAGTTTCGCAAGTAGCAGGGACCCAAATCCTGTTTTCGGAGAGGTTACTTTTTATGGAATATTAATTGATATTATAGAACTAGATTATTCTTTGGGAAATCGTGTTGTATTATTTATGTGTGATTGGATTTCAAGAAGTGGCATTAAAAAAGAGAAGGATTGCACAAGAGTCAACTTTTCAAAATTGATGCGTGAAGATGAGCCATTTATACTAGCTTCTCAAGCAGAACATGTAATGTATGTGGAAGACCTCAAACATAATGGATGACATGTTGCTTTAAAAATCAATCCTAGAGATCATTATAATATGAGTGTGCAATCACACGATGAGAATGTGAAGTCTTATTTGCAAACTGAAGTTTGTAGCGCAACTATTGATGTTGGGATGAAGATAGCAGTTTGGTTAGGGAAGATATGCAAGACATAACCATTGATACATCGGTGTCGTTTGATACAAATAAGATGGATGAAAAAACTTAGGGATTGTAATTTTTTTCTTATTCATATTTTGCATAAACTCCATAATTTTATTTGTCTTAATAATTTTTATGGAGTTCAATTGTATGTATTCAAAATTTTTTATTATAATCATGTGTTAATATTTATAGTTATTTTTCATTTATGAAATTAATTAGGCCTAAAATAATAAATTACATTTAAACTCTTAATCTAAATTTGTAAAATAAAAAAATAACAAATTAAAAGAAAATAATTATTAAATTTAAAATGGCACTAAAACATTTCACTAGTAACACTTTTGAAATGTCACTAAAAATATTTATTTAAGTGACATTTTTTGAATGCTACTAAAACTATATATTCACAAATTAGTAACATTTTTAATCAAATGTCACTAAATCATATAAATAGTGCCACTAATTAAAATGTCATTTATGCTTAATAAAGTGACATTTTTGCCAAATGTCACTAAAATACTATTATTGTTACATTTTTTTGACAAATGTCACTAATTAAAATGTCACTAATTGCAATTTTTGGTGTGGTGCATCATATACAATTTGACATTAAGTACTGGATAGAATAACGTCGTTCTTTATTTTAGATAAAAATATAAATATTTATTTAAAATTTATTGTTTCAAATTATATTTTAAAACATTAAAAAATTGGGGCACATGCAAAGTATGTGTCTAGAATATATAAATGCACGTAACATGGTGTTTGTTCGATAAATGGCCCAAGACTTGATTTTCTTCCAATTAGTGCATGGTGTAATTGCTTTTCATGGTCTAACTCTTCAATTCATACATCTCACTTCAACTAGCTTGGTATTCTCATGCGGGCCTTTGTTTCAAGCAGTCCAATAACAAACCAGCCTATGTTTATTGTCTTCATACGGGCCAGAAGCATAAGCCCAACTCAAGTATACTGCAATCAACAAGTCAAGATTCAATACCACATGGCCTGCTTTTCTCCCTGCGCACGAGTCATAGTTGTTCCCCAGCTCATGAGCTGCAGAGTTTTTCTTCCACAATAAACCACTGAGAACTCGCCAAGTGGCCATTTTGCTCAGCTTTTGGACCCACTTTTCCCACTACTCATCACACCTAGAAACTAATTTTGGGATCAAATGTACACTGTAAATAGACCCTTTGGCAGTGAAAAAAAAGGGGGAGATTAGAATTTTAGAGAGAAATTACACTTTGTTATTTATTTATTTTTTTATATTTTTTAGTGAATACAATATCTATCAGAAGTCAATTTTCTCATTGGTGAGATTAGAGAGGAGCTTATGTTGAAGTATTTTATATCTGAAATGATTCTCTTGGTTGTAGTGCTTATATTTTGAATTTATCCACGTCTTTTCCATATTCTTTATTTCATTTATTTACAAAGTATTATATGTTATATTTTATATAAGTATTAGTCTTTATGTAATTTAGTTATATAAATATTGTGGGATTATATTAGTACCCCAAAATTTGATTAAGATACCTCATTTTTATTAAAATATAATATATAATATATTTTTTTCTTACATATGCTCACATTTTTCTAATTCTTTCTTCTTTGTTCTAAAAAATACATATAAATAATATATATTTAAAATATTTAAATAAAAAAATTAAAACAAAAAAAAAATATAAAACTTGTTAAAGTGAGTTTTTTTCTTAAAAATTATGAAATTAGACAGCTACACCAGAGATTGGAAGGACATACCGAATTGATAATTTTGTGTCTGATTTTCAGAAGACAGAGTAAGGATTGGTTAGCACCCTGTAGTATAGGAATTCGTATGTAAAGGATGGATACAGAAGAGCAATGTGAAGGACCTTGTTTTTGTTTAAGACATGAGACTGTAAGTGGTGCATTGAAGGCTGAGATGCACCCGGATATAGACTGAAAGGATAATGGTCGTGCCTCGCGGGAGGTAAAAGAATGAGAACATGGTCGGTATACATGGCACATTAAGTTAACGGTGAATGCATAAAGTAAGAGATTTAAGCGTTCAATCACTTATAAGAAAGATAATCCTGAGACCAAGGTTCAGTGAGACTTAATGGGTGATTCATGTTAGAAACCCTTGATTGTACAAGGAGAAAATTTAAATGAAAGCGGACCTCTTGGAAAGGTTTGTACCAGTTGGATAAGATGTCACGAGCTACAGTAAGGTTAGACAGGGTGACAAATGAGATTGGTATAGTACCTGTGCTTGGTTATGGACAAATATAGCTTTTTGGACAATGAAATCCAGAGTGAGGATCTTGTGGGAATGGTGAAGAACCTGTTGGATTAACTTATACATGATCTTTATTTATTTTCATGTATATCTAATATTAAACAAATTAATACGAGATAGCCTAAAACATATTTCTAAAATTGAATTCAAAGAGAAACAAAGAATAGAATACTTACAGTATACGTAGCGGAATTAAAGAGTCATTCCTTCAATTTCTCTAACTCTTGTAACCTCTCTGTCGTAGAGTATTATAAAGAAACTGAACCGATCTTCTATTTTCTTCACAATCTTCCAATGTATCCTTAGAACCACCTAGACTAGTGTGGGCAAATCTCAACACATGAGATATATAGAGAGAAGAAGAGAAAATAACAAAGTGGCTTAGAAAAGGACTTGTGTTTAGAGAGAATCTAAAACTATCAGAAAATCTGACTTGCGACTTATCAAACTTATGTTTTGACTTCTCTCTAAGAACTCATTTTATAGACTTAATTAGGCCATTTAATTTAATTAAAAATCAATAAAATAATAGCCATTTTGAAGCCCTAGGTCGAAATTATCATGGGCTTTAGGCCCGTGAAATTTTCCATTTGATTATAAGCCCATTGGACTTAAAATCAAGGCATGTATTATTTTCTATTGATTTAATTAATTAAATCCTTTATCAAATTAATTATTTATAATTTGAACCTTGATTTAAACTTATTTATTAATTTAGATATCAACTTATCTTAATTAATAAATCTGCCATAATTTCTCTTTTCTTCTCAAAATTACACAACTCTGTAAAACTATCCAAAATTGACCTGGTCAATTTTGATAATTCTAATTGATAATCAAATCAATTAATTGAGACTATCTAGATGATTTTATCCAAGGTACAATGGGGACCATGGGCCTATGAAATCAAGCTCCAACAAGTTATCATAAATCTAACAAATAAATTTACTAACTTATTAATTCCTCGGGACTCCACTATAGACTCGGAATTGCACTCTTGAATTCATAGAACACTCTATAACAAATATAGATACGCTATTAATTATCCATTGTTACAACCATAATTGTCAATCAATCCTCTATAGACGGTCTACAATGAGATATGACTAAAATACTGTTTTACCCCTCATTGTATTTTATCCTTAAAACACTTAGTTCCTTGTAAATGATATTTCAGTAAACTAATTTAATTACTGAAATGAGATCTCTATCATTTAACACCTTAAACCAAACTAAAAGGAAACCATCATTTCACTTCTTCATCAGAAGCTATAGATGTTCATATATATGATTAACACTCCCACTCAATTATAATACCGAGTTCCCAAGATGAAAGTATGGGCTAGTCCGTAGGGTAAGCTGGTAACGAACAAGTCAAAGAACTCAAATAATACAATCAGTTAGAATACTAACCACTCAGAATTGAGATTGAATTGACCTATGGTCAACTATATGATATGACTAGAATAGATAATAACGGTATGTTTACTTATCTTATCAACTGTCAATATCGGTCCAGTCCGATGTAACAAATACATCCGATCTTATCTACTTTGCTAATATTCTGGAAAGAACATAACACTGTAATGTGTAAGTAGATCATATCGTAGATTGGCAAGTCAGTGTAAATCCTGTGCACTGACTAATCTTAGGACTAACTTATTTTGAACATATAATCATATTTATATTCCACTGTGATTACGTCACTATAAATAAGATTAGCTATATGCTCGGGATTTAATAGAAATTTATATTAAACATATAATCATGAAAAAAAAACATGTGAGCAAAGTGATTAACCAAGTCAAAAAATGATTTCTATTCGTTTATTGATAATAAAATGAGATTACAAAGAATTTGAGTTTTAATTAGGGCATAAAACCCCAACAGAACTTTAATTAGTCTCCAAAAAGATCAGATCCCCCTAAAATGATGCCATGAGCTCTTTATTTATAGGCTCATGGATCGTACATGAAAAATATCCCGTTTTGACGGGGTCCTTGGTTGTTTCAACCAACTTTAATTAATAAAATAATAAATAAAGCCAAATTACAACAATATAGCTATTACTTCGGGATATCTGAGAGATTCGTGCGGTAGTTACGAGTGATTCGGGTTGAAGTTGATACTGAGATTTTGTTGAAGAGTCATTGGACCGAATTCCTGATCTGCCCGGTCGGCCAACTCCACTCCCTGAAGTGAGACTGGTCAGCTATATCACTCTTCTGGTTAGGCAAAACATCTTCATAAGCTGACTGGCCAAATAAACCTGATTCCCAAAGTTACTGGTCGGCCAAAACATTTTACTGGGCAGATAATACTATTTTCTGAAGTGACTGGTCGGACATAACTTTTTACTGGTCAGTTAAGAACCTTACTGGTCGGACATAAATTTTATGTGGTCGGTCAAATTACTTTCTGACCAGATAAATCAATTTCTTGACTATTAATATCACAACTCCGAAGATTCATTTCAAACCTTTGCACTTCTTGGTCAACCCATTTATTGACTATTAACGTGCCATTCACTACCATGCATTGCCACTTGTCACTTTTGATTGTCATGTCATTGAACGAAATTTTGGGGATAACATTTGCCCCCCAAGTTTATTATATGATTTTCTCATATGATAAATTTTTTCTCTAGCTGATAGTTATTCACATCATCCAAAAGCTTCCACCCGGTCAACAACTTTCACTTTTGTAGTAAACCCACGATTGAACTTTTCTGTTCATGAAAACGGTAGTTATCAGTTTCCCATTTTCATTGCTTCTTCGGGTTTATGGGTATAAGATGATCATTGATGTTATCTTGAAGCTTATTGAACCCTTGAAATTCAACTTGTTAGTATGCCCCATGAATAGGAAAACGTGTTTTTGCTTCATGTTATGCCCCATACCCTTTAGTAGAACAGATTCGTATTTTAGCCATCCCCTTTTGAGGTTTTAACTGCACGGATTCCACTAAACCAATCAGACCACCAAGAAAATACCTAGCCAACCAAACTCATTTTCTCCCTCGGACCCAAGTAGCTCCTTGGGTGTTTTAACTCCTCATCCCTTAGCCTCTCGGACATGCAGCCTCGGATGTGCCTAGCTCTACGACATGCAATTTCTTCAGAAAGAAGCCTCGTGATGTCCTCCTCAAACCGCTCGGACACAGAGCTCCTCAGATGGCCAGCCAGCAACTCCTTGGACATGCACCACAACACTCGGACACCACCCAGCTGCTCGGACGCATGCAACCACTCAAACGCACACTTTGCTGCTCGGACACATGCAGCCGCTCAAACGCACGCAGCCGCTCGGACATGAAGCTCCTCGGATGGCCAGCCAGTAGCTCCTCGGACATGCACCCCAACACTCGGAAACCACCCAGCCGCTCGGACACCACCCAGCCGCTCGGACGTGCACTCTCTTGCTCGGACACACGCAGCCGCTCGAACGCACGCAGCCGCTCGGACATGGAACTCCTCGGATGCGCGCACGCCAGTAGCTCCTCGGTGTGCCCCTCGAATTTCTCGGACACATGGCCCTCCTAGTCCCTCGGACATGCGGCACAACCGCTCGGGCATATGGCATAGCTACTTAAGCATATGCCTAAAACTTATCCCTCCGAACACCATTAAAACACCTTGTTCGAATCTCTCAAAAGTATTACTACTTCCTTAAATGTCTTTCTTTGGGGAAAATTGATTTCTCTTCTCAAAGAAATTTTTTCAGTGTGTAGTGAATATTTTTGCTTTGCACTCATTTTCTGTTTGGTTTACTCCAGGGACTCATCACTGTTAGTCATGCTCAACGCCGAGCAGTAAACTATAAGGAGTTGGTCCAGGTCTTGACGATGGTGTTAACCAGTCAGGGACTAGTTTACCCGACCATGAGACACTCTTAGCCGACCTGAGAACTTCCTATCCATCAACAAAGTTTCCTACTCAACCAGTGAAACATGCTCAGCCGACCAGGGAAGTTGTATCTGCTCTCCTGACCAGACAAACTTTACACCTGTCCAACTGAACTTTGTATCTGGCTAGTAGTGTACTCTTTGTTTTTATACTTTTGTGAAGACAACTGCTGCTTAGCAGCTTTGATATTTTTCTCGTAAGGCAGAGCTGTTAGCAATTATACTTTACTTTTCTTTGCTAACTTGAAACATTCTAAGTCTTTTTAAACTAAAAAGTTATAAGTTTTTTGTGAATAGTAAAGTCACTCTGATATATGTCTTATATTTTCGCATGAGTACTTAGTTTTCTAACTTAGAAATTCTAGACATTTCATAAGTCTCTACTAAGTATGCTTTCTCACACTCTTATTGCTCTAACATTTTATGAGCATAATGTTTATTGTCACACGAATATTTGCTTCTAACTTGAAATTTTGAAAAATTCCAAGTTACTTAAGCTTTGTCAAACAAGTTAGCTTAATGACCCTTTTTGACTTCAAAAATTTACAAGTCAGCCTAAAAACAAATATGTTTACTCGTGCTCTTATTGCATGTGTTAAATTATATACCAGCATACCCCATGTGCCCCCCAAGTGATCGAGGGTTGAAAGATCCTGGGTCACTTGCTACTTGACCGAATTTGTTTAAGCCGTTAATTACTCGTGAAACACATAGAATATATGGAAAATATTCGAGCAGTTGAACCTTGCTTGAATGAATCGATCAGTTGAACACTGTCCGATTTTACTGACCAGTTGAACACTGTTCGGATAATTAACACACATGCACATTTGTAGCAAGAATCGACCACGCTGCGCGTAGTCTATTTTATTACTCGTAAAAAAGGACAAAACGGGTCTAATAACGAGTTTGAAACAACAAAAATTGTTCAAAAAATAAATGACTGGTTAGCAAATAACCAGCTCATAAACCAAACTTAAATAGCAAGTCAAACAACTTGAAATTAAGCTACCACTCTGAAAGCGGTATTTAGAAATAATATATCCACAGACGCTCGTCATTCCAGTGGTTCCTGATTAGGCTCCGTTCACCAAATCTGATCCTAGCACTCTCGCTCATGTTGAAGTGTCTGGGCATACCTCTCCCTTGCTTTGTTACTATCTTCAGCCAAGTGTGGACCTCCACATATAGTGTCTAAGGAAAAGTCCATAGGCCCAGGTTGCAAGGGTGGAGATCTCTATCGTTTGAACCCAGGATTGATGTTGCCTCCTTCTCCTTGGGGTGTCTCTGCCCGGTACTTTTTCAATTGGCCCGACTGGAGAAGAAATTCTATCTTGTCTTTGAGGTGATTTCATTCATTCGTGTCGTGACCATAATCTCCATGGAAACGACAAAACTTATTCATATCTCTCTTACTCATCTCTTTCCTGATGGGTGGAGGTTTCTTGTAGGGAACCTCTTCATGACTAGCAAGATATATTTCCTCTCGACTGGCTAGGAGAGTGGTGTAATTAGTGAACAGAGGCTCATACTTGGTTGGTTTTTCGTTTGAACTCGACTTAGCCTTCTTTTATTCATGGCGGTCAGACCCGTTATTCCCATGTTTCTTTCCACCATTCTGATCGTTTCCACCATTCTTAGGAGGGTCAGCTGATCCCCCCGGATTGTTTATGCCATTCTCCTCTTTCTCGATTGCATCATCCAATTTCATATACTTGTCTGCTCGGTCAAGAAATTGTTGAAGTGTTGAAATTGGATTTCTATGTATACTATCCCACAAAGGGCTCCAATAAGTTATCCCAGAGGATATGGCAACCATCTTTTCCTCGTCTCCTACAACAGTTGCTCTATTGACTTCTCTCATGAATCTCTATATATAATTCTTTAAAGACTCATCTTTTCCTTGTTTGATATCTGCCAAGTGGTTGGCATAAACTGGTGGAGTCCGAGCAGGATTGAATTGTCTACAAATCTCCTTCCTGAATGCTTCCCAAGAGGTAATGGAATTCGGTTTGAACATCCAATACCACTCCTGGGCAGTATCTGACAATGTGGTTGGGAAAACTCTACACCGATAATTGTCACTTACCCCGAGCAGTTCCATTTGGTCCTCAAATTTCCCAACATGTCTGATGGGATCTGCCTTTTCCGTATATACCGGTAGCACCGGTGCTTTATATTTTGCCGGCAGCTGGGCTGCTCTAATCCGGGCATAAAATGGAGTGCCACTCCTGTGGTCTACAACATCCATTCCGAAAGGTCGTTTGGACAAACCTTAAACTGCAGCCGCTACCGCATCAAGCTGGGCTTGGATGGCTGAGGCGACTGTCGGGGGCTCAATGTCTTAACCACCTGGTCGGGAAATTCTATCTAGCACACTGTTGTCAAGTATTTCTACTTGACTGGCAGAGCGATTCAGATCTCGCCCTTCGACCGGGACGATCCTTCTCTTGTCACTGACAACATCCCTTAGATCCTTCCAGGAAGTGCATCTTCCTAACCGATCAAACACTGTGCTCTTAGATATTTTTTATGGCTTACTGCGTAGGACTTCCTCTCTCCCACTACGCTGCTAGCTAGGATGCAATGGAGGCTTTTCGGTACGTCCCGGGCAGTTTTTTCCTCTTTGCTGGTCAGTCCCTTCCTTTTCTTTTTCTTTTGACCGGTCGGTCTGATGAGTGTCCCCCTCATCTCGACCATGTCCATCTTTGTAGCTAGGAGTTTTTTTATCTCGAGGAGTCCTGGTATGATCATGCCTGGGTGGAGTCTTCTTACTACCCGACCGGTGACTCCCTGATATAGAAGTTTATGATCGGTGGCTCCTAGAGGGGGTTCTAGAGTTCTCCCTCTGTGTTGAGGTAGTTCTAGATCGGACCCCATCATCCTCCCGATCAGGGGGGTTACTCTTGCTTCTGTCCAGTCCCCGAGAATTGGCTCTGTTAGTGGTCCTCCGACCAGCATTATTATTCCTTGCTCCCTAGGTGGCTGCTTGTGCCACGACTTGAGCATTGGCTTGGGCCAATTGGGTAGCCGCTTCTAGAGCAAGTTCTGCTTCACGATGTCTCCGGTCTACTTCCTCCTATCGTTGTCTGATCTCTTCGCTTTTGGCCTCCATATCGCGCCTTTGTTGCTCTAACGCAGCTCTCTGCCTGGCCATCTCTTCAGCGAAAGACTCCTGCCGAGCATTGAATTGCATCATCTCCTCTTGGAAAGCGCCTATTGCTTCATGGAGTTGTTCAACTTCTGGAGTGGTCTCCTCGAGAAAGACCCTGGGCTCAGTCTCTGGGTTCTGCAGTCCAGGACCTTTTGATCTAGCAAGCTCTTTTGACGTGCCTAACTTTTTGGATGCCACATTGGTATTCTTGGGTGCCATAATGATATGATAGTAGTGCGTTTCTTCTCTTCAGGATCTCAATGAAAGCACCAAAAATGTTGACCAGGATTTTGGCCAACGACGAATAGACGTCAAAACTACAATATGCCTTCAAGAGAAAATACGACACCAATAATTTTATAGTGGTTCAGCCCCAATTTATTGGTAGTAGCCTAATCCACTTGGAGTTGTGATATATAGAACCTACACTTAAGATCAGATGAATCAGTGTCAACTGAGTTTCTTAAGTGTAAGTGAAAATGTATAGGATTTCTCTCTCAAGAATACAAATTTTCTCTCAGAAAAATACCACAAGAATGCCCAAGTCACAGTCCCAAAGTCTCAAAACTAGAGAGTTCTTTTTAGTCTCCAAAAAGATCAGATCCCCCTAAAATGATGCCATGAGCTCTTTATTTATAGGCTCATGGATCGTACATGAAAAATATCCCGTTTTGACGGGGTCCTTGGTTGTTTCAACCAATTTTAATTAATAAAATAATAAATAAAGCCAAATTACAACAATATAACTATTACTTTGGGATATCTAAGAGATTCGCGCGGTAGTTATGAGTGATTTGGGTTGAAGTTGATATTGAGATTTTGTTGAAGAGTCATTGGGCCGAATTCCTGATCTGTCCGGTCGGCCAACTCCACTCCCTGAAGTGAGACTGGTCAGCTATATCACTCTTCTTGTTAGGAAAAACATCTTCATAAGCTGTCTGGCCGGATAAACCTGATTCCCAAAGTTACTGGTCGGCCAAAACATTTTACTGGGCGGATAATACTATTTTCTGAAGTGACTGGTCGGACATAACTTTTTATTGGTCGGTCAAGAACCTTACTAGTCAGACAGAAATTTTACCTGGTCAGTCAAATTACTTTCTGACCAGATAAATCAATTTCTTGACCATTAATATCACAACTCCGAAGATTCATTTCAAACCTTTGCACTTCTTGGTCAACCCATTTATTGACTATTAACGTGCCATTCACTACCATGCATTGCCACTTGTCACTTTTGATTGCCACGTCATTGAACAAAATTTTGGGGATAACAGAAGGGAATAAGGTTGGAATCTAAAATTGGTAGCTGTCTACAAATAGAATGGTAATCTGAAGAATTAATGGTTGTTCTAAGGAATTATGTACTAAATGTGCAAATGTTTGGGATATTAAGGAAAGTATAGTCCCTTGATGAAATGGTCACAGTGATGAACGCCAGATTATGACTAAGGTGGCGTGGCATAAGATATGGTAAGGTAGAAAGCAAGAGATATTGGTTCTAAGTAAAGAAAGGAAAGGCAGTGGATACTATTGTTCAGTATTGGTTCAGGAGGAAAACCAATGAAGTTGTTGGAATCCTTAAGGAAGAAATATCTGCCTATCTGAAAGGACATAAGAGTTCGCAAGTTGTAAGCCATGGAACACGAAGTTTCAGATCGAGAGATTTGTATTTCTCCAAGTACTGCAGACAAGAAAGAGTATGATATTCTGGGGAAGAAAGGAGAGTTTCAGCTCCTGATTTAACAAGAGTTCTAAGATCATAAAAAGGTTCAGGCCGAGGGCCTACAAGATAGCCTTACCCTGGTATGGGTGGTGGCTTATGGGTATTGCTAGTGCCAATAAAAGGATGGGCAAATGATCGTTGATGAGATAAGCGGACGCTGGGGTTTCGGCAAAGTTGTTGTACAAGGAAGGGTTAATGAGATTATAGTTGTAAGAGGAGATCTTATGGAGAAAAATTGTTACTCTAGTAAGAGTATTATTAAAGGATAAAAGGTAAAGAGTTGGACTTGGGAATTATGGTCAGAGGTATGGGATTTATTTCCTGATGTTTTCGAATAAATTTCGAGGACGAAATTGTTATAAGGATGGGATAGTTGTAACGACCCAAAATTACTAATAAGGCTTACGGGCCTTGATTAGTATGTCGGGAGGGCATAGTTGGTATTTATGTGAGTAAATTACTAATAAGGCTTACGGGCCTATGATTATATGAATATGTGAAATGCATGTTTATGAGTATTAAATATGCATGCGGGCCCTGTTTAGCTTGTAAGGGCATATTTGTAATTTAGGTCCGTTGAGGGCATAAATGTAATTATATGTGATAAACTGTTAAGACCACATTATTATGTGGATATATTTGTAGCATATGGCTTGAGACGGTCCTAGTGAGCGATTTGGCGAAATAGTCACGGCGAGGATTTATACCCGGCTCGGGGGAGCCTAGGGGTATTTTTGGGGACTTAGAAATTATATTGAGGATTATTAGACATTGGGGAAAATAATTGGTGAATAATTGGATGATGGGATTTAAATGGTAAATATTAGGAACACTTGAGGGGTTAGTGGAAATTGGGAATAAATGACCATTCTACCCCTAGATTAAGTGAAGGGATTAATTAGTGTGGAAGGGCAAGAGGGTCTTTTGGCTATTAAAGGATATATTCAGACTTTTTAGAACTTAACAGAAAGTGGTAGAATAATTTAAGGGCAGGAAGAAAAAAAAAGAGAAGACTCTCAACTCATCTATCTTTCTCCCTCACGACTTGCTCTATCCCTCTCTTGATGATTGAATTTTTGGAATTGTTGAAGGAATGTTTAAGGCTTTAGAGCTAAGGATGAAGGAAGGGCATAGGCTTGGGCTTGGAATTGGAGCTAGAAAACAAAGGGGAATTCAATGGATTATGCTGAATTGGAGCAAGGACTCAACTGAGGAGTAAGGCTGCAATCTGAGGTAAGAACCTTGGAGATTAATCTTTGTGTTTTATTGAATTAGTTTAGGTTGAATCCTATGTTCTTGAGCAGAATTAGTCCAGAATTTTGGAGTGTTTGACTCTGGTAGAATTAAGACAGTGATGTTACTATTATAGCTAAGGTTGTGATGATTAATAAATGTGTATGTTAGTCTTGTAATTGTGGTTGGTTTGATTGAAGTTGATGGGTTTTGTAAGTAGAAAATTCTGGGTTAAAGCTTAGTAGTTTGTGGCTGGGAAGAAGAAGAGGAAACCCATAATTTTCTGGGTCGAAGGGGGCGTGCTGCGACCTGGGCAGTGGGCGCCGCAGCGCATGTGGCCCTTATGGCCTGGGATGCTTTCTGACTTAGGGGCGCGCCACGACTTTCCTGGCCAAGTCGTGACCCACCTCCCATTTGGTATGGGAGCTTGCTCCTGACTTGGGGCAAGTTGCAACTTGCTGAGCCAAGTCGCGACCCGCCTGGGAGGATTGGTCTTGGAAGAGTTCTAAATATCATTTAGGCTCGGTGTTGAACCCAAAAGAGGGTGTTTTAATATTTATATTCGCAAGTGCACAAATCATTTCGGAATATAATGTTCATGTAAGTATGAGGTCGAACCCATGGGAGTTGACTAACATCAAAAGAGACTATTTCAAACAAAGCAAGAATATTCTAACCTAGTTCCAAATATTTGATGAGATTTTGTTTTAGAAAAATAAAAGACAAGTAATAAAAATATTTAAGATTAAATAGAAAAATGGTTTTCAAATGAGATATGTAAAATAAGATTATTAAGATATAAGAATCCACAAAATGCAAGTTCAATTATATTTATAAGTATATTGATTCCCAAGTTTAGATATAGTTGAAATAGATCACACTATATTTTTTTTCAAAATACATTTTCTATTCAAGCACAAGTTACTTTCAAAAAGGTAGAATTTTTCTTCACTTATATAAGATATAATTTCTAAGCATTAGTTGTGTTACAACCTAATGAAACTACAAAAAATCAAAGAGATTATGTTTAGGCAAAATATGATACTTATGCTCTAAGAATTAGATGTGAACAATTTAATGAAAAACATTTAATCAAAGAATATCATATTTTTGCATAATGAAGAATTAAGTGTAATATGCTTTAACAATCAATAATAGATGAAAAATGCATATCTTTGATAGAAAATCCATAAACAATGTTGCACAAATGGAACATCAACATACAACAAAAAATACTATCTAGTTACATTTTGCTTCATCATCATCTTAATAATCTTGAAAAAGATTAGAAGCTCATAACTAGATTGAAATAAAAATTACAAAATAACATACTTGACATGCTCTTCAAAAGATGAAAATGGTAGAGAGAAAATAGTGAAAAGAAGAGAGAAAAATATGAAGTGTGGAAGAGGTTGAAAAGATGAAGAAGAGCTCCCCAAATGGTCTTACAAGACTCTATTTATAGGCAAAATATGGAGATTAAATTAATCAAATTAAAATAAATAAATTGATTAATTTAATTGTGTTGGGAAGTGGTAGGATAAATAGAGTAAGTGTAAGGGTATTGGAAAGATGAAATGTTTGGTTGGATGGAAGGTAAGAAAAAAATAGGGAAGAGTGAATTGATATTTGAGTGAAAAGAAAAAAAAACATTGGGAAGAAAAATATGATTTTTTGGCCTTTTGGTGGCTGTGTTGGCAGCTGAAGGCTGCTGTGGCTTTTGGTGGGAATTGGGTGCATGATGATGGGCCGAATGGCAGCTGGAGCTGGGCCGAATTGCTTGGGCCTGCTGGGGAGAAGGACATGGTCACGGCTGGGGAGAAGGAAATGGTCGGCCGGGGAGACTTGAGGCAGCTGGGCGTTGGGGTTCGCTGAGTGCTAAGGAGAGTTGGGACAGGTGGCGGCAGCTGGGGATACTGGGCCGTACGACTGGCAGGGAGGAGAGGCTTCGTGGGCCTGGGCTTCAGCAGGCCTCCTTGGGCCTAAGAAAAGTGCCATTTTTCTTGTTATTTTCTTCCAAAATTACCACCTTTCCTTTGATTTCCTTGCTTTTCAAGAGCCACAAATGAAATAATTTTCCTACAAAATAAATTATAAACTAAATTAAAATTAAATAGTTTCATTAATAAAATATACCATATAACTCCCATGAAAACATTAATTAAAATTTAATTTACATAACATTTAATTTCAATAAAATCATATTTTTAGCATTCAAACTAATAATACTAATTTTAAATAATTCAATTACAACATAACACAATAAAATATCTATAAAAACATGTAAAAAATCTAGAAAATTACAATAAGACTAATAAATGCAAAATTACTTAAAAACTTAATAATTCAATTAAGAACTCAAGAACTAAGCAACAATTAGCACATAAAAAGTGGTAAAATAACTCTATTTTGTAGAGTTATCACTCGGGGGTTCAAACCTAGGGGCTCGGGACAATTTCTACTACTCAGTTTAGTAGAAATTGAGGTTCCAGAGGCTAGTTTTGTTCCCTAGGTATTTTGTTTCTAATTGGAAGTTGATAGATATCCATGGCCTTTGTGACTAGGTTGATCGTCGAGGCTCGAGGCTAAGGACCGTGCTCGGAATCAATTCACGTTCTCCGCTCGGAATTAAAGGTAAGAAAACTACACCCGATTATGTGGTTATGTTGGGACTAAGAGTTCCCTATACTTATATGCAATGTTATATGATGGTATTATGCCATGTGGACATGAGATAAACGGCCTAAGAGTGCCGAATTTAATATTGGCGCACAAGGACGCGGCTTGGCCACTAGTAGCTGAGGTTAATTAAATAATCACTGAGCTTGGCCTAAGCAAGCCATAGTCAGTGGGTTGAACACTGGGCTCGACCTAAGTGAGTCGAAGACAGTGACTAAAACTGAGGGTGCGGCCTAAGGGCGTCAATCTTAGTTATTGTATGATGTGTTTACTGTTATTATTTTGATGATTATGGCATGTTTATTACCTGGATGATTGATTATTTGTTTGCAGATTGATATCACTGATTATGTGAACAATGTGGTCTGCTGAGTATCTAATTGAAGATTTGTGAATTATCTGATTGTTGATTATTAATCATGCTTGTAATATAGTTTTCTTGTTGGGCCTTGGCTCACGGGTGCTACGTGGTGCAAGAAAAGGCAAGGGTAAGATGGATCAACCATGGGTTGGAGAGCTCTGGGGGCGAGGTGTACATTGTCAGCTGCTTGGCCGCCATTGTCGAGGGAATGTACAGGGATGGAAACCTAAAATGTGTATTTTTCCATTAGAGTGGCCTCAATTGTTTATAACTTTTGGAAATTTTGTAAATATGTTCTTTAAACCCTGTTTTTGGGATCCCATGTACTCGTCGTTTATTTTAATGAAAATTATCCGTTTATGACCAAAACCTTTTAAACCTAACTTGTTTATGACTTTAGGATCACATTTTCATTTAAATGACTCGATTAGCAAGTCATGCACTATTTTAAACACACAATGTAACGGTCTTGGTTATCCAAGGCGTTACAGTCAGCTTGTTCAACTCCCTGTAGTCAATGCACATCTTCAATGTCCTATCATTCTTCTTCACAAATAGCACTGGTGCACCTCAAGGTGAGAAACTAGGTTTGGTGAACCCCAAGTCAAGTAACTCTATAGTTGGACCTTCAACTCCTTCAATTCTGCTGAAGCCATTATGTACAATGCTCTAGATACTGGTTCTGTCCCTGGTGCCAATTCAATGACAAACTCAATCCCGTGATGTGGTGGTAACCCTGGTAGATCCTTTGAGAACACATCTAAAAACTCACAGACCAATCTAGTATCCTCCGGTCCGATTGGTACATCCTTCATGGTATCCACCATACTAGATAGGAATCCTATGCAACCTCTTCGCAGAAGGTCTTAAGCCTTCAACACTAAGATCATAGGAAAGCGAGGCCCATTCACAGCACCCACAACACACAAATGGGTCCTCTCCCTTAGGCTCAAAGGTCACCATCCTCCTTTTGCAATCAATAGTCACCCCATACTTGGCTAAAAATTCCATGCCTAAGATCATATCAAAATCTTACATTGCTAACTCAGTCAAGTCTATAGACAACTCCCTACTATCTACCTCTATTGGTAGTGATCTGACCCCTCTCCTAAAGACTACCACCTCCCCTGTAGGCAGCAAGGTCCCAAATCCCAAAGCATACACATCACATGGTCTACAAAGTCTGAATATCACCCTACTAGAAACAAACAAATGTGTAGCACCAGAATCGATCAATACAGTATAAGTAGAGCCAGCGCTAGAAATCTGACCTATCACTATCAAGGGACTAGACTCAGCCTCTGACTGAGTCGGGCTGGAGTCAAATTGTCGCCCTTCTTCTGTTCTTCTTCCCCAGCTGCGGGCAGTCTTTCCTGAGATGCCCCATTACCCAACAAAGGAAGCATGCCTTAACACCAAATTCTCTCAAATGGCACCTCCTGTACCTGGCGCCCTTTGGATAACTTCTCCAAGCCTCATTGCTGCCCTGTGGCCACCCTGAGTACCCCGAACCCTTCTATCTAAACTAGAAGTAATAAAAATGTTATGAGTTTTCTTCTTCTAGTCACTAGGGCCTCTACCCTTACCAGATCTAATAAATGTAGGTGCCACCCTCCAGGCATCATGCATAGCAGCGCTCTCGCACTAAATCCTGTCCTCTGCGCCCTCAGCAATAAGGGCCTTCTCAACTACCTGAGCATATGTAGTGATTCCAAACACTGAGGTAATCTTGACATACCGTGCTATCATGGGGTTTAATCCCCAAACAAATCTTTCTCTCCTGGAAACATCGATTGACACTAAGTCAGATGCAAACTTGGCCAACCTGTCAAACTTCACGGCATACTCAGTCATAATCATGTTGCCCTGAACCAACCTGGTGAACTCATCTGCCTTCACAGTTCGAACTGCGTCATTATAGTACTTCTCATTGAACAAATCCCAGAACTCATCCCAACTCAATACAACGATGTTTCGGGTTTGAGATACAACCTCCCACAAGATGCGGGCGTTATCACTTAACATATATGTGGCACATGCCACTCTGTCATTGCCCACCACTCTCATGAAGACAAGGATGGAGGTAATCATAATCATCCACTGCTCAGCTCTCAGTGCGTCTAGACCTCCCTCAAAGGTTTGAGGGTGTTGTTTCATGAATCTCTCATAAAGCAGTTCCCACCTGTTTCCAATTTCCGGCTGTCCCATAAGTGGTACCACATCTGGTGGTACGGGCAGGGCAGTGTTCCCTGGTGGAACCTGCTGTCTCAATTCTATGATCACTTCTTCATGTCTCTGTAATCTTGCTTGAATTTCAGCAAACATCTGTTGCCAATTCTGAGGGGCAAGTGGAGGGTTTTGACCTTGGTCATCTTCTCTATCCTCGATTGCAGCGTCGACTAGTCGGTTTGATCGCCTTGGAGGCATAACTCCCCAAGTATATCTGCAATCAATGACACAACTTATAAGGAAATGATAATGGTGTCAAGAAACCACCCCATGGTCCAAAACCGAACAAATAAGCGAGTCATTTGGACTCAAAAGTGTAAATAAGGTTAAACAATATTTTAGGTATTAAAAATTTTGGTCAATGAAGTTAAATTTTTCATTACAAAGGGTTTTAATATCTACAAGGGATCCCAAAGGTTTTTACTCAAATACACTATAACTAATTTACAGAATTAGCCGACTTAAGTGGAAAAATCGAGCTAATATCCTATGTTCTACAAAACTATCTCAATCGTGGTGGGCGAATAGGCTGAGTATGTACACACCGCCCCTAAAGCTTTCCAACTCATGGCTGGTCCAGTTTTCCTTTGCTCTTATCTGAACCAAAAAATACTCGTGAGCCAAGGCCCAACAAGAAAGCTCAATAAAGTAAAACAGATATTCAGATGACCATTTATATCAAATACATGCTTTATAAATCTTAACCAGATTCACATTGATTTTCCAACAAGCATAACGACTCATGTCGAGTAGATGCATATCACACCCCTGCAATGGCCATGCCATAACAGCCTACATTATGTCTGTATAATTCTAATAATGGCCCCCAGTCGATAAATCACAAACGATAACCGAATCGTTACAAAAAACTATAGTAATAGATGCATATACAGAACAAGCATTTAGCTTTAAACAAATTCAAGGCACGGTCATAACCGTGTTCGATAATCAGAGCCAATGCCCTACACTTGGTGCATGTGCCAGTTTTCTTACCTCACGTCCTGAGCAGATAGCGGAGCGACCCCGAGTACGATTCATTTCCCAAGCCGTGCGGAAACCCTAATCACAACATAAATGATACGTTTACTAGGAACTAATTCTGATAATGGGCTTCAATACTAGGCCCTAACTCTCTGGACCTCAGATTCCACTAAACTAGATAGTGGGAATGTCCCCCGAGCCTCCCAAGTTAACTCCCCAAACCCTAGAAAAATGCACCCTAGAAATGCATTAGCACCACAGCGTCCCCCTCCAGTGTCGCGACTCCACAACAGACCGAGAAGCCCCCCTCTAAAAATTCCACATTTTGGGCCGCGTCGCCACAACTGTCTAAGAGCTTCCCTAAATTTTTTTTCCATTTTGAGCTGCAACGCCCCCTCTAAAAGGTCGAGACACTACAACGGTCTGAGGGCAAACCCACCCTCGAACAAACCCATACGAGTCGCAACGCCACTGCGACAACCCAAAAAAGTGCATTTTTTTCCTCTGCATTTCAATCCCTATATTTTTACCCCAACAGATTTCCGAGCTGAATTTACCAAACAAGCCAACCACAAAGTAGCACTACAACTCCAAGAATCATCAAAGTATCATTTGAACACCAAAACCACAACAAACACGTCAAATAATCAAATTAAACTTTTGAGTCTTAAACTCAAACATCATATTCTCAATTCCAAAAATCAACTTAAATTCATGTTTAAGGAGGAAATTAAAGATTTAAAATCAGTTTATTAATTGGTTTCTATCACCAAAACACACCACCCAATAGCCTAACCCTTTTAAATTGAGTTTATAACTATCAAACCCATCCTTCACCAAAAACACTTGAAACACTCAAGAGAATTCAAGAATGAGTAGGGATACCTCTGAATTTGAAAATTCCTTAGATGCAGCTGTGTGTTGGGAAACTTTCACTCCCTCCAACACCTCCAATTCTCCTCAACAACTCTCTCTCCAATTCAAGCTTGAACCACTTCTATACTTGGTGTCTTTGTGAGGGTTCTTGAAGATAACCAAAGAGGAGAGAGAGAGCTATGAAAGTGAATGGGAAAGTATTCAACATTTGGCCTATTTACACTTAGTCTAATGGTAAAAAAGACCATTTCCCCCCAACCTCCAATAAACCTCTTCATTAACCCCCAATGGCATTTTAGTCATTTAGCCTAATTCCCCACTAAACCTCAAATTAAACCTTTGACCTCCAAATTAATCAACTAATCCACCAAATACCATTACTTCCCATAAAATACTTCATTTGTCAATTAATCCTAAAATATGAAAAATTACCAAAATACCCCTTGTATCACCCCAAATTGGGTATTTATCCCCGTCATGACTTTTTTGCTAAATTTCTCGAAAGGATCGACTCCTGCTGAATATCATGAATACCTACATAATAATGTGGTCTCATGCACATAATATCATTATAGTTATACCCTCAACGAGTCAAAATTACGAAAATGCTTTTTTTTTTTTTTAACAAAAACGAGTCTTGAAACATATTTTAATACACATAAACATGCATAAACTGTCATATGATAATATAACTCATATAATTCACATAATCACATACATATTCAACTATGATCACATAATTTCACAATAATTCGACTTATGCTCTCCCGACACACTAATCAACATACTATTCCATATTAGGAGTTTTGGGATGCTACAGATAGTCACTTTGTAATTAATGTGAAGGCTTAATCTATTTAAGATATTCATAGAGTACAAATTATTTTTGCATGTAAGGTACACAAACATAAGTGAATCTTTGTCTCACTACATCCTCTCATAGAATTACTTTTGCAACACTTTATGTTTTTAGCTCTTGTTCAAAATTCTCAAAATATTTTCTCTTTTTCCTACTTTAATTTGGCTAACTTTCCTTGATTGTTTCTCATTGCCTCTCCGTGGATATTGTTGGGAATTTATGACTTTACACTTTCTAAATCAACAATGAATAATGGAAATAGTTCAATATTACAAACCCTAGATGTTAATCAAGATCCTTATTCAAAGTATGAATGCAAATCTTGGTTATCAATGAACCATATTCATGGAATGAATGCAAATCTTGATAGTAAAGAATTAAGTGATTAAATGATTATAAGAAGAGCTTAGAGACATTTAGTCATCAATACTAACAATATAAACACAATTAGAAAAGTAAAACACATTAGACTAACACAATTACAAAATTAGGCTTTAGAGAGATACAACATTTGCTTTTGAGCAACTTGAATCTTCAAACTTGGGGAACATCTAAGGCTTATACACAATAAGTATATTGTTGTCCAAAATTTCTATTCCAAGCCTTCCCTTACTGCTTGAAGCTTCACCAAAGTGGAATGAGAAGTAGGATTAAACAAGTCTTGAAACTCATACAAGTAAAGTAATGCTTGGTGATTTTCTTGGAGAAAATGAATGTTCTTTGAGAGCTAGAGAGAGAGAGAGAGAGAGAGAGAGTTGAAAAGTGTGATCAAGGTTTTGCAACTCTAATAAACCTTATTTATAGTGTAGGCATCGTCATCAAGTCTAATCAATAAGATTAGAGCTTTTAAATACATCATTTGGAGCTAGGTCATGTAACCGTATGGACCAGTACGAAACTCCCAGGTAATGCCTTGCCTGAACCCAAGTGATGTGTCACCACCCAGCAGGTGATGCATCGCCTGCTGGGTGTTTTGTCTCCCAGGAAGTTCTAGGTGCTGCATCGCCTCCCATAGGTGACGCAACACAGATGCCTTTGCAAAACCACCCCGTGCATGACCCCAAAATTTCTCCAAATGCCTCCAAACTTTTAGAAAATGTTTAGATTCCTCATTGTATCAATTAAGACCCATAAAAGTCAATTATAGGTGCCTACTACACATTCTCGTGTTTTCACTTCAACTTAAGTGGAAACCATTGAGTGTTTTGCACCTCATCGTGTAAACAACTTAACCATTATATTTAACCAATCTCAACAGATACGACATAACCCGTTTACTACTACGACCGCAAGGTAAATTATTGGGCGATATCACAAGGGACTTTTTTTTATGGGAATTTTGAATTGTTAATGTTTTTATGTATTTTTTAAAAACATTTCAAATATATGGCTTTTTTTCTTCCATACAAATAGTTAAGTTTATACTCAAGCCATTGATTTATTTTCACATTTAAGTTGTAATATTTTTTAATAGCTTTTTGAAAAAAAACATACTAGTTATTGGTTTTTTAAAGTTAATTTTCTTAAAGTTAGATCTATAGTAATGCCATAATATTATATATTAAGGTTTAAAATGCTATATTATTAAAAGAGCTTGGTGAAAAATGTCTCTTAATGGTGTGTGAAAGTAAGTAAATGTCAATTTTTTCAATTTTGTAGGAAAATAACTCAATAAGCTTCTTAATATTACATATTACCCAATATGCCCTTTAGCGAATTACATTGATACTATTCCATTATGAATATTTTATATCATGTGTTGTACATAAATAAACATGAGCAAACATGTTTTGGTTCGCAGTACAGCTGGCAAGCACTTAATAAGGTTATCCATACTTCGAGAATGAGCTACATGTTCTAAAACAGGTAGCCCGGGTTAACTGCAGGTCGACAAGACATCAAGGAGATCGTCTAGCCATATCTTTAGGTACTACAAACATAGCTCGAGCATCTCAATGCTTAGATTGGTTTTTCCTAGAAAACTCTAGCTCACATGGTATGCATTCAACTTGCTACTGACACATGGAATACACTGGCTTGAATTCTTGAAGACTTTTAGACTTTATATGCGTAATTAATATATTGTGACCCTTGCCTGATAAATGTGTAATATCAGGAAATAAATGTATTTAAGGTATTTATATATACGTTCAGGAAGTTACCCAATATTGAATGTTACTCGAACCTGTCCACTAAACCCCTATAAATAGAGAGGGAATGGATTGATAAAAGGACTGAATTATGTATGCAAAAACTTTGCCAAATTTTCTTAAATAATTTTTCTAGAGATCCTAAACAGAATAACATAGACTCATGGACTAGGTAAATTTTAATCATTGAATCACATAAAAGTTCTTGTGTAATATTTACTTACGGTTTCCTAAAAAGCCTAATTATTTATTTCAGACTTCTTAGTCTATTGTTGGCGAAAAAATCGTTTCAACAGATTTGTGCTTTCATTGAGAGATCAATTAAGCTTGTCAATCTCTTCTGCAAATTTTTCATTCAATCAAAATGGTGGTAACACGATTGATGCGCGACAATGAGTCGAAAAGGCTTGGTGATTATGGAGAGTTTCGTACAATCATTCCTGCTGGATAAGTCACTTCTGTACCACGTCATCTTGGAAAACAACCCCAAAACCAGGATGGGGATCACCACGACACTGGCAGTTCGTTGTCCCACCACCATCATAACAATCTAGGTTACATAGAAGCCATCGAATTGGAGAATGCTCAGCTGAGGAGCCATCTCGCCCATGCCAAAAAGCGTATTGACGAGATAATGTCTCGATTACCCCTTCTGTAACCGACCATAATGTCGGAATTAGGATAAGTGGATCCCACAGGACCAGGTCCCATAGGCGTAATCGTCCTAATGTAAGCCATTATGTTTGGACCGCAACCCTGAGCACCGTGCCGTCAGAACGGACACCCAGGAAGAATCGACCCACTCACAATCACACGAACGAGCAAGCGACTCATGTGTTCCAAAACTAAGTTAAATTAGACAGGGCTAGTAGAGACTACTTCCAGATGTGCAGGAGTCCCCATAAATCCTCCAGTACCAATCCGATTGGGTGGTCCAGTTCAAAGAAACGAGGAGGCATTACCACCAGTTCGAGACATTGGAGTGGATGATGGGCGACCTAGATTGGTGTACTCTGATGGACGGAGGGTGACCTCACCGATAAGGCACCCACCATCACTAATTCGTCACCTAACACCCTCGCGAGCGCAAGGGAATACACCAGCTTGCGAAAACAACTGAAGAAACTCTGCCCACAGAGAGGTTACATATGTTTCACGATCTTGGGATACTGGAATCCGAGTTTACGTGAACGACCAAGCTCAACGACCTCACCAGCAGATGGTAAGCTTTGCGTAGGGCAGTTATTGGACGTAGAGCCATCGTGAGAGAAGGTCGGAAAGAGTTCGCAGTACACACTCTCAAAGGCAGGAGACCGACCTAAGAAATCATCTGAACTCAGCTCAGAGTTTTCACACTAACCATCAGTCCGACCTGCACGATCACTTAAATGCCTAACGGGGCAGCAAGCTCAACCTTTTCCTCACCTCAAGAAAGGCATCTACGCACCAAGGGAGCGACCTCGTGCTCGTCCTATTCTATTATGGCCAGGGGCCTCTTCCTAGGAGGATTACGAGGTTTCAGGGCCAGAGATTGGCCCTCCTTTATTAGCCCGCATGTCAACATGTTGGCATCTATTATTACTGCTCGCCATTCTTTTCTGGTGGCAGGAGCAGAAGCTAAGGTCTGGTATTGATTCTAACTGACCAAGGAAGCTGCAGACCCCTTGTAAATCACCGCACAAAAAAAAAAAAAAGTAACGCGATCAGAATAAGCAAATACTATAAAGCATATAAACTTTAACAAAGCCAAGAAAAAATATACTTATGAGGTCAGTTGAAATAACGGTACCCGCAGGCCCTGAACCCGTTTGACATAAAGAACTTGTCCTTGTAGTCATTTGAATGGCTAGATCGATGATGCTGGCGATCTTCAGGAATTTGGTGAGCTAGTAGAAACCATCACCTCCGGTTCCAGTGTTTGGATTGGCCTTGAGGCAAAAGAAGTACAGGATGTCTTCAGAAGTGGGGTCCTCCAATTCATTCTTAATGAACAAATATTTAATCTCATCAAGGAGGTGATAGGTATTGGGGGGAATTGAAACAAAGCTAACTTCAAAAAATTAAGGAAGTCCGTAAAATATGAACTCAACAGAAGGAAAGCGCCTACCTTCAGGTGCTCGTCACTCCATGCCCCAAAGTCTTCCTCTAGGGAGTGCAGCTTCACTCGCCTTGAAGCGCAGGTCGCACATAGAACTTTGAGTCCAAAGTGAGGGAGGGGGTTTTCCGTGACTTGGTGCCTCTGAGAAGAAGAGCCCACAATGTTCTTGTTCTTTTGGCTGCTCATTTTTTTTAATTAATTAAGTTCACCTGGGTACAAGGCAGGGCTAACAATTAGTGGCGACCTAAGAATGTAACTATATACAAGGATCATAAAATTCAAGGGAGTTGGTTGTGGTTTTTAACCAGAGAAAGATGCAGAGAGAATTCGACCTGAAGCTTAAAGACAATGTTTCGCGAGCTACATTGGAGTTAATAGCTGCATACATGGGTCCACGCGTGCCCCTAAGCCACACACTCTAATATCAGATAGTACTATCACCTCAGAAATCGTGCGTCAGAAATATGATTTTGGGAAGAAATTTTAATGCCAAACCACTCAAGAAGCGTGACCCCTACGCTATCCGGTTTTAAGATAAAAAACCTACAATTCTGGCCCAAATTTCTCTTCGCACAAACCTCAAAACCTAGAAAATGCTCTAAAATTTGTTTATTTTGCATAAATTATCTCACACACTTTTGGCCAAATATATGTATCTATTTGTTTTTCCCTCACAAAACGAGAGTATATGAGCCTAACCTAGACCATTGACATAACTATAATGTAAAAAAAAATATTCACAAACGCCCACAAATGCCTAAATGAGTTCAAGAAAAATACTTACAGTTCTGGTCGAAGAAGGCTTGAAGAATCAAGAGGAATGAGGATTTGAGAGGAGATGATTTAGAAAATAAATTGCCAGAAAGCTTGAAGGTTTCAGAGAAGAAGAGAACAAGGGAAACTTTAAGAATGCAAAGGTGGTGAAGATCAAATTCCACGACCCTATATATAGATCAGACCTGAGAACAAATTAGGTCGTATGATCACGGTAGTTTAAGATTGAAGAGCTACAATTAAATAGCCAAAACAGTGGCAAAAAAGTTGACAAGACAAGTGTCATTGTACTCGAAAGCCAAACAAACGCCTGTAAAAATCCAACACGTGTCCCATACTCGAGTAGGTGGGTGGGCATGTTGCCCATGGCAGAAATAGAAAAGTCCCTAACGTGTGTATCAAGTATAGGAATGACGTCGTACACAAGTAGGAACTTAAGGGCAAATGTTGTACCTAAAAGACATGAGCTGGCGTGTTTTGGTTTGCGGTACAACTGACAAACACTTAATAAGGTTATCCATATTTTGAGAACGCGGTACAAGTTCTAAAACAGATAGCTCAGGTAAACTACAGGTCGACAAGAGATCTAGGAGATCATCTAGCCAAATTTTTAGGTACTACAAGCCTAGCTCAAGCGTATCAATGCTTAGATCGGTTTTCCCTAGAAAAATCTAGCTCACATGATGTGCATTCTGCTCGCTGCAGACGCATGGAATACATTGACTTGAATTCCTGAAGACTCGGAGACTTTATATGCGTAATTAATATATTGTAAACCCTTGCCTGATAAATGTGTAATATAAGGAAATCAATGTATTTAAGGTATTTATTTATACATTCGGGAAGTTACCCATTTTGTAAGTTACCTAATTTTGAACGTTATCTGAAACTGCCCATTGAACCCCTATAAAAAGAGAGGGAATGGACTGAAGAAGAGACCGAATTATGTATGCAAAAACTCTGCCAAAATTGTCTGAAACAATTTTTCCAGAGATCCTAAACATAATAACATAGACTCGTGGACTAAGTGAATTTTAATCACTGAACCACGTAAAAGTTCTTGTCTAATATTTACTTATGATTTCCTAAAATGCTTAATTATCTATTTCAGAATTCTTAGTCTACTATTGGCGAAAAATCGTGTCAACATCATGGTATATGTATATTAATTTTGTCTAATTACTTTTTATTTTAAAGTTATGTTGGTTTTTTAATTTTTTATGGGTTGTTGATATATCATTTTCCAACTAGTGTATATGTTTTTTGTGGGATGGTATCCTAAAGTTGTATGGTTAATATTATATAAATATTACATGTTTTTTTTAATTATTGTTAACACTGTATGTGCATTGTTTATGCTATGGTATATCAAATTTCATTATTGTTATTTCATATCAATTGATTTTGTCTATTGTTTTTTTATTTGATTTTGTTTTTTTTTTTTAAATTATGGTATATAAGTTTACTAGCATGGTATATTAATTTGATATATTATAGACAACAAATAGATATATCATGCTATTAAACATATATACCATATGTACCATAGTATTCTATATATCATAAGATGAAAAATCAATTACCATGATAATAAAATTATATACTATAAAGTTTTTTTATCAAAAAATAAAATTGGTATATTATTACTCAAAAAAACGTATATACCACCCTAACAAAACTATATATCACCATTAAAATGAATATATTATAGTAACAAAATTATATATTACCATTATATATAACAATATAGAAACTAAATATCATATTAACTATAATAATATATCATACCACCAACAAACATATATACTAAGTTGGAAAATAATATACCAACACTTAAAAAATGAAAAAAAAATTATTACTCAAAGAATATATATAATATGCTAACAAAATTATATACCACCATTAAAATGTATATACAATGTTACCAAAATTATATATTAAATTGTATATACAATGCTAACAAAATTATATATAAAAAGATAAAAACTAAATATCATCTACAAAAAAATGATATATCATACCACAAAAAACATTTCTATTGAGTTGGAAAATAATATATCAACAACACTTAAAAATTTATTACTAAAAAATGTATATACCATGCTAACAAAATTATATATCAATATTAAAATGTATATACCATGATACCAAAATTATATACCACCATTACATATAATAAGATAGAACCTAAAATATCATCTAAAAAATGATATACCATACCACAAAATACATATATTGAGTTGAAAAATAATATACCAACATTACCTACAAAATTATTACTAAAAAATGTATATATTACGCTAATAAAATTATATACAACTATTAAAATGTATACACAATGATACAAAATTATATTTTACCAGCAAGAAGAGTTGTGTATGACACAACCCCTTAATCTTACCCATAAACATAAATCAATAACTAAAATAAAGTATAACAATAACGAATTAAATCATAAACATAAACATCAAGCAAGAGATTGTAGCCCAAGTAATGTTGGACAAAGTGTAGTGAGCCCATGATAGCGTAAGCATGCATTTTTCAACATATCGTAAGCATACAATTCCATAATGTAGACATGCATTTAAGAACGTAAGCATGTCACGCAAAATATCACATATACATATAACACACATCAACAACATCAAACATAAGATACTTAAACATAGTCATTCAACTAAGAGGTTCATAGATAAACATAAACATAACTAGATCATAAAAGTTCTACCTTAACTGAGTACATCGACCTACACCTTGCGTGCATGTGTCCACTCTTCTTACCTCGATAGCAGCAATGATTCACACACTAACACGTCCTTTCAAGTATCCTTAGCAAGCCCCTAATCAAACAACATCATAATCCATAATTAACAACTTAACACTTTTAAAATAAATTCCTTAACTCTCTAGGACCCAAATGACCTTAAAAACAAGTTTCTAATAGTCCCAAGGTCGTACATTAGGATCCCCATAACTTATAGACCAAAATTCAACATTTTGAAAAATGTATATTCTTCCCTATGATGAACTGGTTGACCTGTTCATACCAACCGGTCAACCGGTTGAGTAAGAAAATTAAACTTGCACCTAATCACAGGCCGGTCGACCGGTTCATAGCAACTAATTGACCGGTTGTACCAGATTCGACCATATCACAAAATTTTGCCCAATATCACCGACCAAATTGACCTTAACTTGTTTCTAACCTTATTAAGCCAAATTAAGTTGACCCTAGACATCCAAACAACATGAAATTCTTATTTAACACTATTAATTAACCTTGTTTTCATCATCCAACCCTAAATCTATCACCAGACCACTCAATATCCTAAATGCAAATCTCAAATCCTTGCTCTCTCTTGTGTGATCCTTAGTCCTCCAAACCACTAGCCTGACGTCCTCCTCCAAATTCTTAAGCTTCAAAGCTTCAGATCAAGAATGAGAGAATTGTTCTTGGTCAGTTATTATATCATGTATGAGAAGTGTCTGACAATCGTGAAAATTTATCCTTAATTTCTCTTTTAATTTAATTATGAATATTATTTGTGTATAACATAATTATTGCCAAGTCCCCATCTCTAATTCTCCTTAAGCAATAACTTAAGCCCATTTTTGTAATTTCCTCCTTAAGCTAATATTTTTTACTTTCCTTAATTACACTTTCTACCATAAAGTTTATATTTCTAATTTGACCCTCATAACTTAACCGCTATCACTTTTTTGCCCCTGATACTTGAAGAAAGACATGTGTGGACATACTGACATAATCATAAAATTAAATATACATAACAATCATGCATATCATAACTTATATCATTTAGCACATATAAAACATAAAATTTACCATAATACCCTGGTCCAAGCCAGATTACCAAAAATACCCCTTACTAAGGAAGCAATTATTACAACTATTCCCTCCTAAGAAGAAATTTCCTCCTTGAAATTTACCAAACATATCTGCTTCTAACTCCCACGTAGCTTCTTGAACATAACCATTCTTCCAAAGAACCTTGACTAACCCAATCTTCTTATTCTGTAATACTATTTTTCCTTCTTATCCAAAACATTTATTGGCTATTCCTCGTAAGAAAGGTCTTCTTGTCCAATGTCTCATAGCTAAGAATGTAAGACGACTTGAGATGTACTTGCATAACATGGATACATGGAAAACGTTGTGCACTCTCGCTGACGCTGGAGGCATGTCTAATCTATAAGCCACTTGTCCAATTTTTTACAAAATCTCTAATGATCCAACATATTGAGGACTTAACTTTACTTCTTGTCAAACCTCATAACCCTTTCATTGGCGAAACACGAAGGAATATGTATTCTCCAACTTGGAACTCAACATGCCTACGTTTAGGACCAGCATAGCTCATTTGTCGATTCTGTGAAGCATTCATGCAGGCTTTAATCTTAGCAATAGCTTCGTTCGCTTCTAGTACCACCTCTAGGCCTAAATAGTTACTTTCGCCCATTTCATCCCAATGAATTGGTGACCTACACTTTATTCCATAAAGAACCTCGTACAGTGCCACCCCAATAGTCGACAAGTAGCTATTGTTATAAGAAAACTCAATCAATGATAGGTACCTACTCCATGATCCCCTGAAATCCAAGACACATGCTTTATTTCTTCTAGAATCTGTATCATCCTTTCGATGTGCCCATACGTCAAAGGATGAAATGTCGTGCTAAACTTCAACTTAGTACCCATCGCTTTCTATAATCCTTCCCAAAACTTATCCGAAACTATCGACTTCGGTACTCTAGGAAGTCTAACAATTTCTTGAACATAAAGTTATGCGTACTATTTTCCTGTATACACTATCCTGGTAGGTATAAAATGTGTTGACCTCTTAAATCAATAAATTATCACTCAAACCGAATCATGTTGCTTTGTGATCTTAGGTAACCCCACCACAAAATCCACAACAATCTCTACCATTTCCACTCTGGAATGTGTGACATTTGTAACAAACTGACCAATCTTTGGTGTTCTACTTTCACTTGCTAGCACGTAAAGCACTTAGCCACATACTCCACTATGTCCTTCTTCATTCTAGGCCACCAATATAACATCTTTAGGTCTTGATACATCTTCATAATCCTTGGATGTAATGAGTAAGGAGTAGTATGCTCTTCATCAAGAATCTTTTTTTAACCTCTAGTTCAGGAACATAAATTCATTCTTTAAACCTCACTATCCCACTATCACTGAGGGTAAAATCTTTGTTACTTCCATCCTGAATCCCTTGTATGTATTTTAGTATTTGCGGGTCTTTACATTGTCCTTTCTTAATTCCTTCCAACAGAATCAAGTGTAAAGTTAAGTTAGCTAATCCTTCCCCGATTAACTCTATACCCGTTCGTTCTATCAACTTAGCAGATACATCTCTTATAGCTACTACCTACCATTGACTCTCATGACTTAGGGCATAGGCTACTATGTTCGCCTTCTTGGATGATACAAGATTTCACAGTCGTAATCTTGTACCAATTCCAGCCACCTTCGTTGTCATATTTAACTCCTTTTTGGTAAGAAAGTACTTCAAGCTCTTATGGTCCATATAAATTTCACATTTCCCTTCACAGAGATAATGTCGCCATATCATAAGTGAAAACACTACTACTGCCAATTCTAAATCATGTGTTGGGTAGCGTTGCTCATACTCCATCAGTTGTCTAGATGCATATACGACCACCTTCTCTGCTTGCATCAATACGCAACCCAATCCTTGTTTCAATGCATCATAGTATACCACAAAATTTCCACTATTTTTCGGTAGAATTAATACAAGTGTCTTGATGAGCTTATCTTTCAACTTCTGAAAGCTTCATTCACATTCGTTAGTCCAAACAAACTTTATGCTCTACCTGGTCAATTCTGTCAATGGTGTGGCAATCTTAAAAAACCCTTCTATAATTTTCCTATAATACCCTGCCAACCCAAGAAAATTTCTCACTTTCGAAGCATTCTTACTTTTACTACTTCAACCTTTACTGGGTCAGCCTTTATGCCATCCCTACTAACAATGTGTCCTAAGAATGCCACTTGAGTTAGCCAAAATTCACACTTTTGAATTTCCCCTACAACTTATGCTCTCTCAAACTTCGTAGTGTCAACCATAGGTGTTCTTCATGTTCCATTTCAGTTCGCGAATAGATTAGAATGTCATCTATGAACACTATCACGAGCTTATCTAAATAGTCCTTGAATACTATGTTCTTGAGATCCATAAATGTCACACTGGCATTGATAAGTCAAAAAGTCATTACCAGAAATTCATAGTGCCCGTACCTCATATGGAATACTGTCTACAGAATACCCTCCTTCTTAACCCTTAATTGATGGTATCCCAATCTCCAGTCTATTTTTTAGAACACCGCCTTTCCTTGAAGTTGATCAATCATTGGCAAAGGATACTTATTCTTGATCATAACCTTATTGAGGTCCCTATAATCAATGCACATCCGCATTGATCCGTCATTCTTCTTTACAAATAGCATCGGTGCTCCCCACGATGAGTAACTTGGAGTAATGAACCCTAGGTCAAGTAGTTCTTGCAGGTGAACTTTCAACTTCTTAAATTCTGTTGGCGCCATTCTTGAGGGTGCTTTCGAGATTGGCATTGTGTATGGTGCTAGTTAGATCGTAAACTCGATCTCTCGATGTGGTGGCAATCCTAGTAAATCCTCCGGAAAGACATCTATGTAATCCCATACTATTCTTGTGTCTTCCAATTTCGACAAGGTTGACCACACTAGCCATGGGTTTTAGGCAAAGAGAGAATGCATATTTCTTTGACATTTTTTCACCTGTCACTAGAATAACATCCATTAGAGTCTTGATTTCCCTAGTTGCAATTCATGATTTAGTAGTGCACCAAATGGATCTTAAGACTACATTTTTGAATGGTGAATTAGAAGAGGAGATTTACATGGATTAACCTGAATGTTTTGTGATCCCTGGTCAAGAACATAAGGTTTGCAAATTAGATAAGTCTTTGTATGGTCTCAAGCAGCACCTAAGCAGTGGCATGAGAAATTTGACAATTTATTTATCTCGCATGGTTTTAAAGTGAATGAAATTGACAAAATGCATTTATTATAAATCTGAGATTGACATTTGCATTATTATATGTATATATGTGGATGACTTGCTTAGTTTTTGTTTGAATATCCATGCTGTGAATATTGTGAAGTCTTTGTTGTGTACCAACTTTGATATGAAAAACCTCAGAGAAGCGAGTGTAATCCTTAGTATAAAGATTACTAGGTCTGAAAAAGGAATTTCTCTATATCAATCTCATTACATTGAGAAGATTTTAAATAAATACAATTACTTTAATAGTAAACTTGCTTGCACACCATATGATTCAAGTGTAAGATTATTTGAGAACACTGGTGATGATGTTAGACAATCTGAGTATGCGAGCATCATTGGCAGCCTTCGGTATGCCACTGATTGTACTAGACCAGACATTGCTTATGTTGTGGGATTTGTTATGATTGGTTAAATACATTGTGAAATTGGTTAGGCATGAAGATGTGCAAAAATCATAACGGTTTCACTAAAGTCAACATGTGAGAGTTGACTTTCAGCATAGACATTTATAAATCATCTTTTTGGGTCCAAAGTATTTCTTTGGAGTATATGAGAGTAATAAAAAAGTTTGGGAGAATTTGTGGATGTTTTGAGACAAATTTTGGAGTGCCAAGTCAGAGACATCGGTTTTGCGTCGCCTCTATGAGGCGACGAGTCACTCGCCTTTGAAAAGAGCACCCAGGCGACACATCTCCTGCTACTAGGCGATGCATTGCCTGGTAGCAGACGACGTGTCGCCTGGGCCGTTCATATGAATCTGTACAGTGACCTGTTTTGGCTCCAAAATTAAAATTAAAATGTTATAATCTCATTGGTTTAGTCTAATGAGGTTCCTATACTATTTAAAGGGTTCATTTGAGTTAATTGGTGACTTGATCACTCACCTCTAGCTTTCAAGATTACTAGTTTTCTCCAAGATCTTCATCAAGAAAGCTTGACTTGTATGAAGATCCAAGGCTTGTGAATCTCAATCTCATTCTATTGTTGTAGCTTCAATCAATCTCAAGAAGGAGGCTAGGGATAGAGATTTTTGGACAACAAATATTCATTTGTGTCAAGCCTTGTTATATTTTGTGGTTCACATAAAATCGTAGACTTGTGATTTTATGTGTCAAGGTTCTTCATCAAAAAAGGTCTACTCTTCACTTATTTATCTGTGTTAATGTATTTTGTAATATTCTTCCATTAGAGTTTAGATTAATCTTGTTTATTATTTTGAGTTGTAATATACAAAAGTAAGGTTGTTGCCTCTAACACCCAACAGGATTACTGTGCAGGTTTACTAGTAGACATAGTATAGAGCATTGGCATGTTATTGAAAGAGTTATGAGATACCTTAAGAGAACCATGAACCTTGGATTACATTATTAGAAGTTTCCAACTATCCTTGAAGGGTACAGTGATGCAAACTAGAACATTCTATCATATGACTCCAAAACAACAAGTGGCTATAATTTTAGTATATTGGTGGTGCTGTTTCATGGAAATAAAAAAAAAACATAATATCTTAGCTCAATCCACCATGGAATCTGAAATGATAGCACTACCTACTGCTAGTGAAGAAGCAGGCTGGCTAAGAAGCCTGCTAGCTGAGATCCCTTTATGGGAGAGACTAATACCAGTTGTGTTAATTCACTGCAATAGTACTGCGACTGTTGTAAAAAACCAGAACCGTTATTACAACAGTAAGAGATGGCAGATTCCTTTAGGTTGTCAACCTAAAGGAATGAGACTGTTTCCCTTAGAATGATGAGTCACTCATAATGGTAACCCAACCTAAAGACTAGAGATCCTGAGAATTATGTTCAAAGGGTAATAACAATTTGTGAAGTGATATGGGTTGGATCATGCTATTTTCGAAAAGTAAATAGAAGCATGAATACTTGAAGTGATAAGAGGATGTGTTAATAGAAACTCTTATTGAAATCTATACTCTATGTGGAGTGGAGTACCTAGATACAAGAGTGCTCTTGATAGACTCACCTATGTGATAGTGGGAGCTCTACCCTTGGGGATGTGCCCCAAGGGGTACCCAGTTTTGTGCGCGTGGGTGAGGAGACACACACTTGACCATCACATGCGCGCGCACCACCGCCGACTTTCGTCCGATCAAGAATGAGTCTTTTTCCTATACTTTTTATTTATTAAAAATATTTTCATTTATGTCAAATGTGAGAATGAGTCTTTCTTATTCTCTCTCCCATTTGTTTTGGACGGGTACCACGACTTCTCCCACTTCATGAACGTTTTCTTCTTTCTTTTTTTCCATTTTTGAGAGTCTGACTTTTTTATTCGATAAAAAGACAGATCAAGGGGATGTTACGATATTCTCAATTTTCTAAAAAATACTTTCTCTGAGTTTTTTTTCGAGCATTAATGGGGTGTGCATAGAATAATGTTCTGAAGTGAAGGGGGACACCGAGATAGAGGCGATCTGGGCTATTTTATCATAGGGACGACGTGGTTGATAGGTTGTCATGCACTATTTGGGCGGAGCCACGAAACATCTTAAAGAAAGCGACTAAATTCACAACTCAACCTAGAAAAATTATTTGATAAATTCGTTATACTTTTATTTCTGCAGCAACATCAACAGACTTGTATTGATCAAATATGTATTAAAACTTAGCATTCTCCATGGGAAATAATTTGCACGGGATGAAAACTTGGCACTTCTAAGAATGCCTCAAACAAATATTACATTATACATAGAACGTAACCTATAAAATAAATAACAAGCAAAGAGCAATAATATTCTTCAATAAACAGCACTGCTTCAATAGGTTTCTTTTATTTTAATTTGTTTTGAAAGGATATATAACTCTAATCAATTATTATATTATAAGTTGGATAACAAAAAACAAAAGGCATTAGCTTTACTTAGTTTTGACTCGAGCAGAAGTGGCTGATTAGTTTTGGCAATAAGTCAGATTGAACACAAGGTTTAATGGCAACATGGTATGACACACTGAAAGGTCTCATTTTACTACAACGAAAGAAAAAAGAACAATACTTGAATGGAAATTATAAAACTAGTACCATTTTTAGTATTTTATTTACAATATTCATGTGTACTATTTTAATTACAATATTGAGAATTTATAACAAATGGCCCAAATTAAGTGCATTTGAAGCCCAATGTCCTCATTTAAAAAATGGTAGAAAAATGACCTTTTAGATCATTAATTTACTAAATTACCTTACTGTATCATTTCTATCATATTTTTCAGCAAAACAACGTGAATGAGAGTGATATTACCAAAAAATTTCTCAGCAAAAAAAAAAAACAACGAGAAGGAGAGGGAGAAGTCGACTATTTACTTCCGTGGTCGCCGGTAATTGAATCTCAATCTACTTTTCTCTATTTTTTCCGGTAAAGAGGGAAGGGAACATATGGAATTTCAATGTATTAATTTTTTGGAATAGGCCATTTATTGATGATTTTTAAAAGAGAGACATTTATCTAAATAATGTCTGATTTGGGGGCTAATTTGCTTGTTAGCCCTTACAATATTACCTTGTGTTTTATACCGTTTCTTAATTTATTATATACGGTGTTTTTTTTCTTTTGCACATTTTCTCTTGTCCAACTTCTTCCTACTCCCACGTTCTCTTACATATTGACATACATAATATATATTACAATAAAACATATCTCTTAACCACTTATAATTATATTATATATATATATATCTATATAGTTACTAGTACAAATGCTTATTTTTTTTACGCTTCTCTCTCTTCTCCTTGACTTCAAAAATCTTTTCAGGTCACACCGTTGGTCGGTTGGGCTCGATAGTTGTACCATCACGACCTACTCTTCAAGTTGGTCATTTTGATATGTGAGAAACATATGTTTTATCGTCGTCGCTGGAGAAGACGACTAGAATAAAAAACAACCCTTTAGTTTCTTTTTTATATTTTGTTAACCAAAATGTAACTAAATTTTAAACTTAAACAAAATTTAATATACCAAAATTTATATTCTTATTTTACATTTAAAGGATGTCATATGGTATTTTAAACAACTTTAAAACTATTTTAGAAACATTTCAAGTAACATTTTTAAAATAGATTATTTAGTATATTGTTTGGTAACTTTTAAATAGAACATAAGAAGACTCTTTTTGGTAACTCACTAAGTTTGTTGGTTGTTTTAAACTTTTTGCATACCAAAAAATTTAGTCATATACCAAAATGTAACCAATTGACATCTTAAATGATTTTAAAAGCAACGAAAATATAATTTTTCAAAGTAACTATGCAGTATACTCAAGTTATTCATGGTAACTTGGAATTATAGGAGTAATTTTTTTATACTATATGATAACTAATTAGTTTCAAAAATAGACTTGAAGGTAACGTAAAATATCTTAAATAATAAGACGTATAAATTACAGAGTGACTAAAAAAGTCTATCAAAAGTTTTCATTTAAAAGTTATTGATGGACCCAAAACGGGTATGTTTAAAAATTTATAAATCGCAAGCGCACGAATCGTTCATATAGAATAGTGATCGTGTAAGCAAGGATGTCGAACCAAAAGGAGTTGTCTAAAATCGAAAAGAGAAAACTATTTTAAATCAAAAGTAATAAATTCTAACCTAGCTCCAAAGATTGATGAGTTTTAATATTATGAATATAAAATAAAAGATTGAAAAATAAAGTTATTTAAGAGAATAAAAATAAAGCAATAATGAGTTGAAAATAAGTGTTAAAAGAAAATATTATTAAGATACTAGAATCCACAAAATGTAAGTTTAATAATATTTATTAGTATATTGATTCCCAAATTTTAGTGATAGTTAAAATAATTCAAACTATCATTTTCCAAATAGATTTATAATTTTAAGCACAATTACTTCTAAAAAGATAGGGCTTTTCTTCACTTTTCAAAATTATAATTTTAAAGCATTTAGTGTAAATCAACCTAATGAAATAACAAATAAATCAATGAATATTATTTATAAGGCAAAACATAATATTTTTGTTCTAAGCATGGATGTGTACAATTTAATGACACATCTTACACAAAGAATATTATGTTTTTGCACTAATGAAGAACAAAGTGTAAATATGTGCTAACAATCCAAAATACATGATATTTAAGATGAAAGAAGATATTTGAAGAAGAAAATTCCATAAACTTTGTTGCACAAAATAGGAAATCAACATACAAAATAAACACTATCTAGTTACAAATTGTTTCATCATCACCTTAATAATCTTAAAAAGATTAGAAACACATAACTAGAATAGCAAATACAAACTAAAAATTACAAACATAAATAGGAAAATTTGGAGGAGAAACCCCCAAATTTCTCCTCTAAAAATACATAGAAAGTAACCAAAAAGAAGAAAAATATGAAGAGAATTGAGAGATTTTGAATGTGTAGAAATTATGGTATAGTAACATCCCTCTCAAAAAATGGACCCTAAATCCCTTATTTATAGCCAAAAAATGATAATTAAAATAATCAATTTAAATTAATTAAATTAATTATAATATGGCAAATAGGGGTAAATTATAAGGTGTAATAATGATGTTTTGGGGTAAAATATGTAGAAAGTGAGGTAATAAAAATGTGGTATTTTTGGACAAGGTGACAAATGAGACACTGTTGGGCTCAAGAATTTGAGGCATGCATGGGGTGGTAGCTGGGCCGAATTGGGCTGTTGCTGGCAGGGAGGCAGGCGGCTCATGGGGGCTGACCGAATGCTAAAGGAGACCTTGGTGGCAAGCTGCTGGGTCAGTGAGGACAGCTGGCGTCGTTGGTGTTTTCGGTGGCAGCTGGAGCAAGTGCACGGCTGGGTTTGATGAGGAGTACACCGTACACGGCTGGTGCATCAAGAGGCAACTGTGTTGAACGTGAGGTTGCTTGCTGGGAAGGAGAAATTGGGCTTGGGCCCGTGGCTTGATCATGGCATTTTTAAAAAATGCCATTTCCCTTCTTTCTTTTCCTTAAAAATGTCAAATTTTCCTTCCTTTTTTAGCTTTCTTTTCAAGAGCCAAAGTGCCATAAATTTCTCTACAAAATAAATATAAAATAAATCATAATAAAATATTTTCAACTATAAAATAAATTAATTTAATTATGTGAAAATATTAATTATAACTTAATTTATATTTAACATTTAATTTCAATAATACAACATTTTTTTACCTCAAACTAACAACAATAATTAAAATAATTAACTATAACATTTTACAACAAAATAACTATAAAAACACACAAAATTAAAGAAAATCAAAATAAGACTAATAAATTCAAAATTACTTAAAAACTTAATAAATCAATTAAAAACTCAAGAATTAAGCAACAATTAGCACATAAAAAGTGGTAAAATAACTCTATTTTGTAGAGTTATCAGTTATCGAGTATACTAAATTAATTTGTATTAATAAACTATATGTTAGCTTATTATACTATATAACAACTCATTAGTTTTTGAAATAAGATTGAAAGTTACAAAAATGTTTTAAATAATAAGATACCATAATATAACCTAAAAATAACTAATTGGTATACTAAGATGTCTACAAATAACTTTTGAAGGTACCCAAAATGTATTGAAATAATATGATCTAAAAATAAAGTTTTTAATAATAAAAAAAATGATCAATTGGTATCTTATTGGTATCGTAAGCAACCAAAAGGTAACTTTTTACAACCCAGAAAAAACAAAAAAATTCGGGAAGCGGGATATCTCAATTTTGTTCAAAATTTGGTATGATATGCTGATGTGGCACCAATATTTATGTAAATAATTTGGTTGAATGTATTTTTATAAATACTTTGATTCTAGATATATAAATGTAAAATTCCCTACAATACCTCTATTATAAGTAAGCCCAATACTCAATATATACTTAAAACCCATATTGCATTGGTTTCAAGATATAGCAACATGAGATTTCCGAAAGGAAGGTGTGGATCCTCGATCCAAGGGCCTACTATTAATTTCTTAACAATAACACTTAAAAAAATGTGGGTATTTTTTTATCCAGTTTTTTCTTACTTTATTACGATTCTTAGCTTTATTTTAAAAGAAAGAAATACGTACTCAAGTTTTAAAAAATACAGTCTTAAGAAAAATAATTAAAAATCAACTTGAAAACAATTTATTGTATCAACCCAAAATAAACTAAAAAAAAAAAAACAATATATCAGAACAACTAAACATCAACAAAAAAAATACCTAAAAACAACATGAAATAAAAAGACAAAACAGTAAAAGTGTAAAAATTTCCTTAAAATAGTAAAATTGAATAAAAAAATATTTGACCGTAAAAATGTAATTTTTTTTATGAAATTAAGTATTTTATGTAAAAATCTCTAAAAACAAATATGTCATTCTCTAATGTAATATAAACTATAATTTGTTGTAGTGGGAGACTTTTTTTGTGAGTGGTGGCTATATTTATAATTATTTTAGGAAAATGCTGTAGTGTAAAAATTGTGTAAATAAAAAAAAAGTATTATCGCCTGAAAATCTTTAACTAATAATTGATATCTATACTTGTTTACTTAAGGTCATAGAAATGGAATGATCATAGAATAGGAGGACTGAATAGGGAAGCAATGGAAAAGTTAGAAAAAAATGTGTTCTTTCATTAGGCGGGTGTGTAAGCTTACAAGTCTTTGCATACTCAATTACAATAATATTCTTGTAAATATATATGTATATACATATATAAAAGGAGAGACAATAAGATGTTGGGTTTTTTTTCATTATAAAACTATGTTGGACATGTAATGCGATTTTATATTGTCTATAAAAGTAGTAAGTTTGACAACCGTGTTGCTTGATTGTTTTATTACATGATTATTGGAATAATACAAACATTTATAAAATCTCGAATATATGGATATTTACAATTATAGTAACTAGGTCACAGTTGATTATAGTTATAATTATATGTTCAAAAGAACGAGTTCTAAGATTAGATTAGCGCATTGGATTTTCACTGATTAGGCAATCTACGATATGTAGGGCTAAATATCGGGCGTGTTTTTTGGTGCTCGGGTTTGGGTGTAAGAAAATGGTACTGAACTCGTCCAAAACAATTTAATATTTATAGGGTTTTTCGGGTTTCAGGTGTCAGGTGGGCTCGAGTTCGGGTGTCAAAAGGTCAAGTTTCGAGTTTGCGCTTCAATGGGCTTTGACAACTGTCATTTTTTGAGTTTTTTTTTACTTTTGTCTTGTATTTTTTTATGTCATGTTTTTTTAGAAACTAAATTTGAACATAATGTATAAAAAGTAAAAACAAACATAATGTATAAAACACAAACATAATTTTCGTGCTTCATTTTCATCATGCCAAACATAATGTATAAAAATAAACATAATTTCAACACAAATTATAGAAAATTAGAGAAACTTCATAAAGTCTCTTCCCTAACTAATGTCCATCAAAAGTTCAAATTCAAAATACAAACATAAGAAAAGAAAAGAAGTCATAAAGTCCAAAGTCTAATATAGGTACAAACATATTAATATAATGTCCAAGTCCAAATTGTAAATATTAAATACTAAACAGTAAACACTAAAAGATTTGGTTCATAAAGTCCAAAAAATACAACCATAATTCCCTAAACAAACTTTAGTTCTTCCAAAATACAAAGTTCTTTGTCCTTCTTTTGTTCTCCTTCCAAATTTTGAAACTTCAATGTCCAAATCCAAACCTTTTCAAAACAAACTATAAATTAAAGAAAGTAAATAAATAAAAATATAACACTTAGTAAAATAAGAAATTTCTTACTTTTTCAATTCCCAAATTGTTGTGCAGACGATGATGTTGAAACTGAAGATGGAGCATGAACAGAGGGAATGCTAGCAATATCGGTCATCATCTCTACAAATATTATTAAAATAAAGATAAATATTATAATATAAAACACTTCGACACTTGAATTGAAATAATGAAAAATCCTAATAAAATTACCAGACTCAAGATCATCAGAGGTTTGAAGCACTTCTTCTTCATCCATGTAGTCCCGAACAATGATAGGTTGATGTGAATCGCTCCACCAATTCTTGAGACAAATTAATGCTTCAATCATCCTTGGGCTTAGTGAACTCCTAAAAGGATCCAAAATTCGACCCCAGTTGAAAATGCCGCCTCAAAAGCAACTGTGGTAACTGGTATAGCTAACACATCATGAGCCATGAGCGACAAGATCTTGTATTTGCATCCACTACTCACCCACCATCCCAAAACATCAAAATTCTGACTTGGTAGCTCAATTGCCTCTTCCAAATACTTATCAACCTCATTTTTTTGTCTAACCACCCTCCTTCTCCATTTTTCGTGCCACATACTCATCATGCAAATCATGTGACCTCTTACTCTTGCTACTAGTACTACCGGTGGTAGGCCGAGAAGACATATGAGGATGAACCAGAAAAAATAGCTTGAGAATGAGTCATTGATTGATCAACATGTGTATCAATTGACTCATGATATTGATCAAACATTTCTCGTATAGTTTGCTCCAGCTCTTTAACTATCATAGTCTATGTTAGATCTCCATGCTCAGAACTCGGTCAAAAACGTTCAGGAACAAGTCAAAGTTGTTGGGGGCTGTTTCTAGTTTCGAATTCCACAAAAATTAAAAAATTCTTAAGGGAGCCGATATATCTCCCCCTATAGGCGATATATCGCCTTCCCCATAATCCCGGGCCTTCATGGTTTCACTCATGCGAAGTCGACGTGTTTTATGTATCAATTATAGGTGATATATCGGCCCCTATAGCTGCGATATATCGGCATACGCTGATATATCAAACACGTTTTTGCACACTTTCGGCACACTTGAATTTGTTTAAACAACTTTGACTGAGTAAAACGTGATCCTAACTGCTGAGGGAAGGTTCTAGACTTCCTAGACTTATCCTTAATTAATTTATTCATCTAAAATCCTTAATAAGCATCCATGTGACAAGTGTCACGTTCTTAATTATTCTATCAAAACTTTAGGTTATTCCAAATATCATTTCTAGGGCCAGCTATATTTATCAAACCTTATGTTAAAATTAATATTTCTAAACTATAGGCTAAACTTATAAAATTCATAACTATCTCTATGAGTTTCTAACTAAATCTCGGATTTGACCAATATCCATGAAAACTAAAATACTACAACGCAAGCTACTACTATCTAACTAAGTAAAATTCTGAGACACTACATGTATCCTTTCTGTCGCAAGGTATCACAAAGAAACTGAATCGTTCTTCAATTTTCTTCACAGTCTTCCAAAGTATCCTTAGAATCACCTAGACTAGAGTGGGCAATTCTCAACACATGAGATAGATACAATAAGAAGAAGAATAGAAGAGGAAATTGAGGCTTAGAAAAAGACTTATGCTGTAGAGAGAATCTAAAACCTAGAGCATCAAGACTAGATCTTCTGATCTTCTCAAAAACTTGTGTTTTGATCTCTCACTTAGCATTCCTTATATAGGCTCAATTAGGCCATTTATTTAATTAAAAAATAATAAAATAACAGCCAATTATCAGCCCTAGGTCGAAATTATCGTGGGCTTTAGGCACGTGAATTTCCCATTTAATTATAAGCTCATTGGACTTAAAATCAATGCCTGTATTATTTTCTATTGGTTTAATTAATTAAATAATTATTTAAATCATTTATCAAATTAATTATTTATAATTTGAACCTTGATTTAAACTTATTTATTAATTTAGATACCAATTTATCTTACTTAATAAATATGTCATAACTTCTATTTTCTTCTCTAAATTACATAACTTTGTGAAACTATCCAAAATTGACCTGGTCAACTTTTATAATTCTAATTGATAATTAAATCAATTAATTGAGACTATCTAGATGATTTTATCCAAGGTACAATGGGGATTGTGGGCCTATGAAATCAAGCTCCAATAAGTTATCATAAATTTATCAAATAAATTTTCTAACTTATTAATTCCTCGTGACTCCACTAAAGACTCAGAATTGCACCCTTGAATTCATAGAACGCTCTATAAGATATGTAGATACGTTATTAATTATCCATTGTTATAACCATAATTGTCACTCAATCATCTATAGACAATATACAATGAGATGGGACTAAAATATCGTTTTACCCCTCATTGTATTTTATCCTTAAAACACTTAGTTCCTTGTAAATGATATTTAATATTAATTACTAAAATGAGATCTCTATCATTTAGCATCTTAAACCAAACTAAAAGGAAACCATCGTTTCACTTCTTCATCAGAAGCTATAGATGTTCATATCTATGATTAACACTCCCACTCAATTATACTACCGAGTTCCCAAGATTAAGTATGAGCTAGTCCGTAGGGTAAGTTGGTAACGAACAAGTCAAAGAACTCAAATAATACAATCAGTTAGAATAATAACCACTCAGAATTGAGATTGAATTGACCTATGGTCAACTATATGATATGACTATAATAGATAATAACAGTATGTTTACTTATCCTATCTATTGTCAATATCGATCCAATCCGATGTAAGAAATACATCTGATCTTATCTACTTTGCTAATGTTCTGGAAAGAACATAACACTACAATGTATAAGTATATCATGTCGTAGATTGGCAAGTCAGTGTAAATCCTGTGCACTGACTAATCTTAGGACTAACTTATTTTGAACATATAATCATATTTATATTACACTGTGATTACGTCACTGTAAATACGATCAGCTATATGCTCGGGATTTAATAGAAGTTTATATTAAACAAATAATCATGAAAATAAAACATGTGAGCAAAGTCATTGACCAAGTCAAAAATTGATTTCTAATTTTTTTATTGATAATAAAATGAGATTACAAAGAAATTAGGTTTTAATTAAGGCAAAAAACCCCAACACCAACAATTTGTCGCACCATCTATAACCTCCTTTGTTTTTTCACGTCTAAATTTTTTTTCTCTTATTTGTTAATCTCTAGGCTTACTGAAGTTGCATTTGACTTTGTTCAACTTTATTAACAATTGTCCTCCAAGTAAAGGTGGTGTAGCCTTTCTAAATTCAGGTTTACCATTGAAGGTAATTGTCAAACTTTGAAATTCATGTTCTTCAGGTAAGAAATTTTTGTGTCACATACAACAAATCTTTCGAGAGTGTTTTAAATATTCAGAATGAGTCCCCTCTTCACCAATGAGACATGCCTTATATTGTGCATCATCAATCAATTATGCTATATCATCATCTTCATAATCCACATCAAAATACTTATTATTCTTAGATGATCTCTCATCATTGACTTTTATTCTTTCTCCATGCAAAAACCACACTTTATAACTTTTGTCTATTCCGTTCCTAAATAAGTGATATTTTATTTTAACAATTGTCATCATGACAATGTTAGCACACTTAACACAAGGACAAGGAATACTATTAAGAGATTGAGTATTCCTTGCACAAAATTGCAAGAAAAACTCAACTCAATTCCTATATTTCACTGATAACCTATCCGCTGACATCCAATCTCTTTCAATTTTCAAACTTCACACAAACAAAAAAAACCAAACAAACAAAGCAACAAACATTAACAATTAGGTTCATGAATTACCTAATTGACAAATAAACAAAGGAAATAATTTGTCCAAAAAATTTTGGGCAACATTTCCCCTATTTCTATCACATTTCCCAAATTTTAAAACATACATGTATACAACACATAATATACACAAAAGTATTCAACATATCAATCAAATATGCATAATTCTTATATTACTGACTCTAAAAAAAATTGAGCAGCATTTCCCCTATTTCTATCACATTTCCCAAATTTAAACGAACCTATATTTATCACATAAATACAACAAACCAATTAATCAATCAAACATGCATAATTCAAGCCTTATATCATCACAACACACACTCTCAGAACCTATTTCCACTAATTTATAATTCCTACATTCCACTAAGTTCAATATCTTAATTATATATTAAGGTCAAAAATATTATTACCTCCCATATAACCTCCAAAGCTTGAACTCACCAACAAATTCGTCAACAAAATACCTATTCAAATACACCAATAAACAAAAAATAAATGAAAAAGTTGTCAATATATATACACATATTCAAACTATTAAACCCAAAATTTAAAAAAAAATGAAAAAGTTAACAAAATATAAATAAAATTTTACTAAAAATATCAAAACCAAATAATTAATAAAGTAGAACTTATAGAAAATATATAAACTAATCTATATACCTATTTACATAATAAAACCCGAAATAAAATTTAACAAAAAAAATTGAAAAAGTTAACAAAAAATAAAGAAATTATAATAAAAAATTTCTAAAAAAACAAAATATTAAAATGCAAAGTTTAAACCTAAAACAATTACATAATCTCAATATAAAACTAACCAAAATTTTAAAAATTCGAAATATAGCTATTTCATAAAAGAAATCACAAAAATTAAATTTAATTAATAAAAATTAATAAAATTGCACTTACTTGTGGTAATTGAGTAATGTGGGTTCTTGAAGTAGCAAACCCCAAAAAAATAAGGAAGTTTTTGGGTTTTTAAACAATAATATTCAAAAATAAAAAATATACACAAATTTAAAAATAAAAAAAACTATGTACAAGGTTCATAAGCATATATAAATCATCATTTTAACCTTAAAATTGAAAAAAAAAATGAAGAAAACTTACCAAAATGTTCAGAAGTGTCGTTGGTTTTAGAGAGAAAACGCAGGTTTTTTCTGAAAGTTTAGGGTAAATGAGCTCTCTGGAGGGGATGAAAGGGTTTTAAAATGCGCAGGGGCGTTAGCGTTAGTGCCCCACTGACGCTAACAAGATGTTTGTGTCAGTGCCCCACTGACGCTAACAGGACATTTGAGTCAGTGGGGCACTGATGCTAACGTCCAAGCTAACAACATCAATGTTCTAACTGACACAAATACCCTTTCATTTGTGGCAGTGCCCAACTGTCACAAATGATAATTCTCGGTCAACGGCGTCAGTCAACTACGTTGACTGACTCGTTTGACTAACACAAAAAGGGTATTTTGGTGTAGTGAAGAGACCGTGGATTGGAAGATCAGAAGTAGGAATGAGGCGATAAAACTGAACGAACAAAGGTTGCTTTGCTTTTTCGGCTTGGAGAACATGTGAGGGCTTGAGAGCTCTGGTTTGTGTTCTCTCTTCTGAAAACTGAAAGTGTAAAAGTTAAGTGGAAAAGATGAAATAAGGGCTTTAAATACGAAAAAGGTGACATTCGAAGGGGAATCTGAGCCCTTGATTCAAGTTAGAACATGATCCAATTGGTCACGTTTAATCTCGAGAACTGGCAGCAAAAAAGGGAAATAGGAAAGGACGTGTGCAGAAAGAGAATACTCGAGTACTCTTAACATCCATCCCTGTGTTGACATGTGTCCACACTCCAGTGTGGTAGGTGGGCACATTTTCCGAAAGTGAAGTTCAAAATTTTCCTTCTCATAGGATTCGAACCAATACTTTTGAGGGGGCAAAATGTTACATCCAAATTTCGAGAATAAATAAACATCCTTGAAATGTAGGCTCGTAAGGTGTAAGCTCGTGTTTAATAAGTATTAACGTTATACTTGTATAAATATACATGAAGTTCCACAGTTATGACATTTGCACTCGAGCATGAGTTGCAGGCTCAAAGGCAACAAGAGTCTTCTCCAAAAGACGAGTTCGAAAGATCAATCAAGCAAGGAGGTAGCGACAACTGGAACGATGAGCTCGAAGCTACATGTGATCTCGAAAGCGTGTTGGAGCGGTAGTCAAGCTCGAAGAGGCATTAAATTAATACACAGAGATGTTCTTAGGAAATTCCTATAATAAGGGGATTTAGTTCAAACCGTGTAATCAACCCTATTGTTTAGGGATATTTATTTACAATAAATGTGATCGATTGTATTTAAACTATGAGATTTTTTGTCCTAATTAAAACCTGATATGGGTAACGCAATATCCCTAAGATTAAGGGAGGATTCTTGTAACTATGCCTATAAATAGTCTGGGAATAGTCATTTGTAGACACACACAATTTTGTACTGAAAAACATTATGTGAAATTGCTCTTCCTTGAAGCTTTCACGCAGATTTCAATAAAAGTGACTCGTTGACGTAGGCAAATTTTAACTGTTGAACTACGTAAAAATCTATGTTATTATTTTCTTTCTAAATCATACTTGCTTAATTGCGCTTGCTTTTAGTTGACGAAATTATATTTCGATAAATATTTAGAATATTTCTTATAAAGTTAACAAAAACTGTTAAAACTAAGAAAAATCGTTAAATATAAAATTTTTATATAAAAAAATATATATATATATTTGACACATATATATTCACCATATCTTTATATATTATAAATGTGAGTATAATGAAAAATTGTTGGTTTCCGTTAGATTTAACATTTTTTTTATTGTTTTCTAACACTGTTAATTATAAAGTCATCTAAATAAGGTAAATAATTTTTTAAAAAAAATTATAAAAATCATCTAAATAATGTAAATAAATTGAAAATAAAAATAAAAAAAACAATAAATGAGTCATAATAAATCCTCGTCACATATTTTAAAATTTCATATTAAATTATTTAAATTACTCTATCAATTATGTTTTCAAAACTATAATAAAAAAATATTTATGTACTTAAATTTATTCTTTTCTATATTTTATTAATTATTTATTTTTTTTATTTAATGTATTTTGTTTATCCAAACATCTTTATATATTATAAATGTAAGTTTAACAAAAATTGTTGTAATCTGTTAAATTTAATACTTTTTATTGTTCTCTAACATCGTTAGTCTTAAAGTCATCTAAATAAGTAAATAATATTTTTTTTAAAAAGTAATAAAGTCATCTAATTAAAGTAAATAAATTGAAAAAAATAAAAACTAATAAATTAGCCATAATAATTTCTCATTACATATTTTAAAATTTCATATTAAATTATATTTAAAATACTCTATCAATTATATTTTCAAAACTATAAAAGTAATGGAAATTCTGTTTTTAATAATTACCAAATTAATTAAACCAGGTAAATTAATTAAGGTGCGAAATGGTAATTAAATATTGAAACATATTTTAGATCTGTCGGGACAGAATATGAACTTGCCACGACAGAAACTGAACACAATAAAAAGACGGTGTAAAAACAATAAAGAATACAATGAATTTTTACAAGATTCAGAAACCCTTTAAGATAATATACTCCTTGGGGCCACGTCCAGAGAATAAAGCAATTAATAAAGAATCACAAGTACAAAATATTGACTTAAACAAAACACGACTCCCTCTTGAGATTTGTCGCAACTTTGTCGTACTTCTCTTCACTAATCTGATTCTGATTGAAACACTCAACCACTTGAACTCCCTTCAATGGTCAACGAGTGCTTGCATCCTCCCGACACAAGGCTTGTAAAAATATTCTCCCGAAGACTATAAGAATCGTGTTCAAATTACAACATGTATTCACTCATGAAAGTGGTATAAACTCACCACAAAACTAAACACTCATTTTACTACAAGATCACGTGAATACAATGATCTTGAATACAAAATATGAATTCTCACAAATATTACAATTCACTCACAAACTATGTACGAAAGAGTTCACTTTTTCTCAAGGCCCTAGAAGCCTATTTATAGAGAACATTTTGTGCTCAGAAAGGCTCAGAAAGAATATCCTAATAAAAGCAAGAATATTTGAAGATATTCTTAATTAATGAATATTTGTCATTTTTAGTTGATTTTGATCCGACAGACACGGATTTTGTGGGGACAGCTAATAGCAGCGTCAGATCAAATTTCTCAAGATAGAAATAACAATTAATTCCTTCAAATATTGTATTTCCTGAAGTTTATTATCTTGAGCAACATGAAAAACAATAGACAAATATTCCATAAATGAATTCGAATAAGCACATAATATTTTCTTTATAAAACCAAGATACAGATTCCTTTTATAAACATATTGTGAGAATAACAAACTAAATAAGGAATTATTTGCAAACCTTACAAATTAATCCAAGATATTAATTATGAAAATCACAATAAAAAGAAATTTAAAATCATCTTTTAACTAAAAAAATATCTCTATAAAAAATTTCTTTATTACACAAAGTTTCTTTTTTTTTAAAAAAAATGAAACTATATTTTTTGAATCTTTCTTTTCACAGTCAGCCATTATCACGAAATTTGTCAATAAAAAATATCACAAAATATTATTTAATCAGTTGAAAAAAAGTCTCAAAGTCTAAAAAAGGAAAAGTGTATTTTATTTAAAGAAAAATCTTCTTATAAATAAAATAACATTTTCTCAGTGAATATCAACATATACGGACAAAATATCAACATATATGGACGAAATTTCATGCAAAAAAGTTTCCATAAACAAATTTGATGATTTCTAGAATATTAAGACTTAAGAAAACAGATCTGGAAAAAATAAGTTGTCGCGATAGATCATAAACATGTCGAGACAACTGCTTCAAACTTGTTAAACAACACTTTTGAGTTATAAAATATATTATCTATTTAAGATAGTCAATTTAGGGTTTTACAATCTCCCCCTTTGGCATCTTTTTAGACAAAAATCTATTATTTTATCCTCACTCAAAATTATGTGCAAAGCACACATTAGTAGAAGCATAGTATTTACTGAAAACTCCCTCTGCACAAGATATAACAAAAAAATAAAGCACAGAATAAAAAAAGAACATGTTCCAAACTCAATCAATTAGCACAAGAACATGGAACTTTTTTTACTCCCCCTAAATAATTCTTCTCCCCTTTTTTGTCTATCAAAAGAGCCAAAGAAACATCATCAGGGGACAAACACACTTCCATCATCGTTTATCACCATGGTTGCCTGCACACATGTTAGATGAAAAACGAAACAAAGAATAAGAGAAAATGAAGTGGAAGAAAAATAGGTACCAACCAAAACACCTTAAAAATTAGGAAAATGAAAACTTTTTCTTGTCTAAGAATATGATCTTCAATGCACAAAGGAAATTGTCAATATTTTCACTATTCCCACAAACGATAAACTTTTTTTTTTTTTTATAATAGCACAAAGGAATATATATAAATATAAAAATGCCAAAATATCATTTTGTGCCCAAAAAATCTTTCATGACCTATCCATTGAGAAAAAAAATCAAACATTAGTACATTTTAACAAATTTTTACTATAATGTTTAATAAATTTATTTAACATATCATGCTTTTATTTGTCTCAAGAAAAATAGTGAGTCCTATCCCATAAAATACTTAAAGAGAATCAAATGGTGTATATGCATTTTAATATATTTGTTTTACCACTAAAATAGCCTCAAGCATTTGTGTGTGCATGTGAAAGCATGGGACATTGCCCTTTGGTGGAAAATTTTAGCCTTTTTTGCAAGTTGCGTGAAGTACCCATCTTAGATGCTTTCACACTACACCGATGGTAGCCATTTTCACATGGTAGAGTATCTTCTACATAAATTTAGTTACATAGTTCCAACTTACTCATGGATGACTTTCACACACCAATACAGGTAGCTCTATTCTTAAGATGGAGCCTGAGACAAGATAACAAATGTTATATACTCACACACCACATACACATATTGACTCATAAAAATATTAAATGGATAGACTTATCTATTTTTCGAGACCACTAAGCAAGATATATTAACTAGAAAAACTAACCAAGTAGTAAAATAATTAAAAATTAATTTTTACAATTTTTTCAATTTGGACAAGAACAAGACAACTTTTGAGCAACACAATGTCAAGGTGGCAAAAAAACAATATTAAAATAAAAATTAATTAGTACAAACCCCCAATGATTTCTTGAGGGAATCAAACTTGATCGCATCTAGGGATTTTGTGAAAATATTTACAATTTGTTTGGCAATCTCAACATATTCTAAGACCAAAGTTTTATTTTCAACAAGTTCCCTTGTGCGTCACGACACATCATCAACACAAAAACATTTTTCATGGGAAATTTTCAAATGTTTTCCCAATCAACATGGTTCACATTTATCAAAAGAATATTTACTTAAATTCGGTAAATTATGAACATGAATTACACTTCCAATTTTTCTCAAATTTTCAAAATCCACATGACCATGTTTTTCATGACACAAATTAGTATCGCTGCTTGTATTTGTGTGACAACTGTGTGATTGAGATAATGTGTAACAATTATCAATAGATTTATAACCCTTCAAAACACAATTTCCATCTTGGTCAAGCACAAAACAATTATCATGAGAAAAATTTACAAACAAGTCTTGGTCACAAATTTTACTTATACTAATTAGATTAGTTTTAAGTCCATCAACCAAAAGAACATTTTGCAACTTTGGTAATCCTTCAAAATTTAGAATGCCACTACCAAGAACCTTACAAGACTTACCATCTCCAAATGTGACTTCCCCATTTTTCAAAGTCTTGAAGTCAGTGAGTATGTTTTTGTTACCTATCATATGCCTAGAACAACCATTATAAAAAAACCAAGAGTTAGAAGCACATGTTCTAAGACAAGTAAAGGCTACAAGACATTTGAATTTTTTCTTCACCCAAACTTTCTTAGGTGGAGTCCTTTTCTTCAAAGGCATTTGTCTCAAATTACCATGACAATTAAATTATTTTTTTGAAGAAAATTCATCAAGGTAAAACATTTAGGTCGAATATGACCTTTCACTCCACAGAATTGGAAAATTGGAATAAAATGACCAGTTTTTTTATTCTGGAAATTTTTGATCTATTTCTCATGTGTTGTGACAGATTGAGAAGATGAGGTCACATGAGTCTGAGTAGAACTTGCAGAAGGGTCAGTCGTCGAAACAACAGGAAGATTTCTAGAAATAAAAATTGTTTTTCCTTTAGGTTTAGATCTATGGTTAAGCATTATGATACCTTTCACAAATTGATCAACTTCTTTAGACAAACGTTTGATTTCCGAATCTTTTGCAACAATATCAATTTCATATTTATTAACAAGAGAGTCAAGTTCTTCATTTCTCCTCCTAAGGACTTTGTTATTGTTTGCCATCAAACGATTATCTGAATACACTTTCAACCATTGATCATACATGTTTTTGTAATATTCTTTCAAGGAATCCTCATCCAAATCATATTCATTTTAATCACCATGGGAACCCTCATCTGTTGAAATAGTACTATTTAAACAAACAAGGTTCTCATTCACCTGCACAGAAAAAGGTAAGGAAGACAAAATAGAAGTTAAGGCAAGATTATAATTTTCTTCCTCATCATTAGTTTCAGAGTCCTAGTCACTCCATGTGGCTTCCATTACCTTCTTGTTTTTCTTCAAGGTATTGGCACATTCAGATTGAATATGTCCAAAACCTTCACACTCCCTGCATTAAATACCTTTTTTATTAGTAGATTCAAACGTTTTTGAAAAATTATTACCTTTGGAGGATTTAGACATGTTTTTCTTGTTACCAATCTTTTTCATAAACTTCTTAAATTTTTTTGATAACAAGATCATTTCATCATCATCTTCCTCATCTGCGCTTTCCATTTTCTCTTTGGAAGATTTCAAGGCAATCGATTTCTCCTTCACAACAATTGGTTTCTCTTGTTAGCAGATCTTTTGATTAAGTTCAAAAGTTCGAAGAGTTCCCATCAACTCCTCAACTTTCAAGGTGTCAAGGTTCTTTACCTCCTCAATGGTTGTGATCTTGGATTGAAACCTGTCACGAAGAGATCTAAAAAATATTCTAACCAAAACAGAGTTAGACAACTTTTCTCCTAAAGCAAAATATTTATTAGCAATGTTGGACAATTCTTTATAAAACTCAGTGAGGGTTTCTTTTTCAGACATGCGAAGGTTTTTAAATCTTGTGGTCAACATTACAAGCCTAGATCGCTTAACATCAGTTGTTCCTTCAAATTGAGTTTGAAAGATTTCTCAAGCATCTTTGGCAGACTTACAGGATGAAAACAATTTTACATAACTCTGACCAACACCATTAAAAATTGCATGTAAAGTTTTATTATTATAAATTGACAATTTATCTTCTTCATTAGACCATTCAAGTTCAGATTTTACCCGTGTCTTACCGGATTTCGAATCAGTCTCGATAGGTGGTGTCCAACCGGTCAATATTGATCTCCAAGCCCTTTCATCAAGGGATTTGATAAAAGCTTTCATCCTTACTTTCCAGTATGGATAGTTTGTGTAACGCCCTGGTTACCCCAAGACAGTTACAGTGAACTTTGAACCGTGAATTTAACTCGCTAACCGAGTTCTTTAGTTAAAAATGTGCTTCTAGGTGTTATTAATAGGTTAAGGTGGAAAACCAATCAAAAGGAAAGGATACATTTTATTTAAAACATAAAACTGTTCATGGGCCCATAAAAAAACGTTTACAAGTTATTTACAATGCAAAACGGTCATTACTGTATAAAATTTACAACCCACCGATCTAAGCTGAAAAAATAGAGTAAACCCCCTAGTTCCCCTGAGAACTCCTTGGCCGTGGTGGTCAAGTGATCGCATATGTACACATCGCCACCTAAGCTCTCCACTTAACGCTGGGTGAGCTTTTCTTTCCCTTTACCTACACCACATAGCACCCATGAGCCAAAGCCCAGCAAGAAAACTCAATACTGCATGAATATCATATCAACGATGATCATAATAATCATTCAGGACTTTTAGTCCAAAATAAAGGATTGACAGTTGTAAAAGTCATTAAGGTGGGTTTTGTACCCTTTACAGATAAGTGATCATTTCACTAGCTTAAACGAGGTAGGTATCTGATGAATAGTCACCAACATAAACCTACTGAGTGACCATAGAGTCACAAGTGTGGGATTCTGTTCCCTTAGCCATGTGACAAACAGTCACCTAGGCCTTTGGCCCTGGCTCTGGGTAACTAGTCATAGACTAGACAAGCGCTTATAATTTTCATCGAACTTAGGGTTGGTCCAGCATTAATACCCCATATGAGTCATTCAATGCCGATGTCGATTAGATCTAATCTTTTATCGGCTCTACGTTCATGACGCATATGCCATTTCTCACTCTTAGGTCAGTATCACACGACCAATGTCGATTCTGATTAGTCAGTGCCATACACACGTAAGCAAGGTTTGCTAAGCATTTAATATGTAATCAATGTCCACATTTTACAATCAACATGCCTCTATAATAAGCACGCATGTCACATATAGAGTGCAGTTTTCTTACCTCGGGTTCAAGCAAGAAATAATAAAAGAACGACCCATGAGAATGATCTGCCCTCTAGTTCCTTAGCGGTCACCTAGTCATAACTAATTGGAATACATTAATAAAGTAAATCAATATGAGGTTCACAATCTAAAACCACACTCCCTGGATCAATCCCGCACTCTCGGGACTCCCAATCCACCCAAACAGGGTAAAAGAACCCATCCCCGAGCCTTAAAAGTCATCCCGAGCCCTAAAATAGGCTTGCTGGAAAATGGACCAACGTTGGGGCACTACTAGGTGGTGCTAGGGCGCTGTCCCAAGTCAGAGAAACCCAGCTCTTTGCCCTGGCTAGCGCTGGGGCACCAACTGCAGACCATAATTTTTTCTAGTTTCCTTCTGTTGACCCAAGATTTGGCCAACTGACACGGAGTCAGAATATGCTTGATATGAATGAATGTATGAGAAGAACGTAATGACAAAAGTAAATAAGACACAGTATTTTATAGTGGTTCGGCCCCAGAATCTGGTAATGACCTACGTCCACTTAGATTGATATTGATATAAAAACCAGAAGAGTGATCAAAGAACTAGGGTTCAATGAGTTTCACCACTTTCTCAAGAACAATACAATATTAAGATAATTACTATAATCTCTCGCGATTCAAAAGTAAAAAAGTCCCATCCCTTGAGCTATCTCTTGCTATTTATAGGCTCAAGGGGGATTACAAAAGATTGTTACAGATATTCTTTCCTGAATAATCGGATACTCAGGAGATTGTGTGAGATAAATTCGGGATTCACAAAGATCTTCCCATTAATGTTGCCTTGTATGCGGAACTATTGACCAGACTGGTCGCAGGTAAGACAGGTTTGTACTGCTTCTAATGTGTCTTCTGGTCGATACTCTAGCAGAACGTTTCCAGGTGTCAGCCACGTGTCCAGGGATCACTTGCCACGTCACCAATGCTAATTTTTTGGATAACACCTTCCTTGCAACTTCCCCTGAAAACTAAGCTTCCAAACAAATCCCAAACATCACCCAAACATCAAATTCAACCCCTAAACTTTATTCATACCTCAACCTCATCAAAACCCAATCAACCCTACTCAAAAACTTCCATTGATTCCCAACTACACACTTTAAATTCTTCAACTGAAAAACTATAAGAAAAAACAGAGTAAAACTAAAATTCATGGATGAATTCTTACCTCAAATGGGATTTGAGTCCTCTTCAATGGATGAACTAAGGCTCTAAGCTCCAAACTTTGATTCCCTAGCTTGGTTCTTCAAATTGGGGTTCAAAAATTGAAATGAAGAAGGAGGAGAAATGATGTGCGGGGGAGGTGTTTTGATACTCTGTTTCTTGCAATTTCTACAGCCTTCAATGGGTTATATCAATCCTAGGGGTGAAAAGACTAAAATGCCCCTAGATCAAATAAAAGTTTCTAAAGGCTCCCAAGGGTAAAACCGCCCTTTCCCACCTATTTCGTTAATCATATTTAACACCCTCCAATTCCCTCTATTCTCGATATTCGCAAATACCAATAATTCATATCCCGTTACCCTTTAATTCCCAGCAACACTCTAGTCATTAAATCACCCCGAGACTCACCCCGAGCCTTGAACTTAATCCCATTATGACCAAATCTTTAATTTGCACTCAAAGATCGTCTCATCCCGAATAGCTCGAACAAATCCACATTATAATGTGGCCTCAACAATATATCACCGACATGCATACAAATATACAATAAAGTCCTCAACGGGCCAAATTACCAAAATACCCCTGATATGAAATGTGGAACCACATGCATGCATTTAACATCATATTATAATATAATTCACATAAACATGCATATAATAGTTTAATGGCATAATAAATCAATTATGGCCCTCTCGGCCCACTAATCCGACCATTAAACCACATTAGGGATTTTAGGGCATTACAACTATCCCCTCCTTATAGAAATTTCGTCCTCGAAATTTACTTGAACAGCTCGGGATGCTGACTCTGCATATCTGACTCCAGCTCCCAGGTCGCTTCCTCGACCTTGCTGTTCCTCCACAATAACTTAACCAAAGGTATCGTCTTATTTCTAAGGACCTTGTCCTTTCTGTCAAGTATCTGGACTAGTTGTTCCTCATAGGAGATATCTGCCTCGAGCTCCAGATCTTCATAGCTCAAAACATGAGTCACATTAGATACATACTTCCAAAGAGCTGAAACATGAAACACGTTATGCATGGTTGACAATGCCGGAGGCAAGGCTAATCTGTAAGCCACCTGACCAATCCTCTCTAGGATCTCAAATGGACCTACAAACCTAGGGCTCAACTTGCCCTTCTTCCCAAACCTTCTCACTCCTTTCCATGGCGAGACTTTAAGGAAGAAATAGTCTCCCACTTGGAACTCCACGTTCATGCGCTTAGGATCTGCATCGCTCTTCTGTCTACTTTGAGAAGCGAGCATACGAGCTCTAATCTTCTCAATGGCCTCACTGGTCCTCTAAACTTCCTCAGGACCCAAGTATCTCATTTCACCTGTCTCATCCCAATGAATGGGAGATCTGCACTTCCTACCATACAACATTTCATAAGGTGCAACCCCAATGGTAGACTGATAACTGTTGTTGTAGGAAAACTCTATCAAAGGTAGATACTTACTCCAAGATCCACCAAAATCCAGCACACATGCTCTCAGCATGTCTTCCAATATCTGGATCATCCTCTCAGATTTCCCATCTATTTGAGGATGATAAGCAGTACTAAACTTCAACTGTGTTCCCATGGCTTTCTGTAGACTCCCCCAGAACTTGGAAGTAAAAGTAGGGTCCCAATCTGACACGATCGACTTAGGCGCTCCATGGAGGTGCACGATCTCTCTCACATAGAGATATGCATACTGGTCAACTTTATATATAGTTCTCACTGGAAAGAAGTGAGATGACTTGGTATAGCGATCCACTATAACCCAGATAGAATCATGTTGACCAACAGTCATGGGTAACCCCACCACGAAATCCATCGTGATATCTTCCCATTTCCACTCTGGGATATCCAGAGGCTGTAATAACCCTGTTGGCCTCTGATGCTCAGCCTTGACATGTCAAGCACTTAGCCACATATTCCACTACATCCCTCTTCATCCCCAGCCACCAATACAATGATCTCACATCCTGATACATCTTCGTGGTGCATGGATGCAAAGAGTAAGGTGTAGTATGAGATTCATCCAAAATCTCTCGCCTCATAGCAGTGTCTAACAGAACTCCAGCCAAAACATCCTCTCTGATCTTGTATCTCAACAAGCCCAAATCAGACACTGTATAATCTCTGGATGCTCCAGCCAAAACATCCTCTCTGATCTTGATCAGCTGTGGATCACCCAACTGACCCTCCTTGATTCTCTCCAACAGCGTAGACTGTAGCGTAATATTAGCCAACTGGCCCACCAGCAACTCTATACCAGCTCTGTTCATATCATCTGCTAACTCTTTGGCTATCAGCCTTGCACCATAAATTTGTCCCGGACCCTTCCGGCTTAATGCATCAGCTACCACGTTGGATTTCCTGGATGATACAAAATCTCACAATCATAATCTTTTACTAACTCCAGCCAACGCCTTTGTCACATATTCAAGTATTTCTGCGTGAAGAAGTATTTCAAGCTCTTGTGGTCTGTATAGATCTCACACTTCTCCCCATAAAGATAGTGCCTCCATACCTTTAAAGCAAAGACCACAACCGCCAACTCCAAATCATGAGTGGGATATATCTTTTCATACTCCTTCAACTGACGTGAGGCATAAGCAATTACCCTTTCTGACTGCATCAGAACGCAGCCCAAACCTTGATGTGAAGCATTGCAGTAAATCATAAACTTCTCCTGGTCTGTTGGAAGACTTAGAATCGGAGTTGTAATCAATCTCTACTTCAGTTCCTGGAAGCTGTTCTCACACTTGTTTGACCACACAAACTTTTGATTCTTACTTGTCACTTCGGTCAATGAAGTAGAAATATTTGAGAACCCTTCACGAACCGCCTATAATAACCTGCCAATCCCAGGAAACTTCTAACCTCAGAAGCATTCTTTGTCCTTAGCCAATCCCTGACTGCCTCAATCTTTGCTGGATCTACCTTAATCCCCTCCTTACTGACAATGTGCCCAAGAAAAGATACCCGAGATAACCAGAACTCACATTTCTTGAACTTTGCAAACAGTCTATGCTCCCTCAGTCTCTGTAGAACCAACCTTAGATGCTGCTCATGCTCTAACTCAGACTGAGAATAAACCAGGATATCATCGATGAAGACGATCACAAACTGGTCCAGATAATCCTTGAACACTCTGTTCATCATATCTATAAAAGTAGCTAGGGCATTAGTCAATCCAAAAGACATGACTAAGAACTCATAATGCCCATACCTGGTATGAAAAGCAGTCTTCGGTATGTCTCCCTCCTTGACCCTCAACTGATGATAACCAGAACAAAGGCCGATCTTTGAGAATACCTTTTTACCTTGCAACTGATCAAACAAATCATCTATTCTTGGCAAAGGATACTTATTCTGGATTGTTAACTTATTCAGTTCTCTGTAATCAATGCACATCCTTAGAGAACCATATTTCTTTTTCACAAACAGAACTGGCGCACCCCAAGGTGAGAAACTAGGTCTGATAAAACCCAAATCCAACAGCTCTTGCAACTGTACTTTCAATTATTTCAACTCAACTGGGGCCATTCTGTAAGGTGCTCTAGACACTGGCTCCATCTCTGGTGCCAGTTCTATCACGAACTCAATTTCTCTGTCTGGTCGCAACCCTAGAAAATCTTCTGGAAATACATCCAGGAATTCACAGACTAATCTGGTATCATCTGGTCTCACTGGCACGACCTGAGTGGTGTCAACCACACTGGCTAAGAATCCAATGCAACCTCCTTGTTGTAGATCTCTAGCCCTTAATACAGAAATCATAGGTATGCGATGTCCATTCACAGTACCAACGAACACAAAAGGATCCTCACCTTCAGGCTCAAAGGTGACCATCTTTCTTGTTGCGAAATTTTTAAGCTATGCAAGTGCACACAGTCGCAATTTGTAATAATATGGTAAAAACCAAGTATCGTCCTCAAGGACTGAATTCTTAATTACCAGTCAATTAATTTCTCTTTCTATTTGATCAATTAAAATTCTTGATTCTTTTAGACACCGCAAAAGAAACTATAATATTCAGAAGCAATAATTAAAAAATTAAATAAATAACAAATAATAGCAAAACCTTGGATTGAATTCACTGTAAAACAATTAGGAATCATAATCTTCTCTACTATCCACTCTATTAATCTTTAATGCAATTACTACTGAAACTCTTCTCATTGAAATGATAGGTATGAAGTGTTAACTATTAGGGTTAAGAAATAGAAAACTCGACCTAGTGTGAATTCCCTATATTTCTATGGTCAATTCAAACAATAGGAAGCAATGAACACAACCTTTAATCACATAAACCAATTTGATACTCTCATTCTAAATTGAAATCTATGTCTATTCAATTTTAGCATATTCAAATCTCACTTTTCAGATTTTGATTCAAATTCGTAAATCATATGTAAAAGATGCGCAGTCAATTACATATAAACACAAATTGAATAGATTTCAGATGAAGGAGAAATAAATAATTGCATTAAATCATAATAGAGTTTCAAGAGAGTCAATTAGAAAACCTAAACAGAAATTTAGTTCATAAACATGACTAAATCAAACATAAACATAGAATCAAAAGATAAAGAAAAAAAGAAAAAGAACTCTAAGTTTTCTTGTTGTTTCTTCTCTAGCCTCCTTGCTTAATCTAGGGTTTTTGGTTAATCTCCTCCTCCTCAAACTGCTAAAGTCGCAACATTATGTTTCTTAAGTAACCCTCCAAAGTTCCAAGTGAAAAGACCAAATTGCCATTCAAAAAGTGGTCAGAAATGTGAAAATCGCGTCACTAGCGTGTAGCGCTACTTCTGGAGCGCTATAGCGCTAAAGTCAGAATAGAACGAAACTCGTTTCGAATAGCCTGCAGCGTCAGCTCATCGTATTTTGATCATAACTCCTTCGATATAACTCCGAATTGAATGATTCAAAAAGATATGGAAAGCTAAGAGAAATATCTACGACTTCTATTTCTAGAAGTGTTTCCATAAAGTGAATAAAGTATGGTCAAAATTCGGCTTGAAGTCTCAGACTTGCGTTATTGAGCATAAACGCGTGTGTAGAGCATCTTCAATGTAGTATTTTCCACACATAATGTCTTGAAACTCCACAATCAACACGAAATTCATCTTATTTATCATATTTAACATGTTTCTTCTCATTTCACTCCATATTATGTACTTGACCATTAAAGCCTGAAACAAGAAGAAAACAAGCATAAATCTGCGCTAAACAATCCTAAATAACTAAAAACAATCTCTAAAACAAACCTAAAATGAACCTAAAAAATTCCCCCAAACTTAACCTTTACTCGCCCTCGAGTAAATAATCTAACTAGACTCAAACCTAAAAACCAAGTTGACATAACTAACCAATTCAAACAATCAAGACTGTTATGCATATATAATTCTCAGGAAAAACAATCATGCAATTTAAATTTTAATCTAGATTTTCAGTCTTAACCACTTCACAATTCACTGCAATTTCTCAACATCAAAGATCATTTACTCATAACTTGCAAATAAAATAACTGAACTACTTTATGCACATCAAATTCTCACCAACTAACCACAAACTCAAGTATTTCATATGCGTGCATTACTTACTATTCTCCATTAATATAAAAAAATGCACAAATAAGAATCAATAGGACTTTATAAGGGTTGAAATAGAAGGCTTAGGTATAGGTGGACAAAGAGACAATTTTAGGCTTAATCATATCACAAGCATTCCACCAAACAAGCTTTCCCAACAATTTCACACCACTCATCCCTTGTTACCCCTTTTTCTTAGCAATGATTTAGAATATATATATTTTTTCAATAAACTCCCCCAAACTTTGATTTTTCAATAGATAATTGTTTGGGGGCATAATCATTTTTCACTTTCTTTTCCTTTTCTTTCTTTAATTTTTTTTTTCTTTTTTTCTCTTTTTTTTTTCTCAATCAAAAGTAATTTTCTGAATAACACATATTACCAACATCCCCTTACACATTCACTCCCCTCATATAATGATTTTCATGCTCGTGGTATGGGTCAAAAAGAGTAAATGGTATTTTTTTTTTCCAGTTAGGCTCAAAAGAGTGTTAATCAAGAAAATGGTTATAAGGCTCGAAAGGGTTGACTAAGGAGAAAATTTAACAGGGTTAGCTTGAAAGGCACAACCAGTCCAAAAATGGCCTATATCATTTTCCTAAATGTGCACTGTTTCAAATGTCATCTCAAATAGTAAGCAAGCAGGTTCTAGAATTTTTCAAACTTTTCTATCCACAAACCAAGTTTGACATGCATAAAATAACTCAAGTATAACATTTGCAATGTATGAACAATAGATCTCTAATGTCAACAAATCACAGTGAAAAACAAAATAGTCTAACCAAGCACACAGGTTATTTTTAGACGCACATCAATTTTTCCTTTGGATTATACTACAAAATAGTCAATCAGATTGAAATGGCCATTATTGTCAACTTAATTTGTACTCTAAAACATGACACCAAACACAAACAAACAAACAAACTGAAAACACATCAAAGAAAAACAGAACTAATCAAAGAAAAACAGAACCTCTCCCCCAAACTTAAAACCGAACATTGTCCCCAATGTGAAGTAGAAAAAGAATGGGAAAAAAGACTTACTTGACCAGCCACATCAGTATGGCGGTGGTGGTGGTTGGAATGAAAGTCCTTCAAAAGGCTAAGACTGCGGAGGCTGAGGTTCAAGAAAACCAGCAAATGACGGGGGTGGAGGTGGAGAGTAAAATGGAGAGTACGGTGGATAGGGCGGTGGTGGAGCAAAATAAGTGCGATCCGATTCATCTAACGACCAGCGGCTCACCAAATTGTTTAACTGAGCCACATGATTCACTTCATAATCATATCGATGGCCCAAATACTGATTCACCATATGCTGCTGTTGAACCACATATTGATTTTGTTGGATTAGATAATCCAACTTAGCATGAACTTGTTGCATACTTGAATTACTGCTGCCTCCCAACAATATTGGTTCAGCTTCTTCCTCCACATCAGTTTCCACACGGCGCTTACCCTTTTTTCTTGTCTGCGGCACATACAGAGCAGGCTCAGGATAATCATTCATCAGATTGGTGGACAACGGTTGTTGCAGCGACTGATAAATATCAGTAACGAATTCCGGAACACTAGCCTTACAGCACAACATCGTGATGACGAATCCATGGCCCAAACCTCCTGTGGTATGCCCCTTTTCAATAAAATTAATGTTGGCCTTGATCCATATACCCGGATTAACGCTCATGCCCATCATCAACGCGTACATCAATAAGAATCGATCTTTAGTCATATCAAACGCATGACTAACTGGCATAAATCGAGCACACACAAAAAATGCCCAAAATCTCGCCTCAATGTTAAGCTGGCACGATGCTATACTTTTAGGTAGACTGCCAGATAAATTCTAGGGAGCACCTTCAAAGCATAATTTATCAACCACAGCCGTAAAATCTATAGATCCATTCAACAACTGAGCATATTCCACCTCCTCCTGTTTTATGTGCGGGGCTTTGAACACCTTATTAATAGCTTCAGCAGTGAAAGGCACACGTTTACCTCGAACAAAAACTGTATCATTGTGTTTATCTCTTAAATTCGCATAAAACTCATATACCAATGATACATTAGCCTGTGCCAATTTAGTCACAAAATCTCCCCATTTTCTATTCATAAGATTTGCCCGAACCCGTTCAAAAATCTGATGAGTAAAAGGTTCAGACTGATATTCCACTTCACGCTCAGGAATCAAAGGCTTTCTAACAAATTTCTCATAGCGCTCTTGAGCCTTAAAATTGATAAACACAGTCTCATCGTACTCGTGCTCTGAACTATCCTCCCTTGGTTGAGAAGCAAATGCTTTTCCCTTTCCTTTATCCTTATTTCTACCCGCTCTACTCTTGGGAGCCATTATCCACACTCTCACAAACCCACAAGACAGAATTTCTACAGCACCTCCCCTACAAATGAACCATTTTCCTCTTCACAAACACTTACAAGATTCACTCTTTCAAACAAATAAACTAAGATCCCCAAACCCAAACCACAGAAGGGATCCACCCTCAACAATCAAGCAAAGCAATCCAATCCCAAATACCACAAAAATCTGAGGAGGAAAGGGAGAGGAACCACTTACCAAACCATTGCAATGGACTCCTTTATGCTTGAATTAGAACATCCCCTTGAAAATTTCCATCTTCATCAAGAAATTAAATCAGTGAATTTCTAGGGTTTCAAATGATTGGGAAAAAATTGAATGGGTTGGAGAAGAAAGCAAAGAAAGGAGAGAAATAGAAGAAGAAATGAATGAGAGAGGGAGAATGTGGGGTGAAATTTCTGGGGAAAAAGGCTGAAAGGAAAGATCTATGGGGCTATGAAGGGGATGGGAGAGAGAACACGAAATGAGGAAAACAAAAAAATAGAAGGAATGAGGGAAAAATCGAAACCCCTCTATTTTTTTAAAAAAAATTCTGGACATAGCGCTGTAGCGCTAATACCCGATCTGGGATTCTGGCCTCTGGAACCATCGCTGTAGCGCTAATAACCCCCGAAATTTCTTTTTCTTCTCTGAGAATAGCGCCATAGCACTACGAATATAGCACTGTAGCGCTATGGCACCTCCAATCACCACATTTTTATTTTTATTTATTTTTTTAGTTTTTTATCATTTTTTTATATATATATATATTTTTTTTTTCCTTTTCATGATTTTCACGGTTCAACCAATACATTAAAATAAAAATAACAAATAAAAACAAATTTCCTTCATTGTTCAAAACCAAATAAAATAAAATAAAATGAATTGAAAACTGAGAACTGCCTCCTCAAAGCGCTGTCTTTAACGTCATTTAGCCAGACGCTGAATCCCTCTTCAAAGAGGCTTTAAAAGAAGGATCGACTTTGCCTGATCAACATGACCACCCAAGTAGGGTTTCAATCTCTGGCCATTGACCTTAAAGGAATCACTTGAGTTGCCCCGAACTTGTACAGAACCATATGGAAAGACCTGAACAACAGTGAATGGTCCTGACCATCTTGACTTCAATTTGCCAGGAAAAAGTCTCAATCTTGAATTAAAAAGAAGTACCTTCCGCCCTGGTTGGAACTCTTTCCTAACTAAGTTCTTGTCATGCCAAGCCTTTGTTCTCTCTTTATAAATCTTGGCGTTTTCATAAGCCTCATTTCTGAACTCATCAAGTTCATTCAGTTGCAACGACCTTCGTTCACTGGCTGCACTCCAATCAAAATTCAACTTTTTCATAGCCCAGAATGCCCTATGCTCCAACTCAACTGGTAAATGACACGCTTTACCAAACACCAACCTGTAAGGAGACATGCCTATTGGTGTTTTGAATGCAGTTCTGTAAGCCCAAATCGCATCATCTAACTTCTTCGACCAATTTTTCCTCGAACTGTCCACGGTCTTCTCAAGGATACTTTTGATTTCTCTATTTGAAATTTCAGCTTGCCCATTCGATTGAGGATGGTAAGGCAAAGCTTTTCGATGATATACTCCATAACGAGCCTGTAATGCATCAAGTTGTTTATTCACAAAGTGTTTTCCTTCATCACTAATGAGAGCTCGGGGGGTGCCAAATCTAGTAAAAATATGTTTATGAAGAAAATTAAGCACAGTTTTACCGTCATTGGCCCTAGTTGCTGCAGCCTCCACCCATTTAGATACATAATCTACTGCCAATAGAATATATTCATTGTTGTAAGATGGTGGAAAAGGCCCCATGAAATCAATGCTCCATACATCAAAAAGTTCCACTTCAAGAATTCCCTGTAAAGGCATCTCATTTCTCCTTGAGATATTACCAGTTCGCTGACATCTATCACAGGCCTTGACAAAAGCATTATCATCCTTGAATAATGAAGGCCAATAGAAACCACTTTGTAATACCTTGGCTGCCGTTCTGGATGCACCAAAGTGCCCACCACATTGTTGAGTGTGACAATGTTTGAGAATTGACTGCATCTCTTCTTCAGGAACACACCGCCTGATAATTTGATCGACACAGTGCCTATAGAGAATAGGCTCCTCCCAATAGTAATGTTTCACCTCAGAAAAGAATTTCTTTAATTGCTGCTTCAACATCACAGGAGGCACGATCTTGGCAACCAAGAAGTTCACTATGTAAGCAAACCAAGGGACAGCTAAATTCTCACTTACCCATAACAACTGCTCATCAGGAAAGTAATCATTGATTTGCACTGCTTTCTTATTTTCATTCTCCTCCACTTCAAGTCTAGAGAGGTGATCAGCTACCACATTTTCGCTACCCTTCTTGTCACGAATTTCCATATCAAATTCTTGAAGTAAAAGAATCCATCTAATCAGTCGAGGCTTGGCATCTTTCTTTGACATCAAGTATTTAATGGCAGAGTGATCAGTATAGACAATCACTTTATTACCGATCAGATATGGTCTAAATTTATCACAGGCAAACACAATAGCTAGCAACTCTTTTTCTATAGTAGCATAATTAAGTTGAGCATCATTTAGAGTCCGACTAGCATAATAAATAGACCTGAATACCTTGTCAATTCGCTGTCCCAAAAATGCCCCCACTGCATAGTCACTAGCATCACACATCAACTCAAAAGACAATTCCCAATTTGGAGCTATCACAATTGGAGCAGAAATAAGCTTTTCTTTCAAGAAATTGAAAGCCTTCAAACATTCATCATTAAAATCAAAGACAACTCCATTCATAAGCAGATTCGAGAGAGGCTTGGACACTTTAGAGAAATCTTTTATAAATCTTCGATAAAACCCAACATGACCAAGAAAACTTCTTACACCTTTGACTGAAACTGGTGGAGGAAGCTTTTCAATGGTAGAAATTTTTGCTCTATCTACCTCAATTCGCTCACTCGAAATTTTATGGCCAAGAACAATCCCCTCTTTTACCATAAAATGGCATTTCTCCCAATTCAACACTAGATTTTCCTTCTCACAACGATTCAACACGTTTTCCAAGTTACCCAAACAAAGGTCAAATGATGAACCAAAAACAGAGAAATCATCCATGAATATCTCAATACACCGTTCTACCATATCTGAAAATATAGCCATCATGCACCATTGAAATGTTGCAGGGGTATTACATAGTCCAAATGGCATTCTCCTGAAAGCAAATGTGCCATAGGGACATGTAAATGTTGTTTTCTCTTGATCCTCTGGTGCAATAGCGATCTGGTGATACCCTGAATACCCATCCAAGAAACAGTAGTAACTATGGCCTTCCAATCTGTCAAGCATTTGATCAAGGAAAGGCAAAGGGAAATGATCCTTCCTTGTTGCCTTGTTGAGCTTGCGGTAATCTATACAAATCCGCCACCCCGTTACAGTTCTTGTTGGAATGAGTTCATTGTTTTCATTTTTTACCACTGTCATACCACCCTTTTTAGGTACCACTTGCACAGGGCTCACCCATGCGCTATCAGAGATTGGGTAGATCACCCCAACGTCCAACCATTTAAGAATCTGCTCAAGTACGACTTCCTTCATGGCTGGATTGAGTCTTCTCTGGCCTCTATGGATGGCTTGCTATTCTCCTCCAATAAGATTTTATGCATTACTGTCGATGGGCTTATTCCTCTAATATCCGCCAAGGTCCACCTAATGGCCAATTTATGCTCCCTTAAAACCCTCAACAGTTTCTCCAATTCTATCTTTGACAAGTCAGCTGACACAATGACAGGTAAAGTTTCATTCTCTCTCAAGTATGCATATCGCAAATGATCTGGAAGAACCTTCAATTCCAGCTGCGGTGGCTGCTAAATGGATGTTAACGGTTTATCAGGCGCGTCTGCTAATTCTTGAAACTTCTTCCAATATGGTAGGAAGGATTTTATCCAGTTTACACAATCTCTTATCTCAGCATCATCATCGTCGACCTCATCACCCAATAATACTGCCTCTAAGGCATCACTATTCATCCTTCTCTTCGAGACTGCTTTCTCTATCACATCCACACCATAGCAACTGTCACTAGCCACCGAATACTTCATGGCCTTGAAGACATTAAAGAACACCTCATCTCCTTGAACTCTAAGCTTAAGCACTCCCTTTTGAACATCAATAAGAGCTTGACCTGTGGCTAGAAATGGTCTGCCAAGAATAATAGGTACATCAGTATCCTCCTCCATGTCCAGAACGATAAAGTCAGCTGGAAATATAAACTTATCCACTTTCACAAGAACATCTTCAATAATACCCTGTGGATGTGTCACCGATCGGTCTGCTAGTTGTAGAGTGACAGTTGTTGGTTTTGCCTCCCCCAAACCAAGTCTTCTAAACACAGATAAGGGCATCAGATTAATACTCGCCCCCAGATCACATAAAGCGTGTTTGCATTCATATTTGCCAATGGTACAAGGTATGGTGAAGCTCCCCGGATCTCTCAGCTTTTGGGGTAACTTCCTTTGTAATATCGCGCTGCACTCTTCAGTGAGTGCTACAGTCTCATAGTTTTCCACATAGCTGGGCATCTGCTCCAAGGCCTCAGCGAAAGGAATATTTATATGCAGCTTTTTAAACAACTCTAAAAACTTAGAAAACTGTTTATCCAGTGTAGTCTTTCTAAGCCTCTGAGGGTATGGAACTCGAACTGGCTGCTCATTAACAACAGGCGGACTCTTTTCTGAAAGCTGGTGGTCTTCAGTAACCTTTTCTGGATCAGACTGTTCACCCATCTCTTTATTCTGAACCACTGCCTGTGGAGATCTAGGCTGCTCAGTTTGCTTCCCACTCCTCAAAGTAATTGCCTAAACTTGCTCCTTAGGGTTGACTTCAGTATTACTCGGCAAATTTCCCTGCGGTCTGTTATTAAGCATATTAGCCAACTGCCCTGCTTGAGTTTCCAGGTTTCTGATAGAAGATCTAGTCTCTGTCATAAACTGAGTTTGAGTATTAGTGAGGGTCAATAATGCAGCTTGCAGTTCATTAGGCCTTTCAGGTGGAGCTTGATTCATTGATTGTTGAGGCCTAGGCTGTTGTGATGAAGAGGCTTGATGCATTGGTGGCTGAGGCATATTATTCTAAAATTGGCCCTGAAACTGAGGTTGCTGGCCCTGATTATTCTTCCAAGAAAAATTAGGATGATTTCGCCACCCAGGATTGTAAGTATTGGAGAATGGATTATTGAATGGCCTTTGAAAGTTTCCCACCGCTTGAGCCTGAGCGTGATCCATCGGAGTGTTATTATTCATACTGATAGGGCACTGATCGATAGAGTGAGCACCACCACAAATTTCACACCAAACTGCCATTTGAACCACATTAGCAGATACAGTGCTCTATTGTAACTGTTTTGTCAAGGAGGTTACTTGTGCTGTTAGAGCAGTGATTGCATCCAGCTCATGCACCCCAGCTACCTTTCTAACCCCTGATGATCTTTCCTCAGACCACTGATGATTATTTGTGGCCATGTCCTCCAGCAGCTCATAAGCACCAGTTGCACTCTTGCTCATAAAAGTACCACCCGCTGCAGCATCAATAATGGTTCTGGTAGTAGGACATAAACCATTATAAAAATTCTGTACTAACATCCACTGTTCAATGCCATGATGAGGACATCTTCTCAAAAGTTCTTTGAATCGTTCCCAAGCTTCATACAATGATTCTCCATCATTCTGGCAAAAATTATTGATTTCTCCCCTCAATTTAGGAGCTTTGGAAGGAGGGAAGAATTTTGACAAAAACTTCTAAGCCAGATCTTGCCAGGTGATAATAGAGTTCGGTTGCAAAGAGTTCAGCCAACTTTTAGCTCTATCCCTCAGAGAAAATGGGAAAAGCCTAAGTTTAATAGCGTCATCACTCACCCCATTGTATCTGAAAGTTCCACACAGCTCCAGAAAATTAGACAAATGGGTGTGAGGATCTTCACAAGGCAACCCATTAAATTGAACAGAGGATTGCACCATTTGTAGAATAGCTGGCTTGATCTCAAAGTTGTTAGCCTCTACAGCTGGTGGGCGTATACTGTTTTGTACTCCCGTCAGAGTGCGCAGTACATAATCTCTTAGGCTCCTCTCAGCATTGTTCTGAGCCTGACCCCCTTGTGCAATTCCAGGAATTAAAACATTCCTGCCATCCCCATCATTTTGTGCCAACTTCACAGACTTCTCGGCTTCCCTCTTGTTCTTTCTGTTTTGCTTGCAAGACTTTTCAATCTCAGGATTCAAAGGAACAAGACTGTCTGCTCCTCTTCTGCCACGCATATAACACAATTCACCTGAGATAGACAAATTAAGCAACTAAACAGATTAGAAACAAGAGAAATTAAAATCAAATTAGAATAAAAATTAATCAGACTGATATTGATAATTATTTTCAGTCCCCGGCAACGGCGCCAAAAACTTGTTGCGAAATTTTTAAGCTATGAAAGTGCACACAGTCGCAATTTGTAATAATATGGTAAAAACCAAGTATCGTCCTCAAGGATTGAATTCTCAATTACCAGTCAATTAATTTCTCTTTCTATTTGATCAATTAAAATTCTTGATTCTTTTAGACACCGCAAAAGAAACTATAATATTCAGAAGCAATAATTAAAAAATTAAACAAATAACAAATAATAGCAAAACCTTGGATTGAATTCACTATAAAACAATTAGGAATCCTAATCTTCTCTACTATCCAGTCTATTAATCTTTAATGCAATCACTACTGAAACTCTTCTCATTGAAATGATAGGTATGCAAAAGTGTTAACTATTAGGGTTAAGAAATAGAAAACTCGACCTAGTGTGAATTCCCTATATTTCTATGGTCAATTCAAACAATAGGAAGCAATGAACACAACCTTCAATCACATAAACCAATTTGATACTCTCATTCTAAATTGAAATCTATGTCTATTCAATTTTAGCATATTCAAATCTCACTTTTCAGATTTTGATTCAAATTCGTAAATCATATGTAAAAGATGCGCAATCAATTACATATAAACACAAATTGAATAGATTTCAGATGAAGGAGAAATAAATAATTGCATTAAATCATAATAGAGTTTCAAGAGAGTCAATTAGAAAACCTAAACAGAAATTTAGTTCATAAACATGACTAAATCAAACATAAACATAGAATCAAAAGATAAAGAAAAAAAGAAAAAGAACTCGGAGTTTTCTTGTTGTTTCTTCTCTAGCCTCCTTGCTTAATCTAGGGTTTTTGGTTAATCTCCTCCTCCTCAAACTGCTAAAGTCGCAACTTTATGTTTCTTAAGTAACCCTCCAAAGTTCCAAGTGAAAAGACCAAATTGCCATTCAAAAAGTAGTCAGAAATGTGAAAATCCCGTCACTAGCGCTGTAGCGCTACTTCTGGAGCGCTATAGCGCTAAAGTCAGAATAGAACGAAACCCATTTTAAACAGCCTACAGCGTCAGCTCATCGTATTTTGATCATAACTCCTTTGATATAACTCCGAATTGAATGGAAACATCTACAACTTATATTTCTAGAAGTGTTTCCAGAAAGTGAATAAATCATGGTCAAAATGCGGCTTGAAGTCTCAGACTTGCGTTATAGAGCATAAACGACATGTGTTGAGCATCTTCAATGTAGTATTTTCCACACATAATGTCTTTAAACTCCACAATCAACACGAAATCCATCTTATTTATCATATTTAACATGTTTCTTCTCATTTCACTCCAAATTATGTACTTGACCATTAAAGCCTGAAACAAGAAGAAAACAAGCATAAATCTGCGCTAAACAATCCTAAATAACTAAAAACAATCTCTAAAACAAACCTAAAATGAACCTAACAAATTCCCCCAAACTTAACCTTTACTCGCCCTCGAGTAAATAATCTAACTAGACTCAAACCTAACAAACCAAGTTGACATAACTAACCAATTCAAACACTCAAGACTGTTATGCATATATAATTCTCAGGAAAAACAATCATGCAATTTAAATTTTAATCTAGATTTTCAGTCTTAACCACTTCACAATTCACTGCAATTTCTCAACATCAAAGATCATTTACTCATAACTTGCAAATAAAATAATTGAACTACTTTATGCACATCAAATTCTCACCAACTAACCACAAACTCAAGTATTCCATATGCCTGCATTACTTACTATTCTCCATTAATATAAAAAAATGCACAAATAATAATCAATAGGACTTTATAAGGGTTGAAATAGAAGGCTTAGGTATAGGTGGACAAAGAGACAATTTTAGGCTTAATCATACCACAAGCATTCCACCAAACAAGCTTTCCCAACAATTTCACACCACTCATCCCTTGTTACCCCTTTTTCTGTGCAATGATTGAGAATATATATATTTTTTTCAATAAACTCCCCTAAACTTTGATTTTTCAATAGATAATTGTTTGGGGGCATAATCATTTTTCACTTTCTTTTCCTTTTCTTTCTTAAAATTTTTTTTTTGGACCCATGGAAATACCACGAGGTCGCCTATCAGGACTTAGAACTGGGAAGGTGTCAGGAACCTTCCTCTTCTGATCACTGGGGCCTCCACCCCTACCAGAACCCACAAATGGAGAACCTGTTCTCCTGAACTCTTTTCTGGCTGCATTCTCTCGCCAGTTCTTGTTCTCTGCACTCTCAGCTGTGAGTGCCTTCTCGACCACCTGCCACAGTGGTAATGCGAACATCTCAGGCTAATCTAGGCTGAAGCCCCTGGATAAATCTCTCCCTCCTGGTCCCATCAGTGGGCACCAATTCCATGGAAAACTTTGCCAATCGATCAAACTTCAGGGCATACTCAGTCACTGATAAACTTCCCTGAAGTAACCTGATGAACTCATCATCTTTTGCTACCCCGATGGCATCATTATAGTACTTTTCCTTAAACAGAGTCTGAAACTGTTCCCAACTCAGGGCATTAACGTTTCTGGTCTGGGATATAACCTCCCACCAAATTCGGGCATCCTTCCGAAACATATATGTGGCACAGGCCACCCTCTCATTACCAGTCACCCTTATGAAGTCCAGGATGGTGGTAATCATGCTCATCCACTGCTCAGCTTTAGCAGGATCTACACTGCCTTCAAACACTGGAGGTTGCTGTTTCCTAAACCTTTCATAGAGAGGCTCCCATTTGTTACCAAACTCTGGCAGCTGCTCAGCTGCTGACACCGATGCAGGAGGTGCCTCAGATACACTAGCCACTGCAGGAACCTACTATTGTCTAAGGAGGCGCAGTTCTTCTCCCTGTCTCAACACTGTAGCCGACAGGGCATTAAATTACTGTTGCCAGTTTGCAGGAGCTGGCTGTGGAATTTGTCCCTGGTCATTCTCCTGGCCTTGATTATTATTCTGGCCTTGATCACTCTGGTTAGCTGATGTATCTGTCTATCTTGGATTCATTCTTATCAACTTATACTGTGCTGAAATAGTCAACACGGCCAGTCAGGTAGTAATAACTAAACATTTTGCCCCCTTACGGTCCAAGAACAAGCAGATAATTATCATATTACACAGTCATACATATATATAAATAGATACATGATCATAGCATTTAGCACTTTGCATGTATCAAAAAATAGTTCATAATCAACAATACTAATAAGTATGTGCCAACAATATCAGTACTAATTACCACACTGTTGCTGAAGATGCAATATTCAGGGCACAAGTTTGACATATATAACCATTTATAATATATTTAAGCAGTTAAATATATAACCATATAAATAGTTACAAAACCATGAGTCAAGCTTGAATTTAGTGACGAGTGTACATGCCCAGCCAGTCTGCAGGAACCCTAAACCTTAGCACGCTCTGATACCAAGTTGTAACACCGTGGTTACCTCAAGACAGTTACGGTGAACTTTGAACCGTGAATTTAACTCGCTAACCGAGTTCTTTGGTTAAAAATGTGCTTCTAAGTGTTATTAATAGGTTAAGGTGGAAAACCAATCAAAATGAAAGGATACATTTTATTTAAAACATAAAACTGCTCATGGGCCCATAAAAAAACATTTACAAGTTATTTACAATGCAAAACAGACATTACTGTATAAAATTTACAACACACTGATCTAAGCGGAAAAAATAGGGTAAACCCTCTAGTTCCCCTGAGAACTCCTTGGCCGTGGTGGTCAAGTGGCCGCATATGTACACATCGCCACCTAAGCTCTCCACTCAACACTGGGTGAGCTTTTCTTTCCCTTTACCTACACCACATAGCACCCATGAGCCAAAGCCCAGCAAGAAAACTCAATACTGCATGAATATCATATCAACGATGATCATAATAATCATTCAAGACTTTTAGTCCAAAATAAAGGAGTGACAGTTGTAAAAGTCACTAAGGTGGGTTCTGTACCCTTTACAGATAAGTGATCATTTCACTAGCTTAAACGAGGTATGTATCTAATGAATTGTCACCAACATAAACCTACCGAGTGACCATAGAGTCACAGCTGTGGGATTCCATTCCCTTAGCCATGTGACAAACAGGCACCTAGGCCTTTTGCCCTGGCTCTGAGTAACTAGTCATAGACTAGACAAGCGCTTATAATTTTCATCAAACTTAGGGTTGGTCCAACATTAATACCCCATACGAGTCATTCAATGCCGATGTCGATTAGTTCTAATCTTTTATCGGCTCTGCGTTCATAACGCATATGCCGTTTCTGACTCTTAGGTCAGTATCATAAGACCAGTGCCGATTTTGATTAGTCAGTGCCATACACAAGTAAGCAAGGTTTGCTAAGCATTTAATATGCAATCAATGTCCACATTTAACAATCAATGTCACATAGTCATAACCAATTGGAATTCATTAATAAAGTACTTCAATAAGAGGTTCACAATCTAAAACCACACTCCCGGGATCATTCCCGCACTCTCGGGACTCCCAATCCACCCAAACAAGGTAAAGGAACCCATCCCCGAGCCCTAAAATAGGCTTGCTAGAAAATGGACCAGCACTGGGGCGCTGCTAGGTGGCGCTGGGGCACTGTCCCAAGTCAGAGAGACCCAGTTCTCTGCCCTACCTAGCGCTGGGGCACCAGGAATGGCGCTAGGGCGCCAACTGCAGACCATAATTTTTTCTGGTTTCCTTCCTTGTGACTTCCTCCAAAATCTAAGCTTCCAAACAAATCCCAAACATCACCCAAACATCAAATTCAACCCCTAAACTTCATTCATACCTCAACCTCATCAAAACCCAATTAACCCTACTCAAAAACTTCCATTGATTCCCAACTACACACTTCAAATTCTTCAACTGAAAAACCATAAGAAAAAACAGAGTACAACTAAAATTCATGGATGAATTCTTACCTCAAATGGGATTTGAGTCCTCTTCAATGGATGAACTAAGGCTCTAAGCTCCAAACTTTAATTCCCTAGCTTGGTTCTTCAAATTGGGGTTAAAAAATTGAAAGGAAGAAGGAGGAGAAATGGTGTAAGGGAGAGGTGTTTTGATACTCTATTTCTTGCAAGTTCTATGTAACACCCCAAACTCCAGGGACCGTTACAGTGTGCCTTGTAAACAGTGCTAAACTCGTTAATCGAGTCATTTGGCCAAAATCGTGTAACTAAGTATGATTAGCGGTTTAGGGATTAAAATTGTTGGTTAAGATGTAACGTTTCATTAGAACGTTTACTGTATACATTGGGATCCCAAAAATATAATTTCAGAGTCTATTACCAGAAAATATTTACAACAGGCCGATCTAAGCGGCAAAACAGGGTTTAACCCTAGTTCCTCTTTCAACCCTCGGCCGTGGCGGTCGAGCAGCCGCATATGTACACCTCGTCACCTAAGCTCTCCATCTCAAGGATGATCCAACTTTCTTTGGCCTTTACCTGCACCACATAGCACCCGTGAGCCAAAGCCCAGCTAGAAAACTTAATATGCTCATGAACATTAATAACATGTCATCAATCATAAGGCACACGCCTAGCAGATATAGCCCTATTCCAGCAGGCAAACAAATCCACGTAATGTTGAGTATAACACATCAACCAATGACAATAATAGTCATCCAGGGCTTTTAGCCCCAACTAGAAGAGTGACAATGGTACAGTCACTAAGGTGTGTTCTGTTCCCTTTATAAATAAGTGATCCTTTCACTAGCTTAAACAAGATAGGTATCTGGTGAAATAGTCACTAGCATAAACCTATCGAGTAGATAAGTGATCCTTTCACTAGCTTAAACAAGATAGGTATCTGGTGAAATAATCACTAGCATAAACCTATCGAGTAGATAAGTGATCCTTTCACTAGCTTAAATAGGATAGGTGCATGATGACAAGTCACCAACATAACCTTCCTCATGACCATAGAGTCATAACCATGGAGTACTGCTCCTTAGCCATGTGATAAGCTATCACCTAGGCCTTTGGCCCTGGCTCTGAGTAACTAGTCTTAGACTAGACAAGCGCTTATAAGTTTCATCGACCTTAGGGTCGGTCCAGCATTAATACCCCATATGAGTCATTCAACGATGATATCGATTAGATCTAATCTTCATTCAGCCCTGCGTTCAGGACGCTATGCCTTTTTTGGCTATTCGGTCCATAGTACGCGACCAGTGCCAACCCTGACTAGTCAGTGCCATATACAAGTAAGCAATGCCACCAAACATATAACATATGTCAAATATTCGAATACAGGTCATTCAACATGCTTCTTTAACAATTACTAGTACAATTAGGATCATGCATAAACACAGAGGCTCAAGCTCTGACCAATCTCATATTAAGTATACATAGCATGTCCTAATCACATGTTTCTCGTGCATTACATTTAAACATTCAACATGCATCAAGAGTAAACATCTCGTGCATTACACAGGGTGCAATTTTCTTACATCCGGTTCGAGCGAGAATTAGAACAAGAACGACCCTTGAGAACGATCGATCCTTAATCCTTTAGCGGCCACCTAGTCATAACTAAACATAACCTCCGATTAATAAAAATCAGCAAAGACAGGGTCTTGATCTAAACCCCACTCTCGGGACCTCAAAACATGCCCACACGGTGAGTAGATTTGATCCCGGGCCTTAAGGATTGAAACCCCAAGCCAAAAACCCTCAAAAACACTCAAAATGGGGTTATGAAGAAACAGGGTAGCGCTACAGCGCTACCTTCCTAGCGCCCCAGCGCTCTTCTCAGAACCAAACCACCCTAACCTCCCCTGCAGGTAGCGTTGTAGCTCTACCTTTAGCCAGCAACTGCCCAGAAAATCCTTCCTTCGATTCTACCATTTCTAACCCAAACCAAAAGCTTCCAAACATCAAATTAAGTCCCAAATGAATCCAAATACCATCATCACATGCCCCAAGCATCACAACCACAAGAACCCTAGCCAAAACTCCAATCAATTCCCAACTTTTCAACTCAAAAACCAGCTGAAACTTAACTAAGAAAAAAGAGCAAAACCAAGAGTTCTAATGGCTAAAAACTCACCTCAATCTCAGCAACACAACCCTAGCTTATCCCAGCTTGGTTCCTCAAAAGAAGCTTGAAAATCCAAAGAGAAATGGAGGAAAAAAATCATTGGGAGAGAAGGAGAATGGGACTCTGTTTTCCTCTTCTTTCTACAACCTTAATGGCTTATATCTATCCTAGGGGCAAAAAGACCAAAATACCCCTAGGTCTAATAAGGGTTTCTAAAGGCTCCCAATGGAAAAATCAGTATTTCCCCTATCTCGTTAATCATAATTAACACTCTCCAATTCCCACTATTCTCAATATTCTCAAACACCAATAAATTATATCCCATTACCCTTTAGTTCCCGGTAATGCTCTAATCATTAAAATCACCCCGAAACTCACCCCGAGCCCCAAACTTAAACCCGTTATGACCAGACCGAACACTTACATTTCATGATCGCCTCATGCCGAAAGGCTCGAAAAAATCCACATATAATGTGGTACCATTCATAACTCACCCACATGCACGAAAATACACAATTACGCCCTCAACGGGCCAAATTACCAAAATGCCCTTAATATTATAAATACACCCATATGCATGTATTTATCATCATATAATAATATAATTCACATAAACATGCATATGATCACTAAATAACATAATAAATCAATTATGGCCCTCCCGGCCTCCTAATCAAGGTCATAACCCTTATTAGGAAATTCAGGGCATTACAACTATCCCCTCCTTATAGAAATTTCATCCTCGAAATTTATCTAAACAGGCCGGAATAAGAATTCCACACAACTGATTCCAATTTCCCAGGTCGCTCCCTTGACCTCACTGTTCCTGCAACATACCTTAACCCAAGGTACACTTTCTTCCTCAAAACCTTATTACTTCTGCTACAATCTGAACTGGCTATTCCTTATCGGAATACTTAACCTTAACCATCAGATTCTTATAACTCAACTCATGAGTTCCTTTAACCCATGTTCTCTGCATGAAAATACATAACACACTGCATTCAACTGACAGTGCCAAAGATAAGGCTGATCCAAAGTCAACCTAACCAGTCCTGTCTAGGATTCAAACTACCAAGATAATTTAGGGCTTAACTTGCCCTTAATTCCTCACCCCTTTCCATGGTGATACCTTAAGGAAGACACAATTCCCTTCTTGGAACTTCATGTTCCTACTTTTCAATTCAGTAAAACTTTTCCATTTATTCCGAGAAGTGAGCATCCAAGCTTCAACCTCTACTAACCTTAATAGTCCCCTGAACCAGCTCAGGATCCAGATATATATTAACTCATTCATCTTATAAGATGTTCTTCCAATAATAATTGGATTACCCTCTCTCTCTGATTTACCATCAGTCTGAGAGTAATAAACTGTACTGAATTCCATCTATATACTCATTGCCTTCTTAACTCTTCCAAAACCTGAAAGTCACACTAGAGTCTTCATCTGATAAGATAGACCTTGAGTTTCATGAAGGCACTCTATTCCTTTCTCGCATAGGAATCTGAATACTGATCAGTTGTGTTACTTGTCCTTACTGACAGAAGTGAACTCACTTCAAATACTGGTCCATAATGACCCAATGCCAACTCATACTGACCCACTAACTTTGCAATCCCACCGCGAAACCCATCGCGATGCTTTCTTATTTCCATTACAAAATACTCAAAGGCTACCATGGCCTTACCGATTCCTGACACTCTGATCTGACTCGCTAACCGGCTAAGAACTTTACCACACATCCATTTCCATCTCAGGCCATCACTATAAAGCTTTCATATCTTGTTACATTTCCATGATGCCTGAATAAAGAGAATAGGAGAATAACACGAGATTCATCAAGAATCTCCCAATTAATTCCAATGTCCATCGGATCTTAATTCTGATCCTAATGCCTCAATAAATTCATACCTGACACTGCACAACTCTTAGCTAATCCAGCTAAGACATTCTCCTCAATCTTTCCTATCTGTGGTTCACTTAGTCAATTGCTGATCTCAAAGACCTGATGAGTCACCTGGGATAGCCCGTTACGTATGAACATATTTATTGTTGTAAAATCCCAATGTTTAAGGGATATCATTTAGTCTGTTATCCATTCCCGATTCTTATGGGACGTTTCCATGTATATAGGAGATATTAAATTTAATGTCATTATTTAAATTGACATACATAATATCTTCCCAAAATATGTGGGAATGAACTCTGTAACCTTCCCTATAAATAGAGGAGAAATGACCACTTGTAAATGATCGATTTCTTTTGGCTAGAGAGAAAGCTCTGGGTAATTCATCTCTGAAGAATTTCTAGAAATCTCGAAGTCTTAATAACATAGACTCATGGACTAGGCAGAATTAACTGCTACACCATGTAAAAACCCTTTTGCTTTTCTACTTTGTTCATTCGCTTCATAGTTTACGTTGTTTAATTGCTCTACGATTTAAGTTGACGAAAAACGGTGTCAATAGTTTAGTGCTTTCATTGAGAGCATTAAGCAATACGTACGTGAGCCTATTCAGTCGAAGAAGCCTCCCTGAATCAACTATGGCCGCGAATGACCCCAATATTCTGAAGGAGGAAATCTTAGAGGAAGCTGATTACCCCCGGCGCCCAGGGAAGCAGCCTATGATGAATTCGCACCCTGATGAGAGAAGTGGTTCCTCTGACTCTCGAGGGCCACCGGCACCACCGGCCCCAGGGATGACGAGGACATGTACTACAACCCTGAACGATATGTCCCTATTGTGGAGCTTGAAAAACTGTCTGCTGCGAAGGCAGTTGGTAGATGCCATGAAACGAAACGAGGAGCTAGCCAGACTGGCTGCCGAGGTGCAGGCGGGTCAGCCTCCGCCTCCGCCTAAGGCCCAAGCTCCACCTCCATGAGATGTTCATGTTCCACCGTGCAGGCCTCGTGGACTACCTCACAAAAACGCTACCACACGAAGAACGGAGCAACCTCAGCCACCTACAGAACAGCCTGCTCCCTCAAGGCCACGGAGAAGTACCTGAACTGGAGCTCCTGCCAACTCAACTGCTGAGGTACCAACTGAGATTGGGAATAACTGAGCCCCCACGGAGGCTTGGACCCAAAATCCTGGTAACACGCAGAATGCTCCTGAACCAACACAGGAAAACTCGGGACCTTCTAGGCCCCATAATGGATGGTAGCCACCATCACCCATAAGGCACCCACCGTCGCCAATAAGGTATCCTTCACCAACTCGGAGAAACACGCATCCGACTCAGGGTGGTAGGGAAATGCGAGCTGGGCAAAAACATTGGAATGGAGAGACTACTAGGGAGCATAGAGGTACTCAACCAACAAGAAGCCAAATGTCTCAGTCTCACACTATTGAGATAAGATAGCCAGAAAGGAACCTATCTCGAAACAACCGCATGACGAGCCATATCAGTGAAGGCTCAGGAGCCGTATGACTAGGGACGCAGAAATACTGGGAACGAAGGGATCACCCAGATTTGCGAGAGCACCTAAACCAAAATCGAGGTAATGATAACCCTTCAAACCCAGACCTGAGGGATCACCTCAATGGACGCAAGAATCCTATACGGAGACGCGAAGCTGGAATTGTAATCAACGATAACCAGCTTCAAGTCAGACCACCCGTGGATCCAGTCCAAGAAAGGATTGAACAACTAGAAAGAGTGTTTAGGCTCTTACAAAATGAACGAGGTCGGGATCGGGACGAAGAGTTCGACAAGGAACTCGAGCCCTTCGCCCCCCATATTTCCAACACCCCGTTTCCTTAAGGATTTTGAATTCCTCATGTCCCACCATTTGATGGGAATTCTGATCCATATAGTCACTTGAGTACGTTCAATACAATTATAAGAGCGAGCAACATGGGCTACGTGCTCAAATGCATGCTGTTTCCAGCCTCGCTGACAGGACCAACAAAAAACTGGTTTGAAAAATATAAGAGGCATTCAATTGCTTCTAGGGATCAATTATCTAGAGATTCAAGAAGCAACTCAGAGCCATGATTGGAAAAAGGCCTGAGGCATCTACCCTGACCAATGTCCGACAACAGCTGAGTGAAACATTGAAAAGTTACCTTACAAGGTTCAATTTGGAAGTCACCTAAGCTCGTGACGTAGATGACAGCGGTCATCTGATGGCTGTCCGAGCTGGGGTAATGCCTGGAAGCCCTCTCTGGGAAGATATGCAGAGGAAACCCGTGAGATCCTTAACCGAGTTCAATCGACGAGCTCAAAGGTTTGTTAATGTAGAAGAGGCAAGGTCAGCATTGAATATGGCCTTTCAACCTGTAACTACAACAACAAACGTAAACTCTGCCTCGACCTCGGCGGATCCTACGACCTCAAAAACCCCTGTGGATAACCCTTCTAAAAGAAAGAAGAATGAAGGGAATAATCCAGAGGCGAAAGGGGGGAAGAAGAATAAAGGGGAACGATATTTCTCTGTGTACAAAGTGTGCACCGAGCTGAATGAGTCTCGGAAGAATATCTACCTGGCTAATGAAAACCAGGTCCATTTCAGGCATCCGGACCCCATGAGGAACCAGAAAGCAAAGAGAGACTCTAACAAATACTGCAGATTCCATAGAGATATCGGACATACAACCGATGAATGCATGCAGCTAAAAGACGAGATTGAAGGCCTGATCTCGAGAGGATATTTCAGGCAATATGTAAGGAACCAAAACCTCAATCAGGCTTCTACCAGCCAGAGGGCAGCAACAGCACCTCCTGTCCAAAACAATAACTCCCGAGCAAGGGAGGACGAGCGACCCCCTCTGATTGATGGAGAAGTTGTTGTAATCATCTCAGGGGAACCTCATATTGTAGGATCGGGCAGGAGCGCCCAAAAATGATACGAGAATGAGCTGAAAACGAGTGACGGGTCCCCTTAAGAACCCGAACCCAGGGCTCCAAAACACCAGAGGGTTGAATCTCAAGGTATAACTTTTACTAAGGACGACGCATCTCATGTGCAGTTTCCTCACAACGACCCGCTGATCATCACCCTTCACCTTGCGAATAAGAGGGTTCATCGAGTCCTGGTTGATAATGGGAGCTCAATGAATATCCTCTATAAGGCCACCTTAGAAAAGATGGGACTCATGCTTCGTGACCTAAAGGCCTATGCAACGACATTATATGGATTTTCAGGAGAAGGGATTGCCTATATGGGATCCTTCGAACTCCATGTAACCTTTTGGGAGACTACCCGGTCTCGACAACCAAGATGATGGAATTCGTTGTAGTGGATCCACCATCGGCCTACAACGTACTGCTCGGGAAACCCGCCCTAGTAGGGCTGGGGGCAGTTTCGTCTGTAAGGCACTTGGCCATCAAGTTCCCGACTTCTAGTGGCATTGGGACACTGAAAGGAGACCAGCTCGCAGAGAGGGAATGCTATAGCATTTCCATTAGAGGAAAGAAATAGACAAGTGCACAGACACTTGTCATAATTCAGAAGAAGAACGGAACAATCTTCGAGACAGACAAAGAGATTGATCCGAGAATAGAGGAAAGAGCTGACCTTGAGCCATTAGAAGAGCTCGAAGAGGTCAGGCTCGAAGAAGTAGACCCCCCGAAGACAGTGAAGAAGGGGAAAAACCTTCCAGAAGAAACGAAGTAGCAATTAATTTACTTTTTGAAAATGAACCAGAATGTTTTTGCATGGTCACATTCGAATATGGGAGGGATAAATCCGAATGTGGTAAGCCACGCTCTAAATATTGACAAAAGCTTTACCCCGAAGCAGCAAAAGTGAAGACTCCTAGATGATGACAGGAAGAAGGCCCTAAAGGAAGAGGTTGACAAGTTGAAGGCAAACCGATTCATACAAGATGCCTTTTACCCCGATTGGGTCGCTAACCCGGTGCTAGTCCCGAAACCCAACGGGACATGGCAGACCTGTATTGATTATTCAGACCTCAATAAGGCTTGACCTAAGGACTGCTTCCCCTTACCTCGAATCGACCAGCTCGTAGATGTCACAGCTGGGCATGGACTTATGTCATTCATGGATGCTTATTCTGGATATAACCAAATCACCATGCATGCCCCAGACAAAGAGCATACGAGTTTCGTGATAGACAAAGGACTGTATTGCTACAATGTCATGTCGTTCGGAATAAAGAATGTTGGAGCCACATACTAAAGGCTCGTAAACATGATGTTCTCCGAACAGATAGGTAATAACATGGAAGTTTATGTTGATGATATGTTAGTTAAATCTAAACATAACAGTAACCATGTGGAAGACCTTGAAGAGTGCTTTGCCGTGTTACGGAGGTATGACATGAAACTCAACCCCCAGAAGTGCTCTTTTGGAGTATCGTCAAGAAAGTTCCTAGACTTCATTGTAAACGCCCGGGGAATAGAAGCTAATCCAGGCAAGATCCAGGCTTTAATTGATATGCCCTCACCTCGAAAGCATAAGGATGTCCAAAGTTTGACTGGGCGGATGGCGACACTAAGTAGGTTTATCTCAAAATCTACAGACCGCTGTCTTCCATTTTTCAACCTTTTGAGGGGAGGCAAAAAATTCGAGTGGACAAAAGAATGCGAGCTAGCTTTTCAGGAGCTCAAGAAACACATCGCAGAACCTCCCATCTTGTCGAAACCTATCATGGGGGAATTTTTGTACCTATATCTTGCTACGATCGAGCACGCCATTAGCACCGTGCTTGTCCGAGAAGAACAGAAAGTGCAAAAGCCTGTATACTATGTCAGCAAAAGGTTACTGGGGGCAGAATCAAGATACCCTTTAATGGAAAAGTTGACTCTTAGCCGAATTCACTCATCTCGAAAGCTCCGACCCTATTTTCAGGCGTACCCCATCCATGTGCTGACCGATCAACCACTAAGACAAGTCTTATATAAGCCAGAAGCTTTGAGCCGGTTGTTAAAATGGGCTGTTGAACTCGGACAGTTCGAGATTACCTACCATCTGAGGAAAACCATAAGAGGACAGGCCCTGGCAGACTTCATAGTGGAGTGCACTGGAGTGACTAACGATGAAGTGATAACCCCAGCCCGCGAGTTGTGGAAACTTTATGTTGATGGATCTTCCAATGAAAATGGGTCGAGGGCAGGAATAATTCTGATCACCCCAGTAGGAAGTCGATTTCACTCCACTTTGAGATTTGACTTTGAAGCGTCAAATAACGAGGTTGAATACGAAGCTCTACTAGTAGGACTTCGAATAGCCAAGGAATTCAAGGCTAAGGCGATACATTGCTACAGTGACTCCCAGATGGTGGTCAACCAAATCTTAGGGGAATACCAGGCTCGCGGGACGAGAATGGCTGCATATTTAGAAAAAGCAAAGGCAGCACTCGAGCATTTTGATATTTACACAATAGAACAAGTTCCCCGAGAGCGAAATTCGAATGCAGACGCCTTAGCCAGGCTCGCCACGTCCACCGAGGTCGACGAACTGGATGTCGTGCCAATTGAACATCTATCGACACTAGTATAACCGAGCCTGAACAGGAAGATGTATGCATGATAAACTCTGAGCCAACCTGGATGACCCCAATAATTAGGTACCTTGAAACCGGCCTTCTCCCAGAAGAACGGACCAAGGCTCGAAAACTGATGTATCAAATCCCTAGGTACACTGTTGTGGATGGAAGGCTATATAGAAGAGGATACTCTATGCCATTACTCCGATGTGTGACTCCACCCAAGGCTAAGAAGATCAAAGAAGAAATTCATGAAGGATTCTGTGGAGACCACACTGGGGGGCATAGCCTATCCAAGAAAATCATACGCCAAGGATATTTCTGGCCTACCATCAAAGCAGATTCATTTTATTACGTCAAGAAATGCGACAAGTGCCAACGATTCACCACAAACCCTCGAGCTCCACCTTCCAAGTTAACTATGATGACCTCCCCATGGCCATTTGCGATCTAGGGAATCGATCTCATAGGCTCATTGCCAACTGGAAAAGGCGGAGTCAAATACCCAGTAGTCGCGGTAGATTACTTTATGAAGTGGACCGAGGCTGAGCCTCTGGCGAAAATTACCTCGAAAAAAGTCTTGGACTTCGTGGTAAAAAATATCATCTACAGATATGGGATGCCAAGGAAGATAGTGTCCGATAATGGTACTCAATTCGATAGCGACTTATTTACCAACTTTTGCGAGAAAAATGGGATAATAAAAAGTTTCTCCTCCATGGGCCATCCCCAAGAAAATGGCTAGGTCGAGGCTTTAAACAAAACCCTGAAGAGTTCTCTAAAGAAAAAGTTGGAAGAAGCTAAGGGGAAATGGCCCGAAGAATTGCCCCAAGTTTTGTGGGCATATCGAACCACAGCCCGTATTTCAACGGGGCATGCCCCTTTTTCTCTGGCATATGGATGCGAGGCTATGCTGTCAATTGAGGTCAAAATACCCACCATTCGAACCCACGCTTATGATCAAGCCTCGAACCAATCCCAGCTCGAAGTAAGTCTGGACCTGATTGAAGAAAGAAGGGACGAGGCACAGCTAAAAAATCTTGCATACCAACAGCGAGCAACCCGGTATTTCAATAAAAGGGTTTTAGATAGAAAATCCAGGGTGGGAGATTTGGTGCTTAGGCGTGTGTTCTTGGCAACATGAGATCCAACTGCTGGCATGCTCGGGCCTAATTGGGAAGGACCTTATCAGATCGAATCAGTTATCCGACCTGGCGTGTACAAGTTGACGAGATTGAATGGGAGGTTGGTACCACAAGCATGGAATGGCGAACATCTGTGACCTTACTATCAATAGTATAGGAGAAATGACACCTGTAACCATGTTTGTTTATCTTTGCTATGTTTTTGTTAATAAATTGCTCAACTTCGAATAAACCTCGTTTTCGTTTGATTATGTTGTATTTTTATTTTTTTTGCAAACTCTCTTGATTTAATAACCTATGGTCACACTCATAGGATATTAATGGGGCATTAGTGGTATATATACTGTTGGTTTGAAAAAAAAAAGTGTTTGGATATAACCAAATACGCGAGCTAAGATAGTTTGGACATAACCAAATTATTGAAAAAGATAAGTGTATGGATTACAAACCAAACAAGACCTGAATAGGTTTGGAATGAACCAGCTAAAACTAATTGACAGTAAGTTGGAACATAACCCACTTCAAGCTAAGTCGAGATCGAGGCTGGAATATCTTGCAAAAAGATAGTTTCAACCTTATATCCTTAGGGAGCTACCAAGGACAAGGAAAAGTGACTAAAAAGCAAGATATAACTAAACCACTTACGTTACACGCCATATAAGTACCTTCGAGTGCATGGTAAAAGTAACTTTTGACCTTGACAAATAACGAGATCGAACACGGATACATCGAGTAAACTATGCATGAATGCGTCGAAACTTGAGCTTAAAATCCACCACATGTTTGTATGAATAAACAGGCATAAGGACACTTAATATGAATTGCTTGAAATATTTCGACTTAAGAAATAAAAAGCAAAAATATTAAAGTAAAGTCAGACGCGAATATCATAAACAAAATAAAAAATAGCTCTTAAACAAGCTTTAAATTGTCTTGGCCCCAGGGGCATAAAAAACAGAATATAAAAACTAGTACAAAAGATTTAAAGGGACGCAGCCCCAGGTAGAGACTTAGGAGGGAGGAGCATCCTCCTTAGCCTTCTCAGCATCCTCCTTGGCTCTCTCGGCCTCCTCCCGAGCAGCATCCTCCTCATCGAGTCGAGCTTGCCACTTGGCTACAAGTTCTGCCTCGAACGAGCCTAAGAAGCTGGTATCGAGATCGGCATTACTGGCCCAGATCCTATACATGGCCAGGTCGACCGCCTGATCCTTCTTCTCCTTAAACTCTACAAGGAGACGAGCCTTTTCTCCCTCCATAACCTCTAAAGTGGTCGCTTTTTCCTCCTCAAGCTTGGCATTGATCCTCTCAAGCTCCGCAAGCCGGGCATTCACCTCTTCCAGCTTGGCATTAGTCTTCTCAAGCTCCGCGAGCCGGACATTCACCCTTTCGAGCTCAGCTATCTTGGCCTTTAGTTTTTCAGCTTCAGCCTCCATCTTTGCCTTAGTGGCCTTGAGCTCCTCACTAAGCTTGAGTTGGAGATCCTTCGACTCCTGAGCATAAGACATGCATGAATGGACCTCATTATTCAACTTATAATTAAGCTGAGCGGAGACAGTGAGAGTCTGACACACAAAGAAATCAAATTAGAACATGAACTAAGTGTAAGTACGGATAATAACGAGATGAGGGAAGTTACCGTAGCAGTGAGCTCGATACTTTTCTCATAAAGTGTGTTGCAGTCTCGAGCGTTGTTCAAAAACTGCCACTGAGGGGCGTCAAAGCCACCAAAACTCTGGCCCACTCGAGACAGAATGCCCGAGCCAAGTGTAGCCCCATGGGGTCCGGCGGCATTGTCGATTACATACTCATCAACTTGAGTAGAAATCAACAATATGCGTGTAGTGGAAGCTGAGGGTTTTTTTGGAGGTGGGCCGAGAGTTGAATGAACCATGATCAGAGGAGGTTGGAGCTCGACCATAGTGGATGCTTCGAACTGAGGGTTCGGATCCACAGCTGGGCTCGTAACGGCTAGAGCTGGTGGAGGAGGAGCCTTCTCAGTCAACTTAAGGACCTTGGCAGGTCGGTCAGACTTCTGCGAGCCCCTCGGGCGCTTACTCCTCTGGGCTCCCTTGCCACTAGCAAGAACAGTGTCGAGGTCGAAATCCATATCACCTGCATAGTTACACCACATTATGAGATATTCCAAGACAAAAAAGTTAGCATGATGCAAACAGGCAAAGAATACTCTCCCCCGAGCTCGTGCTCGGCGACCACGTAATTCCCCCATCTTCAGAGGAGGCGGGGGGAGTACCTTCCCTATAAGTAGAAGTCAACCTCGAAAGGTCTCTATAGTCATTTGTCCCATATTGAACGGCTATTCCGTTCCATACCTCGTTCAGACTATACAGTGTCATACTTCCCGAGCCAATTATTGAACCTATGAACCCTCTCATCTACCCAAGACCATACATAAAAATGGTTCCTATCATCCTTACACAACACTAATCTGTCGGGCTTATGCTTAAGTAGTGAGGGAGACCACAAATCCGAGCTAAGGATGACCGTACCTCTATCACTCGAGCTCGAGCTCAAGGCTTTATCATTGGCCTCGTTCCCCGATTACGGGTTCCTGCGACGTCGAACTAGGGATGGCGGCCTAACAATTCTCCTCGGAGAGGCACAAACTCCCACTTGGTATATTTTTTCTTGGACCAGTCGAAAGTGGACTGATCCTTCTCCAGGAGGCCACAGGCTCGGAGTTTGTCTCCATGAAGGAGATAGGAAAGGGACCTCCTACCATAGGGGAGTTGGAGCAAAGCCTCCTTGTGCTCTTTCATCTCCTTGGTGGGAGTGGGACGACGGTAGTTGGCTGGAAAATTGAACATATTATCACTAAGCGTGAGCTTAAACAAAACTCGAGCACAAAAAGAAGAAACTTTTTAGGTACTTACGAACTCGCCTGAATGAGTAGTGTCTGGAAGGAGCCAAGCCATCCATCCAAAAGAAAGCCTTCTTGAAGTCTGGGGGACGGTTGGGTAGATCCTCAAAGATTTTCTTCTCTTTGGGATAGCTCGAGAGGTAGTAGAAGTCGTCTCCTCCCCGAGCTCGGGAGGGATTTCTTTTCAAACAAAAGAGATAAAGGATCTCCTTTGGTGAAGGTCCTTCCCACTTTAGTTCGTGGTAAAGCGACCTCGGGGAGGACAAAACCCTGTATGAATTTGTGTTGAGCTGCAAAGGGGCGAGCCCAAAAAAGTCTATGAAGTCCTTGAAAAAGGACTTTAAGGGCAGTAAAGCTCCTACCCTCATGTGTTCCTGGCTCCAGGTCGCATACTTCAGCTTGTTGTCAGGGTTCCCATCTCCCGGGGCACGAAAACTTTGCTCGTGGGATGACAGAGCTTGACACCTCAATGAGCCCGATAATCCAATGCTGTGAAGGTCGGAGATCTGCCCTAATGAAGAAATCGAGCTCCAGTAGTGCTCAGTCTCAAAGAACTATCTCTTCGAGGTGGGGATGGCAGTTGGCTGCGAGGTAGAAGGGGGGTTTGATGGTTCTCCCAGTAGTGAAAATTGAAGGTCCCCCGGCTTGATGTCAATTGTCACTCTAAGAGTGGGATCGATGGGAATTGGCCTGGGCACGGAGTCTGGATCCGGGTATACGGGGACCCTAAGTCTTTTCCTTTTTCCCTCCTCGACCTCATCGATTTGACGCCGAAAGTGATCTCGGGTGTCTTCTTGCTAGCACCTTAGTTGGTGCTCTCGAATCAGACGCTGGTTCCGGGTGAAAGGTAATTATGGGCTCAGAGCCTTCGGCAAATAGGGAATTGCGAGCTTTGACCCCCACCACTTTTTCGAGTTCTGCGACATCTAGCAAGAGAAAAAAGGGTGAGGCTAGGCAAACAAGCAGTTAAGAATGAATATCAGAATGATCTAAGCTCGAATAATTGAGGCTACAAGGAAAACTCGGTCCAAAGGACGAGGCTAGACTCGGAGCGTATTTTCCACGAAAAGAAATGAAGGTGGATTTATTTTTGAAGATCCCGATATTTTAGGGAAAAAAGTTGGCAGTTACTCAAAAAATGATATTTTTGGGAAACGTGCAATTTATAAAACCCTAATTCTGTACCCACTATCTTGGTGTGCAAGATATGTCATCTGAAATTCAAAAGCTCAGTAAAAGAACCATTTTTGGGCATTCTACGCATGATCTGGGTTTGAAACTCGTGATATCATAACTTAAGACTAATATTTGCAAAAAAATTCCAATGTGCAAAACTAGTGAAGGGACTAACAGTACAACAATACTAACATGCATGAAAAATATACGAGCATACAAAGCTATGAACAGAGACTTACACAATGCAGTCGACGAACACATAGAGATTGATGACCAAATGAGCGGTTGCAAAAACGATCTCACGGAGTCGAAGAGGCCAACGTTGCTCTGTCTTTTGGGCTTGGAGAACATGCAAGAACCGGGTAAAATTTTCTGGGTTTCTTTTCTTTTTTCTCTGCAAAAGCTTGAACATGAAAATAAAATGGGGAAGACAAGTGGAGACATATTTATAGACCCACGGGAATGTAAAAAGCTGAATTAATCTGGGCCATTGGCCAGATTCCGTATCAGATCCGACGGCCAGGGACCTGTGACATGATAGTACCATAAAGAGTGGCAGACGAAGGAACGTGGGCAGGTTTCCAAGGTACTCAAGTACTTTGATTGGACAATGCCCGGTTGACTCGTGTCCACACTCAAGTGTTTTTTATGGTACAGTTTTCCAGGGGAGCAGTTCAAAATTTTCCTTCTCATGGGATTCGAACTGATACTTTTGAATGGGCAAAATGTTACACCCAGATTTCGAGACCAGAGGTTATGACCTCGAAGACTGGGCTCGTCAAAGTGTGAGCTTGAAATTTATGAAAACATAGTATGGTCCAGTTGTAAGATCTCAAAAGTAAAACAGTGACCTCGAAGATTTGCAAGCTCGGGATACTTTCTGGGTTCGAAATAGCACGATGTTAGGATACGTCAGATATTGATTGTCTTCGGGTTAAACAGTTCGAACTTGGGAAGTGCGAGCTCAAGTGTGATAGCTTCGACAGTGTCTATTCACTCTGAGCATGTCCTGAAATAGGGTGGCAAGCTCGTAGCAGTACCATATGTCCTGACAGCACAAATCCGTTTGCTGATCTCGAAGACGTGATGAGTCACCTGGGATAGCCCGTTACGTATGAACATATTTATTGTTTTAAAATCCCAATGTTTAAGCGATATCATTTAGTCTGTTATCCATTCCCGATTCTTATGGGATGTTTCCATGTATATAGGAGATATTACATTTAATGTCATTATTTAAATTGATATACAGAATATCTTCCCGAAATATGTGGGAATGAACTCTGTAACCTCCCCTATAAATAGAGGAGAAATGACCACTCGTAATTGAATCGATTTCTTTTGGCTAGAGAGAAAGCTTTGGGTAATTCATCTCTGAAGAATTTCCAAAAATCTCTAAGTCTTAATAACATAGACTCGTGGACTAGGCAGAATTAACCGTTGAACCACCTAAAAACCCTCTTTCTTTTCTTCTTTGTTCATTCACTTCATAGTTTACGTTGTTTAATTGCTCTACAATTTAAGTTGACGAAAAACAGCATGAACAATAATGTGGCATCAACAATATATCACTGACATGCATACAAATATACAATTACGCCCTCAACGGGCCAAATTCCCAAAATACCCCTGTCATGAAATGTGGACCCACATGCATGCATTTAACATCGTATTATAATATAATTCACATAAACATGCATATAATAGTTTAATGGCATAATAAATCAATTATGGCCCTCCCGGCCTACTAATTCGACCATTAAACCACATTTGGGATTTTGGGGCATTACAGTTTGTATCATTTGATAATGGAGGGCAAGTGATAGATCCACCTTCTACAAAGAAAGACATTTCACAAGAAACAAAACAAACGGAAAACCACAAAATCTCACTAAGAGTTTAGTGACTTAAATGTTGAAATTATGTTTTTAATAATTACCAAATTAATTAAGGTGCGGAATGGTAATTAAATGTTGAAATAGATTTCAGATCTATCGGGACAGAATATGAACTTGTCACGACAGAAACTTAACACAATAAAAAGACGGTACAAAAATAATAAAGAACACAATGAATTTTTACAAGGTTCAGAATTCCTTTCGGATAACATACTCCTTGGAGTCACGCCCAGAGAATAAAACCAATTAATAAAGAATCACAAGTACAAAATATTGACTTAAACAAAACAAGACTCTCTCTTGAGATTTGTCGCAACTTTGTTGTACTTCTCTTCACTAATCTAATTTTGATTAAAACGCTCAACCACTTGAACTCCCTTCAATGGTCAGCGAGTGTTTGCATCCTCCCGACGCAAGGCTTGTAAAAATCTTCTCCCGAAGACTATAAGAATTGTGTTCAAATTACAACTTGTATTCACTCATGAAAGTGGTATAAACTCACCACAAAACTAAACACTCATTTTACTACAAGATCACTTAATACAATTTTCTTGAATACAAAATATGAACTCTCATAAATATTACAATTCATTCACAAACTATGTACCAGATAGTTCACGTTTTCTTAAGGCCCTATAAGCCTATTTATAGAGACCATTTCGTGCTTAGAAAGGCTGAGAAAGAATCTCCTAATAAAAGTAAGAATATTTGAAGATATTCTTAATTAATGAAGATTTGTCATTTTTAGTTGATTCTGATCCGACAGACATGGATTTTGCGGGGACAACTAATACCCGCCTCAGATCAAATTTCTCAAGATAAAAATAACAATTAATTCATTCAAAGATTGTATTTCCTGAAGTTTATTATCTTGAGAAACAAGAAAAACAATAGACAAATATTCCATAAATAAATTCGAATAAGCACATAATATTTTATTTATAAAACCAAGATACAAATTCCTTTTATAAACATATTGTGAGAATATCAAACTAAATAAGGAATTATTTTCAAACCTTACAAATTAATCCAAGATATTAATTCTGAAAATCATAATGAAAAGGAATTTAAAATCATCTTTTAAATAAAAAGATATCTCTATAAAAAAATTCTTTACTACACAAAGTTTCCTTTTAAAAAAAAGGAAACTACATCTTTTGAATCTTTCTTTTCACAGCTAGCCATTACCACGTGGTTCAGTGGTTAAAATTCACCTTGTCCACGAGTCAATATTATTGTTGTTTCTCTCTCTATTTTGGTAGAGTTTTGGTATTACAGAATAATGGTCCCCTTTCCTATCCAGTATTCCCAGTATTTATAGGGGAATTCCGTGGACAGGTTTGGGTAACCGCGTGAGTCAATCACACATTTACATAATGTCTACATTTAATACAAATAATTCCCATTTATATTGGAATATGATTTGATAACAAGATAACAGGTTCCTGTTATCTCGGATAATAAATACGACAATCTGATCATAAATAAACGTATAAAGGGGATCCTGAGTCTCTGGGGATCCCTGAGTATGCAATATACTAGAATTACCACGAGCTGGATATCTCCTCCAAGCTCATGCTTCGATGGCTATTTAATATTTTGAGCTCGCACTTCACAGCAATCGTGTAACGACCCCAAATTCGCTAATGAGGCTTAAGGGCCTTGATTAGTGTGCCAGGAGGGCATTATTGGGTTTAATGTGGTTTGAATGACTTTATAGATTTAAATGCATAATTATATGACTAATAATTTTTGTATGATAATATGATATACATATGTGATATATGTGAGAATCACATTATTATGTGGGTAGGTTTGCAGAGCACGACTCAAGGCGATCCTAGGGCTAGTTAGCGGGGAAAAGTCACAACAGGGCTTAATAGCTGATTTTGGATAAGTCAGGGGTATTTTAGATATCGGGTAGCTATTTAGAATATCGGGTTACGAAAATAAATATATGGAGATATATTTGAGGTTAGGAAGTCTAGGCGGGAATATTGGAGGATTCTACCATTTTGCCCTCGGGGACGGTTCCGGCACCCCGAGTCTTGGGATTAACTTAACGGATAAGAAAAGTTTGAGGAAACCCGTAGAAAGACTAAACCGACCTAAACATTCTTTCTCAGTTCTTCTTTCCTCTCTCTCAAGGAAAACACAAGGAAAACTAAGTAAAAACTCAAAGGAGAAGCAGAGAAATTCTGAGACTTTTGAGTTGGGAGTTGCTGGGAAACTGAGTTGGATTTCTGAGGCTTAGTTCAAGACTTACTCAAGGGAATCAAATCAAAGCTAAGGTAAGGATTAAACCATGTGTTTTCTGAAGTTCAACCTTGAGTTTTCAGCTGGGTATTGAGGTTATTGTTTAATTGATGTTTAGGGTGGAATTTGAGCTGGAAAGCTTTGAAAACTAGCTGGGTTTTGATTAGAGAAAGGATCCAACTGAAGAAGTAAGATTTAATTCACGATTAGAGGTTTTAATTTGAGTTTTTGACTCGTTAGCTTTGGGTGTTTATGTTCTTAAGTTTCAGGAATTAAGTGTGTGATTTCTGTGAGTTTTAGGTTGAATTTTCTGTTGAATTGCGTGGCTTAACTTGCTCTAAAAGTGTTGGGGTTGTTGGGTGTTGAAATGGGAAGCTTTGGATGGGGTTTAGATGTTGGAAATTGTGGGTTTTCTGGGCTCAAAGGGAAGGTTCGCGTCTCTGTTCTAGAGCGCTGCGGCCCTAGGTTGAAGATGAGCCAAGGAGGCTCGGCCAGGGGTGAGCGCCGTGGCGCCCATTGCAAGGGCCGCGTCACGTGTCTTTGCCCAGAGTGTTCCTTGGTTCTGTTTTGAGGCTAGGGCCGCAGCTAAGCTTCAAGGGCCACAGCCGTGCACTTGTACTTTTGGGGATTTTAAGCATGGGAATGTGGTCTAGAATGCTCGGGATCAATTTCACCACCGTGCTTGGTGGAATTCGGATTCCCGGAAGTTCATTTTGTACCCGGAAACCTGTATTTTGATATTAATGGAACCTAATACTTTGTTTGTGACTAGGTGATAAACACTTAGGCTCGGGAACGAATCGTGCTTGAGGAGTGTTGCTCATAATCAATAATCGTAAAGATTAAAGGTAAGAAAACTGCACCTGGTTGAATGTATCTGATGGGACTAAGGGTTCCCTATTGTGTATGCTTGAAAAGATGGTATTATGCCATGCAAGCTAATTAGTGAACAAACGGCCTAAGGGTGCCAAGGGTTACACTAGCGCACAGGGCGCGGCTTGGCCACTGGTAGCCAAGGACAGCTTAAAATGCACTGAGCTCGGTTTAAGCGGGCCGGAGTTAGTGGGTTAAACAGAGGGTGCGGCCTAAGTCGTCGGCCCTGATTATTATGTGATATGAATGTTATAAGTGTTTGATTGCATCCATGATTCTGAATTTATGCTGATTGATTAATGTGGATCATATGATGAGAGTTCATTCTTGGTGAGTTATTATCTGTTATTGCTGCTTGTGTTGCATATAATGTTTTCTTGCTGGGCCTTGGCTCACGGGTGCTACGTGGTGCAGGTAAAGGCAAGGGTAAACTTGATCAGCCTTGATTGGAGAGCTTTGTAGGCGGAATGTACATGATCAGCTGCTCGGCCGCCACGGTTGAGGTTTAGGGAGGGACGCGAGACCCAAAGATTGACTATTTTGCCTTAGTATGGCTAACAGTTGTTTATGTAATTTTTTTGGAAGTCTATAAACCAACTTTTAACTCTGTTTCTTTTGGGATCCCATGTATATAACATTTTAAACATATAAAATGAAACTTTTGAGACCAAAACCTTTTTAACCCTAGCTCATACATGTTTAGTGACACATTTTTAAACTAATGACTTGACTAGCAGGTCTTGCATTTTTATATGTACACAATGTAGCGGTCCTGGCTATCCAGGGCGTTACAAATCGCATCCTTAGTTCGAGATAAACTCAGGTCGCCTAACACCACGTATGATCACTATGAATCTTGAGTTGTCCACTTGGATAATAAGCAGATATTATTTCCCTTAGTCATTTCTCCGTGTATTTATCTGCCAGCTGCACCTGAGCTGAGTGAATGAACTCGTGCTAAAATTAGGGTACAACCTTTTCCCCCCAACCTCCTGCTCGTGTATGATGTCGTCACTTTCTGACCTACACAGTAGGGGCTATTAAACTTTTGTTACATAAAAGCATGCCTACCTACTACTCGAGTACTGGACATGTGGTGTACCGCAATTGGCGTCTGTTCGGGTTTCAAGGACTGGAATAATTGTCTTGTCAACTTTTTGCCGCCATTTGGTCTATTTAATCTTGGCCATTGGATCTTGAACTAACCCAATTGGATGGCCCAAATTAATTTCCATAATTTACGTATAAATAGGATGACCATATGTTAAACCTCACCACCTTTGCATTTAAAAATTTCCCTTTTCTGAACTCCCGAGCTTCCCTTCTTTCCCAGAATCCCCAAAACTGTTCATTGTGCCCAGACATTCAGAAGCTTTCCAGGAGCTTCCCATTGCTGAGCCTACCCCCTCTAATCAGCGAACATATTTTCCTGTAAGTATCTCATCCCTTGGTTTGAAAAAATTTCCCCTTTTTTTTATCCACTAGAATTTCTGTTCTTAACTATGTTCATCCACAACACTCATTGTAGTTATTATTAGGCTATTTCTAAATGTCCATACGGAATAGGTTTCAATTTAGGTTCAATGGGTAAGTCCAAATATGTCTTAGAAATAAGAAGTCCATAAAACTGGGGAAATTTCTAGGTAAATTTGGGTAACCCTAATGGTGAATTAATTTAAAGAATACACGTTCGGGGTAAAGAAACTTAAGGGTCTTTCGATTTAAAACTAGATAGCTTAGGGGTTATGTTTTCTTGGGTGGTTTTGCACTAAACCGTTTCCCAAGGAAAGTAGTGGTCTGACATTTCTGACACACGGATCCCTAAATATCAGGGGAATGTTAGGAAACCGAGGTGCGTAGCTTAGGATATCATGTGGCATCACGCGATGGGGATGAGGCTAACTTTAGCTCATATAACAAAAATAATCCATTCCGTCCGTACTCTCGCGACCTAGTTATAGATCAGCATAGGTCGCCTACTATCTAGGTCATTTTCTTGTTAGGCGATCTGATGGCCTCCCAAAGAAGAAATCTACGAGCTCATCTACCCAACGCAAAGACAAAGGAAAGAAGGTCGTGCCTGACTCTCCCATTCTGCACTTTAGTCCGGTAGTGGAGAGAGAAATTCCCATCGAGGCCAATGCGTTCTTCAAGGCTGAGCATATTATCTCAATGATCACAACTCAGGGGAAGGTGAATAAGATTATGTTGAGCCACAACATAGAGATCGGAGCTGGGACTCTCCTCGTCCAACCTGTGATCGAAGGGGAAATGAGTTGTTCCCCTTTCCAAGACGACTACACGGCTTAGAGTGATGAGCACCTGAAGGTTGGGGCCTTATTTCCCCTAGACCAGTATTTCATAGATTTCTTAAACTACGTAAAATTGGCTCCTTTCTAGCTCCCCCCAAATTCATATAGACTTTTGGCAGGGCTGAAGTACCTGTTCTTGCAACATGAGTGGGAGGTCCCCACCTCGGTAGACATATTATACTTCTTCTGCCTCAAGGCAAACCCTGACCAGAGGAGACGTGGTGATGAGTTCTACTACCTCACGTGGTTTCCAAACTCTACCTCTGTCATTGAGCTCCCCAGCCATCCAAAAGATTATAAAGATTTATACTTTATGTCGAATGGCTTCAGAAATTGCGAACACCATTACTTCAACCGACCTCATAAGTCTTCATTCCTTGTAAATCCAGCTCGTGAATTTTGTTCCTTTAAAATATTTATTTTTTGTACATGTCTTAATTGAATTTGTTTCTCGTGCAAGCATATTTGCAAGGACAGAAAAGTCTGTGACCCTCGGGGGTCAGTATGAGAAGCAATCCAGACTTCCTCCCAGTGAAAAGGACTATCGCCAGGTCATGAATGACGTCACGATGCTAGCATGTAAGTTGATTGGCGAGGGTCAAACACTGGCCTTGAGGACCTAGGCTCCTCTTTCGGTGATCCCCGAGCTCCCCTCCTCTCAAGAGGCCTTGCCAGCCACTGAGGAAGATGAGGAGGAAGAGGACGAGGTGCCTCTCATGCGAAAAAGGCGGGCCTGCGAAGCAGACTAGAGACCTAATCCTGACTGAGTGATAAGTACTGAATTTGTTTATTTTTAATTCATTATTCTTCTATGATTATACACTTGATTATTTATTTATAAATTTTTAATTAGTTTATTTTGTGCTTTCAGGATTTTCAAGACATTCGGATGAAAACGAATAAATTTGGGATGTTTTACAAGCAATGGTTAAGCTCGAAATTACAAATCTGAAACTTTACACTTGCTTTTAATGATTTTCCAATACTTTTTTGGAAATATACCTATAAATATAAGTTTTAGATATTTTTCCTAGCTTTCCATAGCGTTTTGAATCATCCAATTCCAAGTTATATCGAGGAAGTTATGCTAAAAATACTTTCAGCTGCTGCAGCAGAAGAAAATTGAAAAACGGGAAAAATTGTTACGGCCACGGCGAGCCTTATTCCAGGCCGCGGCCTGGGGGACAGAACGTAGTGGCCGCAGCCAGCAATGTCCCAGGCCACGGTCGAAGCCTGATTTTCTGGAAAATACATTTTTCTAGTGGCCGCGGCCTCCAAGAAACACTGGTCGCGACCGGCGATCGATTTCTCCTTAAATTTCAATGTTTAAATGTAATTTTTTGTGGGCTATAAAGGGGATTAGGGTTAACTTTTATTATAACTTTGGATTGTTAATTTTAGAGGATAGAGCAGGAGAAAAACATCATCATCTATATTCTCCAATCTAGTTTTTCTTTCTTCTCAAAACTCTTTTATTTTCATTGAATATTTATGTTTATGAATATGAATATGATTATGGAGTAGTTTTCTTTATAGTTGAGGGTTATTTAAAAACCCTAGACATGAGATCTTGAATGCATTGATGAATTTTATTCCTTCTATTCCCTTATATTAAAATGCTTATATTTTTCTAGGCAATCAAAAGTGACAAGTGGCAATGCATGGTAGTAAAAGGCACATTAATAGTCAATAAATGTATTGGATTTTCGGAGTTGTGATATTACTGGTCATGAAAATTATTTATTTGGTTTGGAAGTGATTTGACCGACCAAGTAGAATTTTTGTTCGACCGGTAAAGATTTTTGACTGACCAGTAAAATGTTCTGGTTGACCAATGGAGTATTTTGGTCGACCAGTCATTTGCTTTGCCTGACCAGTAAAGTGTTTTGCTAGACCAGAGATGTGTCATGCTAGACCAAAGATGTGTCATGCTAGACCAGAGGTGTGCTAGTGGTGTGCTTTGCCTATGCCGATGAGAGGTGCTTGCCTATATCAACCGGTGAGTTGTCTTGGCCGATGAGTCACTTCGAGGATGGATTTAGTTGGTCCACGGATCAGAATCTCAGAAGTTACCATCTAGTGACTCTTCAGAAAAGCCTCAGTAACAGCTTCAACCCGAATCATTCTCAACTGCCGTGGGAATCTCTCAAATATCCCAGAATAATAGCTATATTATTGTAATTTAAATTCATTTATATTTTATTAATTAAATTATGTTGGAAGAACCAAGGACCCAATCAAAGGGATATATCTGATGTACGATCCATGAGCCTATAAATAAATGGCTCATGGCATCATTTAGGGGGATCTGATCTTTTTAGAGACTGAAAGAACTCTCTAGTTTTTAGACTTTGGGACTGTTACTTGGGGCATTTTCTGAGAGAGAAACTTTGTATTTTTCTATTTACACTTAAGAAACTCAGTTGGCTCAAGTTCATCTGATCTTAAGTGTAGGATCTATATATCACAACTCCAAGTGGATTAGGCTATTACCAATAAATTGGGGCCGAACCACTATAAAATGATCAGTGTCGTATTTTCTCTTGAAGGTTTACTGTAGTTTTGACGTCTATTCGTCGTTGGCCAAAATCTTGGTAAACATTTTGGTGCTTTCATTGAGAGACTGAAGAGAAGAAACACACGACTATCATATCAAGATGGCGCCCAAGAATACCAATGTGGCATCCAAAAAGTCAGGCACGTCAAAAGAGCCTGCTAGATCAGAAGGTCCTGGACCGCAGAACCCAGAGACTGAGCCCAGGGTCTTTCTCGAGGAGACCACTCCAAAAGTTGAACAACTCTAGGAAGAAATAGGCATTTTCCAAGAGGAGATGATGCAATTCAATGCTTGGCAGGAGTCTTTTGCTGAAGAGATGGCCAGGCAAGGAGCTGCGTTAGAGCAGCAAAGGCGCGATATGGAGGCCAGAAGCAAAGAGATCACACAACGACAGGAGGAAGTCGACCGGAGACATCGTGAAGCAGCACTTGCTCTAGAAGCGGCTACCCAATTGGCCCAAGCCAATGCTCAAGCCGTTGCCCAAGCAATCACCCAAGGAGCAAGAAATAATAATGTTGGTTGGAGGACCACTGACAGAGCTAAATCTTGGGGACCGAACAGAAGCAGGAGCAACCCCTCTGGTCAGGAAGATGATGGGTCCGATCCAGAACTGCCTCGACACAAAGGGAGAACTCTAGAACCCTCTCCAAGAGCCACCGATCAGAAACTTCTAGATCAGGGAGTCACCGATCGGGTAGTAAAAATACTCCACCCAGGCAGGATCAAACCAGGACTCCTCGAGATAAGAGGACTTCACAGTTCAAAGATGGGCATGGTCTTCATGAGGCTGATAGTCATCACACCGACTAGTCAAAGGATAAAGAAGACAACAACCCACAAGGAGGAAAAGACTGTCCGAGACGTACCAAAAAGCCTCCACTACATCCTGGCCAGCAGCGTAGTGGGAGAGAAGAAGTCCCACGCAGTAAGCCTTCTGAAAAATCTAAGAGCACAATATTTGATCGGTTAGGAAGACACACTTCTCGGAAGGATCTAAGGGATGTTGTTAGTGACAAGAGGAGGACTGTCCCGGTCGAAGGGCAAGATCTGAACCGCCTTGTCAGTCAAGTAGAAATACTTGACGACAGTGCACCAGACGGAAATGCCCGACCAGGCGGTCAAGATCTTGAGAGCCCAACGGTCGCTCCAGCCATCCAAGCCCAACTTGACGCGCTAACAGCTGCGGTGCAAGGTTTATCAAAACGACCTTCCGGAATGGATGCGGTAGACCATAAGCGTGGCAGTCCATTTTTTGCTCGGATTAGAGCAGCCCAGCCGTTGGCAAAATATAAAGCACCAGTACTGCCAATATATACAGAAAAAACAAATCCCATCAGACATGTTGGGAAATTCGAGGACTAGATAGAGCTACTCGGGGTAAGTGACGATTATCGTTGTAGAGTTTTCCCAACCACATTGTCAGATACTGCCCAGAAGTGGTATTGGATGTTTAAATCGAATTCCATTGCCTCTTGGGAAGCATTCAGGAAGGAGTTTTGTAGACAGTTCAGTCCTGCTCGGACCCCTCCAGTTTATGCCAACTATTTGGCTGACATCAAACAAGGAAAGGATGAATCTCTAAAGAATTATATATAGAGATTCATGAGAGAGGCCAACCGAGCTACTGCTGTCGGAGACAAGGGGAAGATGGTTGCCATATCCTATGGGATAACTTATTGGATCCCCTTGTGGGATAGTATACATCACAATCCAATCTCAACACTCCAACAATTTCTTGGCTGAGCAGGCAAGTATATGAAATTGGATGATGCAATCGAGAAAGAGGAGAATGCCATAAACAGTCCAGGCAGATCAACTGACCCTCCTAAGAATGGTGGAATGAAACGTGGGAATAACGGTTCTAACCACCATGAAGAAAAGAAGGCTAAGTTGAGTTCACATGAAAAGCCAACCAAGTATGAGCCTTAGTTCACTAATTACACCACTCTCTCGGCCAGCCGGGCGAAAATATATCTTGCTAGTCATGAAGAGGTTCCCTACAAGAAACCTCCACCCATCATGACAGAGATGAGTAAGAGAGAAATGAATAAGTATTGTCGTTTCCATGGAGATTATGGTCACGATACAAATGAATGCAATCACCTCAAAGATGAAATAGAATTTCTTCTCCGGTCGGGCAAGTTGAGAAAGTACCAGGCAGAGACACCCCAAGGAGAAGGAGGCAGCAGTAATCCTGGGTTCAAACAACAGAGATCTCCACCCTTGCAACCCGGGCCTGTGGACTTTACCTTAGACACTATATGCAGAGGTCCACACTTGGATAAGGATAGTAGCAAAGCAAGGGAGAGGTATGCCGAGACACTTCGACATGAGCGGGAGTGCTAGGATTAGATTTGGTGAACAGAGCCTAATCAGGAACCACTGGAATGGCGAGCGTCTGTGGATATATTATTTCTAAATACCGCTTTCAGAGTGGTAGCTTAATTTCAAGTTGTTTGACTTGTTATTTAGTTTTGGTTTATGAGCTGGTTATTTGCTAACCAGTCATTTATTTTTTGAACAATTTTTGTTGTTTCAAACTCGTTATTAGACATGTTTTATCCTTTTTAATTTACGAGTAATAAAAGAGACTACGCACAGCGTGGTCGATTCTTGCTACAAATGTGCATGTGTGTTAATTATCCGACTAGTGTTCAACTGGTCGGTAAGATCGAACAGTGTTCAACTGGTTGATACATTCAAGCAGTGTTCAACTGCTCGAATATTTTCCAAATATTCTATGTGTTTCACGAGTAATTAACTGCTCGAACAGATTCGGTCAAGTTGCAAGTGACATAGGATCTTTCAACCCTCGATCGATTGGGGGGCATGTGGGGTATGTTCGTATATAATTTAACACAGGCAATAAGAGCATGAGTAAACATATTTGTTTTTAGGCTGACTTGTAAAATTTTGAAGTCAAAAAAGGCCATTAAGCTAACTTGTTTGACAAAGCTTAAGTAACTTGGAATTTTTCAAAATTTCAAGTTAGAAGCAAATATTCGTGTGACAATAAACATTATGCTCATAAAATATTAGAGCAATAAGAGTGTGAGAAAGTATACTTAGTGACTTATGAAATGTCTAGAATTTCTAAGTTAGAAAACTAAGTACTCATATGAAAATATAAGGCATACATCAGAGTGACTTTACTATTCACAAAAAACTTAAAACTTTTTAAGTCTAAAAAGACTTAGAATGTTTCAAGTTAACAAAGAAAAGTAAAGTATAAATGCATGAACCATAAAGATTTTGTGCAAACCCGAGGACATAAGCGCATGCATCCGAGAAGTTAGGCTGTGGTGTCCGAGCAGCCAGGCGCACGGCAAAGCAGCTATGGTGTCCAGGTGGCTAGGTGTACGTCTGAGCGATTGCACTGCATTCCCGAATGGCTGTGTCGCGTCCCCCTGAGTGGCCATGCTATCTGCCCGAGCGGATGCACCATCTTCCCGAGCGGTTGTGCCATGTGTCCAAGGATCTAGGCGTCCAAGAAGCTGCTGGCTGGCCATCCGAGGAGCCAGGCATCGAGAGGTACCGAGGAGCTGCTGTAGGTGCGCATCCAAGGAGACAGGCACGCCAAGGGGATGCGCATCCGAGGGGTTCCTTGTGTCCAAGCATCCAAGGAGCCAAGCGTGCCGAGCAGATGGGGCATTCTCGAGGAGCTGGGCACATCCGAGGCTACACGTCCGAGCAGATTGATGCGTGTCTAAGTGGCTAGGGGCGTGTCCGAGCGGATTGATGCGTGTCTGAGTGGCTAGGGGCATGTCCGAGCGGCAGTGAGTGTGTCTGAGCAGCTAAGGGGTGTTTCCGAAAATACATTTCGATTCCAAGGAGCTGAAGGTGTTCTAACGACTATGGACTAAGTGGAGTCCGGCCGGCCAAAAGGTAGGGGGCATAACGATGAGCATGAGCATATTTTCCTAATCTTGGGGTATGCAAACAAGATCAGCAAGTTGAATTTCAATTGTTCAACAAGCTTTAAGATAACATCAATGATTATCATACAAACCCATGAACCCAAAGGAGCAATGGAAATGGGAAACTGATAACTACCACTTTCATGGACATGAAAGTTCAATGTGGGTTTACTTCAAAAGTGAAAGTTGTTGACCGGGTGGAAGCTTTTGGACTAGAGAAAAAGTTTATCATATGAGAAAATCATATAATAAACGTGGGGGACAAATGTTATCCCCAAAATTTCGTTCAATGACGTGGCAATCAAAAGTGACAACTAGCAATGCATGGTAGTAAAAGGCACATTAATAGTCAATAAATGTATTGGCTTTTCGGAGTTGTGATATTACTAGTCATGAAAATTATTTATCTGGTTTGGAAGTGATTTGACCGACCAGGTAGAATTTTTGTCCGACCGGTAAAGATTTTTGACTAACCAGTAAAATGTTCTGGTCGACCAATGGAGTATTTTGGCCGACCAGTCATTTGTTTTACCCGACCAGTAAAGTGTTTTGCTAGACCAAAGATGTGCCATGCTAGACCAGAGGTGTGCTAGTGGAGTGCTTTGCCTATACCGACGAGAGGTGTGCTAGAGGTGTGCTTTGCCTATACCGACGACAGGTGCTTGCATATATCAACCAGTGAGTTGTCTTGGCCGATCAGTCACTTCGGGGATGGATTTAGTTGGTCCATGGATCAGAATCTCAGAAGTTACCTTTTAGTGACTCTTCAGAAAAGCCTCAGTAACAGCTTCAACCCGAATAATTCTCAACTGCCGCGGAAATCTCTCAGATATCCCGGAATAATAGCTATATTATTGTAATTTAAATTAATTTATATTTTATTAATTAAATTTTGTTGGAAGAACCAAGGACCCGGTCAAAGGGATATATCTGATGTACGATCCACGAGCCTATAAATAAATGGCTCATGGCATCATTTAGGGGGATCTGATCTTTTTGGAGACTGAAAGAACTCTATAGTTTTTAGACTTTGGGACTGTTACTTGGGGCATTTTCTGAGAGAGAAAGTTTGTATTCTCTAGAGAGAGAAACTCTGTATTTTTCTACTTACACTTAAGAAACTCAGTTGGCTCAAGTTCATCTGATCTTAAGTGTAGGATCTATATATCACAACTCCAAGTGGATTAGGCTATTACCAATAAATTGGGGCTGAACCACTATAAAATTATCAGTGTCGTATTTTCTCTTGAAGGTTTACTGTAGTTTTGACGTATATTCGTCGTTGGCCAAAATCATGGTCAACACATGGATCTTGTAAAATCTTGGTTAGATGGCCACTAATTAGGGTTTTGCATTGTTCTACTATCATCTTAGGATTTCTATTCACCTAATAGTTTAGGATTTTAAGTAGAGTGATAAATTGAAATTAAGGTATTGTGACAGGTATTTTAATTGTGATGAAAAATAGAACCTAGGTTAAATGAATTACATGCTTAATGAATTTGTTGCCTAGATTAACTAGTTTCCACAAAGTGTAATGCTTTTACTAGGTTAATAGATCGCATGTTTAATGGGTTTATTGTTGGGTAAAAAGGGTTAAATAAGAACACTTAGCAGTAATTAATTATATTAGGGAAACTGGGATAATTGACTACTTAAGTGTTATCTGTAAGGTTAATAGTTTAATTGGGAATAGGGAATATTATTCATCATTTTTGATAGATTGATTGTTGAAGGTGGAGAGTAATTCTTGACTATTTCTTTAATATCGTTATATCCTTAGTTATTCAATCTTTGATATTTATTTTATTTTATGTTTTCAGCTGTTAAAACTAAAACCCCTTTCTAATTTTAGTTTAGTTATTATTTTGAATAATAACTTGATCATAGTCCTCGTGGGTTCGACTCTTATTTGTCGCTATACTGAAGTAGCTAGTGTAAATGAATAAAAAAATATATTTAAATTTGATACGGCATACAACACCCATCACCGAGCTGCTTCTGGGGTAGCAGCCAGCCCTTCCGGCCAAGGTAACCCATACCTTTTTAGGGAATTAGATTGGGTTGTTGCTAGCTTTTGGTTAATTCGTTTCAATCCCAACCAGGTAGTTAGTCGCCATCCCATCAGTCCGGACCTAAACATAACTCTCCTTCAATGCGTGGACAATTTGGTGGTATGCTACGACCATAGCTACCCCAAAGGCACCATTGTTGTTGACAATACACTGCACTTTAGGTCGTCTATTTTTGAAGAATATGGAACCAACCTTAGGACTTGGCCCTCTCTGCTCCAAGGGGCATTTGCTCCTGGATTTAGGCAGTGTGTAGACGAATCTAGTCCTGAGGAGGAACTTTAACTCCCTAGGATTTTAGAGATTGTAACTTTAGATTCCCCTTCTCCTCCATTAAATCGAGGGCCGAAGGTCGTGCCTATCCTGGTCAAAACACCCAAGCTGGTGATAATAGACTCCTCCCCCAGCCCAGAGGGTAGGATCTTTGTTCTCTTTCTTTATATACGTTTTTAAAGCATCATTTATGTGAACTAACTCCTTTTGTTCTTTTTAGGCGACGAGATGGACTAGACCGGAGCTCCCGACCTACGAATTGCTTTCCAGGCTAAGAAAGTCGGCGCCGGCCCCGTCGTGAAGAGGGCCAGGGTGGCGAAGAATATCACCCATGCAACGGGGAACACTTCAAAATCCCCCACCAAGAATAAGGACACGAGCTTGGCTCGGGAGCCAGCTCCAATAGCTAATGTCGTTGCTAAGAAACTTCCTCCTCCCCCCTCTCGACATATGCCCCCACCTCCCAAAGTTATTCAAGCCGAGGTCCCCACCGTCCGAATACCAGTTGATCCTCAGGACCTGGAGAGGATCCCAGAAGCCTTTCGGGGTATTATATATGAGACAGCATCTCATATGGTGGGGCACGCTTATAAAGCCAGCGTGAGGGACCTGAGAACCATAGAGGAGCGCAGCCCGGAGAATGTCTCCGAGTCCGCCATGGGGATGAACCTCACTGTATGTTCTTCTCCCACACCTAGTGACAAATTTTTTTAATGTGTTCTTCATCTTATATTTGACTTGTTTTGTTGTTTTGTAGTACGTCCTAGCCCAATACCGCAGCATAACTCCGGCTAGGGCCAGAAATGACGAGCTCCGAGCCGAGCTGGGCGCTGCTAAGGAAGGTGAGCAAGCCACCAAAGCAGCCTTGACAACTTCTCAGAAGAATGAGCAAGCTACTCAGGCTGCTCTCACCACTTCCCAAGAAAAAGAGCACACCGCAAAGACCTCCCTATCTGCCTCCCAAGCTCAAACCACAGAAGCTAACCATCGTGCAGAACAACTCCACGTCGAGATTGGTGAGCTAAAAGCGAGACTGCTCGAGACCGAAGCTAAAGCCAAGGAGGAAAAAGCGGCGTCATCATCAGCCATGGAGGAGATGTTGTACCATTGATGGGCTTTCAACCAGGACGGGAACTTCTTTTTTATGGAGCCCGGGTTATGGGGTTTGTACCTTGCTAAATTCAAGGCTCAGTTCTTGCAAGAACCCTCAGAAACTGGTGAGGCTTCTAGAGCGGCGGAGGGAGATGGCAAGGAGGTCACCTTTGCGGGGCGAGATGACGGGGCCCAATGATTTTATTTGTGATTTTCTTTGTAACAGTTTTTTGATATTAAACAATTACCTTGGGGCTCAGTTCGAGGTTATTTCTCCTCGGTGTAATTTTTTTGTTTTATTTCAATATATATCTAACTTTTGATCCATCTGTCTTTCCTTTATTATCTTCTTATGCTTATGAATCCTTAGACTCTTTACATTCAAGATTTTAGGAATCGACTTTTAGATTGAGATAGATTTTATCGAACTTGGTTGTATCCAAGTTTTTATTTGTTGATTTGTGTCATACCTGTTAAGAATCAGGCCTCGAACCTGGTTATATCCAGGGTTTTTAATAATTTAAACTTAGTTCGTGCTAGGTTTATTGATAACTCGAGCTTTAACAAGCCCTTGAATAATCAATTTTCCCAAATTTCCAAGTTCTTGACCTAGTTACGTCCAGGGTTTTAAATGATTTAAACTTAGTTCGCGCTAGGTTTATTGAACACTCGGGCTTTAAAAGGCCGTTGAATAATCAATTTTTCCAAGCTTCTAAGTTTCGGACCTGGTTACGTCCAGGGTTTTGAATGATTTAAACTTAGTTCGCAGTAGGTTCATTGCAAACTCGAGCTTCTAAAAAGTCGTTGAATAATCAATTTGTCCAAGCTTCTAAGTTTTTTAATCTATCTAGCAGGCTTAATTTTTCCAACCTCGGGTTATGTGCCCCCCAAGTAACCAGAATGTATAAACTTTCTTGGTTGCTTCTACAAATATGAGAACACGAGCTAATACAACATTTTAAAAAAAAAGTTAATTAACAATCCATCTATTATTTAATCAAATGGCTTTTATAAATAAGCCTTACATTAATGGTGGTACTACTGATAATACTTTTTCAAATGTAGGGCATTCCAGGTCTGCACGACTACTTCCCCATTCATCAGAGCTATCTTGAAGGTTCCTTCACGCAAAACCTCAACGACCTGATATGGTCCCTCCCAGTTCGGGCCTAATACATCGTCCTTGGGGTCCTTATTCGCCGAATAGACCCTTCGGAGAACCAGGTCGCCCAGTCTGAGTTTGCGCCTCTTAACTTTAGAATTAAAATAGCAAGTGGTTTTTTGTTGATATTGGGCGAGCTGTAACTGCGGCTCTTCTCATTTTTCTTCAATCAGATCGAGAGATGCGTTAAGTAGTCCATCATTCTGTTCTTGATTAAATGACCTTTGCCTGTGAGTGGCTATCATGGCTTCGATTGGAAGCACGACCTCGCTTCCAAAAGTTAAGGAAAAAGGAGTATGCCCCGTGAAGGTTCTGTGAGAAGTTCGGTAGGCCCAAAGTACTTGCGGGAGCTGCTTGGGCCATAATCCTTTGGCTTCATCTAACCCCTTCTTCAGACTTTCCTTAAGGGTTTTGTTTACAGCCTCGACCTGCCCGTTGGCATGCGGATATGCTACTGAGGAGAAACTCTTAGTGATGCCATATTTTTCACAGAAGTCAGTGAAGAGATTGCAGTCGAATTGTGTCCCGTTGTCTGACACGATCTTTTTAGGAAGCTCAAACCGGCATATAATATTCTTCACCACGAAGTCTAGGAATCTTTTTGAAGTGATGGTTGCCAAAGGCTCGGCTTCTACCCACTTCGTGAAATAATCGATCGCCACCACCGCGTAACGAACTCCCCCCCTTTCCCATAGGTAGGGAACCTATTAGGTCGATTCCCCATACCGCAAATGGCCATGGGGATGAAATCATCGTTAGCTCGACTAGAGAAGCTCGAGCAACCATGGCAAAACGCTGGCATTTTTCGCACTTCTGAACATACGAGATTGAGTCTTTCATTAACGTGGGCCAAAAATAGCCCTGCCTTAGTATCTTTAGTGCTAGGTTTTGCCCCCAGCATGGTCTCCACAAAAGCGTTCATGTATTTCTCATAAAATGGTTTTGGCTTCCTCGGGCAGAACACATCATAGGAGAGGCAACGAATGAACACGTCAATACAAGGTTCCATCTACTATTACGTACTGCAAAGCTTGATAAAGTATTTTTCTTGCGTCTTTTCTGTCATCGAGTAACTTTCCTTTTGCGAGGTATTCCATTATAGGAGTCATCCAGGTCGATCTTATGTCAATCATTTTGACCTCTATCATTTCTTCTGTCACACTCAGACGCTCTAAGTACTCCACTGGCACTACATTCAACGTTTCAGCTTCTTTTGTGGTGGCAAGTCATGCCAAAGCGTCAGCATTAGAATTCTGCTCACGGGGTATCTGTTCAAAAGAATTGTACTCAAATTCAGACAGTTCTCCCTTTACCTTAGGTAGGCCGCCATCTTGGTACCTCGAGCTTGATATTCTCCCAATACTTGATTGACCACGAGCTGATAGTCAATATAGCATTTGATGGCTTTTGCCTTGTGTTCCCTTGCCACTCTCAGCTCTGCTAGTAAGGCCTAATATTCGACTTTGTTGTTGGATGCCTCGAATCTAAATCTCAGAGCTATATGAAATTGATGCCCTTCTGGTGAGATTAAGATGATCCCAGATCTCGAACGGTTCTTATTTGATGATCCATCCACGAAGATTTTCCATAACTCCTACACCGGCTCCTTCAAGAGCTCCTCTTGAAATTCGGTGCATTCAGCCATAAAATCAGCAAGGGCCTAACTTTTGATTGAGGTATGTGGCACGTACAATATCTCAAACTGGCTAAGTTCGATAGCCCATTTTAAAAGACATCCCGACGTTTCAGGTTTTTGCAAAACCTGCCTTAAAGGTTGGTCGGTCATGACGTTGATTGAATGGGACTGGAAATATGGCCAGAGCTTCCTGGAAGCCAATATCAGACAGAATGCCAGTTTCTCTATCAGTAGGTATCATGACTTGGCTCCGAGAAGTCTCTTGCCTATATAATATACTGGTTTTTTAGCATGGTCTTCTTCTCGAACTAACACGGCACTTACTGAATTCTCTGTCACGGCTAGATAAAGGAATAGAGGTTCTCCAGACATAGGCTTAGATAACACTGGGGGCTTGGCCAGGTGCATTTTTAGGTCGAGGAATGCCTGTTCACACTCCTTATTCCACTCAAATTTTTTGTTTCCTCTGAGAAAGTTGTAGAATGGCAGACACTTGTCAGTGGATTTTGAAATGAAATGATTCAAAGCCACCACCCTTCCAGTCAGGCTTTGAACTTCTTTATGCGACCTAGGCGAGGGCATTTCTAACAACGATCTGATTTTCTCAAGATTCGCCTCTATCCCCCTTGTGTTGACTATGAACCCCAGAAATTTTCCAGATGCCACTCCGAAAGTGCATTTCTGAGGATTCAGCTTCATGTCATACCTCCTTAATATTTCAAAACATTCTTCTAGATCGGACACACGGTTATTGGTAGTCTTTGATTTGACAAGCATGTCATCGACATACACTTCCATACTTTTCTCGATCTGACTAGCAAACATCTTATTGACTAAACGTTGATATGTAGCCCCGGCATTCTTCAGCCCGAAGGGCATAACTTTATAACAATATACATTATGTTCGGTCATGAAGCTAGTATGTTTCTGATCCGCAGAATTCATAGCAGTCTGGTTATATCCAGATACGTGTCCATGAAGGACATGAGCTCGTGACCTGCCATGACATCTACCAAAAGACCAAGGAAGTGGGAAACAATCCTTGGGACAAGCTTTATTCAGATCGAATAATTCGATACAAGTCCTCCATTTCCCATTTGGCTTCGGGACCAGCACGGGATTGGCAACCCAGATCGGGTATTTTGCCTCGCGGATAAACCCGCATTTTAATAGTCGAGCTACTTCTTACTCAAGAGCTGCAGCTCGGACCGTTCCCAAGCGTCTCTATTTTTGGGATTTTGTAGGCATGTTCTTGTCCAAATTTAAGGTGTGCATGATTACATTCGAACTTATTCCCACCATATCTTCATGTGACCAAGCAAAAACGTCCAGATTCTCTTATAAGAAATCGACCAACTCCTTCTTCCTTTTATTGTCAAGACTCTTCCCAATCTTTACAGCCCTTGAAGCTTCTTTGGGTATGGCTTGGAGTTCTAACCTGTCTTTGCCTATCCGTGGGTCAATATCATCGTGTTGGGCGACATCACTATCCTCTTTTTGTTGAGGTTCTTTCATCCCGCAAGTAACTTCTACTTCTTAGGACTCCGCACCTCCGTTATTTATGACCATCACTTGCTGCCTGGCTTGTGATTTTCCCTTCATAGAAATACTATAGCATTCTCTGGCAGCGAGTTGAGCACCTTTTACGGTGCATATTCTCGCGGCTGAGGGGAATTTTATTGCTAGGCGGTGGATAGAGAATGTGGCTTCAAATGCCATCAGCGCAAGTCGGCCCAAAATCGGATTGTACGTAGTTGGACAATCGATTACCATAAACTTAAGTAACTTGGAAACAGTTCGCGAGTCTTCTCCCAATGTCACCACCAATCTGATCGTCCCGATGGCTGCTGACCCTTCACCAGAAAACCCTTACAAGGTCATTGAGGTCACCTTCAAATCATTTACAAGTAACCCCATTTTTCCAAGGTGGACCTGAAAAGTAGATTCACAAAACTTCCGTTATCTACTAGTGTTCTCCGAACCCTCCGGTTGGCGAGCTGAACAATTATGACCAACGGATCGTTATGTGGGAATTGGACGTGGCTAGCATCCTCTTTTGTGAAAATGATTGGTTGCTTTTCCAATCGTTGTTGTTTCAATAATTGTTGTTCCGGGATGAACTCCACCCCGTTATGGGACATCATTTCGTTAATGTACCTCTTCTGGGCCCCGCTGCTCGTGCCTGCCAAATGAGGTCCTCCTAAAATGGTGGTTATATCTCCCCTACTATCGGAGGAGGGTCGACCAGATTTGCTTGAGCTCCGGTTTGACTTACTAGAGCGTCGGGAACGGATTGAGGGTTCGGTCCAGCGGGCTGATTAGGGACCACCTGATTTCGGGCGTACTGGGCCAACGGTCCAGCTCTGATGAGAGTTTCGATCTCATCCTTCAGCTATCGACAGTCTTTAGTGTAATGACTGATGTCGTTGTGGAATCAGCAGAACTTTGAAGAATCTCTCTTTGCCCTCTGGTTCTTCAACGATTCTGGCTTCTTCCATGGAAGGCGAGTAGAATTTGCGAGGAAGATGTGCTCCCTAGTGTCCGTTAGGTCGGTATAAGTAGCGTAAACAGGTTTTAATTTTTCCCCAGACTTATTTTTATTCGCTCCACTCTGATCACCCTCGCCATTTCCCTTCCTTTTGTTATTCCCATTGGTTATTCTGGGTAATTATTTGAGTCGTAGCTGCAACGTCTGTTACCGCTCCAACAGGCTGAACTGGGGGCTGGCTAGTTCCTGCAATGGAAGCTTGCACCTCCTCTAGGTTAATCCATTTTTGAGCTCGGGCCAAGAACTCGTCCACACTCTTAACTCCTTTTCTTTGGAGTTCCTTCCATAAGTCACCCCCGACGAGGATTCCTGTCCTCATTGCCATTAGCTTAGTGATGTCATCCGCACTTTAGCTCGTGCAGCAACATTGGCGAATCTACTTAGATATGCCTTCATCGTTTCGCCAAGTTTCTGCTTTACGTTGGCCAATGAATCAGCCTCAACTCGAGTTTCCTGTGAAGCTCGGAATGCTTTTTTGAACTCGAAGAAAACTTCTTCCACGAGCTTATGGAATGTCACTTGTACTACTTAAACCACTGCCTGGCTGGACCAATCAGAGTTGTGAGGAATAAAATACACCTTAAATCGAGCCCGACATTGTGAACCATTATCTGACGGATCTCCATCAAATTTTGACAAGTGTGGCATTCTAAATCCCACCGGATATGTGGCCAGCGCAATATTTGGAGCGAAAGGTTCGAGCTCGTCCTCTGAGTCACAATCGTCATTTTCTTTCCCAGATAAAATTCTTTTCATCTGCTCTTCCATCAAAGCTAATCTTTCGAGGGTTTAGTCCCTAGACCCTAGGTTACCTGGGGGTTGCTCAACAGCTCTCATCCTATCGTATTCGTTTGATGGGTTATTGTTCCTCCAAGCTCGAGCTTGGTTTTGTGGGGCATTTCCATTATCGCGTACTATGGACGGGCCTCCTTCTTGTCGAGTATAGCTAATATCTTCATTTCGAGCTAGATTTCTTCTTTGCGAATTCAGACGATTGCACAAATCGGGTTGTGGATCGTACCGAGGGCTCTGTGATGAACTCAACTAATTTCTTAGGTCACCCTCGGACCTACCACTATGACGAATTTCAGTCCAGTAACTCCCATTTGCGAAGCTTACAGCTCACGGTTGGGGCTGAGAATCTGGATTTTTGACATGTGTCTATGGGACGAAAGTATTGGCAGATGGGGGAGGATTTCTCCTATTGTCTCCATAATCTAGAATGTCCCGTTGAGGATGAGGTGGTGTTGTATGTCTTATAGGTGACGGGGGAGGCCTTATTGGTGAGGCTATCCTCGTTCCATCAGGGCAGACTAAATTAGCCTGCCTTTGTTCTACTCCTATGTCTCTAGCTCTCTGTGCCTAGCGATCCGATCGCGACGTAGGAGGGATTGTTGGAACATTTTGTCTTTGTGAGCCTGTCCCGGCCATGGGCATTCCTAGGTATTATATTTTATATAATGTTTGATTGATTAAATAAGTGTTACAATAGATAACTATTTAATCTAGCGGGGGAATGCTATATTATTTATAATATAATGTAATATTTTATTATTTTATAATATAATATTTTAGATTAAATAAACGTGACAAAGAGTGTCGCATATTGTAACATATAATAGAGAGTTACAATATTTAGATATATGTGAATATCCTAATATGTAACATATTTGGTGTTACAAATTCAGTTACAAATTTGTAACCACAAAATATTACCCAATAATGTGTAGATTGTATGTTACACATTTGAGATTGGATTTCATAAAGCCTTAATGAAATATGGTTGTTGGAGACATGTTTTTAACTCCCAATAGGTGTTTGGAGGTTACAAAATCATGTGAGAAAGGATTTGGGACGTTTTGGAATGTTTTTGGAAAAATGACATTTTGTGCTGAAAATGGCCTGTGGCCGCGGTCACTGACTTTCCCTGGCCGCTGCCTGGGGGACAGAGGCCAGTGACCGCGGCCACTGAGGCTGACAACCAACTTGGTTTTTCAGTTTTTTCCAAATTGAATGGTTCTAACATCCTAAGTAACTCCCAAATCTTCATTTTAATTCCATAAATATCCAATTAAACATTGGTAACAACCATGGGGGTTGGTGGAATTTGAAATTCAAAGGGGTATCTCAACTTCTATAAATAAGAGCCTAATGCTCACTTGTAAGAGACACCATTTTTCCATCCACAAATCACTTGGCTAGAAAATACACCATAGAGGCTTGATAATTCCAGAGAGCTATTTCCTAGATAGATCCCTTAGTGCTTAGAGAATAGGGGAAATAAGCTTTTGGACAAAGGTTTTGAACCTTGTTCAAGTTGGTGATCCCCACTACTCTACACTTTGGTTGTGTGAGAGTTTGTTTTTCATTGATCTTTTCATTTTGTTGTTTTTCTTGTATTATTATTGTATTGAGTTTGTAATCCTCTTCTTCTAATTCTATTTACATATTTTGGTATCTTTTGTTTTAGGGTTTTTAGTTCTTATAATTCTCTTCTTTCCCTTATTTCTATTTACTTGTATTTTGAGCAATTGAGTTGTAATATTTCTTTAATCAATATTATATTGTCTATTGTATTTTTACATAGAGTTGTATTTGGATTTACCATTTCCATTGAGCAATAACATATATTCTCTAACACTGGGGACCTGTGAAGAAGGCACCGAACTTGGGGTTGCATTCCTAACCGACCGACTGACATGCTGACGACCCCTATGATGGTCGATGGGTCAAGCATTTTGGTGCTCTCGCTCCGCGGGTACAGAACTTGGGGTGGTGATTCTGACTGATCGACTTGGTTTGGATCGATTATTCCTGTGGGACTTGTGATACCCACTTTGCCTCTTTCTGACATTAACGTTGGTTGCAAGAGGGGGTAACCGAGCCAAAACCTCCTCAATCTGCCTGTTTGCCTTAGCGAGATGGCTTCTCAATTGCATGTTTTCCAACTTGACGGCAGTTAGGTAATCTGGATTTGGATTCAGTGGCAATGATATTGAACTTCCCATGTCGCCTTGTCCCATTGGTTGCTTCCCGGACGTTGCTAGATCTCAGGGCCAGGCTCGTTCGAAACAGCGGTATGATGGGTGTAGAGTCCAAGAACTTTACTTAGCTAATTATTTAGTAGTATTATAGTATGTATAGTATTATTTTTGTAACTGTGGATTTTTGGTTCAGACCGGGAATTATTTGGACACTCATAGTAGTACTTATAGATTTTCTAAGTTTAACCTATAGTTTAAGAATATTAATGTTAACCTAAGGTTTGATTATATGACTGATATTAAGGATAATATTTATTATACTATAAGGTTTAGATGAGGACCAATAGGATTTTAAGCACATGTTATGAATGGGTGATTAAGGATTAAGTATTTTGAGGATTAAATTTAATAAGGAGTAAAGTTTGAATGCTATAGGGTCAGTCAGTAGCTTTGAATACGTTGAGGGCTTAGTCAAGGCTGTTTACTCCATTCAAACTTAGCTAAAAATGTGTAATTTCGTGTTTAATTAATCAGCGTGTGCCAATATATCGCAGCTATAGGGGGCGATATATCGCAGCATGTAGATACGGAAAACACGAGACGATGCACGACAGCCTCGGGCATACTGGCCCAGGCGATATATCGCCTACAGGGGGTGATATATCGCCTCCCTCAGTGTATTTTCAAAAGTTTTTGAATTCTTTTCCTTTCAGCCATTCAAACTCTTGATAAGTCCAGCATCTTTCTAAACGAGTCTTCAGCCTCTGCTGAACGATTATTCAAATTATTTTCACCTAAAAAGCTATTATTTTTATTCAAGTAAAATCAAGATCATTTCATTCCTAAACTCTATAAATAGGACCTAGTACCCAGCCATTATTCATCTTTTGCTCTAAGTTCAGAGGCTGCAAGTGCTAACTGAGTGTGAGAGTGTAAACACCTGGTTTGGGGAAATCATAAGCTTAAACATCATAAGCTTATCAAACACTTTGGGAAGTAAGGTTCTATAGTATTTCGGTTGTGGTGTAGATTGGTCTTACAAGTCTTTGAGGTAAACCAAAACTCTAGTTCATTTGTTTTATGTTATTTTCCTTCTCATAGTCTTCTACTCAGTCTTCTAACCTTATTCTTATTTTGGTTAGGAAATCTAAGTTCTTGAGCACATAAGTTTTGGTAAGTATGTTTCTCAAAGGTTTAGTCTTTCCATTCCTTTCATTTCTTCTTCTTCAAATCTACTCACCCTTTATATATGGTTTTAGGAGTGTTCCAAAAGTCCCAACTCAGTCCACATATCTCGGTAACTTTGGTAAGGAAAATAGGATAGAATCTATATGTTTTATGCTTATGTTATCTTATGTGTTATGAAATATGTTATAAATATGTTATGAATATGTATGTTTGTAGGCTTGGGCATATGACCCATAAGACTAACAAGACCCCAAATAGATTATGGGCATATGACCTACTTAGCTAGTAGGACCCCACTAATCTCATGGGCATATGACTTGTTTAGTCTATGGGACCCCAAGTAATAATGGCCATTATAATAAGTGTATGTAATAAGTGTTATGATATGTCTTTATGATTATTATGAAATTTATGTTTATGACTATGTGTTAAATTTTCCTTGTTGGGCATTAGGCTCATTCCTTTTTGTTTTATGTGCAGGAAAATAGCTTTAGAGGCGGTAAGATTCGCGGACGCTTAGAGAATGTGTATCGATGGTGAATGGAGTCAAGGAGTCGAGAGTTCGATTTCTCGAGGATGTAGTCTTGTTTTACTTTTTATGGTTTTACATGTATTTTCCGCACTTCTTATGTAATTCCTTTCATTTTAAATTATGTTTTGTTTTTAAAGACAATGGGATCCCATATCCTTCTTGATATTTTGTAAGTAACTCTTATTTTTTTACAAGTTACTTAATAAAATTATGGTATTTTTCGCAAATGTAAGTTCTATTAAGGTTTTGTATGTATAGTTTTGTTAATGGTCCAAAAATCTAGATTAGTGGGTCATTACAATGGGCCACCTGCCCACCATATCTCATTATCGTGCATTGAGCGAGTGAGCACCATGATGAGAATCGACTGGGATTTTGATGAAGCACTAATAAGCTCTCAACGAAAGCACCAAACTGTTTATGCGGTTTTTCGCCAGCAGTGTATTAAGAAATAATAAGGCAAATTAGTGCTTAATGGTAAACCGTAATGAAAAAATAAACAGAATTCACCTAAGAACATAGAACTTTTACGTGGTTCAGTGGTTAAAATCCACCTAGTCCATGAGTCAATATTATTGTTGTTTCTCTCTCTATTTTGGCTGAGTTTTGGTATTACAGAATAATAGTCCCCTTTCCTGTCCAATATTCCCAGTATTTATAGGGGAATACCATGGACAGGTTTGGGTAACCGCATAAGTCAATCACACATTTACATAATGTCTACATTTAATACAAATAATTCCCATTTATAGGGATATGATTTGATAACAAGATAACAGGTTCCTGTTATCTCGGATAATAAATGTGATAGTCAGTATCCCGTGATTCGTAGGGGGAATGACCGGGTAAAGCTATGCAATCCCCCACTGCCTGGGGAAGGTCAAGTATGATGATTCTAAGACTATGTAGGTATGGGACTACACAGTTGAAGAGGGCTTAAATGGATTGATGAGTACTACCTATATCAACAAGATGCATCTTCTTTTTCAGTAGCCCATCACTTGAGAACTCCAAAGTTAAGCGTGCTTGACCTGGAGTAATCTCAAGATGGGTGACCTCCAGGGAAGTTTTCCCAGGAAGCATGCGAGTGAGGACAAAGCACGCTGGAAAGACTCGTGTTGGTTTGCAGGGTCAGTCGTCATTCTAGGAAGCAATCATTGTGACGTGGGGCGTTACAAATGGTAGCAGAGCCTTGACCCAACTAGAAGTGTGGGCGAATATCAACATATATGGACGAAATATCAACATATATGGACGAAATTTCAACATATACGGACGAAATATCAACATATATGGACGAAATATCAACATATATGGACGAAATTTCATGTCAACAAATTGTCATAAACATATATGATGATTTCTAGAATATTAAGACTTAAAAAAATAAATCTGGAAAAACACAAGTTGTCGTGACAGATCATAAACCTGTCGGGACAACTGCTTCAAACTTGTTTAAAAACACTTTTGAGTTATAAAATATATGGTCTATATAAGATAGCCAATTTAGGGTTTTACAGTAATAAATTAGCAATAATAATTTCTCATTATATATTTTAAAATTTCATATTAAAGTATATTTAGATTACTCTATCAATTATATTTTCAAAATTATAACAGAAAAACATTTATGTGCTTAAATTTATTCTTTTCTTTCTTTTATTAATTATTTATTTTGTCATTTAACGTATTTTGTTTATCCAAACAAATATGTAATAGTGAAATAAGACATAAATAACATGAAAATATTTATGTGCTTAAATTTATTATTTTCTTTCTTTTATTAATTATTTATTTTTGTCATTTAACGTATTTTGTTTATCCAAACAAATATATCATAGTAAAATAAGACATATACATATTTTCTTATTTTGGTGTTTAGTTTTTTTTAATGAGAAATTACTTATTTTAATTGCTTTAGCCATTAATTTAATATATATTTATATATAACTTTTTGTTTACTTTAAAAAAAATAAATCAAATAATTGAAATTTAATCAAATAAACTTTTTAAATTCATAGATTTTATTTTAAAAATTTTAATATTTTATTATATTGAAATTCATACATAATTTTTATAAAAGAAAATTAGAAAAAAAATATATTTAATTTTAAAACTATAATGCACCCTATTTTTATATATATAAAAATGTGTCTAATGAATTCTTGATTTGCCGGTTTTTTTTTTTAAATTACTAACAGTGTTTTGGTTTAATTTTCGTAAAAATATGTTTATGTCATTCTTTTATAATATATGACATTATTTATGTATTTAAAATTTATATGAGAATTAAAAAATATAAGAAAAATAAATTAATACATATTCAAAATAAAATTATACACGTTGCTTTTACCTAGTATATATATATATACAGTAGGTAGAAGCAACGTGTAATACACGTTTGCTTAGTTTTAAAGTTTTAAACATTGTCTATAATTTTAATAAAAACTGGTTCACTATTTTTAATATATATATAATAGAATGAATTATAGTTCTATAGTATATATAAATATTTATATCAATAATCTCTACATATATGACATCTAAACACAACATTGACATATATATATATTTACATGGCTACATGACATATATTTAAATTATAATTATATTTAAAAAGAAATTAATAATAGAAATAAAATAAGAATAGAAAAAGTCATAGTGTAGATAGTAGCATACATGTATAAATTATTTTTAGTTTCTAATGTATCTCACAATGTCCTTTGGTAAATTTGATGAATAAAAAGAGTTTTAATCACTTGATAAAAAATAAATTATCACACAAATTTATAAGATAAAAAAATGATATGTATGCTTTTATTATTTTTAAATAAATATGATTTAATTATTTAAATTATCATAAAATATCTTTAAAATATCATATTTTAATTAATTAATATATATATTTAAGTTTATATTTGTTCTAGTTTTGAATTTGGCAGTCATAACAAAAGATTATATATTATATGTTTAATATAATATTAATATTATACGTAGATTTAAATTTGTTTCTAATTGATAGTAGATTATATATTTAATATGATATTATACTAATACTTGAAGTTTAAATTTAATTAAATTTTATTTAAGTTATAAAACGTATAATTTTATTATTTTTAAATAATTATCATTGTAAATATTTAAAAAATATATTATTTGAATTTGTTTAATTATTTTATTTATTTAATTTTATCCAAATTTAAGTCAAGTTTATACAATTTACCATTAAATATAAGAATATTCCGTCAAAGTTAACTTAAACAAGTCCCCGAGAGGGCTTAGTTGATCCATGATCTCGTACATTGGAACCCATGCACTACAAGAAATTCGGCATTTACCTACCAATTTTATTTGTGGGTAAAAATAGTGCATTGGTAGGTAAATCCCTTTACCTACCAATGTTGACCAATAACCTATTGGTAGGTAATAGTTAGTCGAGAAATGTATTATTACCTACGATTAGTATATTGGTAGGTAAAAATCGTGTGGGCCCCACAAAAAATGAGTCAGCGTCATTGACCTAGTGTTTGACGTGGCAAGTGATGTGGCACTCCACGTGGCAATTATGTATCAGGGAAGCTGACATGGAAAATGATGTGTCTTCCACCGTGGCAGGTGATGTGGCAGATGATGTGGCACGTACCAGTAGCTTATTGGGCCACGTGGCAGTGTATCAGAGTCGGACATTTACCTACACTTAAATATGTGTAGGCAATAATTTAATTTATTGGTAGATATTAAGGTCTCACATTTACCTACACTTAAATATGTGTAGGCAATAATTTAATTTATTGGTAGGTATTAAGGTCTCACATTTACCTACACTTAAATATGTGTAGGCAATAGTATAATTTATTGGTAGGTAGTATTGAATTATTATTTTGGAAAATATTTAAAATTAATTATTTATAGATGATAAATTAATTTAATTAATTAAAAAACAGACAGCTTTTATAAAATTAAATAAACATATATTATAAAATGTTCAAATAAACAAACATAAAAGATAAAATGTCCATAATAATTTATCTTTAAAGTTTTGAATTAAAAACATAAAAAAAAAAACTAAGAATCATCTTGTTCCTCTAGCATTGAAGGGACGGGAGAATTTTCGACATTTGCTTAAGAACATTGATCTGACAGAGGCGGTGGCATCATATTGTTTTTCCTTAGTATTTCTACAACAATACTTAGTTGGTCATTTGTAGAATCAAATCGATTGTTTGCTTCATCAAGGCGTTGGGCTAGCTAATCATATGTTGGCTTATTTGACTCAGTTGGATTGCGTTGGGAAGTAGAAGTTGTACTTGAAAAAGATCGACCCCAACCTTTCAAGTGTGCAGAAGAGCGTCCAAGAATACGCTCCATAATGTCTTTATCAGACATTTCTTCTGGAGTGTGTTGAGCCCTTAACGCCATCATTTTATCCTATATACTCATTTTATTTTCTAATTAGTAATGATAATTATAAAAAAGTTACAAAATTAAAAATTAAAATTTATACTTACATATATTTCTGCTAAATCTGGTCCAGTCCATATTCTTTTTTTCTCATCATAATGTTTTAGACGCCAAGTCTCGATTTGGCCAGTGGAAGAAGCTAACATCATTCCCCTTCTAATGTGATGTCGCGGTGTTGAAACTGATCCATTTCTAGACTCTCACTTTCTCTTTGAACGATTAGCAGTATTCTTCAATGACCTTTCCTAAAAAAGAGAATAAGAAAAGTTATTAACACAAATAAAATTGTAATTTTAAGAAAATAAGTAATTACCTTAAATTCGTTGGAAAACCAACGATCACACAACATCTCCCAATCTTGTTGGCGATCATCCTTCAAATCAGGATGTCGTTTCCTCTTTGCCATTTCAACATCTTCTTCTCCTCCAATTTCTTTGAAATATCCATGTAACTTGTACTTGAAATTCTTCCAAGCTTTTCTCATTTGATCATCAATGCATTTTATAGTGGTCTCATCATGCAAGTTAATATCAAATGAATCTTACAATTATATAAAATAAAATTAATAATATTTTATATTAGTTTAATTTATAACTGAAAAAAATTTAATATAAAACCTACCACAAGAAAATGTCGTAATGGAGCTCTCACATCCTCGAGGACAAATCTCCAATCCTTGTAATGAAATGTGCCATGGTTGCGAACAACAAATCCAATCTCATTATTAAATTTTTCAGCATTTCCATAAATAGGCTAACAACACTCAGCTTCAAATACAACAGGTAACTTCCCACTTTGAGTTGCCTTAGCAGCACTAGAAGTTTTGTATCCACGAGTAGGCCCACGTGTTTTGCTACTACTAGGAGAGGTTGATTCTATATAAAAAAAACTATAAGTTTAAATTCATCCTAATTTTAAAACAATCAAATGTAAAATGTATGAGACATACCAGATGGTGTTTGAGATACATTATGTTCAGTGGCAGAGTCGGCAGTGGAGACAACTTGTTGACTCTGAACAATAGGGGGAATGCTAACTTCAGGTGGATCACCCTGAGTAGCAGAGCGGGTGGTGGGGGCATTTGGTTGAGGTGGTAGAACATGAATAGTAGAGCGAGTGATACAAACATCTGGTTGTTGACTAGGCTGCTGAGTATGAATGGTGGAACGAGTAGTGCGACCAAGTTGTTGCCTAGCAATATTAGACTCGTCAACTGGTCCATCTTGTTGAGCATGGGCAATGGAACGAGTTGTACGACGTCCAGGTGCCATGATAACTAACAATTTTATAAAATAAAATAAAAAGATTAGAATACATATATAGAGACTACATGTATAGAACGCATAGAATACATGTAAAATAAAAAAAATGATAATTAACAATTTTATAAAATAAAAAAAAAGATTAGAATACATATATAGAGACTACATGTATAGAACGCATAGAATACATGTAAAATAAAAAAAAAATGATAACTAACAATTTTATAAAATAAAAAAAAGATTAGAATACATATTTAGAGACTACATGTATAGAACGCATAGAATACATGCAAATTTTAAAAAAATAATAACTAACAATTTTTTTAAGATTCCGTGTCATTATCAAATTGTTCTTCTAAATCATTTTCTGTCTCACTGTCACTAGAACATATCACTTCTCCATCAAAGAAGATATCTCCATCATCAAAATCATTGTTAAGTTCAATAAATTCATCTTCATCTACTTCCCCGCCAATATTCATTTGAACAAACTCGCTTGAAAGAGTTAAAGGTGCAACATCTCTACGCACTAAAGAGGAACTTTCAATCAAATCCTCAGTTGGTTGAAAAGGTAGCAACTGAAATGAATGGTCTTCTTGAAAAACATCATTATTCAAGAAGTCATCCTCGACATGGGATATTTCTAGAATGTCATAAATGGATCGATGATTTACTTTTTGAACAAATCTCCAATTTAAACCATGCTTCATGTCAAGCAAATAAAAAACTTGTTGTGCTTGAGTTTCCAGAATGAATGGTTCGTCGGGAAACCAATTTGTAGACGTGTTAATGAATGTCAAGTTATGGTCCACAAAAATAGAGTTTCCTTTAGGATTTGAATTATACCACTTGCAATGAAATAAAAACACTTTCCGATCAAAAAGGAATGACAATTGTAAAATCTCGAGCAAAACCCCATAATACATAATAGTATCGTTGTCATGGTCCCCTTCAGTACAAACTCCAGAACATTGTGTACGAAGATTATCATCACGATCCTTGCACTGAAAACGAACACCATTTACAATACAACTATGATAACTAATGTATCGTTCTAATGGACCTTGAGATAGAGAATATAAATCATCATTTGCGAGAGAAGATTGTTGGACTCGCAGTTTAGATATCTACATGAAGAAAGAAACATATTACTTAGAAATTTCTTAAATGGGGAAACAATTCTAATGATAACCCCATATATACCTTTGTCTTAAACCAAGAAGGGAATTCTTCCACCCTTATAAATAGGCATAAGCAGGAAAATCACTAATTTTCCATAAGAGAGCGGCTCGAAGTTTAAACGTACACCGTTCATATGAATCATACGCCTCAATGCCCTCCCATAACTCCTTAAGTTCATCAATTAGTGGTCTCAAAAACACATCATAGTCTTTTCCAGGAGATTTGGGTCCTGGTATTAGCAATGACATGAGATAATTTGTTCCATTCGGAGAAGCCCAAGGCGGCATGTTATATGGAATTAATATCACAGGCCATAAGCTGTACGTGGATGTCATGTTTGAGAAAGGGTTAAACCCATCTGATGCTAATCCCAATCATACACTCCTCGAATCCACTGCAAATTCAGGGTATGTCTTGTCGAAATGCTTCCAAGCATCCCCATCAGCTGGATGACGTAGTATCACAGGTTCATCTCTGCGCACCTCTTTATGCCATCGCATAACCTTAGCAGTATGCTTGGAGCTAAACAATCGTTTCAGTCGAGCCTTGATTGGAAACCATCTAAGTCGTTTATGTGGAATTTTATTCCGTACATAACGACTAGATTTGCATACAGGGCACATTGTAGCATTTCCATTCTCACCGTAGAACAATGCACAGTCATATTGGCACACGTCAATTTGCTCGTACCCCAAGCCAACTTCAGATAGAAGCTTTCGCGTTTGATAATAACTTATCAGGCAACGATTACCAACAGGTAACATTTCTTTAAGACACTTCAAAAGGTCGTCAAATCCTTTATCTGTCCATTTGTTAATCACCTTCAAATTCATTAACTTTACGACTGCACTTAAGACAGAAAAGTTTGTACAATTCTCATACAAAGGTCTATGAACCGAATCTAACAAGGCATCATACTTGTCACTTGAATTTCGAGGGAATTCATTGTCAATGAAATCACTAGTTGGACCGATATCAAAATATTGACAACCAAAAACATCGTGTAAGCCTGCAGCCAAATCATCAGCTGGTTCACCATCCTCAACATCAACTAGCACTTCATCTTGTATGTCCTCTACTTCCTCACCATGGTGGTACCATCTAGTATAAGTACTAAGAAAACCATGAGTGATCAAGTGCAACTTGATCACATTCATAGATTGTGATTGTTTATTCATGCATCGCTGGCACGGGCATAACACCATCCCATTAGAGTTAATGGACTCACTTGCAACACTTATAAATTCGTTTATACCAGCAGCATATTCTGGTGATAACTTATCAAGTATGTTTATCCAACTTCGATCCATAACAAATCTAACTCTGCTGGTATTGTGGCACCCTCCTAATAACAATAACTATAAAAAAGTTAACAAGTTTGAATTTTATGAAACATATTATGTAGTTGACACAAATTTATAATTTGCATTTTATGAAATAAATTATAAAATTTTATTACCAAATGCGATTTTCTTAATCTTATTAATTTAATTTTTATCATTAAATAAATCATTTTATTTAAATTTTACCATAAAGTTTCTTTAAATTACTTTATGATTTATATTTCATAAAACAAATTATAAAATTTTACTACTAAATGGGGAAACAATTTCTAAATTTTATTAATAAAATCTTTTTATTTAAAATTGACCCTTATACACACTATTTTATTAATTAAATTTACTAATAAAATCGCTATATTTTATTTGGAATTTTTAAAGATGAATGCTCTTAAAAAAAATTTAAAAATTATTTTTGGGTCATAAATTATTAATTTCAATAACATTTTAACGAATTATCGTTTTGAAGTAACATTTTAAAATCAAATAAGTTTATCATTGAGAAAAAAAATAAAAATTATAAAACATTAATGTTTTCTTTGATTACTTTATGAAGACTTTTTTTAATAGAAAAAAATATGAGTACATTAAGTTTATCAATTGTTGGAAAAAAAATTCATTGATAAGATAAACTTGAGGAACATGAGACAATTAAAGATAAACTTACTAAATATTCAATAATAAGCTTAAGATAATATACAAACTTTTGTATAATCTGGATATTTATACTTCTCATTCTTCAAAACTTAATACAATATTACATCATTATAGTAAGTTAATACAAATAAAATATCCCCACTTTGATCATCACAAAGATTTCATAAATTTATATAATATGAATTATTAAGGGCATTTACATGACTTGGTATACGAACACATATATATATATTTATATATATATGGGCACAAGAAGCCACATAATCACCAAACATAACATTCATAATCATTTTTAAACATCATTGGCCAAAAAAATAAATTAAAACAAGACAGATAAAAAATATATATATAAATCAAGACACATCCAAAAAAATATGCAGATTTTGAACATAGCAAACAAGGCAGATAGATTTCCAATTTAATCTCCAATTTTTTTATAAGAATAAAAAAAAACTAGCAAAATGAATAACTAAGTACCTAAAAAATTACTAACTAAATAGACAAAGATACAAAATTTATACAAGTATAAATAAATGTTCAGAATTTTATTCAGAAACAAAAAAACATGATTTATATACACAAAGTAAGGTAAAAAAACATTTCTGAAAAACAAATAAGTGTTGCAAGTGACAGTTCATAACTCTCTGAGCATAAACAAAACCCCAACACAAATAACAGTTCAAAGACTAAGGACAATTAAAAAAAATGAACCAGAATATAACAATGAAAACATAAACCAAATTACAACAATGACACATAATTGAAAAACTCTAACTAAAATCACAGCTAAATAACAGTGAAACAACTCAGACCTGAAACACAGTATTCATCAAAACATAATTTTCTCAAAGCATAACAATAAGAACATAAACCAGATTACAACAATGACACATAACTAAAAGGCTCTAAACAAAATCACAACTGTGAAACAACTCAGACTCGAAACACACCCGAAACATAGTAATCATCAAAACATAATTTTCTCAAAGCATAACATTCACAAAGCCTCAGACAATAACAAAGCCTCACAACAAAAATAACAAAGCCTCAGAAAAATGAATCATCATTAATCTTTCAGATCAGTGGGGATTTATACCTCAAAGCCACCAAGCCAATTTGTCTGAAACTCAAAGCCACCAACAACCAAACTTCCAAAAATTTTACAGCCACTAATCCAACGTAAAAGCCACCAGAAAAATCTCAAAGCCAGGCCAATCCACCCAATTCGAAATAATCAAAGCCTCTAAAGGAACCAAAATCAAACCTTAAACAAATAATCAGAGACATTACCAACAGTAATTTCAAAGGAATTAGACAAATTTGAAAATAAAAAACTACCCAAAGAGAACTGACCAACAAAGATGGAGGCGGCTCAGAGAACTCAACAAAGATGGAGGCGACTCAGTGAACTCAACAACGATGGAGGCAACTCAGATAACTCAACAACAATGGCAGCGGATCAGAGAAATGAACAACGATGGTGGCGGATCAGGGGTTCGAAGGATGAGTGTGGCGGCTCGGAGATTCGAAGAAAAATGGCAGCGGCTCAGAGCAAGCGTCGATGACCATGGACAGAGGTCCGAAAATGCCAGTCGATCTCGGAGAGTGGTCCGAAAATGGGAGAGAGATGTTGAGAGGGAGTATGAAAATGGAGAAGAGGTCGTGAGTGAGGGAGGCGACAGATGAGAGATGTGGTGAGAGGGAGTAAAAAATGGAAGGAGTCGAAAATGGAGAAGAACGCATAGAACAGAGTGAGGCAGCAGATGAGGGAGTGAGAGTTAGATAAATGTTAGGGTTAGATATGTTAGGGTTAGATAGATTTTAGGTTTTTATAAAAAAATATATTAAATTAAAAATAATATTAATTAAATTTTAATTTATATAATTTTATAATTTATTTTTTAAAAAATATATATATATATTAGTGACACGTGTCACGTAGTGATACGGCCACATGTATTGGTCAGGTGACAAGTTACCATATGCATCACATGTCAGTAGCCACATCACCTTTTTTTTTTAATTAGGTAAAAATGGGAGGAAAAAATAGGCGGGAATCGTTAAAACATTTCCCTCCAAAAAAAATTGTAGGTAAGTCTAATACCTACCAATACTAATGGTAGGTAATAATAAATTTTATAGTCCCGTACATTTTCTTAAGGAATCCCCTACCAATAGTCGCTACAAAAATATAATTGTAGGTAAAAGAATTCTTTAGCTACCAATAAATATATGTAGGTACAAAATTGGTAGGTAAATGTCGAATTTCTTGTAGTGATGGTTATGGATCCGAATCCATTAGTATGGAACATTTTCTTTTCCAAGTGAAATCTCCTAATATATGAAAGAGTGAAAAAGTGTCCATATACTGATAAGGGATGTATGGATTCTCGAGAAGAGAGGAGCCGTGGTGGTCCCTCCCGGACCCTTTGGTATTCTACGCGCATTTTTACGTGAATTTGTATGTCTATTCTTACGTGAACCACTTCTTGGTATAGCTTTTGCCACAATTATATCATCTCTTAAATCTAATTCATGCCAAAACATATCCTTTAATTTTAAAACTAAAAAATTTAGTTACCTACACACTTTTTATATGGAAGAGATGTGGCATAGGAATTTTCTCCGTCAAAACACAATACCCCTAAACTTAATGCAAATCAATGGTATCTTTTAGGGAAAAATGAATGGTATCGTTTAGGATAAAAAATAATAGTTATGATAGAGTTCTTTATTTCTCCATTTAATGCATATTTTATAATCAAGTTGAGGTTTTTATTTTTGTTAAATTTTGAAAAGGTTTTTATATTTACATATTTAGATAGATGTAATGTATAGTGGGCCGGCGTCATTGTCGTTGCGCCAGCCTACAAGATACATTTTAGCAACTGGTCACAAACTCAAAAGAAAGATTATATTCCTCTAAACCTTTTATAACAAGTGTACGACAGAAACAACGACGTCGTTTTCGTTTCAATATCACCGAACAACGACATAATTGTTGTATGCAATTCAATTTCTGGCGGTAAGCCACATAACTAAAGGCAAACACATAGTGTATGCCACACATAACAAAGGACTACTTGTGAATATGTTGATAGCTTCTATATCATTTTCAAAAAATTTAAAATAAATAAAAATAAAACAAATAAATCATCGTCGTTTACTATCATCTTAGTTAGTAGATTAATGACTTAACTCTTTTGTCAACAATCGAGGGATTCCTTGTGGAACCAACTATAACAAAGAAATAATTCACTTTAATTAATCACCTAATGTGCGTCACACTGCCTTGGAAAACACAGACCTAAACCAACATTTTCCTTCTTATCCACAACCCAAAAGGTCAATTTTTACTATTTAATTAAGGCCAATCATTAACGTGAGAAACCATTAAACAAAAGTAGAGAAAATATTAAATTTTATCAAAATAGAAAAACAAAATTGTGAAAGCAATTTCCATGGAAACCATTTGCATTGGCATTATTAATTTAATTAGAAAATTACAAAAGGATAAGAGAAGAAGACAGTGATATATACTTCAAGTCCTGTAACCAATTGAATCTGTCGAAGTTTTAAAGCAGGAATACCACTACCGAAAATTCAAGAATCTATTTACGTCATTGCCAAATATATTATAATATTACTTATATTTTGTTTTTCCTTTTTGATTTATATAAATAATAAAAATAGTGAAAGAAATAGGTGGCAGTTGATGCAGCCTCCCGTCGTCGCTGCTCATTTGTCTGTGTGGAACACGCAACGTAACCGGGTCGCCGCGCGTGCCACGTGGCATTACGTAATTGAGACTTTAAAATGAATTTGGGCCTTAAGTCACGTGTCCAAGACAACGACTCTGAAACTGTCTCTATTTTTGCTGACTCAGTTTGTTGGAACTTACCCACAAAACAAAAGTTAATTAAACATAAAATGGGTATTCCCAAAATATAATAATGTAACATTATTTTTATTATCACTATTATTACTTTTAAGTTTTTAATTAAAAAAGTCACATTATTTTGTGATCGTAAACTTATGGTTAGCACTTAGCATTATTTTTGTGTTTATAAATTAGGGTTTCGTTTTCAGTTGGCTTCCCACAAGAAAGAAACATATTTGTTTTGTCAGTGTCAACAGCGCATTCCTCACGCCACATATGTCGTTTATCAAAAAATCGCATCTTATGTTGTGTTGTGAGAGAAATAAACCAATAATATTGACAAATCTATTGACCAATTTAAAAAAAAAAAAAAAAAGAGAGTGCTATAGGTAACTGTGATATATTTGTGTATCATATTCATAACAACCCTTGAGAAATGACAAAAGAAAAAAATCACGACTAGTGGAGTATTATTTGATTTATTATCTAGCTACTTGGTCTTTGTGATTATAAGTCTCGGAGAAATCGAGACTGGTTGGCCCAATTATGACAATAAATTTTTTGTTTGAAAGGGTCTTCATTAACACAAGAAATTTATTTATTTATTTTAATTCTTGGTGATAAAAGGATTTAAAAGTAATAGCATTATTCTATCAAAATTAATTGTGTCACTCTCATTCTTTTTTATCCATGGAAGGGCCGAATAAAGCTAGTTCTATTTTTTTCTCTTTTCTTTTCTTTTAGATAAAGTATATATATTTATATATATAAATATATATAACCCTAGATTGGATTGGGTTTTGTTGTTAGTTTTTTTCATTTTGACATTTGTTGTTGTATATACCTTTTAGTGAGTTTTTCTTTAGTATCTTTTTTTTTATATATATATATATTATTGGCTTATGTTCTATACTTAGGATATATGATGTTTTAATTGTTGTATTTGAGCTTAAATGAAAATGAAAATTATATATTTATACATATATAAGCAGGAAAGCGACTGTAAGATACCAAATAGGCAAATACATAAAAAGATATACTACAATTCTTATTCAAATAGGACTTGTCCATCTAGTGCTGTCTCATTTGGAAAGACTTAATAGAATATCGGGTTGAGAACAACAATTAAAACAACAGTCGTCACAATTTATAATACTCCGAAGATATAAATTTATATATACAGTATAAATTATACATTTATCGAAAGATATCCTTTCTACACAAAAATCGATTTTTAATTTCTAAGGAAAATATAAGAGGAAAAGATGAGAAGTTGTTTTATAATAGCAAGTTGTTTTTAGGGTCTATACTATTGGGTATTTGTGTTTTAGCGTAAAATAGCTAAAAATGATATTTTGAACTTAAATTTAGTCAAAATATTTTCAAATACTTTATAAATTAATGATTTTTAGAGATTCACATAATGACCCTATAAATAAAGCCGGTTAGCAAAAATATATTGATAGAATTCCGATTTGGACTATTTTTAATTATTTGAAAAAAGACAGTCTGAATGTAATTTTTGTAAGCAGATGATCTATCGTAAAATTATATAGGAACTCAAAATGGTATTGACGTAAAGAAAAGAAAAAAGCACCATTTAGGTAGATACAAATAAAAAATCGACGCAGTACAGTGATTTCGATCACAAAAAACAATTATAATAATATATATATATATATTATTCTTTGTGTTGGTTAAAGTAGAAAAGGAATAAGTTAAGTGCTCCAAAAGGGAGCGCACCTACAGATTATTGCTAGCTGAGTGTGGACACACAATTAATATTTAATTTTTAAGAATTGTTTAATTAGTTATAAGCTAGCATGCGTATCTCTCCTAGTGTATCATTTCTTTATTAGTAAATGCATTACGTAATCATATATAGATATAATGGGAATCTGACTTTTTCAAACAAAGAATAAAACGTTTTTGTTAATTATAATTAAGTTGCCCTTAATCACATTGTTAATTATTAATATTTAAACATATATACCATCTCCTCTGGAAGAATCTAATTAGGATTCGAGTTTTTAATTTATGCATATACACTCGACAGTCATCCAGAATTATTGAAGGGCTGTCATTTTTTTGTTATTATTCTACACAATTTTATTTCGATACTGTGGACAGAAATTATTATATCCCCATGAGAAAATGTAATTATTATCAGGAAAGAACCAAAGAAAAATCCAAGTAACCTGGATTATTATATTATATATTTATAGACACAAATCTCGTGGTATACCTAATAATAATTGGAGAGGTATCAAATTTTATCTAGTAACGTTTTATTTGGATAACGTATATATCTTTTAGCTAGACACTGCAGTAAGTACACATACTAACGATTAAATTATTGTGTCTCTCTGAAGATATATAGAGATAAGTATAAAAAAATTTATATATACATGACACATGTGCATGCCTATGATATAACACGTGGAAGGTTCTACATCGAGGTACCTACCCCTGTTCTTTCATCTTTTTCTCTTTGTTTATTTATATATTACATATAGATTATAAATATATATAAAAACCACACTAGTATATATATATAGGAGAATTTTCTTATTAGGGCTTCACTTTAAGCCCTATTAGTGTGGCTTTCATTGTTTTCGACTTGTGAACAGTTTTCGGTATGATTTTTGTATAACCGTGTATATTGTAGTTATTTAGAATATATTGCAAATTTTCATAAAATTTTGAATAGTTTACAGTATCGAAAACTAAGTTCAAATATATTATTGTACGCGTGACTAATTTTTTTTTATGCGCGTGGAAAGCAACATATTTGAATCTAGTTTTCAGTAAACTATTCGAAATTTTCTGAAAATTTGCAGATGCTCTAAATAGCTACAATATTCACGATCATAAAAAAAATTGCGCTGAAAACTATTCACAGGTCGATAACACTGAAAGTCCTACCAATATGGCTTAAAGTGTGAATCCCCTATAAAAAAAAATTGTCCTCCGCATTTGTAGCAGTAATTTATTAATTATATATTAATGCGCCATGGTCCATACATGGACATATCGAAGCCTGGTGTGTGTGATGACAAAAGTCGAAGAGAAAAGAGATATGTATGACAAGGTGTTCACAATATCTCTCATTTATATTCTCTGTCAAACCCATGGAGGAAAAGCATGATGAGTCCTATTCTAATGGATATGATGATGATGATGACGATGATGTTCGTTATTTCATGGAAACTTCTCTGTTTGGATATATATATAGTCTTAGTTTGATTTTTTGTCTAAATACACTGCATATATACCAACACTCTTCAATGTTTTAATGTTGTTATATTCGAATGTTGGAGTCTGATGGACTAGATTGATTAATTGATTTTATTTTAATATTTTTTACTTCTGTATATGTATATTGTGAATATTGAAAATGATGAGCCTGAATTTTCATTTTCAAACGCACATGCACGACCGTGCTTTCAGTGGCATCACATGTGCTACCTATTAATTATGCATTAATTTTCACCATATATGTATATACACACCGATATTGCACTTCTGTACAAATAGATATCGTGCATGATTTGATCAATTCATGTGTGTAAAGTTATTGAGATCTCAGTACAAGACTCGTTAAAGTATTCATCTGTAAGAAATACAGAAAAAACTTGTTAAAGTGTTATTCTGTATTAAAATAACTCCTATATAGTCCTACAATATTTTAGTCCCAATATAAAACTAATTATAAATAAGAATAAATTTAATTTGTAGACATTTAGAAAATATGCATCACATAATAATATATTTTATATATGCTAAAAATTCATGATAAAATTAATTATCAATTATTAGAGTTCTAAAATAACTTTATATATTTCCAACATTATATAAATATATACATTATAATTATATATTTATGTTATTTTTGTTTATTAATATTTATACATTGAATTTGATATATTTTATCAATTATTATTTTATTTAGATTTAAATGTATATATTTCTAACATTTTTAAATATAATTCTATTATAATCTCCTCGTAATTATAAAATATGTTAATCCTAATATTATTATTATAAAAGTTTTACTGTATATATAATAAGGTCATGAACTAATAATAGTGTGACAATATTTGTTTACATCAATGCAAAGCATGATGTCAAATTTATCATTTTTGTTCAATTTAATGATATTTTTAGCTAAATGTAAGTATAACATGTGTCTTAGTATGATGTTTTTCTAAATCTTAATAAATAAATCATTATTATAGTAATATGTATATATGTCGTTAAAAGTATATATAGAATATTTTAAATAAATTTTAAATAATTAAAAAAAAAAAAGATATTGATGAATCCCATATGGGTTAATAAGAGTGGTTTGGATGTTATATATATGGGTTAACAAATCTCTCTGTGGATAGGTTTATATCATATATATATATATATATATAAGCATTAGCTTGTCAATCAATTAATCATACAGATGTATATTAGGGATTAATTGATAAGTAGCTTAATAATAATATATTAATTATTCATAACATAACATGTGTTTTGTCATAATACACATTAATAGAAACATAAACTTTTAGATTTCCAAAAGAAATAATTTTGAGTTATATTATACCAAAACCGACATCTTTTACGTCGCTTTTATAATTTAACATACAATTACAATTACATTGTTTCTGTCCCAAAACAGACATATATAAAATACCTTATAACATCTCTTCCAGCAACAAAACATACTCATTGTTGGGGCAACAATTTGTCTTTCTATATCTGGAAGTAAAAACTCAACGATTAATGAAAACTTGCTTCTACTCCGGTGATGAAATCTGCCTTTGACTCATCGGGATCACCTGCAAGAAAAACACTCCGATGCTTAAGTCAGTTCCCAGTTCGATCCCTTTCTCCTCTCAAAATCTCATATTTATAGGATGAAATATACAAAGCAGTTAGTTGGTTCAAGTGAACCCTGAAAAAGGGGGAAAGAGAATAACTGAATTTCCCTCCAAAAATACCGACTTTTAAAATGTCTCGCCCAGGGGTCAGAGGCGCGGATTGCCTCTAACCCACGGCTTCTGCCTTCGGAAACTCTCACTATCAAAACGCTCTGTTTTGAATATTTAATAAATGAGGTAAGTGTTTTCGGGCCGAACATTTTGGGCCCAACAGATGCCCCCTGGCCCAAGCTTCGGACAGGCGTGGTACGTTAATCTGTTAGAATCTTGGGCCGACTCTTCAACACCAAAAGGTTTGCCTAAAGCCGTCATTCTCCGTAAACCGAGGCAATCCGTAGGTACATGATTATTTGATTGCCTGACAAGTTACACTTAATGCGAACACGGTTATCGAGTAAAACGTTTGGCTCAAAATTTTACCTTTCATTTAAGTAGTTTTTGTTTCAAAATAATTTTCATTCAAATTCCCAAACTTTGTTCCAACTTTCAGAGAGAAACTCCGAAGAAACCCTAGAGATTTCCTTCAGCTCAAACCTTCGACAATCATCTCATTCGGTGTGATAATGTCTTCTCATTTATCCCCCGAACCTTTGGATCATGATGGATACAAAAGTGCATTTGAACGCATGCGCAAATCATTCGACATTCCAGACAATGTCACGGTGAGGATGCTCTCGGAGACCGAGCTTCGAGAATGGCGATTTAAAGACGTAGTGAAGCCTACCGAGATAGTCATGAGTCTGAGACACATCGAATGGCTCCGCTTCCCTCTTCCGGCTCTGCTTGTTCAGATAATTTCAAACTCCGGGGCTCACATTTCGCAATTTCTCCCAAATGCTATTCAATCTATAGTCGGGGCTCAGATGATAGGGAGCCTCAGGAATGTCAATATTCAATCGGACGACATTTACGCGTGCTTCACCAAGTCTACGAACAAGGTGATAGAGGGAAAACCTTGGAAAACTTTCTACCTCTCTCCCAAAAAGGATCGGACAATCTTCATCGATTTCGATAGCTCCCATCGAAATTGGGATAAATACTTCTTCGCTGTTGGAGGAGCATGGTATCCTGAGTTCGTGCCTCAAGAGATTTTTCCTCTGGCCAGGGGTGTTTATAAAAGGTGAGTCACGTTTTTCATTCTGTTTCTTATTAATTTCAATGTGAATTAATCATATCTGGATGATTTTCTGCTAGTTTAACTTTGTGTACTACTGTTTCGGTTCTTTGTATCAGATTTTTCTTGGCCTCAGGTTAGCATGAGTTCTGAGCGACAGAGCAAGTTGACAGAGAAGGGGCTTCTACATGAATCTAAGGAGAATGCCATAAGTATCAGGGGTGTATTGAACTCTTACTGTATGCAGATTATGACTCGGCTTTGTTTCGTGGATCAAGTCGATCCTAGAGCTGTGCGAGTTAGATCGCAGAAGGGTGACATGACCCTAAGCAAGATTACCGCAGCATGTGCGAAGCAGCTGGGAGCTTTCCTGAAGAAATCCCCTCCTACTCCTTCAACTCTGTCGCTGACAAAGGCTGAGTTCGAAAGGGCGTGTTCTGAAGCCAACGCCGCGTGTGCCAAGCGTCAAGGGATCCCAGAGGGTAAAAAGAAGGAGGGTTCTGGCCTGGCTGCAAAGTCTTCCCCTGACAAGTCCGGCTTATCACGCAGGTCTTCTCGCATCCAAGGGCGATAGTCCACGCCTTCTGATGCTCTACAAATTCAGCCTCTTCAGCAAGTGCCTTTGCCTAGAGACACCTTAGGAAAAAGAAAGGAGCGTGAGGAGTCCTTTTCCGAAGATTCGGACGACGGGAAGTGCATTTCGTCGAAGCTTTGGATCCCAAAAGGTCCTGCCCCTACTACTCAAGGATCTACTTTCGCAATCCCCAAACTTACCCCAGGGAAATTACCAACGGGGCAGGCTCTCTCGCTGTTCAAGAAACCGCGGGTTTATGCCCCCGTTGGGCATTTACCTGGGGCATCTTCTACTTCACCTGCAACTGGGTCTTCCTTGGCAGTAGGCTCAGAAGGGGTTGGCTCATGTAGAGGGTGTTTCCTCTTCTCCGTCCAAATTATCAGGAGTGGCGACTGGAGATGTAGTGCAAGGTGGCTTACCGTTGGAGGTGAAGTCACCTGCTGTCTGTGCGAAGCCGTCAGAGGCATTGCCCTCTGCTTCTGATTTGGCTGAGGGGTCTGCCATTGGCCATAAACGTGGCTCGGAGGGGAGACGCCCTTCCTCTGCCTCTCGTAAAAACAAGCTTCTAGAGGATGCCTTCGGAGATGGTTTTGAGGCTGCGGACACCACTCCTCTGCCAGTTGAGGCAAGTAAAGTCGTTGTGCCCGAAACCATCTCTGGGTGTCAGGAATCAGGGGCTGTCGAAGCGACAGGTGCTGACATTCCTAGTGCCGACGTTTCCTTATTACCGCCTACCGCTTCTGAGTCTCATCCAGGAGATGTTATTGCTATGTCCCCGAAGGATACTAACACTTTTGAATCTCCTAGCGCTTTCTTGGAGCAGCTAACATCTTCTGCCGTGCATACGCCGGTGTACCTCCCCAGTGATTTGGGTGAAGATGATAGCATATTTATACGCACTTCGAAGACGTATTCTTTTGGCGCGGGGACGGTTGCGTTGGCGTCTGATAGCATTATGGTGTCGACATTAGCAGAAGGTGGGAGGCCAGCTGCCCCCGTTGCTTCTACAGCTGCGCTTGTAGGTGGAGAAGCAAGTGACAGAGCCAGAGTTGTGTCAGAATATGGGCCTTCTGCGTCTACGGAAGTTATGGATGAAATGCTACGTATAAGTAGACCCCATCTGCCGACAGAAGCGATTGGATCCTTGAGTGGGCAGGGTGATTTGCTACAACAAGTATCAGATCACATCTGGATGGTAAGTTGATTCAAAAATCTGGGCTTGTTTATATCTCTTGATATGTATAAGATGTTATCTTTAATGGGTGTAAGTGATTTTTCACAGAGCTATGTATGCGCATCTGCTGCAAGGCGGGAATATGCGGCGGCTATGCAAAATGGTTCCAAACTGGCGGAGCAGATGGCGAAATTAGAAGAGGAACGGTCAGGGAGAAAGATGGCCGAGGCGAATCGGGGCGTGCTTGTGGAGGCCATCTAGAGGTTAGAAACAGAGCTGGCAGAGGCAAAAAAGAGGGTGACTACCATAGAGGAGAAGCTGATAAGCACTGTCGGGCTCGAAGTAGAGCGAGACAAGCTGAAAGCTGATTTGGTGGATATGACCAAAAAGTGGATGGAGAAAAGTCAATTCTGCGTTCAGTATGAAGCCCGCATGGAGAAACTTAGCAGTATGATGAACGACCTTGAAGAAGATGTTGTGTTGTTGCAGACTGATAAGGAGACCTTAGAGAAAGAGAAAAAAGAGTTGGAGCAGAGGGCAAACAGTCTTGAGGCCAGCACAACGGAGGCCAAGAAGCAGAAGCTGGAAGCTGAACTTCTTTTAGGGAAGAAGTTGAAGGAAGCAGAAGAGGCGGTAACCGAAGCGAAGAAGCAGTTGGAGGAGATGGCAGAAGTATGCGACTCTTCTTTTGTTACTGATGCATTAGAAAATTAATTGGCCCATAAAATACGTGTGTTGATTCCGTAATGTTTTTGCTTTTGCAGAGGGCAGCAGAGGCAGCGATTGAAACCACTAGGCAGCGTATTCGAGATCGGGAGATCACCGAACGCAAGCTTGCGAGGGTGGCTGAAGTAGATACTGCGAAGTACCTGGATCTGGCATTGCGTAATAAGAAGCAGACCCCAGAGGAGAAATGGGCAAAACTGTAGATGTATTGTAAGAGCGTTGATGTAAAAATAGAAGAGTATGACGTCGACAAGTATTTGAATGATCTTGGGGATTTGCAGATTTCTTATCCGCCGTGTCATCTGGAGAAGTTGAAGCTGAGGGGCGATGCGCTGGGGTCGATGTATAATGCCAACGGGGAAGCTGTTGAAGATATTGTCGCCACTGTGGCTTCTGACCAGAAGGCATCAGGATCCGTGCCTGCTGCAGAGGGTAAACCAGATGGTGAAAGAGGTGCCGTAGAATGAGCGACACACTATCGTTCTGTTCAATTCGATCATGTTTTGTTTTTGAATTAGCTTTTGTATTAACACTCTTTGGGCTCTTTAGGCCGACAATATGTAGTTGATTGTAATAGAGCAAATTATCAATACAAGTAGAACTTTGTTTCCTGTTGGTTGTCTCGGTGTGTGTACGGTAAGGGTTTGTTGTTGTTCAGGACTTAATTGAAGGTGTGATGACAGGTGTATGTCGTATGGTTTACTCGGATCAGAAGCTTCATAGACCCTTTAGACCTTTGCGTGCGAAATACAGCGAAAGATTATACAGATGGTGGGAGAGGATGCCCAGTTAAGTGCTGTGTGAGTGAGCCATCTTTGTGTTTTGGTGATGGATTGGAGCTGACAACATTGTTGTTGCAGGTGAGCACCGTGAGTGGACGAAGGTTCCCTTTTTGAGGAGAATCTTTGACAACCCACAGTGGCTTTACTCAACGTGGGCTATGGAAGAGCTTATCAGAAGTGGCATCCCGTACTACATATCATGTGAACATTATGGGCTAGGCCATCCGAAGCTAGAGAGTGCGATGGCAGAGTATATGCGTCGTATTGAGTGGGATTAAGTATGGGCAAGAAAATAGTTGTTCATAGAAAATAGATCAATTATGAAATCAGGAGTTAATATTGTCGTTAATGTAATATAACTTATAAATAACAACTTTTGATTTATTGCTATTTTTTAGTATACATCGCCTTCTGATTTCATGCTTAGCATCTGCCAATTTAAGTGACTGTACAAATATTCATTTTTATTTATTGAGAAAGGAGTTGAGCAAATATGTGTGCCCATACTTAGCATCTGCCAACCGTGATAAGTGTGTCGTACTCCTGCGATGTTGCCATTATTGTTGGGCGGCATACCTTCTTACTCGTAGGGAGTCGTTGTAGTGGTCTTGATCGGAACAGGCTCGGTCTTTGGAGACGGAAACTTTCCCATGAGGTCAAAGGGGTTAATGTGATCCAGACCGAATGTCGAGGCAGATGCAAAGAGGAGAAAATTGCGAGGCAGGTTTCTTTCCGATACAACCATACCGTGTAGTGTGGTGAGGGGTCGTTTGGGCTGCCGCGTATCCTGACAGAGGCACCCATTGTGTAGGATATGGGTGCGACTGTGGGAAAAGTCCCTCCCAGCTTTGGATTGCCAAACCAGTTGGTGTACATTGGAGAGGAATCTGAGGCATGACAGCAGACGGTTCTGCTGTGATAGTCAGGGCAGATTAGACAGCAGGAGGTGCTCCTCTTATGCGGGTAGAGGGTAGGGTTTGCAGTGCACCTCCGTTGGGCGGCCAGATCAGCGCAGTCAGGGCAGATTAGACTGCAAAATGGCTGGCCGTAGCTCCCTGTGAGCTTAGTCAAGTCAGATTAGAATGCGGTACAAAATCCAGTGAAACGTGCACGCAGAGGCGGTAGGATCGTGTACGCAGATTGTGTGTAGTGGCCTTGTTGCCACGAACTGTTGAGATTCAGCCTGGTGCCAACGTGAGGGGTGTGATCCTCGCTGTGCATTATTATTGCTCTTTGTTTATTGAAGTGTAGGTGTATGTATTGAGATTAAAGACATATGGTGTATTGCTAGGGGATGTTGGCAACTTCAAGCATTAGATAATTTTTTATTTATAGCCATTGTGGTAGGTGGTTTTTGAGTACACGTGAATAATGTTACAAAGTTAGGTGAGGGTATAATTGAGAAACCCTTTTGAGTAAAAAGTTAATTGTCACGTGTCTGACTTGGTAAAATATGGTGGACAATAATGTCAAGGAATTGTATACACGAGAGAAATTTAAAAGATCGTGAAAAAATGGAAAGTTGTTGTATTACTTTTGAATTGCACAGTACAACTATTAGCAATAATATTGCTTCAAAGACATTGAATTCCAGGTACGGGGTACGATTTTCCCACTACGTACATTTTTTAGAGTGTAAGACTCTCTGCCTAGTACTTTAATGATTTGGAAAGGCCCTTCCCAATTAGTCTCTAGCTTCTTCTTGTTGCCTGTGACCTTACGCAGAACCCAATCACCTTCTAGAAATGTGTGCAAGTGGACCCTTTTGTTGTAGTAGCGTTCTGCGACCTTTTGATAATTCTCTAGTCGTAATTGTGCCATTGTACGTGCTTCTTCCAGAAGGTCCAGGTTGTGCAGCAATTGAATGTTGTTTGTTGTTGGGTCAGATGCGATCTCTGTCCGAAGTGTAGGTAGACCGACTTCTGTTGGGATGATGACCTTTGTTCCATATACCATGGCGTAGGGAGATTCCCCCGTGGAGGATCTTTTTGTTGTCCTATAAGCCCATAATACTTTCGGCAATTCTTCTACCCACGCTCCTTTTTTGTCTTCCAAATTCTTCTTAATGTTGGCAAAGATGACTTTGTTGGAAGCCTCTGCTTGACCATTTCCCTGTGAGTAAGTGACAGAGGCAAAGCTTAGCTTGATCTTGTACGTGTCGCATAGCTCTTGTACCTTCGCATTTTGGAACGGAGTTCCATTGTCCACGACTATCTCCCAGGGTATTCCAAATTGACATATAATATGCTTCCCGATGAAGGACATAGTGTCTGTTTTGCTGACCGTGACGTATGCCTCTGCCACAACCCATTTTGTGAAGTAGTCAGTGGCTACAAGAGCATACCATCTTCCACCAACAGCCTTAGGTAGTTCACCCACTACATCCATACCCCATTTTGTGAAAGGCCAAGGTGCAACGATGGAGTGTAAGGTTTGAGCAGGTTGATGGATGGTGGGTGCAAATCGTTGGCATTTGTCGCATTTTTTGGCATAATCCCGCGCTTCTGTCATCATGTATGGCCAGTAATACCCTGCTGTAAGTGCCTTGTGCGCCAAGCTTCGTCCCCCTATGTGATTTCCACATGCCCCCTCATGTCTTTCCTCTAATAATTTTTTAGCTTCTGATGGGTGCAAACACCGTAGGTATGGGCCGTTGAAGGATTTTCGGTACAACGTCCCATTAATCATGGAATAGCGTTGTGCCCGAAGGCGCAGAAGCTTTGCATCTTTCGGATTAGGTGGGAGCTCGGAGGTGGTCAAGTATTTTATGATCGGATCTATCCAGCATTCAGGTTCTGATGAGGTTGAATAGACTTCCCTGTCTTTGCTTGATCGGCTTCTAGATATGGAGGACTGGCGCGTGCATCCTCCCGCAGAAGCTAATTTGGCAAGGGCGTCGGCCTTCTGATTTTGCTCCCTGGGTACTTGTATGAGTTCGAACTGACGAAAATGCGATCGTAAGTCAGTTACCTTCTGCAGAAGGCTAGCCAGATGAGGTGCTTTGGTATCGAAATTTCTAGCCACTTGCTCTATCATAAGCTGCGAGTCGCCTCTGACGTTCAGACATTGGATTCTCATTTCTCGTGCGAGTTCCAAACCATAGATTAGTGCCTCATATTCTGCTTCATTATTCGTTGTGGATTGCTCTAAATGAATGGCTTCTTCGATTTTGAGGCCCGAAGGAGCTTCTAATACGACGCCAATACCAGCCCCCTGGGAATTGGATGCTCCGTCAGTGTACATCGTCCACACCCATTGATCTTCTGATTCTAACAACTCTGGCAGAGCGTCAGGGGTGAACGACTGAATTTCAACCAGGAAGTCGGCGAGTACCTGTCCTTTTTTAGCTTTTCGTGGCAAATACTGAATATCGTATGTCCCTAGCTCAATGGCCCATTTAGATAGCCTTCCAGAGAGGTCGGGCTTACTCAATACCTGCTTCAATGGATAGTCCATATATACAACGATGGTGTGGCTTTCAAAATATTGTCGTAACTTCTTCTTTGCCGTAAGGAGTGCGAGTGCCAACTTTTCCATCATACTGTATCGGGTTTCAGCATCCAAGAGCATCTTGCTGCAGTAGAACACCGGCCTTTGACGATTGGCTTCTTCTCGGAAGAGGACAGAGCTTACAGCGAATTGTGAGACAGACAAATATAAGAATAAATCTTCATTAGCAATGGGGGAGCTTAATATAGGAGGAGAGCTTAAATAAGTTTTCAGTTCTTCCAATGCGTTTTTCTGCTCTGGTCCCCAGGTAGTGATGGTAGATTTCCTTATGCATTGCAAGAAGGGTTGGCAACGGTCAGACATTCGATATATGAATCGACTTAATGCTACTATTTTGCCTGTCAGAGCTTGTATGTCTCAGGCGGTTCGGGGCTCTTTGACTTGTGAGAGGGATGCAATTTGTGTTGGGTTCGCCTCGATGCCTCTCTGACTAACGACGTATCCCAAGAACTATCCAGAGGACACCCCAAAGACACATTTCGAGGGGTTTAATTTCATTTTATAAGCATCAAGGATGTCGAAACACTCAGTCAAGTCGTTTATATGTGAAGAGCCTTGTTTGGACTTGATGACCATATCGTCAATATAAACCTCCATATTTCTTCCGAGTAATGGGAAAAACAGCTTGTGCATCAGCCTCTGGTACGTTGCGCCTGTATTCTTTAGTCCGAAGGGCATAACTTTGTAGCAATATAAACCACCCTCTGTTATGAAAGCCGTATGAATTCGATCCTCTGATTTCATGGGGATCTGATTGTATCCGGAGTAAGCGTCAAGGAAGCTCATCCTTTCATATCCTGCCGTGGCGTCTATCATCTGATCGATCTTTGGTAGAGGGTAGCTATCCTTGGGACACGCTTTGTTTAAATTTGTGTAGTCTATGCACACTCTCTTTTTCCCATTCTTCTTTGGGACCACGACGGGGTTGGGAAGCCAACTGGGGTATAAGCATTCTTCGATTGCCCTTGTGCTCAGGAGCTGCTGGACCTCCTCTTGTATGACTTGATTTACCTCTGGAGCGAACCTCCTCTGCTTCTGCTTGACGGGTGGGAAGTTGTTGGAGATATTCAAGCCGTGACTCATGACAGAAGGGTCTATTCCGGGCATGTCATGTGGAGTCCAAGCAAAAATTCTCATTTTGGCCTTGAGAAATCGTATGAGGATCTGCCTCTCATCTCTAGAGAGCTTGGTACTTATCAGGACTGTTTTAGAGGGATCAGCGTCGTCTAGACCCACTTGTTCTAAGGTATCTAGTGTAACTTGGGGTTTTTCTTTGTCTTCTTCTAGATTGATTCCTTTTAGGCACGCTGGTAGGTCCTGTTGTAATTGCTATTTGTCAGGAGAGTTGTCATGGGAAGCAGAGCCAGAGCTATTTATTTCCTTTAAGGTAAGGAAGCACTTTTTGTCGTGCTTTTGGCAGCCTTTGATGTCGACGGTTTATCGCCCGTTGAGTGATTGACACCGCATCACCTGATGTAGAGTTGAGACTACCCCCTGCATCCGGTGGATCCAACTTCTCCCCATGATGGCGTTGTAGCTTGTGGTGGAGTCTATAATGAGAAAGTCTACTGGCAGGGCGCGTTCTACAGCTACTACAGTTAACCGAACGACGCCCTTTGGATAGACTCTTTGGCTATTGAATCCTAAAATGGGCATGGTGGAGGGTCGGATCTGATTCTCCTCCAGCCCCATCTTCTGGAAGGCTTCCCAGAAGAGGATATCGACCCCACTGCCCCCGTCGATCAGAACTCTGTCTAGCTGGCAATGGTCAACTTGTAGGGAAATGACGAGTGGATCATCATGGGGTAGGTGGACGCCCTTCAGGTCATCTTCGGTGAAGGTGATAGCAGAGGCTGGGTAGCTTCTGTCTTCTGAAGTGACGAGATTGACCACGTGGCCTAATGATTTGTATTGCTTCACTCGTTCTTCCATCCTTTTATGGATTTTAGTGGCATGCTCTTGATTATCAGTGGGTTCTACGATCCCGTGGATCATAGGGACTTGCTTAAGAGGCTCCTGGGTGCTGTCATAGGCTGTGTGCACGGGGTCTGACGCCTGCGGAGTAGGGGCAGAAGCTGGGTTTTGCCGCGAGACGCCTGGTCTGCCTGTCTCCTTGATGTATTGGGAAAGCCGCCCACTTCTCATGAGGGCTTGGATCTGATTGTTCAAATTGTGGCATTCAGCGATCGTATGACCGTGATCTTTGTGGAAGAGACAGTATCTGCTTTTATCCCTTCTGTCAGATGGAGTGGTAATTTTGTAGGGCTCTCGCCAGATAGGTCTATCTTTATTTTCTTCATAAATGACTTCTTGCGGGACGGTGTATTCGAAGGATGGGTATCGTGATGGCTGTCGATCCTGTCTTGGCCTTTTTCCTTCCTTCGTATGATTTGTTTGGTTTCGTTTCCTCTTGTCATCCCTGACAGGTGGTGGAGGGTTATTTGTTGGCGGAGCAGAGATGAGTGCAGTCTTCTTCTGTGCACGTTCTCGAAATTCTAATACCCTGAAGACGCCCTCGGCTCGGATTTGCACGTCTGCCATATCGTATGGTGGCGTCATGGTGAGATTCTCATGTAAGAGTGACCCCACCTGCAGGCTTTTGACGAAGAGATTTGCTGCGGTGAGTGGGTCGACGTCGTGGATTTGATGCACGAGGTCAATGAAACGCTGTAAGTATGCTTTCGGATGTTCATTCTCCCCCTGTTCAATTCGATAGAGATCGGCCATTGTTCTGGGCGCCTCTCGGTTCGCGCTGTACTGCTGTAAGAAGGTCCGTCGGAGATCACTAAAATTGTTCAGTGACCCGGGTTTTAACTATCGGAACCATAACAGAGCTGGCCCGGAGAAAGTCGTTGAAAAGACTTTACATTGTATGGCTTCGTTATTAGCTTCTAATGCCATCTTCTGTTGAAATTGAAATAAGTGGTTTAGTGGGTCTCCCTTTCCATTGAACGCAGGCAGGGAAGGGATGACGAAGTCCCGAGGCTTTGGCTCATTCTGAATCCATTCCGAGAAAGGCGATTTCTCAGTGGTTCTTGATACTAGATCCAAATGTTCGATGGCGTAGGCGGATCGCCCATCTGAGAACTTCTGCATCATTTCCCTCATCATGTCTTCTTTCCAGCTGTCCAAGAAACGGATCGAGGGAACGCGACCTTCAGAGGGAGAATCGTGTGCGACTTGAGGTGTGGTGCGTTGGGGCCGGACTTCGGCTGCTGGCTGGGCGGGTCTCGTGGGTTCTGCTTTTGCCCACCCATGCATGTCAGAGGTTGGGGCTTGTCGCTCTTCGGCCCCGGAGGATGGCGGGATGCCTTGAGATCACCCGTTACCTGGGTTCATGTTTTGATGTGGGGAATTAACACGGTCGACTAGAACGTCAGATCTGTTAGAATCAAGATTCTCGTGGGCTTGGGTGTTGCGAGTCGTATCAGCGGACCTGCGCAGCTCAGCAATCTTGGCTTCGAGCCTAGCTTGGGCTTTGGTTAAAGTCTTGATTGCTTCGTCGGACCGCTGCTGGCTCGCCTCCAATAGACGACACATTCTTTCGATCTGGTCGCTCATGTCCGCCGGAGGGACGCTTTGTGCGACTGGGCCCGAAACTCCGTTGCCTTTTGGTGGCATGATGTCTAGGTTCGTAGTAGATCTTGATTTCTTGGTTCGACGACGTGGCTAAGGCCGATATGTTTATCGTTCCCACAGACGACGCCAATTTTTGGGGCAACAATTTGTCTTTCTATATCTGGAAGTAAAAACCCAACGATGAATGAAAACTTGCTTCTACTCCGGTGATGAAATCTGCCTTTGACTCGTCGGGATCACCTGCAAGAAAGACACTCCGATGCTTAAGTCAGTTCCCAGTTCGATCCCTTTCTCCTCTCAAAATCTCATATTTATAGGATGAAATATACAAAGCAGTTAGTTGGTTCAAGTGAACCCTGAAAAGAGGAAAAGAGAATAACTGAATTTCCCTCCAAAAATACCGACTTTTAAAATGTCTCGCCCAGGGGTCAGAGGTGCAGATTGCCTCTGACCCACGGCTTCTGCCTTCGGAAACTCTCACTATCAAAAACTCTGTTTTGAATATTTGATAAATGAGGTAAGTGTTTTCGGGCCGAACATTTTGGGCCCAACACTCATAAACTTAATTTCATTCCTTTTTTCTTTCTCTCGATGCTTGGTTCTATTTCTTTAGATTCCTCCATGTTTGCAATATAGAGTTATTCTTCGATATAATTTAAAGAATATATTTTTTATTTTCCCTTTGATCTTGGTTTTATTATTTCTTGATATTCTTCCACATAGATATGTTTACAAAATATTTATCATAAATGTAATTGAATCTAGAGAAATCATCATTGTGTAAATTAATTATATATGATTTGAAGTCGTTCTTCAATATTGATTCTAAGGTATATTTTTAATTTTATAAATATAATAGTTACTTAATTATTAATTATTTATGACACAACATATTTTAGTATTATAAATTTATTGTTCTTGATTTGTTCTCTATTTATATATATATATTTTTAAAAATAGGCACTTAATAATGTTCATTGGTTCGGTGTACTAAAAACAACGTTAGGGTAGGTTATTACGTTAGTTGTAACTACGCAATAGCCTAATTTTTTATGTCATTTGTAAGAGCTTTTAACTTGCTGGTTGCATAGACATTGATGGTGAAAAATAACAAAATAGACATATTTTCAGCACAAAAAGTGACGTAAAATTCCTATTTGTCTACATTATTGAAAATATTCATATTCGTTTGTTTGTGTATATATTTTATTATGGAAGTGCCAACAATAAGGAATGATAAAAACTACTCGAACTCATTCATTTGTGATTAATTTTGAGTCATAGTTTTACGATTATTTTGGCTTAGTTACTTTTTTTCCCCTTATGTTTGCTTTTGGACATGTAGTTTTTTTTTCTTCTTTTATTTTTAGTAATATATTTAGGATTTTATTGTCACATAAATCCCTCTCTCTCTAATAATCTACAACGGATCAACGGTATAATTATATTTATAGCAGTTTCATTATTGTTCGATATGTATTCGAAATTACAAGACCTCTTTTTTCTTTTTCATTTTTTAGAAAAAAATTAATAAAGACCTGAATCTTAACGTTTAATTAAAAGAATTTTATAAAAAAAAAAAAAAAAAGTTAAAAATTATATATATATATATATTTACGTTCTAAATTAATTCCAATATTTTAAGACTAATATTACATATTATATGGGACAAAATACTTTTTTTCCCTACACCATAATACTTATAGATTTTTTTGCTTTGCAAAAATATCCCAAACTACAGCACTTGTAGACTTTTGTTCATTCCGTCCAAAATATTAACAGTTTGCTGATGTAGTCGTTTAAGAAATATTTTTTTTACTAATTAATTGATTTTAAATTAGAAAAAAAATCAAAAATTAATAAAACTTATTTTTAAATTTATTAAATAATATAAAATCTAATAAAACAAAACTAAATCTATATTTCAAATATAGATAATTAAACACATTTAGAAAACAATCAAGTAAAAAAATTAAAGATTTTAATTTAGTTTAGTTTAAAGTATAATTTAGTTTAGAAATATTGAGTTTAGTTTTTGTAAATTAAATTTGGATTGAAAATTATTTATGTTTATTGATTTTTTATTTATTGGTTTTATATAATTTAATAAATTTAAAAATCAGTTTTTATTAATTTTTTATTTTAAAAATGATTTTATTTATTTTTTCTAATTTAAAAATAAATAATTAATTAAAAAATTAATATGTTTTACCCGTCACGTTAGCAAACCATTATTATTTTCGACAAAAAGGGTAAAAGTCTACAAATATTATAATTCGGAGATATTTTTGCTAAGCAAAAAAAATCAGAAAGCAAAAGTCTATAAGTATTATAGTTCGGGGGAAAAAATATTTTGTCATATTATATGTGCATATATAATAACAAATAAATAGAAGGAATAAATGAGATGTGCATTTATAAATAATAAATTAAGAGAAAATAAGATATATATATATATAAAGTTATTTATTTGTTACATATCTTAGAAGATTTCTGATAGGTATAGGAAAAAAATTAAATATTACAAGTTATTATTTATTTAACTAACAAGTCAATGGGTTTGATTAATCATATAAATAAGCTTCCTAATAATTACATTATTATCAAATGAAGATTCAAAATACATTATAAAATTCTCCAATGTCAGTTCCTCTCTCTTATCCTATATTCCAAAACATACCCACCATACTATATATAAATAAGGATATGTGTTTTGATTATACATGCATGTACTTTGGGATATACACTATGCGTATAAAAATGTATTTATATATATACCATTATTAATATAAATATTATTGCATGAGAAATTAAGAAGTCTTACGTACCGATTTTAATTCTTTAATTCATATTTTTTTTAAAACATTACTAAATTAATGGATTTATATAACATCACAAAAAAGAAGAGATAGAATTAGTCATAAGATTAAGTAGGGTCATGCTTCCATCTATGCCTTTGCTGTTAGTGTTGGAGGTTAGGCTGGCAATCAGTAGACTCACTGATCAATCATTTGTGTTTTTCAAAGCCAAAAGAGCTAAAATACAACAATAACAAAAGAAAAAAACGTACCCCTTGAATTATTATATCTCAGGTTCCCTCACAATATTTTGACCATTAAAAAATCAAAATATAATTAGTGATGTTATCCTTATCGTCATGCTTGACGCTGTTTTTAATTATTTAAATATATATGAATATGTATCATGACTATAAAATTTGTATCACTATATATATAGATGACATAAACAATAATATAACACAATAATACTTTATAAGACACCACAAGAATAACGATAAATTAGATCACGGCAGTTTACTTTACTAAAGTCTTGAATCATATTACTTTTATCGTAGTTTTATTTTTCAAAATCATACACGCATGATTCGAATATTCTAACTTATTTGCACCCAACTACTATATTTGATTCGTATTTAAATATTCTTATCCCTTGTACAACTGCAATTATGGAATCTATTAGTATATCCAATACGCAATTTTCTGGGTTCTCTCCCTAATTTATTATTTGTATATATAAAAAAGATAAAAAATAAATAAAAAATTTGTTTGTATGTTGTGCAAATGGGCTCTTTTAATTAGAGCCATATGTAACAAAAATTGAAATAGAGAACTAGAAATGTATCTAGTCAAAATCAAGTGCGCGCGCGGTGTCGTTTATTAACATTTTCTTTTTTCGTGTTCATTATTAATCATAAAATCTCAATCAGTTCCTTTCAAGCATGCCAATCTTTCTAGTGGTAAGTAAAGATGATTAATTATATATTATACTGTACAAAAAAATATCTAAAAAGCACATATATATATATAGAATGTACAAAAAATTATTGTAGGCATGTAATAACGACCTACCGGTGTAGCCAAAAGTCGGTGACCAAAATTTGCAGAATCGAAGACGTTTTGTGAACGAGATTTCTTTTCAGTGCCCTCTAAAGGCCAAATTAGAGAGATAGCGATATAAAAATTCTAGTGTACAGAATTATATGCAATACCATTTTTTCGTTCTGAACCCCTAAAATGCACTGAAAATACCAATATATATATATATATTTATAAATTGTTCCATTTGTATTAATGGCTTTTTCATCAGCCAAAAGCCGCTGATAAATAGAGATTTAAGTCGTTGACCGATCCATGCATGTAAAAATATATTTACTGGCATATAAATTTAAGAAGATTTATGCTTTATATATATACATATAAAGGCACACACTATATATATACAACATTATTTTTTTCTTTGAAAGAAAAATAAGAAGATAAAGCCATTAATTGTTTGGATAAGTATTAAGTAGTACTAGAACAATAAAAAGAAGAAGAAAAGTACACGGAACCAACAGTACGTACTACGTACTACAATAAGTTAACTACTTTCCGAGCCAAAATTACCTGAAAGAAATTTAATATGAATAACATTTGTGTATATGATGAGACTCTCTTTTTAATTTGTTGACAAGTGTTATCCTATAAATAATGTTTATTTTGCTTAATAATTAGTCATTATATTATACTTTACTCTAACTAAATCATTCCACTATTTTTTTTTTACTTTAAGGGAGAGTAAAATAAGAAAAAAAAATTAGTCAGGTAAAAAAAGCACAATAAATATTTAGAAGTTTTTTCATTACATAGCAAAGTGCAATTACTTAAATTGCACAACAAAACAAATGCTTAAATTTCCACCTAAAAGTAAAATCTATATTTCAATTGTTGTAAAATAAATTAAACAACATAGAAAAACACATCACTAAAGTTACACAAAAGAAAATTTATTTGTCTTATGGCATAATATAGAGACTCAATTTTAAACATCAATGCATTAAATAATCAACAAATCTAATATCAAAACCAACTCTAATAAAGTGAATATAGATGTTGCTATGTTATGCATATTAAAGATATCTAATGATGTTCATTGTTCATTACTTCAAAACAGAATACATATAATACAAACATGTTCATAAGATAATACATATGATAAGGCTTGTCTCGTGCATTTTTGTAACTTCTTCCAGAGTAGAGTTTATGGAGTCACCAAAAACACATCTCATACCATACTAGTGAGTTAGCATTCAACAGAATAAACAATCATTGCAATAACTTGGTCTCTAGAGAAATTATATACAAAATAAAATAGAAGATAGCATAAAAGATAAATAAATAAGAAAAGAAATGGAACCTACTTTATATATAAAGGAAAACAAACCAGAGGAAATGACGTTATTAACTTAATGTTATATATATATATATATATATATATATATGAAAAGAGAAAGAAATAACAAAGAGTAATTAATAATGGCATATATTAATAAACTAATAAGAAGATGAGAGAAGAATGAATTACATTTTGTCTTGCATTTGGTGAAGAATATCGTTCTTCTCTGGTTTTGCTAAAAGAAAATACTTTATTTTCATATTTTGAAAATGCAAAGACTAAAAGACATGTTCATTCTTTCCTAAGTGAAAATTTTAGTAGATTGATTTTGTTAAAATGGCATAAATAATATAATGACTAATTATTAAATAAAAATAAGCATTCTTTAAAATATGACATTTGTAAAAATAAAACCATATATTTATTGACTGAGACGGGAACCTGTGCAGCTGAGCTAATATACGACAAGAGTTTGGGTTTTCGGCCATATCAGTGGCCATATTTTATCAGCACAAGCGTGACAAACTGTCCTTGTATATATCTACATTATTTTTATTACGTATATATAAATATATATATATATAATATTATAGAACTTACGAACTTGGTCGTTTTGAAAAATTATGTCTTTTCGCAACAAAAAGAAAAGGGATCAAAGTACTTACAATATTATTAATTGGCATTAATTAGTTATATGTATTAAAGAAAATTCTCCATAATATACGTGGCTTAGGTGATTATGTCATAGTGGTGCTTAATTAGATACAGTAATTATCTTGCTTTTAGGGGAAGGAAAAAAAAAGAGCTCCTTTTAGACATGCATATATATGTCGTCATGATAAAGATTGATAAGCTGAATTAAACTATGTAACATTATTATCTACAAGAAACAAAAATGATTAATCTTGTCACTAAGAAACAAGAGCAAGTAATAATACAATAAACCCCATCTATTTTTATTTTATTTTTTTGAGGGGACATTAAGCCCATCTATTATTGGTCAATAAATTAAACTTTAAATGACAAAAATGAGTCATTTGAGAGAACTTATTATACTGTTGATGAACTCGATTATATATATATTTTTATACACACCTAATAATGTTTTAACCTCTACGTTATATATATGGGAGAGAGAAAATAAGCATATCTAATTCTAATGATAAAATAGGGTAAAAAAACAACAACAACATACATATATTTACAATAAATTTTAACATAAGATAAATACATGAATTTGACAAGTTATGTTTAATATTTTTAATACCAAGGTTATTATACTCCTCCACCCATTATTATAAGTTTATAATGTTTACAAATTTGTTTTGTTTGCAATAGAAATAGAGTGAGTTTACCCTAAAAAGACCACACGCAATAAACCAAATACGTAGTAGGTAGTGGTGATCACAAACAAAACTACCCCAAATATACCATAAGTCAATATTTTAAAAACAAAATATATACATACAACTATTCATGCACGGAGTTTACTTTTCAACAATAATGCAAGAATATGCACCTCCTCAATAATTGGTGGTATCTTATTGGATCCAATATTATATTCATATTATTTGAATAAATAATATATATCGATTCCTTGTCAGCCAAAATGCTTCTTCTTTTTTCACTTGTAAATAAAATATTTTTGAGTGTGTTCTGAAATGACTCTCTCTTCCTTTTTAGCCGTTGATAAGTCGTTGCTGTGGGGTTTGAATAGAAGTCACTTATTACAATAATAATAATAATTTGCCATCGTTTCAGAAAACGTAAGCTTTTACATTCCTTTGGTTAAGATTCTTTGAAGAATTATTTTGCTATAACCATAACGTACGTTGATCTCCTTATAATATGTTCCCAAAAGTCACCGATTCAAGCCACGTCATCATTGTCATATGGGCCCCAGTATCTACTAATGTACACGTGTTGGGGTTGAAAAAAAACGGTAGCTTGATTTCGATTTTATTTTAATTTGTAAAACCAGAATAAAAATGGGCAAAAGCTGAGTCAGCATATGTCCACTAGGAAAGTTTTACTTTCATGGAAATGGATAAGCCTTACCTGAGTCTGAGTGCATGACCATGAAAATTGGAGACTCAAGAGAAAATAGAAAATTTTATCATTTTATATTATTTTTTAAAAAAAAAGAAAAGAAAAAGAGGTGAAGAGAACGAACCATGTGATAACACGTGGCGAAAGTGGAGAGGAGAGAGAGAGAGAGAGGGTGTAATGTGGTGTGGGGCCGGAGAGGGTTGCAACATTGGTGGTGACGACGCCGTTTGATGATCTCGCTACCATTATAAATACGTGGCTTGAGAAGCGTTGTTTATTACTACTTCATAGTTCATACCAACTCCTCTCACACCTATTACGTGTTGCTCTTCTCCCCTATTTCCACCCCCACAAAATCCACTCCTGCCACCTTTGTCTTCCTTTATTTCTTTAGCCAAAATTTTGGTGTTTGTTGGTTCTTCTTCTTCTTCTTCGAAACCTTTGCCTTAGTTTTCGTCTATTCAAAATGTGTGGAATACTTGCTGTTCTTGGTTGCTCCGATGACACTCAGGCCAAACGGTTCCGTGTTCTTGAGCTTTCACGCAGGCAATTACCATTCCTTTAAATACATCTATATATAATATGTGATTTGGTTTTTTTTATATGTATATATCGAGAAAATCCCTTATTTTCTTGTTTTTATTAACTATTTTTGTTTTTGGGCGTGCATATACTACCATACATGTATTTAATAATTATGTGCATCAGAATGAAAGACTAGTTAAACAAACGGTTTGAAGCCGTTTTTTCACACGGTCGTTTTTGGTTTCAAACAACAGTTAAAGCTTGTACTAATAAGTTAAACATAAAAGAAACATCATAGTTATCCTATCAAGTTGTTTAAACTACAATATTTGTTTCCACCAATATATATTTTCATTTTTAATATTTATATACATATATGTACACATATTTATAGCATATATCATGGTCCCGCACTAGAGTTATATATATATGTAAATCGATTATATTACTATTCGAATACTCACGATCATACACACATATATATCAACCGTTATGATAGTATACAATATATTAAAATTTGGAAGAGCTAGTTTAGGGAATCCCTGAGTAGTAATGGAATTAAAATAGAATATTGAGTCATTATCCAATTCTTTCTATAATTTGATTAAGATAAAGCATGTGGGAGTGGGGTCCAGTAATGAAAGTGTCGTATAGAACTAGTACAATTTGATTTAGGCGTAACGTTTTAACTAGCAAGGGCCTACCTGGGTTTGGAGCCTGAGCTTACGTACGTGCACAACAGTAGTGAAAATTAATGAGTACTAACTAAAATGTCACTGTTATTGCTGTACGATGCAGATTGAAGCACCGTGGTCCTGACTGGAGTGGTCTCTACCAGCACGGTGACTGTTACTTAGCCCATCAAAGGCTAGCCATCATTGACCCTGCTTCTGGGGACCAACCCCTCTTCAATGAAGACAAGTCTGTTGTTGTCACAGTAAGCCACCACATCTTCCAATCTTTTATTTGTTTTTCCTTTAAAGTTAATACCATGTACTTGTGAATTTGAATAGTGATATTATGTTGAAAAAATCCAGGTGAATGGAGAGATCTATAACCATGAGGATCTCAGGAAGCGTCTTCCCAACCACAAGTTCAGAACTGGCAGTGATTGTGATGTTATTGCTCATTTGGTTAGTCTTAACATTAAATTTGTACAAAATCTTTGTTAAACCCCACATCCTAATTTGACTTCATAAACTATTGGATTTAATTATGTTCAATTTTATCTGATCTTATGTAGTATGAGGAGTTTGGGGAAGACTTTGTTGACATGCTTGATGGGATTTTCGCTTTTGTGTTGCTGGACACCCGAGACAACAGCTTCATTGCTGCTCGTGATGCTATTGGAGTTACTCCCCTCTATATTGGATGGGGACTAGATGGTACAGTTTTAACAATATAGTATATGTACTCTGTTTTACATGGTACAACTTATGTTTCTTTTTCTATGTTTGGTGAGTGAAGATCAAATAAATGATCATCATATTTTGATTTGTTTTCAGGATCCGTTTGGATATCATCTGAGTTGAAGGGCTTAAATGATGACTGTGAACATTTTGAGGTCTTTCCTCCTGGTCACTTGTACTCAAGCAAACAAGGTGGATTGAGGCGTTGGTACAACCCTCCATGGTTCTCTGAGGCTATTCCATCAACCCCATATGATCCACTTCTTCTTAGAAAGGCTTTTGAGGATGTAAGATTCTAGTCAATTCTAATTTGATTTGCAATAAAGTTAACTTCGTTTTGTTTTACACAAATAGCTTATGTATTGAAACACAACATATGCAGGCTGTTATCAAAAGGTTGATGACAGATGTGCCTTTCGGTGTTCTACTCTCTGGTGGCTTGGATTCATCGCTAGTCGCCTCCATCACTGCTAGACACTTAGCAGGCACCAAGGCTGCCAAGCAATGGGGAACACAGCTCCATTCTTTCTGTGTTGGTTTAGAGGTGATTTACTTACTCAAAATGACTCACATGCCTACTTTATCTTGCGTTTGTACATGGTATTAAATCTTCAATCTTTACACTGTGAGCAGGGTTCCCCTGATTTAAAGGCTGGAAGAGAAGTTGCAGACTATTTGGGGACAGTTCACCATGAGTTCCACTTTACCGTTCAGGTATCACTAAAATATAAATCCTCTGCTGCTAAATAATGGATAGATCCTAGTTTGTTTTGATGAAAAGCTGAATCTGTAAACAATTTTACGTTTGGTGTGTAACAGGATGGAATAGACGCAATTGAAGAAGTGATTTACCACATTGAAACATACGATGTTACCACAATAAGGGCTGCTACACCGATGTTTCTAATGTCTCGGAAGATCAAATCTTTAGGTGTTAAAATGGTGATATCTGGGGAAGGCTCTGATGAGATCTTTGGTGGCTACTTGTACTTCCATAAGGCACCGAACAAGGAAGAGTTCCACCAAGAGACCTGTAGAAAGGTCCTGGTTTTATTTCATTTTGGCCAGCTACATGTAGTTCTTCTTGTGCTATAGTCCGTGTGTTTATGAAAGCTAAATGACTTTATTATTCTTTACTTTGCAGATTAAGGCACTGCATCAGTATGATTGCTTGAGGGCAAACAAAGCAACATCAGCCTGGGGTTTGGAAGCCAGAGTCCCATTCCTAGACAAAGCATTTATCAACACTGCAATGGCTATTGATCCTGAGTTTAAGATGGTAACATGATTAGCTCTGTTTAATTTTAGAATGCCTCTCTTTTCTTCTCTCTCTTTTTAGATATGCGCAAACTACAGAGCACAAAATTGATCAAACTGAATTAAATTTCAGATAAACCGTGAAGAAGGAAGAATCGAAAAGTGGGTGCTTAGAAGGGCCTTTGATGATGAGAAGCAACCCTATCTGCCAAAGGTAGAACTTTTTTTCTAACTTGTATTACTGGATGCCTTCTTATGTACCTTTCAATCTTTTTTTCCACTTTCTAACTAATGTTTCTATTTGATTCCCTGCAGCACATCCTGTACAGGCAGAAAGAACAGTTTAGTGATGGAGTCGGATATAGTTGGATTGATGGCCTCAAAGACCATGCTTCTAAACATGTAAAAAGCTTCTTCACTTGTTTTATTCACTTTTTTTTTTTTTTTTTTTTTAAAAGTTCAATCTCTATTCTCTTCGAAATTCACTTGAAATCTTATCATTCTTGCCCATTTGTACTCACAGGTAACTGACAGGATGATGCTTAATGCTGCAAACATCTTCCCACACAACACTCCCACCACAAAAGAAGCCTACTACTACCGAACCATTTTCGAAAGGTTCTTCCCACAGGTAAAGATAACATATAACACTATACAAGGACTTTTTGCCAGTTCAATCCTATAAGACAAAGATTGAAAATTCCATGTTGAACCTTGTTATGCTCTTCTGTTTAACCTGTGCTATTGGATTTTGCAGAACTCAGCCAGGCTGACTGTACCAGGCGGAGCAAGTATTGCCTGCAGCACAGCCAAAGCTGTTGAGTGGGATGCTTCGTGGTCAAAAAATCTCGATCCATCTGGCAGGGCCGCCCTTGGAGTCCATGTTTCTGCTTATGACAATTCTTCTGCTAATACTGGGGTGGTTCAACCAGTGATCATTAAGAATGTACCACAGATTTCAGTGAGCACTCCTGGTGTTGAGATCCTCAGCTAGTAAAATTGTACACATAATGCTAGATGGAACAATAATAATAATAATAATTCGTAAGCCCGTTGAGGCTAGAATTTAAGATGAGTCCCTTTCTCTGCCTTGGCTTGGCATATATCTTATAGGAAGTTTGTAAAATTTGAGAGAGTACTCTCTCTGCTATGGTGGTTTGAAATATATATGTAACCACTGTATTGTGATGTGATATATAGTACAGGTTTTTGAAGTGTATTATCCTTGTATTGGAGTTCATAATATAAGAAGTGACACTTTCTTTTGTTTTGGGTCCAAGATTGTTGTAGACTATGAATCTTATCTATCAATTATTATCTCAACTTTTCAACTTGGGAAAAATCCCAGCCGATTCCAATCTAACATCTTCAATTTCTCACTTGCATTTTCACTAATCACAAATTTAAAGTTACAATAAGTCTGACTTCAAAATTGAATTTAAGAAGCCATTAGAAATAAAGAGAGCTCCCTGATCCAGCTCTTCTCATGTCAAATAATTTTTCACTGTCGGATTATGTATCCAAAAGGTGACATGTAGCTACTCTTTGGACATACAGTCAATAAGAAAAAATTACCTAATTTGAGATGAACTTACAAAAAATAACAAACATGTAAACCATATTTAAGTTGGTGATCTTTTATCCCTATATAAAATGTCTTAATAATTTAGATACTACGTATTTAAGTTGGTGATCTTTTATCCCTGTAGAAAATGTCTTAATAATTTAGATACTTAATAAGATTTGTTCAAGATAGGCATCCAACTGCTCACTCTTAGTATCCAAATAGTAGGAACACTTACCGTTTCTTTTGCCAAAGACTATAGGACATACTTTTTTTTTTAAAGACAAATTTACAAAAATATGGGGAAAAATAAATTATTTTATATATTTATGAGCATAAAACTTATGCCTTAAAATATGGTAATTCTAGCAAAAAAAAATGTTAAAATTATGAGAATCCTACAAAATACTATAAACAAAATACCATAAATCAAAATACATTCTCTCTCTTACTTTCCTCTTTCTCTCCATCTCTAATGTATCTTTTACTCTCTCTCTCTCTCTCCATTTTCCTCACAACAATAGCAGCCAATCATTTTCTCTCACAACAATGGGAGTTCTTCCCTCCAGTCACTATCGACGCCACTCTGATTTGTCTTCTTCTTCGCGTTCTTCTTCTTCTTTATGTTCTTCAGCGCCTTCTTTGTTGTTTCAGATCTGTTTTTTTTTTCCAAATCTGTAGTAATCAGTTACTGTCACAATTTTGTTTTGTTTTCAGATTTGATTTTTTTGTGGACCTAGCTGTAACCTCATTTAATCCCATTCTTCATGGTTGTTTTTAAATCTGATTTTGTTTTTCAGATCTAGTTTTCTTTATAAAACTACATGAGTAACCAGTTATTGTCACAATTTTGTTTTGTTTTTAGATCTGAGTTTTTGTGCACCTAGTTGTAACCAGTTACCTTATTTAATCTCCTTCTTCATAGTTGTTTTTAAATCTGATTTTGTTTTTCAGATCTGGTTTTCTTTATAAAACTACCTAAGTAATATGTTACATTCTTTAGTCTTCTTCTTCTTCTTGTTGGTTATTTTCATATCTGATTTTGCTTTTCAAATGTAGCTTTTTTTTTTTAAAGATTTAGCTAAGTAACCAGTTACCAATTAATTGTTATTTTGATAGGAGTAACCAGTTACCACCTTCTTCTTCTTCTACTTCTCAGGTTAATTTTTTATTTTTTAAGTTTTTTTTTCTAGGTTTGGCTTACTAATTAGTTATCAATCAGTTATTTTAATAGGGGTAACTTGTTACCTTCTTCTTCTTCTTCTTCTTCTTCTTCTTCTTCTTCTTCTTCTTCTTTACTGGCTACATTCTGATCTTATTTTTTTCCAAATCTGCCAGTAACTAGTTACAATTCACTCAAGTACTTGCCATGGTAGTTAAAATTGATAGTGGTAATCGGTTACAGCCACATTACTAAAATATCCAAAATTATTTTTATAGTTGTAACCGGTTATTATTTAAAATTAAATTAAATGCCATATATACATGTCCAACAATAATCCAAAACATACATATGAATAGAGCTGTAAATACGGGTCGGGCTTTCTAGCACGGCACGAAACCGACACGAGCCTGGGAGGCACGAGCACGGCACGACACAAAAAAATATGGGTTTGGGCCAAGCACGACACGAATTAAAAATTGGCACGGCACGGCACGACACGACAAGCACGAAGGCACAACACGAAAGCACGAACAAACTAGCCCGAAAGCACGACACGATAAAAAGCACGATATTTTGACATTAATAATGATAATAAATTTTTATTTGTCAATTATCTATATAAATTAAAATGATAATAAAAGTCTATTATTTTTCTCAATTTTATATTTTTATAATTATATTAATTTATTTAAGATTTGTGAGTTAAAATTTTTAGTATTTATTATTAGGTATTCAAATTCTAATAATTATCTTTGATATAATTTTATGCAAAGTATTGTTAAAAAGTCTATAAAAATATCTAAAACTACAATTTGAATAAAGAAATGTATTTGGATTGGTGGTGAGTCCATTGATTGTTAAAGATGAGGTGGAGGGTTCAATTCCCCATCCTCACACTTTTTGGCAATAATAAAATTGGCCTAAAAGTAGGCTCAAATTTGGGCCCAACACGACACGACATGGGTCGGGCCCATAGGCCGTGCTGGGCTTACTCTTTCAAATATGGATCGGGCCGGCCTGACATGAATTGAATACGGGCTCGGCCCGGTCCGAATTATTCAGAGGCACGTGTGGGCCGGGCCCGGCCGCCCACATTTACAGCTCTACATATCTATGATGAACGTAACCAATCTTATCACTTCATATTTGTATGTATATATAAAAGCAATATAATAACAATAATAATATATATATATATATAAAAATGTGTATTGTTTTATAATCTTATATATATATTTATAAAAATAATAATAACAGTATATATTTGATGGAAGAAATTATATGGTATTTTTGTATACGATTAATTGTATATATATTATTAACCTAAATATAATTAAAATATATAGTAATAAAATATCCCTAAAAGTAATTAAAAAAATTAATATTAAAGTTGTGTATTAAGTATATGGCTTATTTTAATAAAATTACAAAAATATGGGAAAAAATCCCATGAAAATGTAAACAAATAAATTATGTCGTACAAAACTTAAGGGGGAAAAAGTCATATTTATCAAAATTTTACAAAAAAAGAATTACATATTTCATGTAATTTCCTCTTTTTATTTTGGAATACTTACATATTCTACCACGTTTTTTTTTTCATCTTAATTACATAAATAATGTTGATTTTTTTTATTTACATAAATACCTGAATGTTTGTATCAGATTAAAAAATAATATATGTTTTCTCTCGCATTCTCTTTCCTTCTATCTATCTATGAATAATTGTAACGCCCTCCTAATCCAGGACCGTTACACTGTGTAGACCTGCTAATCAGGTCATTTGGCTTAAATCGTGTAACTAAGGTCAGTGACAAGGGTTAGGGTTAAAATTTTTGGTCAAAGAACCACTGACTTTTGTTTCAAAAGTGTTATACAATATGGGATCCCAAAATAATACAACACAACTATTTAAAAGGGTAAATACATAACAAAAAGTTACATCAGCCGGCCTAAGCGGCAAAATAGGGCTATAACCCTAGTTCCTCTGAGATACCCCGGCTGTGATGGTCGAGCAGCTGCATATGTACACGCCGCCACCGAAGCTCTCCAACTCATGGTTGGTCAAGCTTTCCCTTTCTCTTACCTGCACCACAAAGCACCTGTGAGCCGATGCTCAGCAAGGAAACAGAACGTGCGACAATAGAGAATATAACTTTAAAATAACCATTCAATAAAATCAGTAATATCCACTCATAACCAATATCTTATAAATTCAATCGCATGATCATTGGATCAAACTGGGGTCGTCGCCCTATTCAGTTGCCTTTTAAGCCAACTCTCAGGCCTATGCCCTAGCTACGTGACCATAGAGTCACTTGGGGCCTCGCCCTTAGCTCTGTCCCACTAGCCATAGAGCTAGCCAAACCCATGTGGTTCACATTTGACCTTAGAGTCGATCAACGTAATAATATGTTGCTAGTTTAGGCTAATGCCTTTCGACCAGCGCACAGTATGCTATTGCTACCCTTGACTTATAAGTCAAGCCCTGATCCAGGATTACATACTTTACTTATAAGAAACAGATGTGGATAGGCACATCCCAACAATTAAGCACATATTCATGCTAATCATACAATTCCATTGAATAATCATACCCACGATACAAAACATAATCACATAAAGGGCGATATGCCCTAATCATAGAATTCATGTAACAAATATAAGCACTTAAGCATTTATTGACAAGCCTTTAGAACTAGGGGTGTTCATAAAACCGCCCACACCGCACAAACACCCACATCGCAATTTGTGGTTTAGAGCCCTTCGCGATGCGGTTGCGGTTTGTATTTTTGCCAAACCGCGCGGTGCGGTGCGGTTTGCGGTTTTAAATTTTATAAATGCGGTTCAAACCACATTGCACCGCATCATTATATATATTAACTTTTTTGTATTATATTTTTTCAATTTTATTTAATGCATAAATATTTATATAGTATAGTATAATATAATATACACAATATCTAGAAAGAAATATAATGTTTCATAGGATGCTAACACACATCCTACTTCAATCTAAAGATATTCCTCCTTAATTAAAATAATATTTACTTTTATATTACATTTTTTATTTTTTATTAGTTTGTTATATTTTTATTGTTTTGCTTAAAGTTTATTAGCTTGTTGTATATTTAATTATTTTGTTAAACACTCTATGCTTATGAGATTTATTATGAATCTTTCTTAATTATAATATTTAATTGTTAAATTATTTGGCGATAGGTATAAATCGCCAAAACCGCACCGCACCACACCGCATTTTTGCGGTGCGGGTTGCGGTTTGGAAAATTGTTCAAACCGCATATGCGGTGCGGTCCAAAAAATTAGAGAAAAACCGCACCAACCGCACCATGAACACCCCTATTTAGAACAATAGCCTAACATAATCAATTAAGGGGCCCAAGCCCTAACCATATTCAAATACGATAAACGGGCCAAGCCCTAATCACACACAACACGTTTTGGGTGCAGTTTTCTTACCTTAGGTCCAATTGAGCGTAAATGAGAACGACCCTCGAGCACAATCCCAGTTCCGAGCCCTTAGCGAAACCCTAAGCCACAACCATAAAATAGGATTCTATTAATATCGAGTGATCAAAGGCTTTCAGACCAAGTCTTAGCCTCCGGGACCTCGGGTTCCACCAAACCGGGTAGTGGAAACAATCCCGAGCCCTAAGGAAAAGTTCTATTTTGAAAACAAACTCCCAAGGAAAAATTGCCTAGGCGGGCCGCGACTTGCCCCCCTATGGGTCGCGGCGCGCTCCCCTGACCAGCCTCTATCTCCTCTCTTTCCAGAGGCATGGGCCGCGACTTGGCCTCTCAAGTCGCGGCGCACCCCCAAGGCAGAGGCCTCCCCTGGTGCATGGCTCAGGCTGAGTCGCGACTTATCAAGAACAAAGTCGCGACTTGGCCCCACGAACCCAAAAAATCCTCCATTTCCAACAGCCAAATTCAATCCTAACCATACCAAATTTCATCCCAAAACATAAATCAATGATTCCAATCACCCTAATATGTTCCCAACAATAAAACACAACAGGAAACTAGCTCAAAACCTTATCAAAACTCCAATTCAATTCATAACCTTAAAGTGTTTAAGAGCACTAAAAACCAGCCAAGGAAACACATAATTTAATGACCCAAAATTGTAATTCAAGGCTTACCTCAGTTCCTGATTGAATCCACAAGCTATCACTAAGCTAATCTCTAAGTCTAGAGCTCTAATTTTGTGATTTCTAGTAAAAAATCCCTTGGTTCTTCAAGGACTTAGCTTGGAATGCTTGAGAGAAAAGAGAGTGAGTAGAGAGAGAAAGAGTCAGTCTAGGTAGCAGCTTCTAGGATTTCTAATTTTGTATTATCTAACTTATCTAACTTAAGCTAATCCCAAGACTCGGGGAACCAAAAACGTCATCGAGGGGAAAATGGTAAATTTCCCCAATATTCCCTCCTAAACTTTCTAACTTCAAATATATCTCCAATTATTTATTTTCATAACCCAATAACCCAAATAAATGTCTATTACCCAAAATACCCCTTGACTGGCCCCGAGTCGGATATCAGGTCCCGTTGTGACTTTCTCGCTAACTTGCTCCCTAGGATTGCCTTGTGCCGAGTAACCCAAAATAACCCACATAATAATGTGGTCTCTCACATATATCACATATATGCACATAAATACACAATTAGGCCCGCAATGGGCCAAATTACCAAAGTCGCCCTTCTAATAAGAAGCAGGCCCACATACATATTTAATACCCCTAAATATGCGCATTTAATCATATTATCACATAATCCACATAATTACAATTAATATAAAAATTAAATACATAATTCCATATATTTCCATCTCGGCCCCCTAATCAATGCCCTAAGTGTAATGCCCCAACTCTAGGGACTGTTACAGTGTGCTTTATAAACAGTGCTAAACTCGCTAATCGAGTCATTTGGCCAAAATCGTGTAACTAAGTATGATTAGTGGTTAGGGATTAAAAATTTCGATTGAGATATAACATTTCATTATAACGTTTACTGTGTACATTGGGATCCCAAAAATATAATTTAAAGGTCTATTACAAGAAAATATTTACAATCAGTCGATTTAGGCGGCAAAACAGGGTTTAACCCTGTTTATCCATAAATCAGTTGTTGATGACGTGGCAAGGATTTTGGACACATGGCAGACACATAGCAGAGATACGGCTCGCCTATCGACTAGCATTATTTCTGCACGACGAGATCAAGTTTTGTGTATGACCAGGCTGGTCGTATGTTTGTTCATTTATGTAAAAACTGTACAGTTGTGATGATATCTGAGAATATCTCTTCATTATGACTTGCAGATCTGATCATTAAGGATAGATATTATTTCCTAATTCATGTAACTCTTCCTGAGCCTATAAATACACAAGAAATAGCTCAAGGAAGAGGATCGGTCTCTTTTTCCTGAGAGAATTATATTACTATTATCCATTATATTGTTTTTCTTCTTCTAAGGTCCGTGAAACTCAGGAACCCTTGTTCTTTGATCACACTTTGAGAGTTTAATATTAATAATAGTATCAAGTGGACGTAGGTCATTACCAATTCTTGGGGCCGAACCACTATAAATCACTGTGCTCTTTATCTTTCCATTAAATTATTTTCAAGCTCTATATTATATTCTTGTCGTTTCCTAGACTCCGTGTCGTTGACCAAAATCAGGGTCAACATTCTGGTGCTTTCATTGAGAGACTTGAATCCGAGAAAAAACTAATGGCAAAGACTACCAAGAAAACTAGACAGGCTGCTACCGCTCCATCCCAGCCTCCTCCACCAAACATGGCTGAAGACGAACCTCATTTGGAGTTCGATGAGGAGGAAGTAGACTCTAAGGCCCTGAAGATAACACTGGGGGTGTTGCAAGATGAATTGGCCGCTTTGAGGGCCAATCAAGAGAGTGCCACCGAGATAATGGCGTCATAGCAGAGAGAGATAGAGCGCCAACACCAAGAGCTGAGCGAGAGACAGGCGGAGATGGACCGTCGTCAGAAGGATGCCATGGCAGCCCTCGAAGCAACCCTCCAATTGGCTAGGAATTAGGTTGCACCTGCCCCGCAGCCTGATCAACCCCCGAGTGGACCACCTCAAAGAGGTCCCAATCCTAGCCCTTCGCTCCAGCCTACAAGCCCTCAAAGGCTGGAGCAGCCACCAATGCCTTAGGATGATGTCCCACCTAGGGACCCTGAGACGCAGCCTCCATCCTAGGCTGGTCGAGGCAATCCCCCGCGTCCCAGGTAGAATAGGGTCGGGCAACAGCCCGGAAGCCCTAGACGCCAGGGGGGTGAAGAGCCGCACCCACCGAGAAGGGGGCAGCGTCCTTCTGGAAACATAAGGAACTTAGAGACAGGCTCTGCGGTCAAGGGCCCTCCACGGCATGATAATGCACAGGGACTCACGAACCAGCGCAGGCCTCCCCCTAATGCTCGGGAAGTTCCAGCCCAAGGATGCAACAGAGGAAACAGTCGGTCCCACCATAGCCAGTCAAGGTTCAGAGATGGTCAAGGCTACAATGAGGCCGACTCAGGCAGAGGGAATGCTGGTCGGAGAAACGAGGAGAGAGGTGGAGGTAGAAGCCCACCACCTAGAGAAGACCAACAAGCAGGACATAATGCTGGGGGGCAGCTTGGACAAAACAACGTCTTTAGCCGACTCGAAGCTAGCGAGCAGCAACGAAGAGACGACGACTTGAGGGATGTACTCAACGACTACCGAGAAAGGCACGATGAGTACATTCCCCCGGCACCAGAGGCCCCAGCAATTCCTGAAGCCGTTCAAGCTCAAATCGATGCCCTGAACCAGGCTGTGCAGCAGCTGGTCGGGGGGTGGACATCGCATATCGAGTACGATCGGAGGAGAGCTACCCCTTTCATCCAAAGGATTGCTGTGGAAAAAACCCCCAGTAAGTTCAAGATGCCAACCCTGCCAAACTTTGACGGGTATGGAGACCCGGTATCTCATGTAAACAAATTTGAGATACAAATGGACATTCAGAAAGTCTCTGAAGACGCTCGCTGCAGGATCTTCCCAGCAACCCTTTCTGATGCCGCTCAGGAGTGGTTCTTTAAGTTCCCTCCTGTAAGTATAATATCCTGGGAAATTTTCGTGAAGGAGTACTACGGGCAGTTCTATGCTGGTCGTGTGCACCCCACTGAGGCAAACCAACTGGTCGAGATACGCCAGAAAGAAGGGGAGCCTTTGAAGGAGTATGTTCAGCGCTTCATGTGAGCCGCAGCAGGAGCCAAGACTATGGGCGATGAAGGCAGGATGATGGCCCTAACCACTAGGGTTAGGCGCCATTATCCTCTCTGGAGTAGTCTCAGGAAGCATGGGGTTAATACTACCCAAGAGATTTTAGATCGAGCTGATCGGTACATCAAGCTCGAAGACGCGATTGCCAACAAAGGCAAGTCACCAACAAAGGACAAGGGGCCCAAGGAAGATCCCACCAAAGCCACCAATGGGTCTAAGCCTGATGGCAACGGCAAGGGCAACGGGAATGGCAACGGTAAAAATGGTGGAAAGCGGACGAATGGTGAACCCTCGACCTCCGAGAGTAAACGCCTCAAAAATAATCGGTATGAACCAAAATTCACCAATTACACCGCCCTTGTCGAAAGCCGAGCCGAGGTGTTCCAAGCGACCAGCTTGAGCGTGCCCTACAGACGACTCGCACCTATAAGAAAGGATATCTCCAAGAGAGATTCGACAAAGTTCTGTCGTTATCATAATGACTACGGGCACGACACCAACGAGTGTAATCAGCTGAAGGACGAGATTGAGTTCCTGATAAGACAGGGACACTTAAGAAGATATGTATGAGCCGCAGGAGGTTCTCAGCGAGAGGCTCAAGGTGGCAACGAGTCAACGCCTGCACGCCAGCGCTCGCCACCTTTACAGCCAGCTCCCGTGGCAGGTACCCTACTCACCATCTGCAGAGGCCCACATCTTGCAGGAGATAGTGGAAAAGAGAGGGAACGATACGCTTGAACCCTATGCCACGACTAGGACATCGAGATGATGAGTGTCGAGGATCGTGCACCCAAAAAGGCTCGGACGGAGGAGGAACCGATCACCTTCTCTGATGATGACGCCCAGCATGTGCGATTCCCACACTCTGATCCGCTGGTCGTGGATGTCCAAATCGCAAATATGATGGTGCAAAGGGTGTTGGTCGATACAGGAAGTTCGGTCAACATCCTATATAAGTCCTCGCCGGAAAGGATGAAACTGTCCATCAAGGACCTAGAGCCATGAAACCAAACCATTTATGGTTTTTCCAGAGAAGGGTTCACCCCAATAAGGTCAATTAGACTCCCAGTCATAGCAGGTACCGTGCCTGCTAACAGGACATTGCTCACCACTTTTATAGTGGTTGATTTTCCTTCGGCATATAATGTCGTGATAGGGAGACCCATTCTGGTTGACCTTCGAGCCGTCACTTCTGTGTGGCACCTCGCCATGAAGTTCCCAACAGACGTAGGAGTAGGATGCGTACTGGGAAACCAGCGAAAGGCGAGAGAATGCTACAACGCCTCGATCACCAAAGCAAAAAAGGGTGTATCGAGGGATCCCGCCGGAAAAGAGTTGCAAATGGCATCTGATGTTCAAGCCCGCTCAGGTGATAATCTCACCAAATAGGGCGTTGCCCAAAGTGAGGATAAAGACTTATATCTTCGCTTTGGGGATTTCGAAGAAGAAGTAGGCCCCATCGAGGACCTTGAAGAGGTCCAACTCGATGAGGGAAATCCGACCAGAGTTGTGAAAGTCGGTAAGAACTTAGAGACAACAACAAAGCAAGCACTGGTGGAGTTCTTGAAAAAGAACCAAGACGTCTTTGCCTGGTCGCATAAAGACATGGTTGGGATAGATCCTGCAATCATTAGCCATGTCCTGAACATTGACAAAAACTTCCCTCCTGTGCAGCAGAAAAGAAGGCTGCTCGACAAAGACCGGTCGAAAGCTTTAAAGGAAGAAGTCGAGAAGCTGAAGGAGAATGGGTTCATTAGGGTGGCATTTTATCCATCGTGGGTCTCCAATCTCGTACTCGTGCCTAAGCCGAATGGCAAGTGGCGTACGTGCGTGGATTTTACAGACCTCAATAAAGCTTGCCCTAAAGACTGCTTCCCACTCCCGAGATCGACCAGCTGGTCAATGCCACTGCAGGACACGAGATCCTTTCATTTATGGATGCCTACTCTGGGTATAACCAAATTAGTATGCATCCCCCTGATGAGGATCACACTAGCTTTCGAACCGATATAGGGCTCTACTGTTATAAGGTGATTCCCTTTGGTTTGAAAAACGCTGGTGTGACTTACCAGAGACTCATCAACCACATGTTTAAGGAGCTGATCAGGGAAAACGTGGAGGTTTACGTCGACGACATGCTGGTTAAGTCGAAGAAGGCAGAAGGACATATAAGGGATTTGCAGGAATGCTTCAACGTCCTTAATAAATACAGGATGAAGTTGAATCCCCTCAAATGTTCCTTCGGATTTGGATCAGGGAAGTTCTTGGGATTCATAGTTAACTCAAGAAAGAATTGAAGCTAATCCCGAAAAGATAAAAGCCCTGATCGAGATGAAGTCGCCAGTGAAGGTTAAAGATGTTCAAAGCCTGACTGGGAGAATTTTCGCCCTCAGTAGATTTATTTCAAAATCAACGGACAAGTGTGTCCCATTTTTCAATCTACTCAGAGGCAACAAGAAATTTGAATGGACAGATGAGTGCGAATAGGCCTTTCAAGGATTGAAAACGCATATGGCACAACCACCCATTCTATCAAAGCTAGTCGATAGGGAGACTTTTTTCATCTACCTAGCAATCACAAATTACGCTGCTAGTGCTGTTCTGGTGAGAGAAGAAGAAGGTGTGCAGAAGGCTGTCTATTACGCAAGCAAAAGGCTGATCGGAGCAGAATTGAGATATCCCCCCATCGAAAGGTTAGCCTACTGCTTAGTATTGGCCTATAGGAAGCTGCAACCTTACTTCCAAGCCCATCCAATTACGGTACTGACCGACCAGCCTCTTCGGCAAGTCCTGCAAAAGCCAGAGGCTGCCAGAAGATTACTAAAGTGGGCTGTCGAACTCGGGCAGTTCGACATATCTTACCTGCCGCGAGCAGTGATAAAGGGGCAAGCCTTAGCTGACTTCATCGCCGAATTAACAGAACTTGCAGGTAGCGAGGAGATCGAGGAGCCTAGCAAGCCTGAATGTCAAACCCAAGCACCCTCGTGGAAATTGTTCACCGAGGGATCATCTAACGAATCCCATGCAGGAGCAGGAGTGATATTGATAACGCCGGAAGGGCATCGATTTCACTGTGCAATAAGGTTTGACTTCACTGCCTCTAACAATGAGGCTGAATATGAAGCATTGCTCGCTGGATTGTGGTTAGCCAAGGATATGAACATAAAAGCGCTTGACATTTACAGTTGTAAATGTGGAAATTACTCCCTTATGAATCCTATTCACAAGTGAAGCTCTATACTACGAGACATCTTAAAAGCTACTCATTGTCCGCACAAGGGGATGAGGACGTCACATGATGGTGAGGGAATTGAGCTAAGAGGGCCACCCTCACTATGCGAGGGCCCTCGGCCGCTTGCCAATCTGAACGTCACCCTCGCTATGCGAGGGTCCCGGGTTGGCCATCTGCGTGCGCCCCATTCCATCAAGCATCGAGCCTCGCCTGCACTTAGGAGAAGAAAGCCAGCCTCGCTACGTGAGATACCCTCGCTATGCGAGGATGGAGGCCTTGTTGTGGCGTCCGTGCCCCGAGCCTCGCCACGCCTGCACTCGGGAGAAGAAGGTCAACCCCGCTACGCGAGACACCCTCGCTATGCGAGGGTGAGGCCTTGTTGTGGCGTCTGTGCTCTAAGCCTCGCCACGCCTGCACCCGGGGGGAAGAGGGGCAGCCTCGCTATGCGAGGGTGCTGCCCTGTTGCACCACCCGTGTCTTCAGTCTCGATTTCACGTGACCTGCGTAGACCAGCCTCGGCTCCTAGCGTATCGGCCACACATGACGCATACAGGATGAAGCCTCCTTGGCATTAGCATGAGGGGTACTTAGAGACACTTAGTGGGAATGCCAAGCCAGCATTGGGTACCAAACGTGTATTGATGAGGACAACCGGGTACAAGACACGCGTACTGACACGGGGCGTACGGTTGTGGAGAGAACAAAGGTACGACCCCGTGACCTGCATCTGAGGAGTAGTGGCAGTACGGACCTGTACGAAGAGTAGTGGTACCTCTTGGCCACCCTCAACCATACGCCAGAGCCGACAGTACTATGTCCTAGGCCACGACTCTGGCATCATCAGGGTAGAACCACTACGCCCTGAGCCACTACACTATCAGAGTACCTGTGTACGACCCTGTCGTCTGGGACTTGTCTGTATCCAGGGCCAATAGAGCCCCCCTATAAATAGGCCCCAACCCCTCAGGTTAAGGGGTTGAAAAACTGAGTGTATGAGGGGACATTTTAGAAATACATGATCTTTGTTCCATTGTTGCTCTGTTTTTTTTTCTATTGATTGAAGTTCTTTCCTCTTGATTCTAAGCTACCCTTACTATAAAAATATTAGTTTTCTAACCTTTAATCGTTGACGAGATTTCACCGTCAACAGTTTGGCGCCGTATGTGGGAACGTAAGCACCAAGCTACTGTTCTACCATTACTTCCGGCAAGAAGAAATGCCAAGACGTTCGAAGCGACTCAGGGAGCCACGAGAGGTGGAGGTCCACCTAAACGGAGTCCAGCTGAAGGCCTCCATGAAGGATCTATCTCCATCCCGAGACGTGGAGCCCGCAAGGGACCCTGAGGTTCATGAGAATGACAGGGAGGCCTCGTCACCGGCCATCTCGTCCTGTGATAATCCTCCAAGGATAACTACCGCACCACCAGGGAATGCCAACGAGTTCTCTCCTCCCAAACCACCGCAGGTACTGAAATCCGGCGGGCAGGATCCAGGCCCCTTGACGCGTAGACATGACAAACAACCCCGGGTCTATTCCGTGAGCTCGAGTTCTAAATCTCGTTTCTATGAAGAGGAGATTCGTGAGCTGCACCGTAAAAACCAAAGACTGGAGACCACCGTGGAGAACATATAGGAGGTGTTGAATGGCCTGTTGCAAGGTAAGTCGAACATGACCCTGCCCAAGAGGAAAGAAAAGGGTCAGGAAACCACTGTCCTGGTAAACGACAGGAGGACCAGACACTCCACCAGTAACACCCCCAGGGAGAAGCCACATGAGCATCCCGGACCATCGAGGCCACCTCAGGGGCCAAGGCAAGGGAACAATGTTGGCTCTCACAACGACATCGAGGTCACCTCAAAGAGGACGCCTCAGGTCTACGAGAAGAGCTCAACAAGGGAGGGGCAGACAAGAGAACTACACCTCCTACTATCCCCCGAGACGACAAAGGAAAGGAAGATGTCAACCCCTCCATGTTGAGAGACTCCCTGAAGGAGAGGAGGCAAGGCCTCAATACAGAGATGAGGAGCCTGCGAAGCAAGATTGTCATCGCACCCGGAGGACAAACCCTCGAGGATGAGTTCGATCATGAATCGCCCTTCACTAAAGAGATTCAAGCCATCCGACTCCCAGCCAACTTCAAGGAGCCGCATATGACCCCTTATGAGGGGAGCACAGACCCCAAGTACCATCTGGACGCATTCAATGACTTGATGAAGTTAAGAGGGATCAGCAGCGGGGCTAGATGCCACTGTTTCGTGGTCACATTGAAAGGACTTGCGTACAAATGGTTCAAAAGACTTCGCCCAGTACCATCAGGTCTTGGCAGCAACTTTCGAATGAGTTTCTCCGACAGCATCACGCCGTGCATGATTATACAATGCCAGGCACCAGCCTCGCCAATGTAAAACAAGGAGAAAACGAAAGTCTGAAGGGTTACATCCATAGGTTTAACATGGAGGCAGCCAAAGTGGGGAGCTTGACCCGCAGGGAATTAAAAATGGCCATCACAGCCGGAGTGCGTCCGGGAAGCAAATTGTGGGATAACATGCTTACGAGGGAAGTCACTGACCTAGATGACTTCTACGAGAGGGCGCAAAAGTATATTCGTGTGGAGGATGGCCATGCAAACTTAAAGGCAGGAAACAACGAGTCCCATGTAAAGTCCCCAGCCAATGAGGGGTCAAATAGAGCACATAAGTGCATACATGTGGAAGAGGGCCATAACGACTCGCATGTTGAAGAAAGCGAACCTTCCTCCAGTCACCCTACTACTAATACGTCTGAAGAGTCAATATAGAAGGGGACGTCATGCTAGAAGGGTCGCTGGCGAAGTTTAAAATTGGACGAGGACCATCTAGCCATATAAGTCCCGACATGAGGGGAGATCACCTCAAAAATTGCAAAAAGGGTCTCAAAGTAGACGCTCGCAAAAAGGGTCTCAACGTAGACGTTCGCAAAAAGGGTCTCAAAGTAGACACTTGCAAAAAGGGTCTCAAAGTAGACGCTCGCAAAAAGGGTCTCAACGTAGACGTTCGCAAAAAGGGTCTCAAAGTAGACGCTCACAAAAAGGGTCTCAACGTAGACGCTCGCAAAAAGGGTCTCAAAGTAGACGCTTGCAAAAAGGGTCTCAAAGAAGACGCTTGCTAAAGTAGTACTATGCCTAATGACGAGAGGGACGCTTCTCGCAAAAATAATAATAAAAAGCGCGCGCAAAGAATATAAAAGGACCTCAACAGCCCAACGAGTTAACGTGTCCTTACAAGTATAATCAAGGTGCACCAGAAAGATTATCGCCATCAGATCAGAGAAAAATATGTAATCCACGAACAGCAGTAATAAGAGGGACTTACCAGAGCCCCTTAAGTTTGATAAAAAAAAAGAGGAGAAAAAGAGAAGAAGTGGCTTCAAGCCTTGGGGGTATTCATAGGGAAAGTCAATGCTCCCTAGCCATTGGATCTATCTCCCTATGAATGGAGGAGATCAAGAGTATGGGTAACCTTGGGATCTGCGATTGAGGATGATTGGTCCTTATGCAATCTTAGGAATTTTCATGGATCCCCCAAGTGTTAGGTGGCTGTTGTGTTTCTTTGGATACTATAAAGAAACACAACTCCAAGCTTCACTTCGTATTTCTTCGAGCGACGTTGTGAAACTTTCCAAGGCTAAGTCCCCCAAGGTTGGCCGTACATGTCAGGCAAGAGAAATAGAAAGAGTCTACAAACACACTTAAAAGTGTACTTATAGACTCGGGGGGAAGTGTAAATGTGGAAATTCCTCCCTTATGAATCATATTCACAAGTGAAGCTCTATACTACGAGACATCCTAAAAGCTACTCATTGTCCGCACAAGGGGATGAGGACGTCACATGATGGTGAGGGAATTGAGCTAAGAGGGCCACCCTCGCTATGCGAGGGCCCTCGGCCGCTTGCCAATCTGAACGTCACCCTCGCTATGCGAGGGTCCCAGGTTGGCCATCTGCGTACGCCCCATTCCATCAAGCATCGAGCCTCGCCTGCACTTAGGAGAAGAAAGCCAACCTCGCTACATGAGATACCCTCGCTATGCGAGGATGGAGGCCTTGTTGTGGCGTCCGTGCCCCGAGCCTCGCCACGCCTGCACTCGGGAGAAGAAGGTTAACCCCGCTACGCGAGACACCCTTGCTATGCGAGGGTGAGGCCTTGTTGTGGCGTCTGTGCTCTGAGCCTCGCCACGCCTGCACCCGGGGGGAAGAGGGGCAGCCTCGCTATGCGAGGGTGTTGCCCTATTGCACTGCCCGTGTCTTCAGCCTCAATTTCACGTGACCTGCGTAGACCAGCCTTGGCTCCTAGCATATCGGCCACACATGACGCATACAGGATGAAGCCTCCTTGGCATTAGCATGAGGGGTACTTAGAGACACTTAGTGGGAATGCCAAGCCAGCATTGGGTACCAAACGTGTATTGATGAGGACAACCGGGTACAAGACATGCGTACTGACACGGGGCGTACGGTTGTGGAGAGAACAAAGGTACGGCCCCGTGACCTGCATCTGAGGAGTAGTGGCGGTACGGACCTGTACGAAGAGTAGTGGTACCTCTTGGCCACCCCCAACCATACGCCAAAGCTGACAGTAATATTTCCTAGGCCACGACTCTGGCATCATCAGGGTAGACACCACTACGCCCTGAGCCACTACACTATCAGTGTACCTGTGTATGACCCTGTCGTCTGGGACTTGTCTGTATCTAGGGCCAATAGAGCCCCCCTATAAATAGGCCCCAACCCCTCAGGTTAAGGGGTTGAAAAACTGAGTGTATGAGGGGACATTTTAGAAATACATGATCTTTGTTCCATTGTTGCTCTGTTTTTTTTTCTATTGATTGAAGTTCTTTCCTCTTGATTCTAAGCTACCCTTACTATAAAAATCTTAGTTTTCTAACCTTTAATCGTTGACAAGATTTCACCGTCAACAACAGTGATTCTCAACTAGTCGTGAATCAGATCTTGGGAGAGTATCAAGCGCGAGGATTAAAAATGTTTGCCTATCTGAATAAAGCAAAGGATCTTTTAGCCCAATTCGACAAATACACTCTACAGCAAGTGCCTCGTGATCAGAATTCCAATGCAGACGCTTTGGAAAAGTTGGCAAGTGCAAAAGATGCTGATACTCTGAACATAGTGCCAGTCGAACGACTGCCCGCACCTAGCATCCAAACAACAGAAACCTCTCTAGTCATCCAAATGGCGGATACATGGATGGCGTCATATGTAGAGTATTTATCGAGCGGCGTGCTACCAGCGGACAGAAACAAAGCCAAGACCCTTCAGCGGCAGGCTGCTAGGTATATCCTGGTCGATGGAATTCTGTACCGAAGGGGATACTCACTGCCACTTATCAGGTGTATTACAAAGGAGAAAGCCAAAGAGTTGATGAAAGAGGTACACGAAGGTTTTTGCGGGGACCACGCTAGGGGGCAAAGCCTGTCGAAAAAGATCCTAAGGCAAGGATATTTCTGGCCAACAATGAATGAAGACTCCATGGAGTTCGTGTGAAAATGTGACAAGTGCCAAAGGTTTTCTAAGATCCCGCGAGCAGCTCCCAATGAATTAAAGCAGATGCAGAGTCCATGGCCCTTTGCGGTTTGGGGAATAGATCTAATCAGATCTTTGCCTATGGGGAAAGGTGGTGTAAAGTACACAGTGGTTGCCGTCGACTACTTCACCAAATGGGCCGAAGCTGAGCCACTCGCGACCATGACGACGAAGAAAGTGCTTGACTTCGTGGACAAAAACATCATTTGTCGCTATGGATTGCCAAAAAAGATAGTCTTAGATAACGACACCCAGTTCGACAGTGATCTATTCACAGATTTCTATAGACGTCATGACATTATTAAAAGCTTTTCTTCAGTCGCTCATCCCCAAGCAAATGGACAAGTCGAGGCGGTCAACAAAACGCTGAAGGATACACTGAAGAAAAGACTTGAAGAAGCTAAGGGAGCATGGCTATAATAGTTGCCTGAAGTCCTCTAGTCGTACAGAACTTCCCACCGAACAGCAACAGGTCATACCCCGTTTTCCTTGGCATACGGGTATGAAGCCATGTTGCCTGTTGAGTTGGATCCGCCCTCTCACCGCAGATTAACATACGACTAGGATTCTAACAGCCAGTTACTAATGGAATCCTTGGACTCGATTGATGAAGGTCACCCGGCTCCGAGTAGCTGCATACCAGCAGAAGGTTGCCCGGTATTTCAACTCCAAAGTTTGAGAAAGAAAATTCAGTGTTGGAGACCTTGTGCTCCGAAGAGTTTTTCTTAACACCTGCGACCAAGCTACTGGAGTACTTGGGCCAAATTGGGAAGGGCCTTACCAGATTGATGAAGTCCTTCACCCAGGCACTTATAAATTTGCACGCTTAAACGGAGATCTCGTTCCTCGATATTGGAATGGAGAACACCTGCGCAAGTATTATCAATGAACAATTCTTCTTAAAGAATTGGCTTGTATAAATTTTACTTTTTACAAGTTTTGTGTAAGATCTTATTGATCACTTGTAAAGACATGTTTAGTCCATTTACTACGAGAATAAAAGGGACTGTACTCAGCCAGTCATTTCTTGCCAACTATTGTATTTATTACAAGTATTTGCTCATTACATGTGTTGTTTTGTTGTATTTTAATTCTAATCACATTGCTACGAGCAGTAACGTTTGGGCAGGTTCTAGTCAAGGCAAGTGACCAAGGACCTAAAGTTCCCCGATCACTTGGGGGGCATACGAGGTACAAGTAAGCAAAGCATGTCGTTAAAAGGTATGTAAACACATGAGCAAAATAAGGGAAAGCATGCTATGACACTTAGAGTATTTTTCAAAATTTTAGTATTTTGTTAAATCAAACCAAAGTGCTATGCTAGGTTCGGTCATGCGAACAATTAGATGTTATAATATGCAAATATATTATAATATCAAAGTGTTCATTTTACACCGCAAGCAGTGACTGCTTGGATGTAATTATTTAAAATAAAAGTAAAAGTTGCCCGTGCAGCAAAACCAAAGAAAAATTATATTGTCTTTACATCACGACCCGTAGGTCGTGTAGTTAAAAAAGAAATATAAAAGAAAAAAAAATCATGGAGCTTGAGGAGCTGGAGGATCCTAGGGAGGAGTCTGGTCGATGACTTCATTATTTGCACCCTCCATCCCGACGGCCAGCGAGATTTCGAGGGAAGCAGGGACCCTCGATCCCTCTTCTTCAGCCAGTTGAGCCGCGCAACGAGCCAGCTCAGCTTCTCTTGTGTTCTCAGGAAGGTAGTCAAAATTGGCACCCTGATTGTGCTTCTAGAAATCATAGAAGCACCTCAGAGTGGCATTTTTGTACCTCTCTAAGTTGGCAGCATTAGTCTTCTCCAAGTCCTTGACTCGGGCCTCCATGTCTCTGGTTTATATCCTGCTCGCGATCAAGTCCAGCTCGAGCTGCTTAGCCACCTTATAGTTAGAGCAGTTGGACTCCTTATATTAGTCCCTCAGCTCACGGGCTTTCTCCAGAGATTTTAGCTTCTCCTCCAACTCCTTTTCCAGTTTGGCCTTCTCCGCGGTCACCGCTGCCAGCTGATCAGCATGTCGGGCTTTGGCAGCTTTGAGTTCGTCCTCGTGCCGTTGATCCGAGGTCCTGGCCTCCTCGGTGACGACACCCAGGCGGATGCATCCAGCAGTGAGGGTTAGCATGGCTTGCATTCAGAACAAATATTAAACAAACAATAAATTGCCGAAGACCTGATTTCACAAAGGAAACAACTTACGCTGGTGAACTCATTCATGGCTCGGTTCAGAATTGGGTCAACGCCCATCGTCTCCATAGCCGCCATTGCTGCTCGGCAGCGGTCGTGCTTGGTGATTTTTATAAGCCTCTCCATGATCAGTTTAAAGGAGCGGCCGACCATCAGGTTCCCAGTTGAAGCAGGACCTTCCTGCTGGGTTTGATCAGATGGGCGGCAGGAGAAGGAGTTGACCCGGCCGCAGAAAATGGAGTCTGCTACTCGCGGGGGGAAGCCGGAATCGCGGTGACAGAGGGCCCGTCCTCCGAAGTGCCTTCATTGCGGGCCTTCTTCGCAACAGGCGCTTTGCTGCTCTCCCCAGCATGTGTCTTGCTGGATTTCTTTTTGCTTGGAGGGGCAGCAGCAGCCTCTGAGTTGCTGTAAAGGTCGAAGTTGTGGAATCCATACTTGAAAATCAAGAACAAAGTCGAACCATGAGATAGCAGGAATAGCCAAACACATTACATCAGAAAAAGAAACAAAAGAGGATTGTAAAGTCCAATACCCGAGCTAGTATTACTGGTCGCTACACTATAGACTCTACTAGTCTTACACTCATTCTTTGATACGAAGAAGTCTGGCCCTAAGTGTGGAGCATATTGAAAATTGTCATCCCCATCAAACAGATGACAGGGAATTGGAAAATTGTTTAAAAGCGAAATTACTATACCGTTGTCATCCGACAAGTCATCAGAGAGTTCGGCAGGCTCGGTGGCCTTCTGCTTTCCTTTTCCCTTGGGGGCCGAGGGCCTCTCTGCTCGAGGAGTGCTAGCAGGTTCCCTGATCGTGACCCCAGTTGGTCTCCTCCGCAGAGGATATGCATGGGGCTGCTGCTCGGGTTCCTCTTCAGCGCGAGCACTCCCTGCCAAAGGCCCCCTCATATTTGATTGAGGGTCCCAGAGGCCAGCCAACCTAAGTTAAGCCTCTGTAACTAGATTTTTGACACTCTTCTCATCATCTGACATGCTGGCTAAGAGTGCCGCTCTTGGCTCCATTCCCAGAGTTGGGTTTGGTCGCAGCCACGGGCCTGAAAGACATTAAAAGTTTAAGACATTATGGAGGAAAATACTAAGTGAAGAAGCCAGCCAGCGATGCGAAAGCTTTACCTCCTCGTGCGAAAGCCAAATTGTCCGCGACCAGGTCAGGCGTAAGGAAGTACTCTTGGTAGTACCTCCCCATGTTGGAGATGTGGGTCGTGTCAGTCAGGAAAGTGCGCCCGGTTTCCTGATGGAAGAACCCCGTGCCTTCATGATTGGGGTTAGATTTGAGGTCGAACAAGTAATTGACCTCATAAGGCGATGGCATGGGCCATTTTTTCTGGTTGTACAGGATATAGAGTGCAGCAAGCATTCTATATCTGTTTGGGGTAATTTGAAAGGGGGCAACTCCAAAATAGTTGGCCACCCCCTGAAAGAATGGATGAAGAGGCAGAGTGGCTCCTGCCTCAACATGAAACCGCGACTAGGCGCTGTAGGTGCCTCCAGGCAGATTAGCCTTTTGGTCTGGGTTGGGCTTGAGTAGGGTCACCTTTGTCAGATTGTATTTTCTTAAGTAGTTGGCGATCATTCCGATCGTCACCCTACTCGCAGAGACTACATGCCACTCGACATCCAGCTAAATAACATGTCAAGGGCGGGCATGCCTTTGGATATTTGGATCAAGGGCATTCTCATCTCGACCACTGGTCGAGGGAGCATCAGCACTAGGCTGATGAGAAGTGTTGGAAGTTTTTCTTTTCTGGGCCTTAGTTTTGGTGCGAGCCATATTTCGATTCAAAACTGGGGAAGTGTTTGGATTAATGCGAGAAAAAGGAATATCAGGTATCAATATCGAGAGTTGTTCTTCATCCTCGAGCAGTTGAGCCAGCAGATCATCGTCGATGGGTCTTACTCCGCTCCACGGGTCTTGCATATGAACTGCAAATAGACAAAGGGGGAGATAGGACGCACAGCCTGGGAGCTTATGTTGAAAGTTGGAATAACGTTGCTCGCGTCTATTGACCAACAACATTCTAATCGAAACACTAAGTTTTGTGCGAGTAGTTTGAAAAATGAATCAAAAAGTAAAAGTAAAAAGTTTTTTCTGAAAAAAGCTTTTTCAACTCCAAAGGGGTAGGAAAAACCCAGTTTTTCAGCTAGCCTAAAAATCGAATTTTTACTTCGATTTTACACCCTAAAACCATGATCCTGACTATCAAACTGATTCCTAACTTATATAGAGCAAAAGTACACTACCCTATCAAGCATCAAACGGTATATGCAAAATCTTCACAAATTTATACCCAAGAACACGAAAAGTCTCAGAGCACAGGAGCATCATGCATGGTATCTCAAAGGGTAAAACGTCGAAGAAAGTTTACCTGAGCGAAGATTGGAGATTCTGAGAAGGAGGAACTTCGAGTTTGCAAGAAAAAGATCCTTGGCAAAACGTCTGAAAACCTTGAAGTTCGGGGCTCTGAGATATTTTTCTTGGGAGTTCTTGGCAAAAGATGGCGTGTAAAGAGTTAAAAGAAGATTGTGGGGATTATTTATAGAGCTGATGTATGCCAAAAAGGGGTAATCATGTGTTGCCTTTTTTCAAAGCATGGGGGAGTGTAACAGCTGTCGGAATGGTTTCTTGAAAACTAAAAAGGCTTGATTAGACGTGATTAGGTCACTGTTTTCAAAAACGCACGAGGCCTCTAACAGATTTCGTGGGGCATATGAAAAGTTGTTTTCCTAAGTTTACTTATTGCTGGTCGCAATAAATAAACTTGGGGGGAAAATGTTTATCCATAAATCAATTACTGATGATGTTTAAGGATTTTTGACACGTAGCAGAGATACGGCTTGCCTATCAACCAGCATTATTTCTGCACGACGAGATCAAGTTTTGTGTACGACCAGGCTGGTTGTATGTTAGTTCATTTATGTAAAAATCTGTACAGTTGTGATAATATCCGAGAATATCTCTTCATTATGACTTGCAGATCCGATCATTAAGGATAGATATTATTTCCTAATTCATGTAACTCTTCCTAAGCCTATAAATACACAAGAAATATCTCAAGGAAGAGGATCGGTCTCTTTTTCCTGGGAGAATTATATTACTATTATCCATTGTAATGTTTTTCTTCTTCTAAGGTTTGTGAAACTCAGGAACCATTATTCTTTGATCACACCTTGAGAGTTTAATACTAATAATAATATCAAGTGGACTAGGTCATTACCAATTCTTGGGGCCGAACCACTATAAATCATTGCGTTCTTTATCTTTCCATTCAATTATTTTCAAGCTCTATATCATCTTCTTGTCGTTTCCTAGACTCCATGTCGTTGACCAAAATCAGGGTCAACAAACCCTAGTTCCCCTTCAAACCTTGACCATGGTGGTCGAGCAGCTGCATATGTACACATCATCACCTAAGCTCTCCAAATCAAGGATGGTCCAGCTTTCTTTTGCCTTTACCTGCACCACATAGCACCCGTGAGCCGAAGCCTGGCAAGAAAACTTAATATGCTCATGAACAGTAATAACATGTCATCAAATCATAAGGCACACGCCTAGCAGATATAGCCCTATTCAAGCAGGCAAATGAGTCCACGTAATGTTGAGTATAACACATCAACCAATGATCATAATAATCATACAGGGATTTTAGCCCCAAATAGCAGAGTGGCAGTTGTAATAGTCACTAAGGTGGGTTTATTCCCAATAGCCATGTGACGATAGGGTCACCGGGGATTTATAGATAAGTGAACCTTTCACTAGCTTAAACAGGATAGGTGCATGATGACTAGTCATCAACATAACCTTCCTCATGACCCTAGAGTCATAACTATGGAACACTGTTCCCTAGCCATGTGACAAGCAGTCACCTAGGCCTTAGGCCCTGGCTCTGAGTAACTAGTCTTAGACTAGCCAAGCGCTTATAGGTTTCATCGACCTTAGGGTCGGTCCAGCATTAATGCCTTAGAGTCATTCAACGCTGATATCGATTAGATCTAATCTTCATTCGGCCCTGCATTCAGGACGCTTATGTCATTTCTGACTCTTAGGTCAGTATCTCTGACTAGTCAGTACCATAGACAAGTAAACAATATCCGCTAGCATTTAATATGCAATCAATGTCCACATTTATCAACCAACATGACTCAATAACAATCATGCATGTCATATACACAAGGTGCAATTTTCTTACCTCGGGTTCGAGCAAGAATTAGTAAAAGAACAACCCTTGAGAACAATCAATCATTTGATCCTTTAGCAGTCACCTAGTCATAACCAAATATGGAATCCCATCAATAAAATATATCATAAAAAGGTTTATAATCTAAAACCTCACTCCCGGGATCCATCCCACACTCTCGGGAATCTCAATCTACCCAAACGGGGCAAAGGAACGCATCCCCGAGCCTTAAAAGTCATCCCGAGCCCTCAAATAGGCTTGCTGGAAAATGGACCAGCACTGCAGCCCTATTAAATGGCGCTGAGGCGCTATTTCAAGTCAAAGAGGCCCAGCTCTCTGCCCTGCCTAGTGCTACTGCGCCAACTACAGACCAGAAACTTTCTGGTTTTCCCTCCTTGCGATTTCCCTTGAAACCAACCCTCCAAACCTATCCCAAACATCTAATTCAACCCCTAAACTTCATACATATCACAACATCTTCAAAACCCAATCAATCTTACTCAAAAACTCCCATTAATTCCAACTATCCACATCAAAATCTATAGGCTGAAAACTAAAAGAAAAACAGAGCAATACTTGAAATTCATGGATAAAATCTTACCTCAAGTGGGATTTAGATCCTCTTCAATGGATGAACTAAAGTTCTAAGCCTCAAACCTTGATTTCCTAACTTGTTTCTTCAAATTGGGGTCAAAAATTTCAAAGAAGAAGAAAAGAAGAAATGGTGTACGGGTGAGGGAGAGAAAGAAGGATAATGATGCTCTGTTTTTTTACAATTCCACAGCCTTCTAATGGCTTATAACAATCCTAGGGGTGAAAAGACTAAAATACCCCTAGGTCAAATAAATCCCTCTAAAGACTTCCAAGGGTAAACCGTCCTTTCCTGCCTATCTCGTTAATTATAATTAACACCATCCAATTCTCGTTATTCTCAATATTCCCAAATGCTAATAATTCATATCCCATTACCCTTTAATTCTCGGCAACGTTCTAATCACGAAATTACCCCAAGACTCACCCCGAGCCTCGAAACTAACCCCGTTATGACTAGACCGATAACTTGCATTCCATGATCATCTCATGCCGAATGGCTCGAACAAATCCACATATCATGTGGTATTATTTATAATTTACCCACATGCATTAAAATACACAATCACGCCCTCAACGGGCCAAATTACCAAAATGCCCTTATAATAAAATGTGGACCCATATGCATGCATTTATCATCATATAATAATATAATTCACATAAACATGCACATTAACATTAAATAGCATAATAAATCAATTATGGCCCTCCCGGTCTCCTAATCGAGGTCCTAAACCTTATTAGGAAATTTGGGACATTACACTAAGCCTTATTAGGTAATTTTGGGACGTTACAATAATACTCTCATTTAATTACACTACTAAATCTCCAAGATGTAAGTATGAGCTAGACCGTAGGGTAAGCTAGTAACGAACAAGTCAAAAAAATTTAAATCATATAATTAGCAGAATATTATCACTCAGAATTAAGATCAACTTAACCTATGGTCAACGTTGTGACGTTGATTAGATTCGATAACAAAGATACTTATTTATCAATCAATATTAGTCTTAGTCCTATGTAAATAAATACATCCGATCTTATCTACTTGGTCGTCTTGGACAAGACATCACATCCCGAATGTGTAAGTAGATCATATCGTAGATTGTCTAATCAGTAAGAATCCAATGCACTAATCTAATCTTAGGACTCGGTCATTTGAACATATAATTACAATTATAATCTACTATGACCTAGTCACTATAATTGTAATTTTCCATATGTTCAGGATTTTATAAATGTTTGCATTATTTTAATAATCATGTAATAAAACAAACAAGGAACATGGTTGTCAAACTAAATATTTCGACTACTTATTGATAATATAAAATCGAGTTATATATCTAACATGGTTTTATAAGGGCATAAAACCCAACACTATATACCTTGGCGTTTTTTGGACACTCGACTTTTAGAGTTCAGAGTTTTTAATATTTACTTCTGACCAACTGACATCGTTAATATATAATGATAAACTAACCAGGCAAATTTTAATAAGGTGATTAACTAAATAAAATTCCAAAATATAAAAATATATATGTCATTTATCGAAATTTTTGAATAGCTCACTATGCTAGATAGGCTATTGACTGGAGCCCAGCCCAATTTGTCTCATCTTAAGAAGAAGAGGAAATTACATTTTATATGAGATTTTTAATAGAGTGTGCAAAAATATGGCTTTTTTTTCAATAAAGGTTAATCTATGGCTTTTTTTAAGATTTTTCACTTTTATGGGTTTATTTTCCCATATTTTTGTATAAAAGTTGGTTTATATCATAGTTTTACTCTTAATCAAGTTTTATTAATTTGGAAGAGTATGTTTGTAATTTGATTATTTTTTTTAGCTTATTTGTTTTTTTTTTGTATTATTTTTATATAACTTTTTTATATTAAAATTTTCTTTGGTTGTTTTGCAAATTTTTTTTCTTTTTTTTGTGATATGAATTGAGTTTATTATTTTATTTATTTATTATAAACATTTTTCTTTATTTATATATTGTATGTTTCTTTTTTCAAATCCTGGGTAAGGTAACCAGTTACTTTATTGATCTTTGACAATTATGTAAAAAAAAATCCTAGAGCTAGGTTAAATAACATGTACCAGGAGGAGTAACCAGTTATCCTGAGAGGAGTAACATTCTGCCATAAGAGGGGTAACCAGTTACCATGAGAGGGGTGATGGTTTACTCATATTAAATATGAAAATAAACATCAAATCTGAATGAAAAAGAGGAAGAACACTTCATTAGAAAAAAGGAAGAAGTAACTATGATTTTAGTAACATAGGTAACTAGTTACCATGAAGAACCCAGAAATATACACACACATTGATATCGCCCAATAACTCCTAAGCGGTCGCAGTAATAATCAGGCTATGTCGTATCCACAGAGAGGTAAAATACAAGAAAAAAGAAATATTAGTAAATTAAAAATAATAAATTTTGAAATAATATAACTTTGAAAAAGAATATATTTTTTTAACATTAAATAAACAAAATCAAGGAATTAGAATCAGAAAGAAAATATGGAAGGCATAAGTTTCATTCGTGCAAACATATATATATTTTAAGAAAATTGATTCATTCTACTCAACTATAATTCTACACCATTAATTATAGTTAGAAAATATATATAATAAAGCTCACCTTAAAATATGTTCTTTAATTAAATTATACTAACTTCTAATTTTAAAAACCTATCATATTATATACCTTAGAGCGACAAAATACCAATGACAGAATGCAATAAAAAGCATATAATATAACAATTATCCTAAATTAAATTAAGAGCCTAAATTACATAAGAAGAGCATGACTAGCTTATGTAAAAGACACTAATAAATTTAGAATAAAAATTAGAAGAAATTAAATTTAATTGTAACAAAGATATAGCAATGAAGAACAAAATAAAGAATCAATATATTAAAAATATAATGTGAAACATGAACTTCACTCTAGCCTTTCCATAAGAGAATTTAGCCTAAAATAGGCATTGTTTTCACTCAAAGAAATGTAAAAGAAAAATATGAAAATTAAGAAATAAGTATTTTTCTCTCCAACAATACTCTCTACTCTTCCTTCCACAACCTGGTGAGTTTTTACTCCATTTGGTTCTCTATTTATAGTGGAAATAGGACCCAAATTGTGTTAAAATCGTGTACAAAAGAGTGGGAAAATGGCTACAAAAACTTATGGAAGTGGGGAAAATGTTGTTGAGTCGTGGAAGACAAGGAGGCCACGTGATGGAAGCAGATTGGCTCGGCAGCTAGCGTGTTTCACCGTGGGGGACATCTGGGCGACGTGGCAGCATCTGACTGGCTCGGCAACTGAGTGCGTCAGGCGCGTGGGAGAACGTGGGGGACAGGTGCGTCAGGGGCGTCAGTCGTGCAGGCTGACTGGTGGCAACTGTCAGATCGTGGCAGGTGGTAGGCAGCTCGTCAGGTGTGTCAATGGCTTGGCTTCGGCGCGGCTCGGCTTCGGCGGCGCGGCTGGAGGCTGGAAGGACGCGTGGGCTCAATTGAAACTTGGGTTTGGGCTCCATTTTGGGCCTAGTCTTGTCAAAAATACCACTTTATCATCATTCTTTTCAATTATATTTCTTTCTTTCTTCTTTCTTTTTGTTTGTGTCAAAAATACATTTTATTTCCTGAAAATTAAACACAAATTAAATCAAAATTAGTATTTTCAAATATAAAACATATGGCAATAAATCCATGAAAATATTATTTAAAACTTAATTAATTTTAAACTTTAAAACTAATAAAATGATATTTTTGAGCACTAATCACACCCCCAACCAGCTTATTGCTAGTCTCTAGCAATTCAAGCGAAATAATAAATGTCAATATGATATATTTCAGGTCAAAAATGATAAAAGAACTTAAGTATTAACACAAAATGTTAGTAACAAGTCAACAAGAGTTATCAAAATTACTTTGAATAAATCTAGAGTTGTGAGTGTGTGCACCAAACTTGAACCTTCTTACCGCAAACCATAGCACATAGAGCCTTCGAAATTATGCCTAGTGAAAGTCTCAACTCCATTAACCTCTCATGTAATTTGAAAATATTTAAAGTTAAGGGTTTCACTCATGGAGTTGGAAAAAAAAAAAAAAAGTAAGCACTCATCAAATGGATATATATTTAGGACAAACTCTTAAATAATTATTGAAACGAAGATAGGAAATAAACTATTTGGACAACCACCATAAAGAATACCACAAAACCAGGTTTTCAGGATTTTAAGTTAAATAGACAATCTTTACATTTATTCTAAGAGCCATAAAATAGAACATGAAATTAATAAATACACATTTTTTTCTTGGACACAAGAGACAACATAATTGAAAATGATAGAAATATTGCTCTGTGTCTTTCTCCTTTTTTTCTATTTTTTCTCTTCTTTTTTTCTTTCTCTTTTCTTCTTTTTTTCATTTTTTTTTTCATGAACAACATAATAAAAGGCTCTCTAATAAGATTTGTCTATAGAAAATATTATCCCGAAAACATCATCCATTCATACCACAATACCTTGTCCAAATAATTATAACTATTTCTAAGAATCAATAAAAATTTAAAAGTTGTTTTCTCAAGTCTCACCTCTCACACAAAAGAATGGATTCTTAAACGTGGAAAATTTCTAAGCAAATATGTGCTAACAACCATCTTACCACAATGTTTGGCATGTGCATTAGGTAACTCTAGAGAAACTCTTAGTAATACAGATAACAAAAATTGACTCAAAAGTAACATTTTGCAAAAATAAATAAGTAATTTTAAAAAAAATTGACCGTGAAAATATTAATATGACAAAAATCAACATGAACGTGCATGAATATGCTCACCACCCCCAACCAAAATCTGACAGTGTCCTCAATGTCTCAATATATAATAAATGTAAAAGAGCAGGGAAAGAGAACACCTGGATGGCGAGCGTCGAGTGATTGAGCGAATATTGATTCTCTAAAACATGAAAAACTGAAAACACAAAATGATAACAAATAAAATAAAATAGCAAAAGGGAAATAAACATAAAACAAACCTATGTACAAAAAATTTGGAACACTACTCAGACTTGGTAAACTGGCTCCACGAGAGTGACTTCTTCAGGCTGGGTCACCCTCTCTATGTAGTGTTTCAGTCGTTAGGCATTTACTTTGAATTCTCTCCCATCAGTTGGGTCTATGACCTCAACAGCACCGTTGGGAAAGACAGATTTCACAACATATGGGCCAGTCCACCTTGATCTCAGCTTGCCAGGGTGGATATGCAGACGAGAGTCATAAAGATGCACTCGTTGGTTTGGCTTAAATTATTTTCTTAGGATCTGCTTGTCATGGGCCGCTTTCATTTTAGCCTTGTAGATCCTAGAGTTGTCATAAGCATTGTTTCTTAACTCTTCGATTTCTGACAACTGAAGCTTACGATTGAGTCCTGCCGCCTTGAGATCAAAATTGAGGCTTTTAACTGCCCAATAAGCTTTGTGCTCTAGCTCAACAGGAAGGTGGCAGGCTTTACCATAGACTAGCCTATAAGGAGACATACCAAGTTGAGTTTTCTAAGCAGTGCGGTATGCCCAGAGAACATCGAGAAGTCGTGAGGACCAATCTTTGCGGTCAGGATTAACCGTCTTTTCTAAGATTTGCTTAATTTCTCGGTTGGCTAACTCAGCTTGGCCATTTTTCTGTGGGTGATAAGGCAATGCAACCTTATGAATTACACCATATTTTTGCATTAAGGTCTCAAAAGAATAGTTGCAAAAATGGGTGTCTTGATCACTTATGATAGCGCGAGGTGTGCCAAACCTAGATAACACATTTTCCTTTACGAATTTCACAACAGTTGTGTTATCATTATTTCGACAAGGCACAACTTCCACCCATTTTGAGACATAGTATATGGCGAGGAGAATGTAAATGTAGCCAGAGGAAGGTGGAAATGGTCCCATAAAGTCTATCCCCCAACAATCAAATATTTCTATTACAAGAATTGGGTTTAATGGCATCATATGTCGTCGGGACAGGGCACCTAATTTCTAACACCTTTCACATGATCGACAGAAATTGTTAGTGTCTTTGAACAAAGTGGGCCAATAAAGACCACACTGTAAGATTTTTGCAGCATTCTTTTTCATAGAAAAATGACCACTACAAGCTTCATTATGCCAAAAGTTCAGGACACTAAAAATTTCATCATCTGGAATGCAACATCTCATAATTTGGTCGGGGCAATACTTAAAAAGATATGGATCGTCCCAATAGAAGTTACGAACCTCGACCAAAAATTTACGTTTATCTTGTGCACTCCATGCAGTTGGAAGTTCGCCAGTCACTAAGTAATTGACGATATGAGCATACCATGGCAACTTAGTGACTGCGAAGAGATGTTCATCAGGGAAGTCATCTCGAATTGCTGGGCCATCAGCGGAATCAGAAAATTCAAGACGAGATAAGTGGTCCGCTACCACGTTTTCAACTCATTTCTTGTCTTTTATGGTCAAACCAAATTCCTGTAACAGAAGGATCCACCTAATTAAACGCGCCTTAGCATCCTTTTTGGAAAGGAGATATTTTAAGGCGGAATGGACTGTAAAGACTGTGATAGGTGAACCAATCAGGTAGGAACGAAACTTGTCAAGTGCGAATACTATAGCAAGTAACTCTTTTTCAGTGGTAGAATAGTTCATTTGAGCACTGTTAAGAGTTCTACTTGCGTAATAAACAACAAAGGGCTTCCCTTCCCTTCTTTGACCTAAGACGGCCCCTATAGCATAATTGCAGCATCACACATGACTTCGAACGGTAAGTTCCAATCTGGTGGCTAAATGATAGGGCCGGAAATGAATTTTGCAACGAGCGTTCAGAAAGATTCCTCACACTCAGGTGTCCAACTGAACACAATATCTTTTGCTAGGAGGTTTGACAAAGGGCGAGCAATTGTCGAGAAATTTTGTATGAACCTCCTATAGAATCCTGCATGCCCAAGAAAAGATCAAATATCTTTAAATGAATAAATGAATAAATAAATAAAAATAAAAATTACTAAGGAAAAATAAAATAAAAGAGAAATTAAAAAAAATTATACTACGTTTTTTTTAAATAGAAAAAAAATTAATTTACTATGCAAACATTTAATTGTAGAATTACCTCCCCGGCAACGACGCCAAAAATTGATATCACCCAATAACTCATAAGCGGTCGCAGTAGTAATCGGGCTATGTCATATCCACAGAGAGGTAAAATACAAGTAAAAATAAAGATTAGTAAATTAAAAATAATAAACTTTGAAAAAGAATATTTTTTTTTAACATTAAATAAACAAAATCGAGGAATTAGAATCAGAAAGAAAATATGGAAGACATAAGTTTCATTCATGCAAACATATATATATTTTAAGAAAATTGATTCATTCTACTCAACTATAATTCTACACCAATAATTATAGTTGGAAAATATATATAATAAAGCTCACCTTAAAATATGTTCTTTAATTAAATTATACTAACTTCTAATTTTAAAAACCTATCATATTATATACCTTAGAGCGACAAAATACCAATGGCAGAATGCAGTAAAAAGCATATAATATAACAAATATCCTAAATTAAATTAAGAGCCTAAATTACATAAGAAGAGCATAACTAGATTTATGTAAAAGACACTAATAAATTTAGAATAAAAATTAGAAGAAAATAAATTTAATTGTAACAAAGATATAGCAATGAAGAATAAAATAAAGAATCAATATATTAAAAATATAATGTGAAACATGAACTTCACTCTAGCCTTTCCACAAGAGAATTTAGCCTAAAGTAGGCATTTTTTTCACTCAAAGAAATGTAAAAGAAAAATAGGAAAATTAAGAAATAAGTGTTTTTCTCTCCAGCAATACTCTCTACTCTTCCTTCCACAACCTGATGAGTTTTTACTCCATTTGGTTCTCTATTTACAGTGGAAATAGGACCCAAATTGTGTTAAAATCGTGTACAAAAGAGTGGGAAAATGGCTACAAAAACTTATGGAAGTGGGGAAAATGTTGTTGAGCCGTGGGAGACAAGGAGGCCACATGGCGGAAGCAGATTGGCTCGGCAGCTGGCTTGTTGCAACGTGGGGGACATCTGGGCGACGTGGCAGCATCTGACTAGCTCGGCAGCTGAGTGTGTTAGGCGCGTGGGAGAACGTGGGGGACAAGTGCGTCACGCGCGTCAGTCGTGCAGGCTGACTGGTGGCAGCTGTCAGATCGTGGCAGGCGGCTCGTCAGGTGTGTCAGCGGCTTGGCTTCGGCGACGCGGCTGGAGGCTGGAAGGACACGTGGGCTCAGCTGAAACTTGGGTTTGGGCTCCATTTTGGGCCTAGTCTTGTCAAAAATACCACTTTATCATAATTCTTTTCAATTATATTTCTTTCTTTCTTCTTTCTTTTTGCTTGTGTCAAAAATACATTTTATTTCCTGAAAATTAAACACAAATTAAATCAAAATTAGTATTTTCAAATATAAAACATATGGCAATAAATCCATGAAAATATTATTTAAAACTTAATTAATTTTAAACTTTAAAACTAATAAAATGATATTTTTGAGCACTAATCACACATCATAACATGAACGTAACTAGTTACCCCTAGAAATATACACACAAAGAACGTGAATGTAACCAGTTACCCCAAGAAATATACACACAAATAACGGGAGGTAACCAATTTTCACAAATTTGAAGATAGAAAAAAAAACAGATCCACCCCCTTTCCCATCTTCTTCATATAATTTTTTTTTCTAGATTTGAATGTTCCCATCAGGGCAACTGGTTATTCATTCACGTTTTCATATTTTTATTAGTTTTCTTTCCAAATTTTGGTGTTCCTATAAGGGTTACACTAAAAAGAATATGTTGAAAAAATTGATTTGAAATTTTTTACATATAGTGGAAAAAAAAACTATAAAAAAAATTACAATAATAAAAGATAATAAATAAAAAATAGTAAAATAATTATGTAATGTTAATATATGTGTGAAAAAAATGGAATGAGAAAAGAATAAGTACAAAAAAAAGAAGAAAAAAGAAGGAAAAAAAACTTAGGTGTTATACCCAGATTTTGAGCCATGATAAATGTGACCTCGAAAGCTGGATTCGCAGCGAATGAACTCGTAAAGTCTGAAGTATGTTCCAAGACTAGACATCGAGCCTGCAAAGCTGAGACGACTTCGAATATGGTGACCTCGAAATCCACACGATCTCGAAGGGTAGCTCCCGAGATGCATCTATCCCCAGGGATGACCTCGGATCATGGGTTTCGAGCCTGACGCGCGTACGATCTCGAAAGCCATGTGACCTCGGGAGATGTTATTAGCTCGAAAGTTGATGTGAGACCTGGGAGAATAAGGCCTTGGTGATATATGATAATAACCTTGAATATCTTAAAGTGTTGTCTATATGAGACGTGGTCTACATTTATTACTGTAAATCCCCTAAAATCATGGGATATTATTTGATTAGATATACGCCCCCTGGTCTTCAGGGGACGTTTCCTTTTATATCTGATTATAGGCATTTAAGGTCATTTGATTTATTTGCACAAAAAGAGTAACTACCCGAAATGTGTGGGATAGTATTCTGCAATCTTCTCTATAAATAGAGAGGTCATGCACCATTGTAAGGGACCGAATCTCTAAATCTGGAGAGAAAACTCTGAAGAATTCATACTTGAAGAATTTTCAGATATCATCTTGAGTTTAATAACAAAGACTCGTGGACTAGGCAGATTTAACTACTGAACCACATAAAAATTGTGTTTTGTATTATCATATTTATATTGGCCATCACTGTTTGTTGTTTACGTGCTCTTCTTTCACTGTTGACGAAAAACGGCATCAAAAGTTTGGTGCTTTCATAGAGAGCCTTAAGCATTTATCCCTGAGTAAGTCATGGCCACTAATAATCAGAACGTTACTGAAGAAAATTACCCAAGACGTCCTGGGAAACAACCAATGGAAAATCCGGATGTTGAAGAAAGAAGTGGATCTTCCGATTCCCGGGGACCACCTGCTCCACCAAGGGATGAGGATATGTATTACAATCCTGAGCGGTATGTTCCCATTGTGGAACTTGAAAACCAGCAATTGAAGCAACAGTTGGCAGAGGCCAACAAACAAAATGAGGAGTTGGCAAGGATAGCCGCAGAGGCGCAGGTGGCTCAGCCCCCGCCTCCACGCGAAAACCAAGTCCCTCCTCCAAGGGACGTACACGTTCCTCCCCGTAGACCCCGTGGGCGCCCACGAAAAGATGCTGCCACAAGGAGGCAGGCTCAACCTTTGACACCAGCGGAGCCATCCGCTCCCCCTAGGCCTCAGAGAAATACTCGGGCAAGGGCCCCGACTAACCCGCCTGTGGAAGTACCTGCGGGAACTGAGAACAACCGAACCCCTGCAGAGGCTCAGACTCAAATACCTGGGAGCGCACCAAATGCGACCGACCCATCTCGGGAAAATACTGGACCATCTAGGCCGCGGCATGGATGGCAGCCACCGTCACCCATACGGTTCCCCCCATCACCTATAAGATATCCTTCGCCCCCCCCCCTGCAGGAATGCTTAACCAGTTCGAGATCAGGGCGAAAGGCGTGCGAGAGGAAGACAAGGAAATGAGGAGGCTTTTCAGGAGTGGAGAGGCGCCCCATCTGAAAAAAGTCAAACATCTCGGTCTCGCACGGCGGAGACAAGGCGACATGGAAAGAATCCATCACGAAATAACCATGCAACAATTTTTACCAGTGATGATTCTGGAGATACCAGGTCGGTCAGCAAGCATGACCGAGGTCGTAAGAATACTGGAAACCACAGAAATCGTCCCGACCTGCGAGAGTACCTGAATCAAAGTCGGGGTAATGGTGACCCAATAAATCCGGACCTGAGGGATCGCTTGAATAGGCGTAGAGATCCTTTGCGGAGACGCGAGCCTGGAATTATGATCGATGACAACCAGACAGTACCCCTTGCGGACCCAGTCCAAGAAAGAATCGATCAGCTTGAAAAGGCCTTTAGGCTTTTGAAAAACGAGCAAGAGAATGATCGATATGAAGACTCTGATGAGGAGCTCAAACCGTTTGCTCCCCATATTTCCAATACTCCATTTCCTCAAGGGTTTCGGATCCCTCACGTCCCAACGTTCGAAGGAAAGACCGACCCGTATAGTCATCTGAGCACGTTCAACACCATAATGAGAGCCAGTAACGTGGGTTACGAACTCAGATGCATGTTGTTTCCAGCATCATTGACAGGACCTGCCAAAAGCTGGTTCGAAAAATATAAGAGACACTCGATAAATTCTTGGGAGCAGTTGTCTAAAGACTTTAAGAAGCAATTCAGAGCAATGATGGGGGTCAGACCAGAGGCATCAACCTTAACTAACGTTCGACAACAGCCGGGCGAAACACTAAAAAGTTACCTAACAAGGTTTAATCTGGAAGTCGCCCGAGCTCGGAACATAGATGACAGTGGGCACCTAATGGCTGTCCAAGCCGGCGTAATGCCGGGGAGTGCCCTTTGGGACGACATGCAAAGAAAACCAGTGAGTTCCATAACCGAGTTTAACAGACAAGCGCAGAGGTTTGTCAATGTAGAGGAAGCGAGGTCGACACTTAATGTGACTTCCCAGCCCGAAACTACAATGATAAACGTCAACTCTGCCTTAACCTCGGTGGACCCAGCAGCTCCAAAGCCTGTCGCGGAAAACCCCTCCAAGAGGAAAAAGAACGAAGGAAGTAATCCCGAGGCCGAAGGAGGAAAGAAAAAGAAGGGGGAGAGATATTTCTCCGTGTATAGAGTATACACCGAGCTCAATGAGTCTCGGGAGAACATATACGTGGCTAATGAAAACCAGGTCCCCTTTAGGCGTCCGGACCCGATGAGAAATCAAAAATCCAAGAGGGACTCCAGTAAGTATTGCCGATTTCACAGAGACACCGGGCATACAACCGATGACTGTCGAAAACTGAAGGACGAGATCGAAGGATTGATCTCGAAAGGTTACTTCTGAAAATATGTCAAAAACTAGAGTACTAGTCAGGCGGCCACGAGCCAGAGAGTAGCCGCGCCTCCGATGGCACAAAACAATAATTCCTGAGCTCGGGAAGAAGATAAGCCCCCGACGATAGATGGAGAGGATGTAATAACCATCTCGGGAGGGCCTCATCCCGCAGGAGTAGGCAGGAATGCCCAAAAGAGATACGTTAACGAGCTGAAAACTGGGGATGGGTCTCCTTATGAACCCGAACCTAGGGCTCCAAAAAGCCAGAGGATTGAAACACAACCAATAACCTTCACTGAGGAAGACGCGTCCCATGTCCAGTTTCCTCACCATGATCCACTGGTCATCACTCTCCAGCTGGCCAATAAAAGGGTCCACCGAGTTCTCATAGACAATGGGAGCTCAGTCAACATTCTCTATAAAGCAACCCTCGAAAAGATGGGACTCTCCCTTCGCGACCTGAAAGCGTGTGCAACTACTTTATACGGCTTTTCAGGAGAAGGAACCGCCTGCATGGGATCCATCGAGCTCCCCGTGACCTTGGGAGATTACCCAGTCTCGGCAACCAAGATGATGGAGTTCGTGGTAGTAGACTTACTATCAGCCTACAATGTGCTGCTCGGGAGACCCGCCCTGGTTGGGCTAGGGGCAGTTTCATCAGTAAGGCATTTGGCCCTTAAGTTCCCGACCCCCAGCGGAGTCGGAACATTGAAGGGAGATCAATTAGCAGGGAGGGAATGCTACAGCATCTCCTTGAGAGGAAAGAAACAGACGAGCGCACAAGCACTCGCCATCATTCAAAACAAAGACGGAACGGTCTTAGAGATTGACAAAGTTCTTGATCCAAGGATTAAGGAGAAAGTTGACCTCGAACCTTTAGAGGAGCTCGAAGAAATTCAGCTCGAAGAAGCCGATTCCTCGAAAAAGGTGAAGGTTGGAAAACACCTCCAAGATGAGACAAAATAGCAATTAATTTGCTTTTTGAAGAAAAACCAGGATGTCTTCGCGTGGTCGCACTCGGACATGGTGGGAATAAGTCCGAGTATAGAAAGCCACGCACTGAATGTAGACAAAAGCTTCCCCCCGAAGCAACAAAAGCGAAGACAGCTGAACGAAGATAGAAAGAAAGCACTAAAGGAGGAGGTTGACAGGTTAAAGGCAAACCGATTCATTAGGGATGCCTTTTACCCTGACTGGGTAGCCAATCCGATGTTGGTCCCAAAGCCCAATGGGACGTGGCGAACCTGTATTGACTACTCAGATCTCAACAAAGCTTTCCCGAAAGACTGTTTTTCGTTGCCAAGGATTGACCAGCTCGTGGATGCCACGGCGGGGCATGGCCTGATGTCCTTCATGGATGCCTATTCTGAATATAACCAGATTCCCATGCATTCCCCCGACCAAGAACATACGAGCTTCATCACGGATAAGGGGCTATACTGCTATAATGTCATGCCATTCGGGCTCAAGAATGCTGGGGCCACATATCAGCGGCTCGTGAACATGATGTTTTAAGAGAAAATAGGAAACAACATGGAAGTTTATGTCGATGGCATGCTTGTCAAATCTCAACTCAACAAGAACCATGTTGATGACCTCGAAGAGTGCTTCGGCGTACTCCGAAAATACAACATGAAGCTAAATCCTCAGAAGTGCACTTTTGGGGTGTCTTCAGGAAAATTTCTGGGCTTTATCGTGAACTCTCGTGGAATCGAGGCCAACCCCAACAAGATCAAGGCCCTGATTGACATGCCCTCACCTCGAAGGCACAAAGATGTCCAAAGTTTGACTGGCAGGATGGCAGCCCTAAGCAGATTCATCTCGAAATCTACGGACTGTGGTCTTCCATTTTTAAACCTATTGAGAGGAGGTAAGAAATTTGAATGGACTGAGGAGTGCGAGCTGGCCTTTCAGGAGCTCAAGAAGCACCTTGCGGAACCACCCTTCCTGTCAAAACCTGAAACGGGAGAAACTCTGTACCTATACCTCTCAACCACCGAACATGCAATAAGCGCAGTGCTCGTTCGAGAGGAGGAGAAGGTACAAAGACCCGTTTACTACATCAGTAAAAGATTACTGGGGGCAGAGTCAAGATACCCCCTGATGGAGAAGCTGGCGCTTAGTCTAATTCATTCATCTCGTAAACTCCGCCCCTACTTCTAAGCGCATCCCATCCATGTGTTGACTGATCAACCACTTAGGCAAGTCTTTTCTAAGCCAGAAGCTTCAGGTCGACTTCTTAAATGGGCAGTTGAGCTCGGACAGTTCGAGATCACCTACCACCTGAGAACGACCACTAAGGCACAGGCGTTGGCGGACTTTATAGTGAAATGTACTGGCATAGCCGACGACGAGGTAATAACCCCGACCCACGAGCTATGGAAACTTTATGTCGACGGCTCATCAAATGAAAATGGAGCGGGGGCAGGGGTCATTTTGGTTACCCCCGCAGGGAACAGATTTCATTCTGCCTTAAGATTTGGTTTCAAAGCGTCGAATAATGAGGCTGAATACGAGGCTTTACTCGCAGGACTTCGTATAGCAAAGGAGCTTAAAGCTAGAGCTGTACATTGCTACAGTGATTTCCAGCTCGTGGTAAATCAAATCTTGGGAGAATACCAGGCTCGCGGCACGAGAATGGCAGCTTATTTGGAGAAGGCAAAATCCGCATTGGAGTGTTTCGAATTTTATATTATCGAACAGGTTCCCCGCGAGCGGAACTCAAATGCAGATGCCTTAGCTCGGCTCGCCACATCCGCTGAAAATGAAGAACTGAACATTGTGCCCATAGAACACCTATCGACACCTAGCATTAATGATCCAGAGGAGGAAAATGTGTGTATGATCGAAACAGAACCTACCTGGATGACCCCAATAGTTGAATATCTCGAGAACGGAGTCCTTCCAAGAGACCAGAACCAGGCTCAAAAATTGATGTATCAACTTCCCCGTTACACCATTTTGAACGGAAAGCTATACAGGAGGGGATATTCCATGTCGTTACTTCGGTGCGTAACCCCGCCCGAAGCTAAGAAGATCATTGAAGAAATTCATGAAGGGTTCTGCGGAGATCACACCGGGGGGCATAGCCTATCCAAGAAGATCATACGCCAAGGATATTTCTGGCCAACTATTAAAATGGATTCTTTCGAGTACGTGAAGAAATGCGACAAATGCCAGAGATTCGCCACGATTCCCCAAGCTCCACCATCCGAGCTGACCATGTTGACTTCCCCATGGCCTTTCGCGGTATGGGGCATCGACCTCATAGGCTCTCTCCCGATTGGCAAAGGCGGAGTAAAATATGCTGTAGTCGCCGTGGATTACTTCACGAAGTGGACGGAGGCTGAACCGTTGGCAACTATAACTTCAAAAAAGATCCTTGATTTCGTAGTAAAAAGCATCGTGTACCGATATGGGGTGCCGAGGAAGATCGTATCCGATAACGGAACCCAGTTCGATTGCGACTTGTTCACCAACTTTTGTGAAAAGAACGGCATAATAAAGAGTTTTTCATCAGTAGCTCATCCTCAAGCGAATGGCCAGGTCGAGGCTGTGAACAAAACTCTCAAAATTTCTCTGAAGAAGAAGTTGGAGGAAGCAAAGGGACGTTGGCCTGAAGAATTTCCCCAAGTCCTATGGGGTTATAGAACCACGGCTCGAACATCAACGGGGCACATCCCGTTCTCTCTAGCATACAGATGTGAGGCTATGTTGCCTATTGAGGTCGAAATCCCAACTATCCAAACTCAAATTTACAACCAAGACTCAAGCCACACTCATCTCGAAGAAACCTTAGACTTGATTGAAGAAAAGAGAAACGAGGCTCAGCTAAGGAACGCTGCCTACCAGCAACGAGCTACTAGATATTTCAACAAAAGGGTTCGAGATCGAAGATTCGGTGTGGGAGATCTGGTGTTAAGACGCGTATTTTTGGCAACACGAGATCCAGCAACTGGTGTGCTCGGACCAAATTGGGAAGGACCATACCAGATAGAGTCAGTCATCCGGACCGGTGTTTACAAGTTGGCGAGATTGGATGGGAGCCTGGTACCGCGAGCATGGAATGGCGAACACCTTAGACCTTACTATCAGTAGTGTAGGAAGTGTGTTGCTTGTAACCATGATTGATTATCTGTAGTAGTTTGTCTGCTTTTGAATTCCATCAAATAAAGATCTATTTCGTTCAATATGTTATCTCTTTTTATTTTTGCAATCTCTCTTAATTTAATAACCTATGGTCACACTCATATGATATTAAGGGGGCATTATTGGTATATATACCATTGAAATAAAAAATAAAAATAAAAAACATAAAAGTATTTGGATATAACCAGATACGCGAGCTTAGATAGTTTGGACATAACCGAATTATCAAAAACATAAAAGTTTTGGACCATTAACGAAACTATACATACAAATCCTTAATAAAACTTACATTTGCGAAAATACCATAACTTTATTGGAAACTTGTAGAAATAAAAGTTACTCTCATAAAATAAGTAGGAAATGGGATCCCATTGTCTTTAAAAACAAAACATGATTTAAAATGAAAGGAATTACATAATAAGTGCGGAAAATACATGTAAAGATCAAAATAAGACTACATCCTCGAAAATCGAACTCTCGACTCCTTGAATCCATTCACCATCGATACACAATCTCCAAGCATCCACAAACCTTACCGCCACTAATAGTTATTTTCCTGCACATTTAAACAAAAAGGAATGAGCCTAATGCCCAGCAAGGAAAATCTAACACATACTTCATATACATAAATTTCATAATAAACATAAAGACATAACATAACACTTATTACATACACATACTATAATGGCCATTATTACTTGGGGTCCCATAGATTAAACAAGTCATATGCCCATGAGATTAGTGGGTCCTACTAGCTAAGTAGGTCATATGACCATAATCTATTTGGGGTCTTGTTATTCATATGGGTCTTGTTATCAAATCATATCCCTATAAATGGGAATTATTTGTATTAAATGTAGACATTATGTAAATGTGTGATTGACTTATGCGGTTACCCAAACCTGTCCATGGTATTCCCCTATAAATACTGGGAATATTGGACAGGAAAGGGGACTATTATTCTGTAATACCAAAACTCAGCCAAAATAGAGAGAGAAACAACAATAATATTGACTCATGGACTAGGTGGATTTTAACCACTGAACCACGTAAAAGTTCTATGTTCTTAGGTGAATTCTGTTTATTTTTTCATTACGGTTTACCATTAAGCACTAATTTGCCTTATTATTTCTTAATACACTGCTGGCGAAAAACCGCATAAACAGTTTGGTGCTTTCGTTGAGAGCTTATTAGTGCTTCATCAAAATCCCAGTCGATTCTCATCATGGTGCTCACTCGCTCAATGCACGATAATGAGATATGGTGGGCAGGTGGCCCATTGTAATGACCCACTAATCTAGATTTTTGGACCATTAACAAAACTATACATACAAAACCTTAATAGAACTTACATTTGCGAAAAATACCATAATTTTATTAAGTAACTTGTAAAAAAATAAGAGTTACTTACAAAATATCAAGAAGGATATGGGATCCCATTGTCTTTAAAAACAAAACATAATTTAAAATGAAAGGAATTACATAAGAAGTGCGGAAAATACATGTAAAACCATAAAAAGTAAAACAAGACTACATCCTCGAGAAATCGAACTCTCGACTCCTTGACTCCATTCACCATCGATACACATTCTCTAAGCGTCCGCGAATCTTACCGCCTCTAAAGCTATTTTCCTGCACATAAAACAAAAAGGAATGAGCCTAATGCCCAACAAGGAAAATTTAACACATAGTCATAAACATAAATTTCATAATAATCATAAAGACATATCATAACACTTATTACATACACTTATTATAATGGCCATTATTACTTGGGGTCCCATAGACTAAACAAGTCATATGCCCATGAGATTAGTGGGGTCCTACTAGCTAAGTAGGTCATATGCCCATAATCTATTTGGGGTCTTGTTAGTCTTATGGGTCATATGCCCAAGCCTACAAACATACATATTCATAACATATTTATAACATATTTCATAACACATAAGATAACATAAGCATAAAACATATAGATTCTATCCTATTTTCCTTACCAAAGTTACCGAGATATGTGGACTGAGTTGGGACTTTTGGAACACTCCTAAAACCATATATAAAGGGTGAGTAGATTTGAAGAAGAAGAAATGAAAGGAATGGAAAGACTAAACCTTTGAGAAACATACTTACCAAAACTTATGTGCTCAAGAACTTAGATTTCCTAACCAAAATAAGAATAAGGTTAGAAGACTGAGTAGAAGACTATGAGAAGGAAAATAACATAAAACAAATGAACTAGAGTTTTGGTTTACCTCAAAGACTTGTAAGACCAATCTACACCACAACCGAAATACTATAGAACCTTACTTCCCAAAGTGTTTGATAAGCTTATGATGTTTAAGCTTATGATTTCCCCAAACCAGGTGTTTACACTCTCACACTCAGTTAGCACTTGCAGCCTCTGAACTTAGAGCAAAAGATGAATAATGGCTGGGTACTAGGTCCTATTTATAGAGTTTAGGAATGAAATGATCTTGATTTTACTTGAATAAAAATAATAGCTTTTTAGGTGAAAATAATTTGAATAATCGTTCAGCAGAGGCTGAAGACTCGTTTAGAAAGATGCTGGACTTATCAAGAGTTTGAATGGCTGAAAGGAAAAGAATTCAAAAACTTTTGAAAATACACTGAGGGAGGCGATATATCACCCCCTGTAGGCGATATATCGCCTGGGCCAGTATGCCCGAGGCTGTCGTGCATCGTCTCGTATTTTCCGTATCTACATGCTGCGATATATCGCCCCCTATAGCTGCGATATATTGGCACACGCTGATTAATTAAACACGAAATTACACATTTTTAGCTAAGTTTGAATGGAGTAAACAGCCTTGACTAAGCCCTCAACGTATTCAAAGCTACTGACTGACCCTATAGCATTCAAACTTTACTCCTTATTAAATTTAATCCTCAAAATACTTAATCCTTAATCACCCATTCATAACATGTGCTTAAAATCCTATTGGTTGTTATCTAAACCTTATAGTATAATAAATATTATCCTTAATATCAGTCATATAATCAAACCTTAGGTTAACATTAATATTCTTAAACTATAGGTTAAACTTAGAAAATCTATAAGTACTACTATGAGTGTCCAAATAATTCCCGATCTGAACCAAAAATCCACAGTTACAAAGATAATACTATAAATACTATAATACTACTATCTAACTAGCTAAGTAAAGTTCTTGGACTCTACAATTCTCCCCTACTAAGAAGAATTTCGTCCTCGAAATTTACTTACCAAATAATTCCGGATACCTGCCTTGCATGTCCTCTTCCAACTCCCACGTTGCCTCTCGTTTAGAACTATTACTCCATAGGACTTTGACTATAGGAAAGTTCTTGGACCGTAACTGCTTCATCCCTCTATCTAGGATGCTAACCGGTCGTTCCTCGTAACTTAAGTCTTTCTGGAGCGCTATCATATCGTACTTGAGGACGTGAGATGGGTCTGACACATATTTGCATAACATCGAGATGTGGAAGACGTTGTGACTATCAGCTAGTGCTGGCGGTAGGGCTAGTCTATATGCAACTGGTCCCACTTTGTCCAATATCTTAAAAGGACCTATGAATCGGGGACTAAGCTTGCCTTTCTTCCCGAACCGCTTGACACCTTTCATAGGAGATATCTTCAGAAAGACTTGATCTCCAACTTGGAACTCCACATCGCGTCACTTGGTATCTGCATAGCTTTTCTGACAGCTTTGAGCAGCAAGCATACGCTGTCTAATCAGCGCTACTGCTTCTTGAGCTTGTCTAACAGCTTCGGGCCCAAGAAGCTGCCTTTCTCCTACCTCATCCCAGTGCAACGGTGATCGGCACCTTCTTCCATAAAGCAACTCATAAGGTGCCATCCTGATCGTTGACTGGTAGCTGTTGTTGTACGAGAACTCGATCAGCGGCAAGTACTTGTTCCATGATCCTCCGAAATCAAGTACACACGCGCGTAGCATATCCTCTAAAATCTGAATCGTACGCTCGGACTGCCCATCGGTCTGAGGATGGAAAGCTGTACTAAGACTTAACTTAGTACCCATAGCTTGTTGTAAACTTCCCCAAAATCTTGACGTAAACACTGATCCTCTATCTGACATTATCGTCTTGGGGATTCCATGCAATCGTACATCTCTTGGATGTAAATGTCTGCATATTGGTCTGCCGTGTATGAAGTTCTAACAGGCAGGAAATGAGCCGACTTGGTTAGTCTATCTATCACTATCCAAGCAGAATCATGCTGCTTATTCGTCTTTGGCAGACCCGTCACGAAGTCCATGGCTATATCGTCCCACTTCCATTCTGGCACGCTAAGTGGTTGCAGTAAGCCTGCAGGGCGCTGATGCTCCGCTTTCACTTGCTGGCATACCAGACACTTAGATACATACTCCGCTATGTCCTTCTTCATCCCTGGCCATCAATAGATTGCCTTGATGTCATGAGTCATCTTGGTAGACCCTGGATGAACTGAGTACGGGGTGCTGTGCGCTTCTTCCAGAATTGTCTTCTTAATACTTTGATCATTTGGCACGCATACCCGATCCTTATATCTCAATAAGCCTTGGCTAGATATTGAGAAATCGGTATTCTTGCCTTCTCTGACTGCTTCCATATGTGCTGCTAGTGATTCATCATGTCTCTGACCAATCCGTATGTCCTCTAGCAGATTCGATTGGATAGACAAGTTAGCCAGCTTGCCTACAACCACTTCTATTCCGGCACTGATAAGCTCCTACTGTAGCGGCTTTTCTATTCTGGATAAGGCTGCTAAATTCCCATAGCTTTTCCTACTAAGCGCATCGGCAACCACGTTCGCGTTTCCTGGGTGGTATAGGATTTCGTAGTCGTAATCCTTGACTAACTCTAACCACCTGCTCTGCCTCATGTTGAGCTCCTTCTGAGTAAAGAAGTACTTTAAACTTTTGTGGTCCGTATAAATCTCGCACCGTTCTCCGTAAAGATAATGGCGCCAGATTTTTAATGCAAAGACCACCACTGCCAACTCCATATCGTGAGTTGGATAGCGCTGTTCGTACTCCTTTAGCTGTCGTGAGGCGTAGGCTATTACCTTGTCGTTTTGCATCAGCACGCATCCCAATCCTAGCTTTGATGCATCGCAGTAGACAACGAACTTATCGTTGGGTGTTGGTACACTAAGTACTGGTGCTGAGCAAAGCTTATCCTTGAGCAATTGGAAGCTTTCCTCACACTTATCATTCCAGTTAAACTTTTTTTGCTTCCGGGTCAGGTTGGTGAGCGGAGTGGCTATCTTAGAAAAGCCCTCTACAAACTTCCTATAATAACCTGCTAGCCCTAGGAAGCTTCTTACTTCAGATGTGTTCTTTGGCCTGGGCCAATCCTTCACGGCCTCGACCTTTGATGGATCTAATGCAACTCCGTCTTTCGATATAATGTGCCCAAGGAACGCCACTTGCGAAAGCCAAAACTCGCATTTCTTGAACTTTGCGTAGAGTTGATGCTCCTTCAATCGCGTCAAAATCAACCTCAAGTGTTCCTCGTGCTCTACTTCATCCTTGGAGTAAATTAAAATGTCGTCGATGAACACAACGATGAATTTATCTAAGTAGTCTTTGAAGACCCTATTCATTAAGTCCATAAACGCGGCTGGTGCGTTAGTAAGACCAAAAGACATAACCAAGAACTCGTAATGTCCATAACGAGTCCTAAAGGCTGTCTTAGGAATATCTTCTCCCTTTACCTTGAGCTGATGATACCCGGACCGTAAATCGATCTTAGAAAATACAGTCGCGCCTCGAAGTTGATCAAACAAATCATCAATCCGAGGTAGCAGGTATTTGTTCTTAATTGTTACTTTATTCAGCTCACGATAGTCTATGCACATCCGCATACTTCCGTCCTTCTTCTTCATGAATAGTGCCGGAGCTCCCCATGGTGAATGGCTTGGCCTAATAAAACCCAAGTCTAGGAGTTCTTGTAGCTGCGTCTTTAACTCCTTGAGTTCCATAGGTTCCATCTGGTATGGTGCCTTAGAGATAGGCTCGGTGCCTGGTACTAACTCTATCGTGAAGTCTATTTCTCGATTTGGCGGCAATCCTGGCAAGTCATCGGGAAATACCTCTGGAAATTCTTGTATAACTCGAACATCTCCAACCTTAAGTGGTGTCTCCCTCTCCACGTTCGTGATGCTGGCTAAGAATGCTTGGCATCCTTTCTCCATCATTCTCTGAGCTTTGAGAGATGACACTAACGGGGTGCGCAATCCTGAAGCTTGTCCCATGAAGCATAATTTCTGGCCGTCAGGAGTCTCGAACATCACCTTCTTGCGTTTGCAGTCGATCGTTGCGCCATGCCGTGCTAGCCAATCCATGCCTAGTATTACATCGAAGTCCTTGATCACAAGTTCTATCAGGTCTCCTTCTAGTTCCTTGTCCTCAATCTTGATTGGTACGCCTCGTACTATCCATGATGATAGAACTACTTTGCCCGAAGGCAACTCGGTTACAAACCTATTTCTAAATCTTTCACTAGGTTTGTCTAGTTTTTCTATCATTCCTAACGAGATATACGAGTGAGTGGCTCCCGAATCAAATAATACATGACATAAGTTATTGAGGATAGAAACCTGACCTGTGACCACCTTGTTGCTAGCATCAGCCTCTCCTTGGGTTAAAGCAAAAACCCTAGCAGGAACCATCTTTTCGTCCTTCTTCCTTTCTGGCTTTTGCTGAGGACAGTCTCTTTTACGATGCCCTTCTTGACCACAGTTGAAACACTCCTTGGTGTTGGCGCGACATTCTCCAGGATGCTTCTTCTGACACTTAGAACATGGCGGGTATTCCACGTAGCCCGGCCTATTTCCCCCATTATTCGTACGTGCCCTTTTATCGCTGTCAAACTTCTTGTTATTAGGATGTCGTCTTTTTTGGCCGTTACCGTCGTTGCCTGATTGATTGTTGCCATTATTGCTAGACTGATTGTTGCCGTTATGGTTGTTGCTCTGACTGGTCTGCGGTTGATTCTGCTGTCTAGGTTCCGGCTTGCTAACTTCTTCTTTGCTTACATTGGCCTGCAACCTTTCTACTTCGATTCCCGTCTCAAGAACGTCAGCATATGTAGTGTTTCCCGGGTTCGCTAGCTTAACCCCCATCTCGATCTTTGGTCGAAGTCCTCTAACAAACTTGTTTACCCTCAGATAATCGGTTGGAACCATTTCTGCTGCGAACTTTGCTAAGCGGTCGAACTGACAAGCATATTTCACCACTGATAAATTTCCTTGCTTCAAGTTGGAAAACTCCTCAACTCTTGAAGCGAGTACAGCTGAGTTGTATTACTTTTTGTGGAACAGCTCCACAAATCGGGTCCACGTCATGGTGGCAGCATCATGAGATTGCTGGACCAAGTCCCACCATATCCTGGCATCCTTCTTGAGCAAAGACGAGACGCAGGATATGCGGTCCGCATTGCTGAGATTCATGTGGGCCAGAATCGGCTCCACATTCCTTAGCCACTCTTCTGCCTCAAAGGGGTCTGTAGTCCCTTCGAAGTTTGGAGCGTGCTGCTTGCGGAACCTCTCATATACTGGCTCCATGTGCTGTACTGGATGCAGCGCGTAGTTCGTCATTGGCCATCCCCCAAATGGACCAACTTGTTGGGGTACTGGGGCCATTGGCTGTGGCTGTGGCTGCGGCTGTGGCGGAGGCTGAGGCTGAGATTGAACCTGTTGGCGTTGTTGCTTCAAAAGTTCCTCGACTTGCTGTCGCAGTCTGGCAATCTCCGTAGTGTTGTCAGCTGGTGGTATCGGCGCGTTGCGGCGAGCATTAGCACGCACTCCCCTTCTGCGAACTGGAGGGGCTTCATTGGTTGCTAAGAGGGCGTTGGAAGCATTTCCGTTGGTGCGTGCAGATCTTTAGAGTGACATCGTAGCAGAGTTCTAACAGTTGTAAGAAACATGTTAGAACTTTACCTAATAGGCTCTAAGGCAAAAACTTATTCTAAAACAAACATATCTCGGACCTATTTATTATGACTTCTTATGAAAAATTATATAAGTCTTTATTTTTATTTAGAGTAGGTTTCTATACTTAGAAAAACAAGTCATCTTTATTTTCTAAGTGTGTTTCTAATCATCCTATATGACTTAATCCTCAGGCTCGAAACTTATCTTTGTTCCAAGGTTAACCATATTGAGGGAGGGCTGGGATCAGTAAAATCGTTCCCACTACTATGGCCCCCTAACTCTCAATAAGGAAACTTGGTTCATTGATTTGTATCCAACCTCACCGAACTTAGTCATTATTCATTTTATTTGCTACTTATTATGATTGCGAAAATAAAAATCAAACTCATACATGAAAATAAAATAGCATGTTATTCATTTGGAAAAACAGTTTTCACTTATTACAATCATAAAAAAGTAAATAAAACAAACAATAAAAACTACTAATCTAAAAATCGGGATCTTCTACATCTGATCCCTCATCTAGCATATCGTCATCTATCTCCTCATAATCATCATTGTCTTGAGCCTTAAAAGTTCCTCGAGGAAGATTCAAGAAGATCCTATGTTGTTGTTCATTAGTGAATTGAAACTCTAAATCATAGGTGAACTTAAGTATGAGAGAATAATATCTTAGGGCTGCTTGTAAGTCATCATCATTATTTATAGTCTCCCATATTTCTTCTAAAGTTAAAATTACTGAAGGAAAATCTTTTAAAAGCCTAATTACTAGGGCATATTGTTCTGCAGCTCTCATCATGATTCGCTTAGACTCTTGAAGGTGACCTATCTCTTTGTGGAACAAGATCAATCTCCGAGTGATTTTCTCTAGTGTTCCTACGGTGTTCCTTGGCTCCCTTATTCTCTTTAAAGCCTTAATGGCTCGGATATCCTCATAGGTTAGAGCTCCGTTCATACTTAACTGAAAACATAAACACTAAAGTTGTTAGCTATACACATAAGCACAATAACTTGTAACTTAAATACTTACTTGGCGGTCAGATTCGGAGCTTTGAGCGTGTGTATCGAGGAGAACTTCATGCGAAGGAACCGTTTCTCTGATACCAACTGTAATGACCCACTACTCTAGACTTTTGGGCCATTAACGAAACTATATATACAAATCCTTAATAAAACTTACATTTGCGAAAATACCATAACTTTATTGGAAACTTGTAGAAATAAAAGTTACTCTCATAAAATAAGTAGGATATGGGATCCCATTGTCTTTAAAAACAAAACATGATTTAAAATGAAAGGAATTACATAATAAGTGCGGAAAATACATGTAAAGATCAAAATAAGACTACATCCTCGAAAATCGAACTCTCGACTCCTTGAATCCATTCACCATCGATACACAATCTCCAAGCATCCACAAACCTTACCGCCACTAATAGTTATTTTCCTGCACATTTAAACAAAAAGGAATGAGCCTAATGCCCAGCAAGGAAAATCTAACACATACTTCATATACATAAATTTCATAATAAACATAAAGACATAACATAACACTTATTACATACACATACTATAATGGCCATTATTACTTGGGGTCCCATAGATTAAACAAGTCATATGCCCATGAGATTAGTGGGTCCTACTAGCTAAGTAGGTCATATGACCATAATCTATTTGGGGTCTTGTTATTCATATGGGTCATATGCCCAAGCCTACAAACATACATATCATAACACTTATCATAACATAAGAAACATAAGATAACATATAGAACATATAACATATGCATTTCTATCCTATTTTCCTTACCAAAGTTACCGGGATAAGAGGACAGCGTTGGGACTTTTGGAACACTCCTAAAGCCATATATAACAGGGTGAGTAGATTGAAGAAAAAGTAATGAAAAGAATGGAAGGCATGGAATGACTAAACCTTTGAGAAACATACTTACCAAAAACTTATGACCAAGTTCTTAGATTTCCTAACCAAAATAAGAATAAGGTTAGAAGACTGAGTAGAAGACTATGAGAAGGAAAAATAACATGAAACCAATGAACTAGAGAGTGTGGAAATACCTTGAAGACTTGTAGACCAATCTAAACCTCGAACTGAAATACTATGAAATCTTACTTCCCAAAGTGTTTGATAAGCTTATGGTGATCAAGCTTATGATTCCCCAACCCAGGTGTTTACACTCTCGCACTCACTTAGTACTTGCAGCCTCTGAACTTAGAGCAAAAGATGAATAATGGCTGGGTACTAGGTCCTATTTATAGAGTTTAGGAATGAAAAGATCTAAATTTTACTTGAATAAAAATAATAGCTTTTTAGGTGAAAATAATTTGAATAATCGTTCAGCAGAGGCTGAAGACTCGTTCAAAAAGATGCTGGACTTATCAAGAGGTTGAATGGCTGAATGGAAAACAAATTCAAAATGTTTTAAAATATGCTGAAGGAGGCGATATATCGCCTGGGTCAGTATGCCTGAGGCTGTCGTGCATCGTCTCGTGTTTTCCGTATCTACGTGCTGCGATATATCGCCCCCTATAGCTGCGATATATCGACACACGCTGATTAATTAAACACGAAATTACACATTTTTAGCTAAGTTTGAATGGAGTAAACAGCCTTGACTAAGCCTTCAACGTATTCAAAGCTGCTGACTGACCTTATAGCATTCAAACTTTTACCCTTATTAAATTTAATCCTTAAAATACTTAATCCTTAATCACCCATTCATAACATGTGCTTAAAATCCTATTGGTTGTTATCTAAATCTTATAGTATAATAAATATTATCCTTAATATCAGTCATATAATCAAACCTTAGGCTAACATTAATATTCTTAAACTATAGGTTAAACTTAGAAAATCTATAAGTACTACTATGAGTGTCCAAATAATTCCCGGTCTGAACCAAAAATCCACAGTTACAAAGATAATACTATAAATACTATAATACTACTATCTAATTAGCTAATTAAAGTTCTTGGACTCTACATAACCAGATACGCGAGCTTAGATAGTTTGGACAACCGAATTATCAAAAACATAAAAGTATTTGGACATAACCAGATACGCGAGCTTAGATAGTTTGGACAACCGAATTATCAAAAACATAAAAGTATTTGGATGTAACCAGATACGCGAGCTTAGATAGTTTGGACAACCAAATTATCAAAAGATAATAACGTTTGGATTTAACTAGATGTGCAAACTTAATAGGTTTGGAACAAACCAGCTAAAACTAATCGACGAGTTTGAATTTAAACCTACTCCGAAATAAGTCGAGATCGAGGCTGGAATATCTTAAAGAAAAATAGTTGCGAACTCATAACCTCGGGGAGATAACCGAGGATGAGGAAAAGTAACTAAGCAATAAGATATAACTAAACCATTCACATTACATACCATACAAGTACTTTCGAGTTCATGGTTAAAGTAATATCCGGCCTTGATGAATAACGAGATCGGAAGCGGATAATTCGAACAAACAATGCGTGGATGCATCGAGTTTCGAGCCTAAATCCCAACTATGTTTGTATGAAGAAATAAACATAAAAAACTCATTCATATAAAATATGCAAAATATTTCGAGCCAAGAAATGTAAAGCATATGTAAGTTTATAAAAAAAAAAGGATTAATCTGGGCCATTGGCCAGAATCCTCATGAAATCCAACGGTCAGGGGTCGATGACATGATGGTACCGAAAAGGTGGCAGACGAATGATCGTGGGCAGGTTTCCAAGGCACTCAAGTACCATAAATGAGCAATATCCAACTGACGCGTGTCCATTCTCAAGTGTGTGACGGTACGGTTCCCGAAGAAAGTAGTTCAAAAGTTTCCTTCTCTTAGGATTCGAACAAATACTTTTGAGGGGGCAAGATGTTATACCCAGATTTCGAGCCATGATAAATGTGACCTCGAAAGCTGGATTCGCAGCGAATGAACTCGTAAAGTCTGAAGTATGTTCCAAGACTAGACATCGAGCCTGCAAAGCTGAGACGACTTCGAATATGGTGACCTCGAAATCCACACGATCTTGAAGGGTAGCTCCCAAGATGCATCTGTCCTCAGGGATGACCTCGGATCATGGGTTCCGAGCCTGACGCGCGTACGATCTCGAAAGCCATGTGACCTCGGGAGATGTTATTAGCTCGAAAGTTGATGTGAGACCTGGGAGAATAAGGCCTTGGTGATATATGATAATAACCTTGAATATCTTAAAGTGTTGTCTATAAGAGACGTGGTCTACATTTATTACTGTAAATCCCCTAAAATCATGGGATATTATTTGATTAGTTATACGCCCCCTGGTCTTCAGGGGACGTTTCCTTTTATATCGGATTACAGGCATTTAAGGCCATTTGATTTATTTGCACAAAAAGAGTAACTACCCGAAATGTGTGGGATAGTATTCTGCAATCTTCTCTATAAATAGAGAGGTCATGCACCATTGTAAGGGACCGAATCTCTGAATCTGGAGAGAAAACTCTGAAGAATTCATACTTGAAGAATTTTCAGAGATCATCTTGAGTTTAATAACAAAGACTCGTGGACTAGGCAGATTTAACTGCTGAACCACGTAAAAATTGTGTTTTGTATTATCATATTTATATTGGTCATCACTGTTTGTTGTTTACGTGCTCTTCTTTCACTGTTGACGAAAAACGGCGTCAACATTAGGAAAGAAAACTAAAAAAAAAACCAAAACAAAAGAAATGATGAAGGAAAAAAAATGAATGAATAAAAATGAAAAGAAGAAGAAGAAAAATAATGGAAAAATAGATTGAAAAAATTGGTAGAAATAAATGAGAAAAAAAAAAAGAAGAAATGGAAGAAGAAAAAAAGAAAGAAAAAAAAGCTCATATGTGTGAAGAAAAAAAATGGGAGGGGAAAATAATAAATACAAAAATAAAGAAAAAATAGAAGGAAAAAAAGAAAAAAAAACTGAAAAAATATGAAAAAAAAAACAATACAAAAGAAATGATGAAGGAAAAAAAATGAATGAATAAAAATGAAAAGAAGAAGAAGAAAAATAATGGAAAAATAGATTGAAAAAATTGGTAGAAATAAATGAGAAAAAAAAAAAGAAGAAATGGAAGAAGAAAAAAAGAAAGAAAAAAAAGCTCATATGTGTGAAGAAAAAAAATGGGAGGGGAAAATAATAAATACAAAAATAAAGAAAAAATAGAAGGAAAAAAAGAAAAAAAAACTGAAAAAATATGAAAAAAAAAACAATACAAATAAAATAAAATAAAAAGATAAATTAATAAAAATGAAGAAAAAGAAGAAGAAGAATGGAAAAATAGAAAGAAAAAAAATAAAGGAAAAAATAGAAGAAAAAATAAGTAAGGAAAAAAAAGAAAAAATAACTAAAAAATTGAAAAAATAAAATAAAATTACAAATATAATTATGATAAAAAAATATAGCATTTTTATTAACTACTAATTATATTTCTCATATTTTAATTTTATCTTTAATAAATTTTCTGATAAAAATTAAAAAAATCATAATTCTCAATTTTTTGTACCGTATAAAAACCATACATTTTAAAATTTCAAAAAAGAAGAAAATAAAAAGACAGCCCAGTTGGTCTCATCTTAAGAGGAAAGAAAATAGAAAAGTGTGGCTGCTGGGATTCGAGCCCAGGTCTCCACGGCCACAACTTGGAATTCTCACCACTAAACTACAGCCGCTTTGTTGATATTTACTCCACTACTTAACTTTATAAAATTAAAACAATATTTTGATCAATCGCTTTATTTATTTTTCTTTGTTTTTTTTCAAGGTTAAGATTTCTTTTGTTGGGTTTGCAAGGGTTAAGATTGAATATGAACATTTCAACTACTTTTAGATAACTAAAATGTGTCTTTGAAAAATAAATTGATAAAGCAAACACATATGCATAAGACTAACACAGCAATGCTTTTAAATGGAAATTTCTGATTAATTGAAAACTAACCAACTACAATGAAGTTCCCGCCTATAATATTTTTAGCTAGGTAACGGGTAACGGGGAAATTGCTTGGTACTTCCCCTTAAACAATGTCAATGCATTACATTTCACTTTACAAGATTGTGAGGTTTGACTTTTGTCAAACCTCTCACAAAGCATAGCTCTAGAAGTAAAAAAATTTAAATCTTATACATAAGTATATTATATATGGCTATGTTAGGCTACAACAAAACTAGAAAAATAGAGTAGTGTAGAATAATTGGTTCCAAGTGTCAGGCAAACCAGGAAGGCACCAGTGGCTGCAATCGGCAGAGCGAGCAGGGTTAGCCCTCTGCGAAGGACTCAAATCGCCACTATAAATTGATGGATGACCATCTTTTCTAAGCTCAGAAAGCATTGTTATGTCAAGCAAGTATGCAGGGCTCTCCATATCCCTTATCACACTGTCCACCACCCTCATCTCCGCCGGGTAAGCCCCAATTGGATAGGTCGACCCGCTGATCATCGGTGAGGTTTCACCATAACAGTTCTTTGTTGTTGCAGCCATTGTTGCAGCCATTGTCCCATCATCAGTCCAATCATTTTGGCTGCCAATTGAAACTTCGTGGTTAGAAAGCTAACGAGAATGTGCACTAAAAGTGACCGTGTACCATTTAGTGTGACATTTTGGCTTTGTTTTTGGTAACATTTACTATGCCGACACTACTACTCTACACCCTAAACTAAAAGAGTACATCTACATGTTTTGCATGCAATTTGCATCAAAAATCATAAATGATTGGCCTTTTGTATAAAGCGGGGTTTCTTGTGAAGTACACTATGAATAGAACCAACCCTTTCTTTTGTTGGGACATTTCAGGTGTTAATGCAACCGACAAAAAATAAATGTCTAAATAAATTTCAAGAAAATAAAAGAAGGGGTAAAGTTTTCTTTACCACCTCTCAAAACCCAAAACCGAGTCAGAGCACTTGAATGAATTGGGTCATGGAGATGTCTGCATAGTTAAATTGCAGATCTCCAAAAGTCCAAAAAATACTACTCTATAATAATTAAATAAACTAACGGCTCAAATGTGAATCCAACTGGAACCAAAACTAGTGCAAGGGCCAGTGTAGGGTCTACTTGATTGGTGTGTCTCCCCATGTAATACAGCTAAGTATGTGGTTTGAATTTTCTGTGCTTTGGAGCCAACCAAAACAAATATAGTAGTAATGAAAGCTTAGGTACGCAACTCAATAATTTGAGAGAGAGAAAACCCACCTGTAATGTGTAGGAGAAATAGATAGAAAGAAGACTCTGGTTCTAGTTCTATCAATGTTAGCGTCCACCCAATTGGCCCATGTTCTCATCCCTTTCTCTAAAGCAACCACACGATCCATATCTTGGTAGTATTTTCCTCCTGATTCCATGTAGTCCCACCTGCACATTACCATAAATCCAAGCTACCAAACAAGTTATTATACGAACAACATATATGTATATGTATATGTAACATGTAACATTTACCCAAAACATATAATATATTATTCTATTTTCTCTGGCCACCACCAAACAAATCCACACTACACAAGCATAAATGGCTTCATCATAAAAAGGAAAGGATAGAATAAAGGTAGTAAAAATTTGACTTTTTGTCTTCATCACCTTGGGATATGTTTTTGACTCAATATTTACCTACATAATTTGAAACAACTTTTCTTAGGCTCACATTTTTAGAGAAATTTAAATATTGAAACACTACTAATTTGTTTTGTTTCCTACCCTATGACAAATTATTACTGGTGTCATTTAGTAGTGATGAACAAAATATCCCCTTTACCGCAAAAGCTGCCCAACCTACACCGCACGGCAAGGTATGGCGTACTTATTTTCATTTGATTTGTGGGTTGGTAACCATTTTTTCTCTACTACTGAGGTGCAATGCGGTTTGCAGTAAAGATTTTTCTCTACTGCATCACATACATTTAATCATTTTATTTTATAAAATAAAATAAATATCACTTATCTGTTATTATAAATGTCACTTAACTGTTAGAACATGACCAATTTAATTATTTATATTATAATATCGTGAGTTACACAAGTACAATTATTGTGTGGGAGATGCTCTCACTTTCAGGTTGCATTTGGAAAGTCGCATAGTGTGCATACGGATTAGTGGAAATTACTAAGTTATATTGTTTAACTAAGTAATTACATTGTAACTTGTAATTGGATATAATTGAGGAGTGTCAATTATACTATTTAATTTTCATGGCTCCATAAAAATAGCTGTGATTACATTGTGTAGTTACATAAATAAATAATATTAATTATCAAATATATCATTTTTATTTTCCTCTTCTTTAAAATGTAAATATTTTCTTAGAAAAAGATTCATACTTTCTACTATCTTTCACATTTCTTGGCGAAATTATTTTTCTATTTAACATTGTTATTTTTGTAACATATTTTTAATATTTTGTGTGGTTTTTCAAGCATAAAGTAGTTATAATATATTCTAGTAGATCATGATTTCTATTTTCTAAAGATAGAGTAATGATTTGTGCATCTAAAATATGCACTAAAACATTACACACAGAAGTGAAAATTTATTACAACCAATCACATTTATTTTAAATAAGATTTACTATTTAAAAAAAACAATTGTGTCACGTTAATGTGTGTACATATCATTAATTTCTTCTCTTTAATAATTACATTACTAGGTAGAAGCAACGTGCAATACATATTTGCTTAATTTTAAAGTTGTAAATATTGTCTATAATTTTAATAAAAATCGATTCACTGTTTCTTTTAATATATATATATATATAATAGAATGAATTATAATTTTATAGTATATATAAATAATTATATCAATAATCTCTACATATATAACATCTAAACACAATGTTGACATAGATATATATTTACATGACTACATTACATATATATAAAATAAAGTAATATTTAAAAAGAAATTACTAATAGAAATAAAATAAGAATAGAAAAAGTCATAGTGTACGTAGACAATAATATACATGCATCAACTATTTTTAGTTTCTAATGTATCTCATAATGTCCTTTGGTGAATTTGATAAAGAAAAAGAGTTTCAATCACTTGATAAAAAATAAACTATCACACAAATTAATAAGATAAAAAAATGATGTATGACTTTATTATTTTTAAATAAATATGATTTAATTATTTAAATTATTATAAAATATTTTTAAAATATCATTTTTCAATTAATTAATTAATTTATTTTTGTTTAAGTTTATATTTGTTCTAGTTTTTTAATTTGGCAGTGACAACAAAAGATTATATATTATATGTTTAATATAATATTAAGTTTAAGTTTAATTAAATTTTATTATAAGTTATAAAATATATGGTTTTATTATTTTTAAATAATTATTATTGTAAAATATCTCAAAAATATATTACAATCTACCGATAAATATAAGAATATTTCATTAAAGTTAACGAAAAAATAAATAAAAAACCGTTAAAACCGAGAATTTTCTGTTATCTGCACACTTATTATATAGAAGAGATATTATAACATAATTTCAAACAAAGAACAAAATTAAAAATTTAGCACCAATCTCAATTTATATTTTATTGATTTTCATTTATGTATTTGTTGATTGTATTTGTATAATAAAATGTGATGTACTTGAATTTTTAATATAAAAATGACAAATATCATCTAAATTTATTTTAAATATTTTATGTAGATACAATTTTACTAAATATTAGTTATTATACAATATTTATTTTATTGTGTAATCCTATATAGACACTTTTTTTTTTGTTGAGCAAAGTAATTACACATTTAATTGTAAAAACACTCCCAATTTCCTTATTTTTATTCGATGGAGTTAAATAAATAAATGCGTTAGCACAAGAGAATCATTTATAATCCGATTCCCTCCTATTCTTTTCCAAAACTTCTCCAATATATCTCTACCATTTTTTTTATTCTATTACCTAAACGTGTCCTCTAAGAACAATGGAACCGAAAAAAAAAATTATGTTGCAAGTAAAGCATATGAGAGACAAAGTTTACTGACCCTTGGAGAGATCCTTTGTGGCTCCACCAGTGGCCGGTGTTAAACGACAGCACATCGGCGGCGCGCCACGCATTGCCGTTGCCGGAGATCTCGTCAATCTTTAGAATTCTCTTCCCTTGAAACATGTCTATGTCCACCAAATATGGGGCTCGATAGTATGACAAGGACACACCATAGTCCTGCAATTATTGATAGCAAAGCAAAACCCAATAAAGCCCTCACATTTTGCTATAGTTTTGGCATCTTTTTTTTTTTTGGACAACTTTAGTGTTTCGCAGTTGGCCCCAACTGGCTTAAAAGATTATGACTACTGTAAACATTACCATTGGGACCCTCAATACGGATTCTTAGTTTTGTGCATACGAAAGAATAGTGTAGTAACTGTACACATCTTCTTTTTCTTGATATTTTTTAATTCGATCAAAATGAGAATAATATACGATGAAAATTGAGGCAAGTAAAAATACGAAAATATGTTGCTGCAATAAGCGAGTTTTCCAAAAAAAAAAAAGGACAAATATTGAGCATTGGAAACTCTGGTGAGAGACTGACACAAGTTTTCTTCTTTTTTTCCTCATTTCAGAAATTGAAAACGAATAGAGAGATAATATTATACTGGCATTAAATTGGTCCGCTACCGTTTTAAAAAGTAAATCAAAAAGCTTATTTTATACTCTCTTTTTTCCCAAATCAAATATGCATTTAGATTTATTCTTCTACTTAAAGAAAAAAAACTCACCAAAAACTTGAACGTCGAGATAGGATCCCCTCTGTTCATTTGGGTCTGTGAACCAGGTACTGAAGCTGAAACCATGCAAATCAAAGACTCCCATTGATTCCGTCCAAGTGAATCACCTACAAACATCACTGTTTTTCCTTTCATTTTGAGCAAAAACTCAACCCCATTGAACCTACCATGAAAACGCTAAAATCAAAGTCAATAATTTCGTTTTCGAAAAACCAACACAAACCCACTTCACTACCCTCAAAACCCATCAAAACAAGCCCAAGAATTTCTCACCTTGGGAGCTCACAATTGAGGGGTCTCCAACGATACTTGAGGTAATCAGTATCCGGGCGACCATACATTTGGCAGTTGAATTCAGCATCGATAGCCGGACAATCGGAATACTGATACAATGGGTAGCTTTCATCTCGAACCCAAGTCCCGGCGAACAATGCACAAGTGCTTTGGTTGGTCTGGAACATGGGTTCCCTTCTATGGTGATGGGTGTTATGGTGGTTCCTCAAGCTCATTATCACAGCTGACGAAGCTCTGTGGGATTGGGCCAAAACCCAGCATAGAAGAACCAAACAAAACCCAAGAACGGAACAAGAAGAATGGGAACAGAGAAAAGCCATTGGAGACAGGGGAGAAGAAATGAATAAAAAAGCAGCAGAGTTTGAAAAAGGTAAAGAACCAAACAAGAAAGAAAGGAAGTAAAAGAGAGTAGCGCAGTGGTGGTGAGTTGGATTTTGGCTCTGTTTCGCTTATATTTATAAATAAAAATAAAATAAATAATATCTTTATTATATTGGGGTTATTTTGTTTTGATGTTTTCTTGTGTGCATGTGAAGCCGGATGATCACGTGGGGTTAAAAATTGGACGAGGCGACGGTGGTTCTTTGACCAGTTTTGTTTGCTGTTTCTCACTCTAACTCTACTATCCTTCAATAGGAAAAATACAATTTTCCTCCTCTATATTTTAACTAAATATTAAAAAAATAACCCTTTATTTTTTAAAATATCTTTCTATTTTATCAAATTTATTAAAGATTGTTCTATATTTAATTTTATTCAATTTGTAATATTTTTACTTTTTTTAGAACTAAAATTGGAAATAATAGTAAAAATATTAATTTAAGTGTCATTACAAAAAAATATATTTTTAATTTTAAAAATGTACAGTATATTAATTATAATAAATAAGATTAAAAATATCTTATTAAAAAATCAAGCAGGTTAAAAAAATTAATGTTTGTAAAACATAAATGTTATATTACTTGTTACTATTTTGAAAAAGTTAAAAGAAATTGAATTTAATGTTTAATTAAAATTTTAGGACCAACATAATATTTCATTAAAAAATTAAAGAAAAAAGTATTTCTTAATTAATTTTAAGGAACAAAGAATGCATTTCTTGAAAAATTTAAAGAATGTATTTCTTATTTTGAATTGAGAATGGGAAATTGTGAGTGGTGAACAAAGGAAGATTGCAGAATGACATTACAGTAGTAAACCATTGGTCACAATGCAGTCATTTTATTTTTCTCCACTATTTTTCCATTATTGCATCTGTAACTTTTTTGGACAACGTTTTTAAAAAAGTATTATATTTGAATAAATGCTCCCAAATTATTCACTAATTTGTAAAATGGTCCCTGTAACTTTTATCATTGCAATCAGCCACCAGGTTATGAAATTTCACAAATTTTTTGACAATTAATTTCCTACCTTAAATTTGTAATAAATTATTGTGTACCATAATTTCAGCACGAGTCTTTCACTCAGTTCGTGTACAGCTGGCAAATAAATACATGGAGGAAATAGCCAAAGGGTCCATTTATTATCCACATAGCCAAATGGTTATACGAGGTAGGGATGCATAAGTTGAGAAGCGCGAGTTTATAATATTCATAAGGTACAACCTCCATAGTACGAGCTCGAAAGCATATCCAGCCCGTGGTAACTTGGATATATGGCGTATCCGCGGATCCCCGAAGGCCTAGATATTTTATACGATCATTTATGGCCAATCTGTGATATTTAATGTTTCGGATATTAGAAGACCATTTATTTCGTGATCAAATCACATCCTAGTATAAATGAGAATATTTCATACTAAATGTGATAAATATGTAAATCCGTGATTGACTTACGCGGTTACCCAAACTTGTCTAAGGATTTTCTCTATAAATACTGAAAATATTGGACAGGAAGGGAGACGATTATTCTATTGTTGACGCGGTTCTTCGCCAACAGGTAATTAAGAAAATAAGAAGAAGGGATTAGTGCTTAATAATGAACCGAAATTGATGAATGATCTTTTTAATGGACTGATGGCACAAACACGATTTTTAGGTGGTTCAAAGGTTAAAATCTTTCTACTCCACCAGCCAATGTTATTGCTATATGCCTGATATTCTTTACAGGGTATTTCCTTACACAGTGGAATCCAACCCTTTGCAACTCCCAGAGTCTCCATATTTATAGGAGAGGGCACCTGGGAGTTGGTAAGGGGGGTCATCCCGTGACCTTCTTACCTATCATGTCACTTCTGTGACATTCATGATTAATTCCTAAAACCTGACATGTGAAGTGTGGTCTAATCAATAGGTAAGGGGGATAATGGGCTGCACGGCCCAACCCAGTCGTGGGTGCCTGAATACGCACGTTCATGCTGCGTGTCCGAGAAGTCAGGGGTATATCAAACACGTGATGTCTGATATATGCACGTTTACCTTGCGTGGTTGACTTTATAAAAGGTCATAGCCTCCAACTCCAGCTCGTACTGCGATGCCGCCTCGACCTGTGGCCTTCACAGTTCTGACTCGGTCCTTAAGTAATCTTGGCGAACCTTTGGATACCCCGAGCTAACGAGGTAGGACCTGACGACAACAGCTCTGGTCATGGGGATCCACGTGGCTGATATAATTTAGGCCGTATCTCAGCTCGCTAATAGCCCGTTGGAAAATCAGGGCGTACATCTGTAATACTGAAACTCTACCAAAATAGAGAGAGAAAAACAATAATAATATAGACTCGTGGACTAGGTGGATTTTAACCACTGAACCACGTAAAAGATCTGTGTTCTTGAGAGTTAATTTCTTATTTTGGTTTATCATCAAACACTGATTCAACCTTGTTATTTTCTCAATTCACTGTTGGTGAAAAAATGCGTCAACAGTTTGGTGCTTTCATTGAGAGTTGAGATTAGTGCTTTCATCAAAATCTCAATCAAATCTCATCTTGGTGGTCACTCGCTCAATGCACGACAATGAGATGGAACAGCCTGGTGGGCAAGGGACCCATCATGGCGCTGTTTCAAATGAGCATGGCCCTGAAGTTCAGCAACGACCGGGAAAGCAACCGATGGGTCACGACGATACTGGGAGTTCAGCGTCATCGCCATCAAATCCAAACCCAGACTACTTGACTGCAGTTAAGTTGGAAAACATGCAGTTAAGAAGCCATCTTGCCAAGGCAAACAGGAAAATTGAGGAGGTTTTGGCTCGGTTACCCCCTCTTGCAACCGACGCTAATGTTGGAAAGAGGCAAAGTGAGTCTCATAAGTCCCACAAGAATAGCCGATCAAAACCAAGATGGTCAGTCAGAACTGCCACCCCAAGCTCTGTGCCTACGACGCAAGATCACCAAAATGCTCAACCTAGTGGCCCTCCCAGGGGGCATTGGAACGTCAGTCGATCAGTTAGAACCGTGACCCCAAGTTCGGTACCTTCATTGCACACGCCTGGAAATACCCATGGCAACCCATGAGGAGGGGCTGGAGCAGGCTCACAGAGACAAAATGTTCCAAACAACCCTCCTACGTCATGATCGGGTCGCCAGACGCAAATAGCTAAAAATGGTGGGGCGGAGTGAGCGCGGGCTAATTTAGTTCGCCCTGATGGGACAAGAATTGCCTCCCCAGCCAGGCATCCCCCATCACCCATAAGACATCGGACACTGCCTTGTTCTGCACAGAACATTCCTGCTTATGGAGACAGCAAGAGAAATACTCCTCCGTCTGCCCCTACTCATGTCCCGCAGACACGTATCAATAATCCAGATCCTCAGCCTCAACTGCGAGCAGTAAGCTTCGCAAATGGAAGTTATTGGACTGAAAGTCATCGAAGCGGCAAGTCCGAGGGCGATCTGAGAAACCACCTAAGTTCGGCACAGAGTCCTCGATACGATCCACAGCCTGATCTGCGAGATCGCCTAAATTCACAAAGAAGAAATTCAGCCCGAAATGAAGGAGTCAGTTACACTCGTCAAGGGGGAGGTCCTTCCGAAGTACGTGATAATGGGAATGTCCCATAAAACCAAGCCCGAACTTGGAGGGACAACAACCCGCCAAACGTGTACGATAGGACGGGAGCTGTTGAATAGCCCCAGAATATCCAAGGAACCATGGACCAAACCCTCGAAAGGCTAGTCCAAATGGAGGAGCCAATGAAGAAGCTCCTATCAAAAAAAGAGAAAGATGAGTGTGATTCAGAGGATGAGCTCGAGCTTTTCGCCCCGAATATTGCGGCGACTGCATATCCACTAGGTTTCAGAATGCCACATTTGTCAAAGTTCGATGGAGATGGAGATCCGTTTGATCACCTGGGGATGTTCAACACCATAATGATGGCCCAAAACATCGGGCCTGAGCTAAGATGCCTTATATTCCCCTCAACTCTGATTGGACCAGCTAGGCAGTGGTTCAAACAGTATAAGAGGCATTCAATCAGCTCGTGGAAGAGTTTTTCCACTGATTTCAAGAGAACATTCAGGGCTTCTCAAGTAGCTCGAATTAAGGCTGACTCTTTGGCTAACGTAAAGCAACAGCCCAGTGAACTGTTGAAAGCATATCTAAGTAGGTTTGCCAATGTGGCTGCATGAGCTAGAGATGCCGAAGAAAGTTCCAAGCTCATGGCAATGAGGACGGGAATCCTTGTTGGAGGTGACCTGTGGCAAGAGCTACAGAGGAAAGGAGTTAATACTGTGGACGAGTTCTTGAAACGAGCTCAAAGGTGGGTTAACCTAGAAGAGGCACGAGCTTCCGTCGCAGAAACTAGCCAAGTCCCTGTCCAGCCCGTTGGAGCAGTAACGGATGTTGCAGCTGTGGCTCAAACTGTTGCCCAGGAAAACCAAGGGGGAAATAAAGGGAAATGGTGAGGGAGACCAGAGCGGAACAAAGAAAAACAAGTCCGTGGAGAAATTTAAACCAGTCTACACAACATATATTGATCTCACGGATACTAGAGAACTCATCTTCTTAACTAATTCTACTCGCCTTCCATGGAAGAAGCCAGAACAGTTAAAGAATCAAAGACCGAAGAGAGATTCTTCGAAGTTTTGTCGATTCCACAATGATATCGGTCATAATACTGATGACTGTAGATAGCTGAAGGATGAGATTGAGATTCTCATCAGGGCGGGACCTTTGGTTCAGTACGCTCGGAATCGAGCGACTCTCAATCAGCCCGCCAGACAAAACACTTTGTCAGCTCCTGAAGCTCCAGTGAATCAAGTTGGAGCTCAGATAAATCAAGACAATCCTCTTCTGATAACAGGAGGAGATATAGCCACTATTTCGGGAGGACCTCATCTGGCAGGTACAAGCAGAGGTGCCCAGAAGAGGTATATCAATGAATTGAAGTCCCATAACAGAGTGGAGTTCGTCCTGGAGCAATGGTTATTAAAGCAGCAATGATTGGAAAACCAACCAATCATTTTTATGGAGGAAGATGCCAGCCATGTCCAATTCCCACATAACGTTCCTTTGGTCATAACAGTTCAACTCGCCAATCGAAGAGTCAGGAGGACACTAGTAGATAATGGTAGTTCTGTGAATCTAATTTTTAGGTCCACCTTAGAAAAAAATGGGATTGTTTGTCACTGAGCTGAAGGAAACTTCAATGATTCTATATGGTTTTTCTGGTGAAGGGTCGGCTGCTATCGGAACCATCGAATTGGTGGTAACATTGGGCGACGGTCCACGAACTGTCTCCAAGCTACTTGAGTTTGTGGTCATCGATTGTCCAGCTGCATACAATGCAATTTTGGGCCAACTTGTGTTGATGGCGTTTGAAGCCATAACCTCTATCCGCCACCTTACAATCAAATTCCCCTCATCTGCGAGAATATGCAATGTCATAGGCGATCATCTCGCTGCCATGGAATGCTATAGCATTTCTATGAGGGGAAAATCACAACTCGGGCAGCAAGCGATTGTCATAAGTGACGGAGGTAAGGAGTCCCAGGAAGTCGAAGCTGCCTACGGGATGGAAGAACCTCAAGAAACAAAGGATAGTGACGTCGCCCCAAATGATGATATCAACCTATGAATGGGCGAGGACAGATCAGAGCTCCAAGCTACTAAGGAGCTCGAGGAAGTAAACATAGATCCCCAAGACGCTTCAAGAGTCATCAAGATTGGGAAAAATCTTGGTGATGATAGGAAAAAGGAGCTAGTTAAATTTTTACAAAGGAATCTAGATGTTTTCACCTGGTTCCTCGGTCCCATGAGGATATGGTGGGAATAAGCCCGAGTGTGATCATGCACACTCTAAACTTGGAAAAAAGCGTGCCTGCAAAATCCCAAATACAAAGACGTTTGGGAATAGTCCGAGCTGAAGCATTGGAAGAAGAAGTAGCTCGGCTGTTAAAGTGTGGGTTTATTCGTGAAGCAAAATATCCGATCTGGGTCACGAATTCTGTCCTGGTCCCAAAGTCAATCAGAAAGTGGAGGATCTGCATCGATTTCTCCGACCTGAACAAAGCTTGTCCTAAATATTATTTTCCACTGCCGAGGATTGATCAGTAGGTAGATGCCACCGCGGGACACGAGCTTATGTCCTTCATGGATGCATATTCTGGATACAACCAGATCGCGATAAATCCTGCAGATTAGGAGCATACTAGCTATATGACTCCAACTAATGTATATTGTTACAAAGTTATGCTCTTCGGGCTGAAGAATGCTGGAGCTACCTATCAACGGTTAGTCAACAAAATGTTCATTGGTCAGATTGGGAAAAATATGGAAGTGTATGTCGATGATATGCTGGTCAAATCCAAGACTGTTGATAATCATGTATCTGATCTAAATGAATGTTTTGAGATCTTGAGGAAGTATAACATGAAGTTGAATCCCCAGAAATGTACTTTCGGAGTGGCGTCAGGAAAATTTATGGGATTCATAGTTAATACAAGGGGGATAGATGCGAACCCAGATAAAGTCAGATCATTATTGGAAATGCCTTCGCCTAGCTCGCGTAAAGAAGTTCAGAGCCTGACTGGAAAGGCGGCAGCCCTGAACCAATTTATTTCAAAATCCACTGACAAGTGCTTGTCGTTCTACAACTTGCTCAGAGGAAACAAGAAATTTGAATGGACCAAGGAATGCGAGTAGGCATTCCTCGACCTAAAAATGCACTTGGCTGAGCCCCCAGTATTGTCTAAGCCCATGTCTGGAGAACCCCTGTTTCTTTATTTGGCTGTGACAGAAAATACAATCAGTGTCGTGTTAGTTCGGGAAGAAGACCGCACTCAAAAACTGGTGTATTATATAAGTAAGAGACTTCTTGGAGCTGAATCACGGTATCCACTGATAGAAAAGATAGCATTATGCCTAATATTAGCTTCTAGGAAGCGCAGACCATATTTCCAGTCCCATTCAATCCACGTCATGCCCGACTAACCTCTAAGGCAGGTATTACAAAAACATGAAACGTCGGGACGTCTTTTAAAATGGGCGGTTGAACTCAGCCAATTCGAGATAATGTACGTACCACAGACCTCGATCAAAAGCCAAGCCCTTACTGATTTTGTGGCTAAATGCACTAGATTTCAAGAGGAGCTTTTGAAGGAACTGGTGCAGGAGTTGTGGAAAATATTCGTAGATGGCTCATCGAATGAGAATGGATCCAGAGCTGGGATAATATTGATCTTTCCAGAAGGGCTTCGATTCCATACATCTCTGAGATTCGAATTCAAAGCATCTAACAACAAAGCCGAATATGAGGCCTTGTTAGCCGAACTTGGAATGGAAAAGGAACTGAAAGCAAAGGTCGTCCAGTGCTATAGTGATTCCCAGCTCGTGGCCAATCAGGTGTTGGGGGAATATCAAGCACGTGGTGCCAAGATAGCGGGTTACCTAGCTAAGGTCAAGGGGGATCTATCATAATTTGAGTACAGTACAGTTGAACAGATATCTCTTGAGCAGAACTCTAATACTGACGCTTTGGCAAGGCTTGCCACCACCAAGGAAGCTGAGACTTTGAATGTAGTACCAGTGGAATTCTTGGAGAGTCCAAGTGTGGCAGAAAAAATGATAGAGGTCAAGATCATTGACACGAGGCTGACCTGGATGACCCCCATATTGGAATACCTTACAACAGGAAGGCTACCTGAGGAAAGAAAGGACGCGAGAAAAATACTCTATCAAGCTCCGAGGTATGTGATAGTGGATGGAACATTATACCGACGTGGTCATTCACTGCCTCTTCTATGGTGTGTTCTGCCTGAGGATGCTAAAACCATTCTGCAAGAGGTGCATGAAGGCTTTTGTGGAGATCATGCTGGGGGAAAAACCTAGCCTTAAAAATATTAAGGCGGGGTTATTTTTGGCTCACTTTAACAAAAGATTCCATCTCCCATATTCAGAAATGCGACAAATGACAACGCTTTGCCACAGTCGCCCGAGCTGCTCCAGTTGAGCTAACGATGATCTCATCCCCGTGGCCATTCACAGTCTGGGGAATTGACTTAATATGATCCTTACTTATGGGAAAGGGAGGAGTTCGTTACGCGGTGGTGGAAATTGATTATTTCACAAAGTGGGTAGAGGTCGAGCCTTTGGCAACCATCACTTCAAAGAGAGTCCTGGACTTCGTGGTGAAAAACATTGTATGCCGATTTGGCCTTCCGAAAAAGATCGTGTCAGATAATGGAACCCAGTTTGACAGTGATCTCTTCACCGACTTCTGTGAAAAGCATGGTGTTATTAAAAGTTTTTCTTCGATAGCATATCCACAGGCCAATGGACAGGTCGAGGCTGTGAATAAGACCCTAAAGGTGAGCCTTAAGAAAAGGTTAGATGAGGCCAAAGGAGTCTGGCTTGAGCAGGCCCCGCAAGTACTTTGGGCATACCGAACTTCCCACAGGACCTCCACAGGACACACTCCTTTCTCCTTGACCTTCGGAAGCGAGGTCGTCCTTCCCGTCAAAGCAAAGGTAACCACGCACAGACTAAGGACATTCAGCCAGGAGCAGAATGGTGAGCTACTTAACGCGTCTCTCGACCTGATTGATGAGAAACGAGATGATTCACAGTTACAGCTTGCGCATTACCAACATAAAATCACTCGTTATTTTAATTCTAAGGTCAAGAGACGTAGTTTGGATTGGGCGATGGTTCTCCAAAGGGTCTTTTTGGCAAACAAGGATCCCAAGGACGACACTTTAGGCCCGAACTGGGAATGACCATATCAGATCATGGAAGTTTTGCGTGAGAGAACTTTCAAGTTAGCTCAGCTTAGTAGAGAAACAATCCCACGGACCTGGAATACCATGCACCTAAAGAAGTATTACTAGTAGTATAACCATCCATGTAAGGCTTAATTATAAAAGCCATTTAACTAAATAACGAGAGATTATTATGTAATTTTTCTTGTTAATGCAATTATAAATAATTTTTCTTTATAAGGTTATTTATAAATTAGCTCGTGTATTAGTGTTTGTAAAAGCAACCAAGAATTTTTTTACATTTTGGCTACTTGGGGGGCATATAACCCGAGGTGCATCAGAACAAGGTTGCCGATTGAGTTTAAATTACTTAAAATCCTGGATACAACTAGGTTAGAAACTTAGAAGCTTGGAAAATTGATTATTCGATGACTTTTTTAAGAGCTCGAGGTGTCAATAAACCTAGCATGAACTAAGTTTAAATCACTTAAAACCCTGGATACAACCAGGTCCAAAACTTCGAAGTCAGCAAAATTGAATATTCGATGGCTTTTCTAGAAGCTCAAGATGTCAATAAACCTAACATGAACTAAGTTTAAAATATTTAAAATCCCGGATATAACCGGGCCCAAGGCCTGACACTTAACATGTATGATATAAATCAACACATTAAGTTTGGATATAACCGAACTCAAAATATCTATCCCGATCTAAAAATTGATTCCTAAAATCTCTAATGTACAAGTCTAAGAAAGCATAAACATGAGAGATAAGCAAGGAAAAGACAAATAGATTAAAAATTAGATATATAAATTGAAATTCAATTTTTCTCGAGGAGTAAAACCTCGAACTAAGCCCAAGGGCAATTGTTTACAAAAAAAAACAAACAAAAAACATAAAGACTTTATTGAGCCCCTCCAGGATGGTCTGAGGACGTGACCTCCTCGATCTCCTGCTCGCTCGCTGTAGAAGTGTCCCCTGTTTCTCACAGCTCTTGGAAGATTCGGGCCTTGAATTTTTCAAGGTATGGATCCCACAGCTCGGGAGGCATGAAAGAAAAGTTGTCATCTTGGTTAAAAGCCTAGAAATGGTACAACATGTCTTCCATGGAGGACAGTGAGGTCGCCTTCTCTTCTTTAACTGCAGCCTCGGCCTCTAGCTGTTTTGCTTTGGCCTCAACAACCTTAACATGGAGAGTAGCCAAGGCAATATTTGCGGCCTGCTCGCTTTCTTGAGACGATGTAAGGGTGAACTTGGCATCGTACTCACTCTTTGGAGCAGCGGCAAAGGCAGCTTTGGCGGCTTGCTCGTCTTCTTGAGTAGTGGTCAGAGCGGTCTTAGCGGTATTAAGTTCAGCTTGGAGTTCATCATTTCTAGCCCTAGCTCGGGCTATACTATGGTGCTGAGCCATGGCAGAATGCAAAATAAAAAGGCAAGTTAGATGTATACTTTGGCAAGATGAAGAGAAAAATGTCACTAAGGAATGACATCTTACTGTGAGAGTCATCCCCAAGGCCAACTCCAAGATGTTCTCCGGGCTCTGCTCCTCTATCTTCCTCAGGTCCCTCGGGCTGGCTTTATAAGCGTGCCCCACCATGTGGCTCGCTGTTTCGTAGAGGATTCCCTGAAAGGCTTTAGGGATCTTTTCCAGATCCTGAGGATCAACTGGGATGCGCACAGTAGCAGCTGGGGTAGGAAGAGCTGGGGGATCAACTTGTATTACCTGATCCAGAGAATGTTATATTATTTTATAATATAATGTAATGTTATATTATTTTATAAAATAATGTAATATTATATTATAATATAATATAATGTTTTAGATTAAATAAATGTGACAAAGAGTGTCTCATATTGTAACATATAATAGAGAGTTACAATATTTAGATATATGAGATATATCCAAATAATGTAACATATTTGGTGTTACAAATTTGCAACTTCCAAATATTACCCTTTATTGTGTAAATTTGTTGTTACACAATATTGAGATGAATTTCATAAAGCCATATGTGATATGACTGTTAGAGATATGATTTTAACCCCAATAATGTGTTTTGGGAGTTACAAAATCATTTGGGAGGGTTTGGAACCGTTTGAAAAAACAACACATTTTTTAGTGCTGAAAATGGTCGGTGGTCGCGGCCACTAATGTCTCTAGCCATGGCCATAGGCTAAAAACTGACTATTTTTTCAGTTTTTTCATTCTTTGTTGAGTGGCTCAAAAAACCCAAATAACTCCCAAATCTCAATTTTAATTTCATATTAATCCAATTAAACATTGGTAACAGCCATGGGGGTTGGTGGAATTTGAAATTCAAAGGGTGTCTCTAAACTCTATAAATAGGAGCTTATAGCTCACTTGTAAGACACAACATTTCTATCCATTAGAGCACTTGGCTAGAAACACCTTGAGGCTTGATAATTCCAAAAAGAATTTCCTATGATCTGTGAGAGATCCCTTAGTGCTTGAGTTAGGGGGAAATAAGATTTTGGACAAAGGTTTCAAACCTTGTTCAAGTTGGTGATCCCCAACACTCTTCACTTTGGTAGTGTGAGTGAGAGTTGTTCATCTTTTGTTTCTTGTTCCTTACTTTCATTCTATTGCTTTTCATCTTTATATTATTCTTCTCTATTTAATTGTATTTCTTGTTCAAGAGTTGTAATCTTTTCTTTTCTTTTGTTTCAAACACTTTAATTTATTTGTAACATTTTGCTTAGAGTTGTATTTTACTATTCTCTTCTTCGTCATCATCTTCTTCATTTTCTTTGTTTATTTGTAATTTTTAATTATAGAGTTGTAACTCTTTTTAATCAATCATTATTTATTTGTAATATATTGCAAAGAGTTGTAATTTATTATTATTTCCATTGAGGCAAAATACATATTTTCCTAACATTCAAAAGCTTATCCCTTGTTTGTTTCAATAGAAGGTGAGACCATCAAGATAATGAATCAAGACCTAGTGAGGTTGGATAGGTTTGATGGATCCAATTTCACTAGGTGGCAAGACAAGGTGAAATTCCTTTTGACAACACTCAAGATAGCCTACATCCTTGAGTCATCCTTGACACCTCTAACCGAGCCATCCGACAAAGACACTCCCGAGGAGGTGGAGAAGAGAAGGAAGAGGGAGGAGGACAATCTCCTTTGTAGGGGTCATATCCTCAATGCCCTTTCTGATAGGCTCTATGACCTCTACAACGAGACCAAATCGACCAAGGAGATATGGGATGCACTTGAGAAAAAGTTCAAGGCGGAAGAGGAAGGTACCAAAAAGTTTTTGATATCTCAATACTTCGATTTCAAATTTTTTGGTGATAAACCTATTCTTCCTCAAATTCATGAATTGCAAATAATTGTTAACAAATTGAAAGTGTTAAAGATTGAGCTTCCCGAGGCCTTTCAAGTTGGTGCTATAGTGGCTAAATTACCACCAACTTGGAAGAGCTATAGGAAAAGAATCCTTCATAAAAATGAGGATTATTCTTTGGAGGAAATCCAAAAACATATTCGAATCGAAGAGGAATCGATATGTAGAGATAAACTTGTGGAGGGGTCTAATGGAGAGACTTGCAAAGCAAATGCGGTGTCACAACCAAAACATCCCAAAAACAAAGGGAAAAAGGGTAATGAGAAACCTTTGGGTCCAAAAACCAACCCAAACAAGTTTAAGGGCAAGAAAGGCCCTTGCTTTGTGTGTGGGAAAAAGGGTTACTATGCTAGAGAGTGTAGGCATAAAAAAGACCAACAAGGACCTAAGGTGAACGCAACTCAAGAGGAAAACATAGTTGATACCCTTAGTGAGGTGAATGCGGTCCAAGGCAAGGTGAAAGGGTGGTGGTATGATACATGTGCCACCGTCCATGTCACCTATGACAAATCATTGTTCAAGACCTTTGAAGAGTCAAAGGGCAACCATGAGATACAAATGGGCAATGGGGGAAAATCCAAGGTAATTGGCAAAGATACTATTGAAGTCTACTTCACATCCGGCAAGAAAGTTACATTAGTGAATGTACTTTATGTTCCCGAAATGAGTAGAAACTTGATAAGTAATGATTTGCTTGGCAAGCTTGGCATTAAAGCCGTTTTTGAGTCCGATAAACTTATACTTACCAAATCAAATGTATTCTTGGGAAAAGGGTACTCTTGTGAGGGAATGGTTAAATTGTGCACCAATGATGTAACTTTCAATGTTATCAATAAAAATGCTAATTCCGCCTATATTATTGAGTATGATTCTTTATTTTTGTGGTATCTTAGACTATCGCATATAGGTTTTTCTACCATGAAAATAGTAGTAAAATGTGGTATGATTGCATGCAATATTAAAAACTATGGCAAATGTGAAACATGTGTTAAGGCGAAAATGATTAAGAAACCATTTCCTAGTGTAGAAAGATCATCTAATTTAATAGATTTAATCCATAGTGATCTTTGAGAATTAAATGGTGTTTTAACTAGAGGTGGTAAAATGTATTTTCTTACTTTTATAGAAGATTTTAGTAGATATACCTATGTGTTTCTTTTAAAGCATAAAGATGAAACTTTTGATGCTTTTAAATTGTATAAATTAGAAGTTGAAAATCAACTAAATAAAAAGATTAAGGTGCTAAGAAGTGATAGAGGGGGAGAGTACTTCTCTAATGAATTCAATACATTTTGTAAAGAAAATGGTATAATTCATGAGTGCACTGCACCTTATACACCACAACACAATGGTGTTGCCGAAAGGAAAAATAGGACTTATCTAGAAATGATAAATTCTATGTTGGTGTTTTCTAAGTTGAACTTCAACTTATGGGGTGAAGCGCTTTTAACTGCTTGTCACATTCTTAATCAAATACCGATGAAGAAAAATGAGATATCTCCATATAAGTTATGGAAAGGAAGAAAACCCAATATAGGGTACTTCAAAGTGTGGGGGTGTCTTGCATATTGCAAGAAAAACGAACCTAATAGAACAAAGTTAGGTTCAAGAGCCATAAAGTGTGCTTTTGTTGGTTATGCCAACAATAGTAAAGCTTATAGGCTATTAGACTTAGAGTCCAATGTTGTGATTGAATCTAGAGAAGTTGAATTTTTTGAGAATAGGTTATGTTACAACAATTCTCAAGCTTCAACATCTCTAAAGGAGAATTTGTTATATGAGAACAATTCTCAAGCTTCTACATCCAAAGTTGATTCTCAAGAGGAGAATTCTCAAAAGGATGTAAAGCAACCCTTTGAACCTACAAGAAGTCAAAGGCTTAAAAATCATAAAAGTCTAGTAGTGGATGAGATAGATTCTCAACGAATTTCATTCTACATGGTAGAAGGAAATAGAGAGGAAGTCATTAGGAAAATTCCTATTGTACTTCTCATTGAGGATGATCCTAAGACTTATAGAGAAGCTATGCAATCGAGAGATAGTGCATTTTGGAAAGAAGCCATCAATGATGAGATGGATTCCATTCTTTCCAATAACACTTGCGAATTGGTAGACCTCCCACCGGGGCCTAAGCCAATTGGGTGTAAGTGGGTATTTAGGAGAAAATACCACACTGACGGCACTATCCAAACCTTTAAAGATAGATTAGTAGCTAAAGGGTTTAGGCAAAAAGAGGGTATTGATTATTTCGATACCTATGCGCCTGTTGCAAGAACAACTTCTATAAGAATTGTATTTGCTTTAGCTTCTATACACAACTTGTATGTTCATCAAATGGATGTCAAAACGACATTCCTTAATGGTGGCCTCAATGAGGAGGTATATATGGAACAACCCGAAGGGTTTGTCCTACCAAAATATGAACATAAAGTTTGTAGACTTGTAAAATCCTTATATGGATTGCAACAAGCTCCTAAGCAATGGCATGAGAAATTTGATCAAGCCATAATGTCTAATGGGTTTAGACATAACAATGGAGACAAGTGTTTGTATTCCAAAACTTGTAAGGGATATGTGATCATTGTTTGCTTATAGGTGGATGACATGCTTATTCTAAATAATAGCATGAAAGGGATAGAAGAAACGAAGAGGTTTCTATCATCAACCTTCAACCTTCAAGATAAAAGATCTTGGAGAAGTTGATACCATACTCAGTATCAAAGTAAAGAAACATAGTGGGGTTTTTGCATTAGGGCAAGCCCACTATGTTGAGAAAGTATTGAACAAATTTAACCATCTCAAGGTTAAAGATGCCAATAATCCATTTGATCATAGTGTAAAACTAGAAAAGAATGAATGAAGAGCGGTGGCTCAATTGGAGTACGCTAGTGCTATTGGGAGTCTAATGTATGCTGCCCAGTGTACTAGACCTGATATAACATTTACGGTAAGTAAACTTAGTAGGTTTACAAGTAATCCAAGTGTGGATCACTGGAAGGCAATTGGAAGAGTCCTAGGTTATCTCAAGAAAACCAAAGGACTAAGCCTTCACTACTCCAAATTTCCTTCGATATTAGAAGGATATACAGATGCAAGTTGGATATCCAATCTTGGGGACAACTTGTCCACAACTGGTTGGGTATTTACACTTGGTGGAGGTGCAATTTCTTGGGGTTCCAAGAAACAAACCTGTATATCTCATTCCACTATGGAAGCAGAGTTCATAGCTCTAGCTGATACCGGCAAAGAGGCCGAATGGTTAAGGGATTTGTTGATAGAGATTCCCCTAATCAAAGAGAATGTATCTACTATATCGATACATTGTGATAGCCAAGAGACATTGGCTAGAGCATACAGCGGAGTGTATAATGGGAAGTCTACACACATTAGTCTAAGACATGGATATGTAAGAGAATTGATTCAAAGAGGAGTCATCTCAATATCCTATGTGAGAACAAGTGAAAATCTGGCGGATCCTTTCACTAAGCCACTAACGAGGGATTTAGTGGCCGCATCATCTCAAGGGATGGGACTTAAACTCCCTAAAGAGATTCACGATTGATGGTAACCTATCTTAACACTAGTTATTCAACTAGTGTTAGGTTCAATAGGTAATAACAAGTCAATGAAGTGAATATTAGTTGTACTCAAAACAAGTCCTGTAACGCCCTGGCTACCCCAGAACAGTTACGGTGAACGGTGGACTGGAAATTTGACTCACTACCTGAGTCCTTTGGTCAAAAATGTGCTCTAAGTGTAATTAACAGGTTAAGGCATAAAACCAATAAAAAGGAAATGGAGATTTTTATTACAAACTGCTCTGCAGAGCTAAACAAAACGTTTACAAGCTGCTCTCAGTACAAAAAGGTCACTACTGTTGTAAAGTTACAATCCCGCCGACCTAAGCGGCAAAAATAGGGTAAACCCCCTAGTTCCTCTGAGAACACCTTGACCGTGGTGGTCAAGCGGCTGCATATGTACACACCACCACATCAGCTCTCCACTCAAGGCTAGGTGAGCTTCTCTTTCCCTTTACCTGCACCACATAGCACCCATGAGCCAAGGCCCAGCAAGAAAACATAACACTTTATATAACATTATCAAATGATTATCATTATAATCACACTGAGCGTAAAGCTTTCAAACAAATGGGTAAACACCACATGAGGTTCTGATAAACCACACTGAGTGACTGCCATGCAAGTCACTAATTCATATGGAAGAGTGGCTGATGGGTAAGCCACTAGCCTTCAACAGGTTCTGGTAACCACACTGAGTGACTGCCATGCAAGTCACTAATTCAGATGGGAAAGTGGCTGCTGAGTAATCCACTAGCCTCCAAGCGCTTATTTCATTCATCGACCCTCGGGGTCGGTCTGGCATTAATGCTCTCTGAGCCATTCAATGCCGGTGATCTACCAGATCAAAACTTGTTGGCTTGCGTGACACACGCTAAGGCAGTCCTGACTAATAAGCCAGCTCAAAGTGATCAGTGCCCAGTACCACCCCTGAACCTGACTAATAAGTCACAGCTTCACAGTTGATACTAGCACCCTTGCCAAACCTGACTAATAAGTCAGTGCCATGCACAAATGAGCAACATATGCTAAGCATTCTATATTCAATCCATGTCCATATTTTCACAATCACATGCCTCATGTATATCCACGCATGTCATATTTGGGGTGCAGTTTTCTTACCTCTGGTTCGAGCAAGAACGAATAAAAGAACAACCCTGAGAACGATCGACTTTTTGGTCCTTTAGCGGTTACCTGGTCATAACCAAATCATGGGATTCCATAAAAAAAAAATGAATAATAAAAGGTTCCCAAACCAAAACCTAACCTCCGGGACCTCAAACACTACTCAACCGGGTAGTAGGTTCAATCCCGAGGCCTTAGGCTTGCATCCCCGAGCCAAAAAGCTCTCTTTGGCCAAAAATGCCTTAAGGGCCGCGGACCTCCTTGGCCATGCCGCGGCCCGCCCCTCAAACAGAGGCGCCTGAACCCAGCAGCTCCCAAGGGCCGCGGCACACCCTGGCCATGCCGCGGCGCAACGCCCATTTCAGCCAAAACCCCTGTTTTTCTTCCCTTGCGTTTTCCCTTGAAACCAACCCTTCAAACCCAATTTAAACACCACCCAAACCTCTCTCAAACACCCATTTAAACCTCCAAACATCACTCATAACTATCCCTCATCATAACCCAAGTAAAACATCCCAAGAACTCCTCTTGATTCCAACTTTCCATACCAAAATCTAAAGTTGAAAGCTATGAACGAAAACAGAGCATACATGGAAACTAATGGCTTAAATCTTACCTCAAGTTCAGGTTATGATGCTCTTCCACTGTGGAACACTCTCCCAAAGTATCAAGGCTTAGCTCCCAAGCTCAAACCTTCAACAAGTTCACAAAACTCACAAGGAAGAAGAAGCAAGAAGAAGGTACGGGAAAGACAAGAAGGGAACTCTGTTTTGGGTTCTGTTTTACAGCCTTCCATACATCATATATATCCATATACCAAAAGACCATAATACCCCTAGGTCTTTGAAAGTCTCTAAAACCACTCAAGGGAAATTTTGACATTTTCCACCTACACCGTCAATGATAATTAACGCTTCCCAATTCCCGCTAATCTCAATATTCTCAAACACCAATATTTCACATTCCGTTACCCTTTAATACCCGGTAACACTCTAAACATTAAAAGCACCCCGAGACTCACCCCGAGCCCCGAGCTTAAGTCCGTTATGACCAAACCGATATTTAACATTCCTTGATCGTCTCATGCCAAATAGCTCGAACAAACCCACATTATAATATGGTCTCAAATTATATCACCAACATGTGAATAAATAATCAATTTACCCTCAACGGGTCAAATTACCATCACACCCCTGTATAAAGAAATATGGACACATATGCATGCATTTCACATCATATCATAATATAATCAACATATACATGCATTTAATCAATTAATAACATAATTAAGCAAGTACGGCCCTCCCGGCCTACTGTTCACGCCGTTAAATACATCGGAGAATTCGGGGCATTACAAGTCCCATCTGAGATATTGAGTACTTGTGTGTTACCAAGTGGAGGGTTAAAACCGAAAGGTTTTTTAATAGAATTCAGTCTTGTAAAGACAAGTATTTTCGGTAACAAATACTGTAAGAATTCTACCTATATGGACCTAGGGGTGGTGCCACCTCTCATGAGAATTGGGAGTATTCTCAAGAATGTCCATGAATTGAAAGTGCACATGGCCATTAACGGTGCAAAGCGAGACATAGAGGTCTCAAGTGAACATCGCAAATGTGTGTGTGTTATCACCGATTTGTTATCATGAAAAGATGGTTCAATGCCTAGTGCAACCAAATTTTCGACAAATTTTGTGATAATTACACTATAGTAAAGTTCAAGTTGAAAAACACTTTGCTTTATGCACTAATGCAATGACTCCTATAAGAGAGAGTTCTTATTTAATCAAGTGGGGGATATGTTATATTTTAAAAATATAATGATTGATTAAATAAGTGTTACAATAGATAACCATTTAATCTAGTGGGGGAATGTTATATTATTTTATAATATAATGTAATATTATATTATATTATAATATAATTTTTAGATTAAATAAATGTGACAAAGAGTGTCACATATTGTAACATATAATAGCGAGTTACAATATTTAGATATATGAGATATATCCAAATAATGTAACATATTTGGTGTTACAAATTTATAACTTCCAAATATTACCCTTTATTGTGTAAATTTGTTGTTACACAATATTGAGATGAATTTCATAAAGTCATATGTGATATAGCTGTTAGAGATATGATTTTAACCCCAATAATGTGTTTTGGGAGTTACAAAATCATTTGGGAGGGTTTGGAACCGTTTGGAAAAACAACACATTTTTTAGTGCTGAAAATGGTTGGTGGCCGCGGCCTATGGGATAGAGGCTAGTGGCCGCGGCCACTAATGTCTCTGGCCGCGGCCACTAATGTCTCTGGCCGCGGCCATAGGCTAAAAACTGACCATTTTTTTTCTTCAGTTTTTTCAATCTTTGTTGAACGGCTCAAAAAACCCAAATAACTCACAAATCTCATTTTTAATTCCATATTAATCCAATTAAACATTGGTAACAGCCATAGGGGTTGGTGGAATTTGAAATTCAAAGGGTGTCTCTAAACTCTATAAATAGGAGCCTATAGCTCACTTGTAAGACACAACATTTCTATCCATTAGAGCACTTGGCTAGAAACACCTTGAGGCTTGATAATTCCAGAAAGAATTTCCTATAATCTGTGAGAGATCCCTTAGTGCTTGAGTTAGGGGGAAATAAGCTTTTGGAAAAAGGTTTCAAACCTTGTTCAAGTTGTTGATCCCCAACACTCTTCACTTTGGTAGTGTGAGTGAGAGTTGTTCATCTTTTGTTTCTTGTTCCTTACTTTCATTCTATTGCTTTTCATCTTTATATTGTTCTTCTCTATTTACTTGCATTTCTTCTTCAAGAGTTGTAATCTTTTCTTTTCTTTTGTTTCAAACACTTTACTTTATTTGTAGCATTTTGCTTAGAGTTGTATTTTACTATTCTCTTCTTCGTCATCATCTTCTTCATTTTCTTTGTTTATTTGTAATTTTTAATTATAGAGTTGTAACTCTTTTTAATCAATCATTATTTATTTGTAATATATTGCAAAGAGTTGTAATTTATTATTATTTCCATTGAGGCAAAATACATATTTTCCTAACAGAGAAGACGTGAACCGAGGAGGGGGAGAGGATGAGGAATCCTCTTCTCAGTGACAGTAGACGCCGGAGCTATCAAGCTCGCACCTTTCCCCTTAGTAGGGGCTTCGGAGGTATTTCCTGCCGCAGAAGGGGTTTTCTTTGTAAATCGAGGCCTCTTCACGACAAGACCCGAGCTGGATTTCTCGCCCTGGAAAGTTGTACGGAGGTCAGGAGCTCCGGGTCATTTCATCTTGTCGCCTGAAAAGAACAAAAAGGGATTAGTTCACAAGTAAAGTAAAAAACATTCACAAAGGAAATAAATAAAGATCCTACCCTTCGGGCTGGGGGAGGAGTCTATTATCATGACCTTCGGTCTTAGGACTATTGGAGGAGAAGGAGAATCTAAGTTTAGTATTTCTTGGACCCTAGGAGGTTCGGGCTTAGGTTCTACCTCGGGACTAGATTCGTCTACATATTGCCTAAATCTAGGGGCAAAGGTGCCCTGGACCAGAGAAGGCCATCACCTACGGTTGGTCCCATACTCCTAAAAAATGGCGAACCTAAAGTTTAAGGTTATCTACAACAATGGTTCCCTTAGGGTAGCTAGTATCATGGCGCAACACTAAGTGATCCACACATTTGAGTAGGGTGACATTACGATTTGGATTGTGAGGGTGGCGATGGATGATCTGATTTGGGTTAAATCTAACTAACCTAAAATCGACAGCAACCTATCTAGTTCCCTATAAGGGTATGGGTTACCTTGGCCAGAGGGGCCGGCTGCTGCCCCTTCCCGAACAGCCTCGAGAACCCGCCTCTTTCGCACAAGAGGCGCGTCGTCCTCTTCCTCATCTTTGCCATCGGTTGCCCGCAAGGCATCTTCTTGTGAAGGGGGGAGCTCGCGGATTTCTGGAAGAGTAGCTCGAGTCCATAGGGCCAACGTCTGGCCTTCACCAATCAATTGACACGCCAACATCGTGACGTCATTCACGATCTAGTAGTAATCCTTCTCACTGGGGGGCATCCCAGATAATTTCTCGTACTGACCCCCCAGGGTCACGGACTTCGCTGTCCTCGTGAATATGGTTGCACGAAAATTAAACTCAGTTAATGTGAGTACAAGGGAAAATATTTTAGAAAGAATAAAATTTCTCGAGCTAAGGTCAGAAGAAAAAGAAAACTTACGAGGATGATTGAAGTATCGATGCTCAAAGTTTCGGAACCCATTCGACATAAAAAACCGGTCCTTGTAGTCATTGGGGTGGCTTGGGAGCTCGGTGGCCGAAGCAGAGTTTGGGAATCTGGTGAGGTAGTAGAATCCATCACCTCGACTGTTTTGCTCCGGGATGGATTTAAGGCAGAAAAAGTATAGAATATCTGTCAGAGTGGGGACCTCTCACTCGTGCTTCAGAAATAGGTATTTCAGCCCCACCAAAAGCCTGTAAGAATTTGGGGGGAGCTGAAAAAAGGCCAACTTCACATAATTCAGGAAGTCGGTGAAATATTGATCCAGGGGAACGAAGGCCCCCGCCTTCAAATGCTCATCAATCCAGGCTGCGAAGTCATCCTGGAGAGGGGAGCATCTCTGTTCCCCTTCGAACGGAGGTCGGGCAATGAGGACTCCGGACCTGACCTCGATGTTATGGCTCATCATAATCTTGTTTACCCTTCCATGGGTCGTGATCTTGGAGACGATCATTTCCGCCTCGAAGTAAGCATTAGGGTTCACCACTACTTCCTTTTCAACCACTGGACCGAAGTGGGGGAATGGGAGACTCAAGGGTGACCTCCTTCCCCTTTTGTTTTTGTTGAGAAGACGAGTTGGGTGCATTTTTCTTTGGTGCGTTCTTTTTGGGAGCCATCAGATCACCTAGCGAACAAGAATGACGAGTCACTTAGTAGGAGACCTAAGATTTTTTAAAGGTTATGACACGAAATTACGAAGGAGAATGATGTCTCTGATACGAGCTGAGTTACTCTCAGCCCATTGCGTGATGCCACGCGCTACCCTATGCTACGCGCCTCGGTTTCCCAACAAACCCCTGATGTTTAGGGATCCGTGTGTCAGAAAATCCGGCCACTACTATCCTTGGGGGGCGGTTTAGAGCAAAGCCACCCAAGAAGCGTGTTCCCTAAGTAATCTGGTTTTGAACCCTAACAACCTTTCATCTTCTATATCCCGAATGGGTATTTCCTAAAAATTCACCATAAATTATCCAGATTTACCCATAAATTACCCAGTTTTATGAATATCATATTTTTAAGAGATGTTTTAATACCTACTCAGTAAACCTAAGTCAAAGTCTGTGTGCCAAAAACATTTAGAAAACAACCTAATATTGACTACGGTGAAGTGTGGATGAGCATGGTAAATAAAACACAGAAATCAGTAAAGAAAAAGTTTCTTCGAAACAAAAAGACTTACAGTGTGTTCGTCGATAGAAGAGGTGGATTTTGCAAGGGAGAGTTCCTGGAAGACTCCTGAGTAATTGAGTAACGGGTGATAACTCTACAAAATAGAGTTATTTTACCAATTTTTATGTGATAATTGATGCTTAATTCTTGAGTTTTTAAGTAATTTATTAAGTTTCAAAGTAATTTTGAATTTATTGGATTTATTTTGATTTTATATATTTTTGTGCGTTTTTATAGTTATTTTGTTGTAAAATGTTGTAGTTAATTATTTGAATTATTATTGTTTAATTTAAGGTAAAAAAAGATGTTGTATTATTGAGCTTAAATGTTAAATATAAATTAAGTTACAATTAATATTTTCAAAGAATTAACTTGATTTATTTTATAGTTGGAAATATTTTATTATGATTTATTTTGTAGGGAGTATGTTTGTTTTTTTTTTTGGGCTTTGAGAAGTAAGGAAATCAAAAGAAAGAAGTGGCATTTTTTTAAGAAAGAAAGGAGAAAATGAGGAAATTGAAGCTTCCTTCAATGCTCAGCACCACGGCCCAGCAGCATTAGGCCCAACCCGCTTCATTTCCAGCCAGCAGCCCAGCCTCCCCAGGCCCACGGCCCGTCTCCCTGCTGCCTCCCTTCCCAGCCGAAGCTAGATTCAGCCGCCTGCCTCTCACCACCTCTTGGGCCCGCCAGCATCAATCCAGCCCACAGCAGGCCCAACGCCTCACACTTCCCAGCTGCCAGCTGAAGCCATGCCGCCCACCAACCGAAGATCACCTCCTGGGCCCGCCTCCAATTCCAGCAAGCTTCCCAAGCCCACGCCAGGCCCTTCCTCCAGCTGCACCACCAGGCCCACTCGGCCCAATTCGCCCCAACCCAGCCTTCCACAGCTGCCAACACCCACCAAAGCCACCTTTTTTTTAGCCCAACAATTTCACCCTTGTCCCCTTGTCCCTTTGTCTCAAAATACCACATTTTTACCCAAACCTTTCTACACATTTTACCCCAAAATCATCATTACACCCTATAATTTACCCTTATTTGTCATATTATTATTAATTTAATCAATTTTAATTAAATTTATTATTTTAATACTCTCATTTTGGCTATAAATAGGGAATTTTCAAGACCATTTGGAGTGCTTGATTTTGAGGGAGGTTACACTACACAAGTTCTACACTTTCAAGACCTCTCTAGTCTCTTCATCTTTTTCTTCTTTTTGGTCATTTTTCTATGAGTTTTTAGAGGAAAATTTTGGGGGTTCATCCTCCAAATTTTCCTATTTATGTTTGTAATTTTTTGGTTTGTAATTTCTATTCTAGTTATGAGTTTCTAATCTTTTTAAGATTATTAAGGTGATGATGAAACAATATGTAACTAGATAGTGTTTATTTTGTATGTTGATTTCCCATTTTGTGCAATAAAATTTATGGATTTTCTTCTTCTTCAAATATTTTCTTTTATTTTAAATATCATGTATTTTTTATTGTTAGCTCATATTTACACTTTGTTCTTCATTAGTGCAAAAACATAATTTTCTTTGTGTAAGATGTGTCATTAAATTGTACACATCCAATGCTTAGAACAAAAATATTATGTTTTGCCTTATAAATAATGCTCATTGATTTATTTGTTATTGCATTAGATTGACTTACACTAAATGCTTTGAAATTATACTTTTTGAAAAATGAAGATAGATCCTATATTTTTATAAAAACTTGTGCTTAAATAGAATATCTAATTTGAATAAGTGATGGTTCGATTAATTTCTACTATTACTAAAATTTAGAAATCAATGTACTTATAAATATTATTGAACTTATATTTTGTGGATTCTATTATCTTAATAATCTTTCTTCTTCCATCTTGTGTACAATTATTAATTTAAGTATATATATTGTCTTTAATTTCTTTATTATCATCTTTTATTTTATTTTCATTGTACAAAAATCTCATCAATCTTTGGAGCTAGGTTAGACTTTATTAATTTTGGTTTAAAATAGTTTTCTTTTCGATTTTAGACAACTCATTTGGGTTCGACATCCTTGCTTACACGATCACTATTCTATATGAACGATTCGTGTGCTTACGATTTATAAATATTTAAAACATACCCGTTTTGGGTCCATCAACGGGGTTTCGGAGAATTTTTGCAATAGATGGTGTAACGCCCCACATCACTATGGCTGCTTCCTGGAATGACGACTGGCCCTACAAACCAACACGAGTCTTTCTAGCGTGCTTTGTCCTCACTCGCACGCTTCCTGGGAAAACTTCCCAGGAGGTCACCCATCATCAGATTGCTCCAAGTCAAGCATGCTTAACTTTAGAGTTCTCAAGTGATGGGCTACCGAAAAGAAGATGCATCTTGTTGGCATAAGTAGTACCCATCAATCCATTTAAGCCCACTTTAGCTGTGTAGTCCTATACCTACACAGTCTTAGAATCATCACACTTGACCTTCCCCAGGCGGTGTGGGATTGCACAGCTTTACCCGGTCTTTCCCCTTACAGATTACGGGATTCTGACTGTCACAATCACCCCCCTTACGGGCCTGACGTCCCCGTCGGCCACACTTCCGGCTGGGTCAAGGCTCTGATACCATTTATAATGCCCCACGTCATTATGGCTGTTTCTTGGAATGACGACTGGCCCTGCAAACCAACACGAGTATTTTAAGCGTGCTTGACATGGAGTAATTTCATGATGGGTGACCTCCTGGGAAGTTTTCACAGGAAACGTGCAAGTGAGGACAAAGCACGCTGAAAAGACTCGTGTTGGTTTGCAGGGCCAGTTGTCATTCCAGGAAGCAGCCATAGGGACGTAGGGCATTACAGTTGGTTTGTGGGTTTTCTCCGAGAAAGAAGAAGGGTTTGAAAACGCAAAAGAGAGAAGATGAAGTAAGATTTTGAATAAAAGGTGGTGAACTGTGGAAATTGTCTACCCTATTTATACGTAAACGACATAGATCAATTTGAGCCATCTGATTTAGTCCGTACAAGATCCAAGGGCTATGTTTCAAAGGACAAAACGTCAGCAAAAAGGTGACAAGAAAATTATTGCAGTCCTTGAAACCCGAACAGACGCCAATTATAGTGCTCCACGTGTCCAGTACTCGAGTAGTGGGCAAGCATGGTTTATTGCAACATAATTCTAAAAGTGTAGGTCAGAAGGTGACGTCATAAACCACGAGCAGGGACTTGGGGGGCAAATTTGTACCCTAATTTCAGCACTAGTCTTTCACTCAGCTCGTGTACAGCTGACAAATAAATACATGGAGGAAATAGCCAAGGAGTCCATTTATTATCCACGTAGACAGCACCGTTTCATGATGGTTATACGAGGTAGGGATGCATAAGTTGAGAAGCGCGAGTTTATAATATTCATAAGGCACGACCTCCATAGTACGAGCTCGAAAGCATATCCAACCCGTGGTAACTTGGATATTTGGCGTATCTGCAGATTCCCGAAGACCCGGATATTTTATACGATCATTTATGGCTAGTCTGTGATATTTAATGTCCCAGATATTAGGAGACCATTTATTTCGTGATCATATCACATCCTAGTATAAATGAGAATATTTCACATTAAATGTGATAAATATGTAAATCCGTGATTGACTTACGCAGTTACCCAAACCTGTCCAAGGATTTTCTCTATAAATACTGAGAATATTGGACAGGAAAGGGGACGATTATTGTGTAATACTGAAACTCTACTAAAATAGAGAGAGAAAAACAGTAATAATATAGACTCGTAGACTAGGTGGATTTTAACCACTGAACCACGTAAAAGATCTGTGTTCTTGAGAGTTAATTTCTTATTTCAGTCTATCATCAAGCACTAATTCAACCTTGTTATTTTCTTAACTGGTGGTGAAAAATTGTGTCAACAATTATTAATATATTTTTCTTTTGAAAGAAAAAAAATTATGGTGTATTTATAATACATTCTTTAAATTTATTTTGTTGACATGATTATTTTCATAAATTTTAATATATATATAGGAAGTTTCTACTATGGAGACATGTCTTTTGTCCTCATCAGTAGGGACGTTTTTATTTTTGGCACATAAAAAAATTATAATTTAATTTTTTTATATGACGATATACAATATAGTTATTTAGTTACTCCCACCAATTTTTAGAAAATTCTGAATAATTTACGTTGCCCAAAACATGTTTCAAAACAAATTATTTCACACGCGTATAAAACAGGCTTCAAAATAACCTGTTTCATGTTTTCGGTACCGTAAATTATTCGAAATTTTACAAAAAAATGTGTGAGGTTCTAAATAACTATATCATACATCGTCATATAAAAAAAATAGATTGTAACGTATTCATGTGGAAAAAACACAAAAATAAGTTGTTTTGAAGGTTGTTTTATACGAGTGTGAAACAGATGGTTTTGAAGTCTATTTTATGCACCGTAAATTATTCGGAACTTCCTAAACACTAGTGAGATGTCTATTATAACTACAATGTACACCGTCAAATAAAAAAATTAAGTTATAAGTTATTTACGTGCTAAAAATAGAAACGTCCGTACCGATAAGGACAAAAGCTATGTCCCTACTATAGAATTTTCTTATATATGTATATATATATACACTCACAACTATTCAATTATTTAATAATTTTGGGTAATTCTCAAGTAATCCTCCCAAAAAGGAGACTATCGGTGCACTCTTTTCATTTTTTTTTGCACCTAAATAGTTACAATCCTATTTTTTTTTATATATGACGATGTACATTGTAGTTACAGTAGGTAACCCACCAGTTTTTGAGAAATTTTGAATTATTTATGATGGAAAAATCATGGATCAAATATTATGTTGCACGCACGTATAAAAAAAACAAGCATGCATGCAACAAAAATGTTTGAACTGTATTTTCAACACCTTAAATTATTCGATATTTCTCAACAATTGGTATGATGTTTATTATAACTATAATATACACAGTCATAAAAAATTAAGATTATAACTATTTACGTACCAAAAACACAATGAGGTACACTAGTAGTCCCTTTATAGGAGAGACTATCGGAGAATTTCCCAATAATTTAATGCTAGAATAATAATACAGTTAAAAATATTGGAAAAAATTCTACAGTGATCCCCTTGAAAAGGGACAAATGGTGGTCCCTTTTTTGTTTTCGATATCTGGAGAAGTTATAACCTCAATTTTTTATATAATGTTGTATATTATAGTTATAGGAGGTATTCCGTAAATTTTCGTGAAATTCTGACAAGTATATTTTAAATGGTTCTAAACTATTTAAGAAATATTGCGTAATTCATGTTTAAATCGTTACACTTTAGAGTCAAGAACCAATTTTTATAATTTTAATTATCTAATTAATTTTTCTAAAAAACACACAAATACTAACTTAATAATTCATGATAAATTCATGGACAAGCAAGTCAAAAACCCCAAAACTAAAATTTGTGTTTCACTTTCTCAAATTCAGCACAAATTTATATTATTTATTAGGGTATCGGTATTCACAAACTCCTTTTCTCTATTCTCACCTCCTTTCTAATAATATACCCCATAAAATTTAAAATTATAAAAATTAAATTTCACATCCCTCTTTAATTTTCAATAAGTATAAAATTATCTTTTAAGAATAAATATCAAAAGAAAACCTCTTTCTCCACCCCTCTACATAATTATTTATATATTTTCAATAATAATAATAATAGAACTAATAAAAATTCAATTTTGGCCCATGTGCTTTTTCTAAATATGCGATCGACTCTTATGTTTTGCCAAAGGACAATTCAGAATCTGTGTTTTACAAAATAGATCAAAATAATACTCTATACTCGATTTTGGTCAAAATATTTTCAATTATAATATCAATTGTCGAGTTGTTGGCGATGCGATGAGTTCAAAGAAGCTGAGAAAGTGGTTGTGTAGTTGAAAATGAAAGATTATATTTGACTAAGTACAAAATTATTTCACACCCCTCTACATAATTATTTATATATTTTCAATAATAATAATAATAATGAAAATATAATTTTTGCCCCTGTGTTTTTTCCAAATACGCAATCGGTCCCTGTGTTTTGTTAAATGACATTCAGACCTTGTGTTTTACAAATGAGTACCCGAGACTCGATTTTGGTCAAAATATTTATAAGATCAATTCTTGGGTTGTTGGCGATGCGATAAGTTCAAATAAGCGGAGAAAGTGGTTGAGGAGTTGAAAATGAAATATTATATTTGAAAATATTTTGATTGAAATCGGGTATAGGGTATTATTTTGATCCATTTTGTAAACACACATGGTCCGAATTATCATTTAACAAAACACAAAGACCAATCGCATATTCAGGAAAAATGTAGGGGTTAAATTGGTAATTTCCCAACTTAGAAACATCAATCATCATTAGTTAGGTAAAACTAACCCTCCTTCACAATAAACTCAAATATTAAAAACAATGGCTAATCATATAATTTTTTTTTAAACATATACATATACATATTTACCTTAAAGATGACTAACATTTATCCAAATTGAGAGTCATCATTTTACCACATTACTGTATATAATGTTTGAGTGTATATTTTAGATACACATACATTACTTATATATATATATATATCCAAAATTAAGATATACCATGATAACTTTCATTTCTTATCACATATTTTTATAGATTTGTTCCTATAAAATATATAATAAAACATAAATATTATTATATAATGAAAATATTATCCCAATTAAAAATCTTGTAGCTGAGTCTCGGTTTGTTCTCTTCCATGGCGAAGAAGAAGAAGCTGATACGTAAGCCTGAAATTCGGATAGAAGAGCAAGAAACACTGCTGATTCAGGACGAGAAGACTCCTTATTGTTCCATTACCAAGGGTTTGGTGCTTGAAGGCCCTGCGTCTGTTGCATTGACTGGAGAGGATGAGGTTCGCGTTGAGGGTTTGAATCTCAATATCGAAGAGAACCGATTGAAAGGGGATAATGGATCTTTGGAAATTGATATCACGGGAGTTGGGCAAACTGCTTCGATTTCCAATTCGGCTTCCTGGGCAGATAAGGTGGAGGAAGGGGATTTTCAAGCTTCAGCTCATCGTCAATGGCAGCAGTTTACGGCCAGTAAGATCTCCTTTTCCGACCAGAAACTCGAATTCACAGAACCATTATGTAGGGATGGACGGAAATATGCAAGGGTTGATGCTGAAGAGGTCAAAATTCAATCAGCAAATTGGAGTTCAGCAGTAATCTGTATGGTTCTTGGTGCTAATCCCCCAATGGCTGTTTTTGAAGGGTTCCTTAAAAGAGTTTGGGGTCATCTAGGGATTGCTCAGATAGCTAGGATGACAATGGGACTGACCATGGTCAAATTTCATGATGACGCGACGATGGATCATGTTCTAGAAAATTGTATACTCCACTTTGATAGGAAACCTGTTATCATACGCCTGTGGACTGCGGATCTTAGTGCTGTTCGCCTTGTTCGTTCAGTTCCTCTATGGATTCGTTTACATGATTTAGGGCTTCAGTATTGGGGAAGTAAATGTCTTAGTGCTCTAGTGAGTACGATTGGTAAACCGATAATGGTTCACAAATTTACTAGGGAGCGCTCAATAGTTCAATTTGCTAAAGTTCTTGTGGAAATGGAAGTTACAGATAATCCCCCTAGAAGCATTCAGTTTCTTAATGAGCATGGTCAAATCATGGAGCAGGGGGTGGAATATGAATGGCTGCCTATTAAGTGCAATTCGTGCGCTGGATTTGGTCATTCAATGATGGATTGTCGTAAAGACCTGAAAACTCAATGGGTCAAAAAGGAAACTATGGCTAAAGAAGAGGTGAAGGAAGGGAGGAGTGAAGCTAATAAGGAACCAGAATTGGTAGAGCCTACGATATTGATTAGTTCAGAAGAGGAAGGGGTTCAAGTCATCCCAACTGAGGTATCTCAGCCTAAAAACTTGGCTAAAACTATTGAAGATAAGGGTTCTTAGGATAGCCAACATTGGCTCACTCCCAAACGTGCTGCTACTCATTCTAAACAAGGTCAAGTTGCAGATGTTAATGCTAAGCTTTCAGGGCCAAGGCAAAAGAAATTAAATAAGTTTGGGGTGCTTCAAGAGCAAGTGAATGGTAGCAAAGAAGGTAATTCCGTTTCTATCTCCTCTAATGGATAATTGCAATATATTGAGCTGGAACTTGAGAGGGCTAAACAGTTCTAATAAGCATAACTCATTTATTGATCTTTGTAGTAGGAATAAAATAGGAGTTAGTGGTTTCTTAGAGACTAAAATGAAGGGGAATAAAATTATAGATTTCATGGAGCATAAACTTCCAAACTGGGAGTTTTATACTAGTTCGGTCACTGAAGGTAGAATTTTGATAGTTTGGAGGAAGATTTTTGTAAGGGTTACGATTCTTGAGGAGTCTAATCAGTTTGTTCATTGCTTGGTCAAGATGGCTGGTCTGAAGCAAGACTTTTATGTTACTTTTGTCTACGGTCTTAATTCGATAGATGGTAGGAGGAGTTTATGGGAAGGGTTACAAAGATTTTCTCTTATGGATAAAGCGTGGATTATATTAGGGGACTTCAATGCCCCTTTCTCTGGTATGGACAGATCTGGAGGGAAACCTATTTCAACTTTGGAGTTGGTTGATTCTCTTCGTTGGATTAAGGATACTCATGTTGAGTCTCTCAAGAGTTTAGGTTCCTATTTTACTTGGACTAATAACCAAAATGGTTCAGCTAGAATCTACTCTAAAATCGACCATGTTTTCATGAATGAGAATTGGCTTGATTTCTTCCCTCATTCTACTGCTGTTTTTCGATGGGAAATTGTTTCAGATCATTGCTCTTGTGTTGTTAACATCCTGCCTATGGAGAAGTTGGGTTTGAAGCTGTTCCGTTACTACAATTTTTGGGCAGAGCATAATGACTTCAATGAGGTGGTTATGCACAGCTGGAGGATGCCTATAAAGGCTACTGGTTTAAGGGCAATCTACTTAAAAGATTTTGAGGCTGAAGCATAGATTAAAAAGGTTTAACAGAGAAAATATTGGTGACCTTGGCTTGAACTATCACAAGGCTAAGGAGACTTACCAAGAAGCTCAACATCAAGCTCAATCTCACCCTCATGACTATAGCTTTCAGGAAGTAGAGAAGGCAGCTGCTGCAGCTTTTTCAGTTCAGGAAAAAATGTATCACAGCTTCTTAACTCAAAGAAGTAAAATAACTTGGCTGAGGCAGGGAGTTATGAATACTTCTTTCTTTCATGCTTATTTGAAGAAGCGTAGAGCTAAAAATGGTATTGTTTCCTACATCACGGATCAAGGTAGATTAGTTGATAATTTTCCTGATGTTGTTTCTCACTTTGTTGAGCATTTAAGAGGCTATTTAGGGAGCCCAAGCTCTGCTACTGGCAGGATAAATCTTCAGTGTATAGAGATGAGATCTAAGCTCTCATTCGATCAACAACTGCTACTTTTAAAACCTTTTTCTCGTAAGGAAATTTGTGATGCCTTATTTGGTATTCCTATAACTAAATCCCCGGGACCTGATGGTTTTGGTTCGGGCCTTTTCAAGGTAGTCTGGCACGATATAGGGGATGTAGTTTGCTCAGCCATCAGTCAATGCTTTGACATAGGAAGCTTCCCTTCTGAGCTTCATGAAACTACCTTGTCTCTGGTCCCTAAGGTGGCTAGCCCATCCCGGGCAATAGACTACAGACCCATAGCTTGTTGCTCTACATTGTACAAATGCATTGCCAAGCTTTTATGTTCTAGATTGGCCTTAGTTCTTCCTGAGCTCATTCAGCCGAACCAGGGAGCCTTTATTAGGGGTCGTTCTATAGCTCATAATATCCTGATTTTTCAGGACCTAATAAAAAACTATGGGAGGGCCTCTACTTCTCCAAGATGTGCAATCAAGATTGATCTACGTAAGACTTATGACACAGTAGATTGGCAGTTTCTAGAGGACCTATTAAAGGCTCTTTGTTTTACTATGAAATTTATAGGATGGATTATGGTTTGTTTGCGGAATACTTCCTATTCTTTGCTCATGAATGGTAGAGTTCAAGGTAAATTTAAAGGTAAGAAGGGGCTAAGACAAGGAGATCCTATGTCTCCTCTTTTGTTTGTTCTTATAATGGAGTATTTGACAATGAGCCTTCAATTAGCTGCGCTCAACTCTACCTTCAGATATCACCCTATGTGCAAAAGCCTAAAGCTCCTAAACCTTTGCTTTGCGGATGATTTGATCTTATTTTGTAAAGGTACTCATTCAGCTGTTAGCATTCTTAAGGAGGTTCTTGTGGATTTTAGTGCTACTACTGGGCTCTCTATCAATTCTACTAAATCACATATATTTTTTGGAGGTGTCACTGCCATAGAGAGAATACATATTGCTCAAGAGATTCAACTCTCTGAAGGTTCTTTTCCACTAAAGTACCTTGGGGTGCCTATGAGACCAACCAAATGGAGACATGAAGACTGTGAAATTATTCTTCAGAAAATCAGATTGAGACTTCAGTCTTGGACTAGCAGGCATCTTTCCTTTGCTGGCCGAATACAACTCATTCACTCAATTCTTTTCGGGCTTCACAATTATTGGATGAGTATCTTTGTTTTACCTCATAGTATTGTTAAGGAGATTGAGAAACTTTGTAGAAGCTTTCTTTGGGGTAATTCTGGGCATAGAAGTAAACTGCATCTTGCTTCTTGGCAGAAGGTTTGCCTTCCTAAAGCCTATGGAGGTCTCGATTTTAGAGATGGAGCTAGTTGGAATAGAGCTATATTAGCTAAATATATTTGGGCTATCTCTGAAAAGCCTGAAGTTTTATGGGTAAAATGGATCAATGCCACTTACCTGAAAGGTTTAAACTTTTGGAATTATACCCTGAAATCAGATTGTAGCTGGTATTGGAGGAAGCTTTGCCATTTAAAAGAAAAATTTAGCCCTGCTGCGATTCATGTTGCTAGTTCTCTTGGGAGATTTCAGCCTTCAAAGCTTTACAACAGCTCTTTACATCAACAAAGGGTGGACTATTATCATGCAGTTTGGAGTAAGCTTACCCTTCCTAAGCACAGATTTTTACTTTGGCAGGTGGTTAATGCTCAGCTCCTAACCATGGATAACTTAACCCGATTACATATTCAGGTGACAAACCTGTTTTGCCCTGTCTGTGGGAGTCACCTTGAGAGTCACCCTCACCTCTTCTTTGAATGCTACCTATCTAAGCAGATTCTTAATATCATCTTTGACTGCCTAGGATTCAAAGCTTGGCCCATTGAATTCACTGGCTGGGGTGTCTGGCTGGCTAGAGATCGGCATGGAGCAATGGCTTCAATCTTGAATATGGTAGTGGCAGCTGTTGTTTACAACATTTGGAGGAACAGAAATAGATGCTTTTTTTATGGTTATTCTTCGACAACTACTAGTCTAGCTAAGGAAGTAATGAACATAGTTAAATATAGACTTAGTTAAAAATAGGCAGATTTCTGTACAAGAGCAAATGTACATAAGGAACCTTCAATGTAATTAAGTGAGTGACTGTGCTGGTTTTGTAGCCGGCTGTACAGAGTGTTTGTTCTCGAGTATATGGCTCTCAAGTTGTATTGACTGTTTTGTTCAATAAAGTTCATTTTTCTTCTTGATAAAAAAAAAATATTATCCCATGAAAAGTAAAATTGTTAATAGAATTATAATTTTGTACATTTGTATTTTGTTCACTTATATTTATATTTTGCACATCAAGATGAAATGATGACTTTAGTCAATAATGATGTATTAATGAACCATCATTAAAAACTTGAGAAAACAAACATAAATTTTAACAGTATTTTTTATAGTTAAGATTTATGTATGTATCTCAAAATTTGACGCAGAAAAATGAACAAGTGATAAGTAAAGTATTATGTTCTTATAAATATATTAATATTTTTTTAAAAATGAGAATTAAGTTAATAATACTGAACAAGTGAAATTTCATTTTCTTTTTTTTTTTTTTAAAAAAAAGAGAAAAAAATCCATTTTTGAGATAGGGCTAAGGATAAGGGCATCTCTAATAGTAACAACACCATTTGTTGCCAAAATTTCACAATTTATAAAAAAAATATTAGTTTTTTTAAAAGAAAAATAATAAATGGAACGTTGCCACTGTTAGTCGGCTTTGTCACTGTCTCATTAACAACCTTCGTATAAAAAATTATGTTGGAGCCACTTGAGCCTTTGGCAACTATAATGACTCTAGAGGGCAGATGTTCTAATAGGATTTTTATTTGAATGTTGGGAGTGAGGGGTTGCAGAGGAGGCAAACAATGTGGCTGAGGTCACTACCATAACACTCCAATTTGGTCATTACTACTCTTATCTTTTGTTTTTTTAAAATAAATTGTATTTTTGTCCTCGAACTATGATTACTAAATGATCGTGTCATTCGAATAATTTGCGATGTTAAAAATTCTCCCGAATTATGCACGTTACTTAAATATGAGACTTATGTTGGATTTCGTCCTAGGTGGCTAATAGATTGATGATGTGGTATTTAGTCTGTTGATGTGACACTGCTATGTGTAGAATAATTAGCAATTTTGCCTCCAAACTTTGACCGCTACCAAATAATACATCTTTTATTAAAAAAATTTAATTTTTTTCTAAAATTAATAATTAAATTCTTAAAAAATTAAAAATTTAACTAATAACAAATAACTCTTTTTTAGTTTTAGTTTTTCTTTTCTTTTACAATATAAATAAATATATTTTATAATGAAAATTTAAAATAAATACTAGAACAAAGAAAAAATATTTAATTAAAGAGGATGACTAATGACGAAGGGCTAAAATAAACAGAAACTTTTAATTTATGAGGAGGAGGAGGAGGAGGAGGGGAACAAAATTTGTTTTAGGATTTATTTTTAATTTTTATTTTAAGATATATTTATTTTATATTGCAAAAGAAAAAAAAAGCTATTTGTTATTAATTAAAATTTTAATTTTTGAGTATTTAAAATTTTAATTTTTTTAGTTTGAAACTTTTAGCATTATTTATTTTCTTAATCTTGTAAAATGATTTTTTTTAAAATTTTTTAAGGATATAATTATTATTTTTAAGAAAAAAAAAGAGATTTTCTTAAAAAAAAAATAGCTTTAATAAAAAATGCACAGTTTGGTAGTGGTCAAAGTTTGGGAAGGGGGGCAAAATTGCTAATGATTCTATACATGGCAGTGCCACATCAACATTCAAAATGCCACATCATCAATCTATTAGCCACATATGGAAAAATCTATCAGAAATCTCATAGTTCAGTAACGTGTATAGTTCGCAGGAATTTTCAATATCACAAATCATTCAGGGAGCACAATCATATAATGGTCGGACAAAAATGCTATTTATTATTATTTTTTTGCTTAGTGTCCTCAAAGTTTGATTCCAAATCTCCAATCAATCAGACAAATAGTATACTCTTTTATGGGAAAAAATAAAGATAATAGAAAATAAAGGAATACATTACTTGCCTTACCCATACAAAACCAAAAAGTACCACCACGTATTCACCTCTTTGTATCATAAACTTTGTTTGTTTCAAAAGAGGCAAAAGTACTTGGAAAGCAAAGCAAAGGTTCTGTGCTTTTCTTCGCCCACATTACAATACTACAACAAGAATCATTCTAATTCGACTGTTTATATTTTATGATCTCAAGACAATTATGATTATGTGTGACAGATATTTTATTAAACTATTCATAAGACTTGTTTACAAATAACTTTAACTACACATATGCGCATTCTGCTATGTAAAAAGATTCCTTAAACGAAACATATTATATTAATTTTTAGCATTGTATTTACATCCTAATGATATATATATATAGGGCATCCCATTAATTATAAAAAAATCATTTTAAAATTATTTTTAATACTTTTTCTCAATATGTTTTTGGGATTTTTATAAAAATAAATATATTACTAAAGTTTAGTTCATTGTACATTCAATATCCTTTCATTTATGTTTTCTTGGTATTTTTTTTTCAAAAAATACGATTTTTCCTTAAAAATCATTTTCCTTCTATTTCTTTCTTTTTATATATCTACTTTCTTTCTCCTTCTTCCTTTCTTCATTTTGGTTTCTCCTTGAAAATCATTTTCCTTCTCTTTTCTTCTTCCTATATCTACTTTCTTTCTCCTTCCTTTCTCCATTTTAGAACCAAATCCCTAATTTCAATCTCAGAGGACTGAATCACGGTCGACTTCTTTGTGGGTTCGGAGCTGGGGTTCTCATTGCCGTGGAAGCTTGTTGTCGCCGTCCCCAAGCTTCGTTACAAAGAAGAAGAAGAAGAAGAAGAAGAAGAAGAAGAAGAAGAAGAAGAAGAAGAAAAGCATGTGAATCTATGTATCCAGTAGTCGTGAATCTAGGTCTAAAACATTTCATTTTACTCTTGAAATTTTTGGGTTTGAATAAATGCTATCTTGATTTGAATAAGGTTTATCCAATATGGGTATTGAGTATTAGTTTCATTTTATTGAATCTGAGTTGGATATTGTTCATCCGGAGTTGGATATGGGTATTGAAATTTGATAAAATCTAGGTTTGAATAAGTTTTTAGGTTGCATAGGGCTTGCATTTGAGTTTGCAGTGGTTGCATGAGTTGTATAAGCATGTAATTTACAAATGATTTTTTTCAAAATTACTTTAGGTTACATTGGGCTTACATTTGAGGTTGCAATCAGTTGTATGAGTTTCATAAGGATGAAATTAACATTTGAGATTTTAAGTTTCCATGGGTTGCATGGACATGCATTTGAGGTTGTTTGGACTTACATTGAGCATGCATTTGAGGTTGTATTGGGTTGCTTTTGGCTGCATTGGGCTTGAATTTGAGGTTGCAGTGAGTTTCTTAGGGTTTGATTGAGTTACATGGGCTTGCATTTGAGGTTGCTGTAATGCCCTACTTCCTTAGAGTCGTTACTAACTGAGTTACAAACATGTTATTAGCTCGCTAATCGAGGTTTTAGGTCAAAAGTGTGACTAAACTGAGACAGAATCTGTTTAAAGACATTTAATGTAAAAATGTGGTCATTCATTGAAATCGTAAAGAGTTATACATTTGGGATCCCATAATACCGTTTAGAAAATACTATGCATCTCAAAATACATTTAAGATTGACTTAGGCGACAAAACAATTGTTACAATACATTTTCCCAAAATAACCCTGGCCGTGGCAGCCAAGTAGGCCGAACATGTACCCGTTGCTCCATGCTCTCCATACTCATGGTTGGTCGACCTTTCATTTGCCCTTACCGGCACCATAGAGCACCCGTGAGCCGAAGCCCAACAAGAAAACTCAACACAAAACAATTAACATATGCATATCTATCAAAACATATAACAAAGCTGCCAACAGGATAAACACATAATGGTCATGTCGTCCCAAGCGCTTTACCAAGCCCTAGGTTTGCGATCTTCACAGAGAGGATGAATCCAGCATCCTAGGAGGGTCTCGCCCGAACGACTTGCACTCCGCCTGCTCAACGTCGTTTCCCGGCCCCTTTCCGTACTCAGCTTTGCACTTCGCGTGCTCAATGTCGTTCTCGACCCCTTGCCGTACTCGGTTTCCTGCCGTTCTCGGCCTTCACCATTTCCGACCTTCATCATTCTCGGCCTTCGCCATTTTCGGCCTTCAGCGTTCTCGGCCTTCACCATTTCTAGCCTTCAGCGTTCTCAGCCTTCGCCGTTCCTGGCTTTCGACGTTCACTCACAAATATGTATCACATAGCATAATATCAACAGTTATTTAAACATATACCAAACATACACAATAGGGATACACCCAGCAATTCAATCAATAGGGCCATGTCCTGCAATACAAGCAATAGGGCCACGCCCTGCTCTATGGGTACAATAGTTTTCTTACCTGTGTCCCAAGCTATCTGAGCATCGCAATCCCGAGCACAGTCCTCTAACACGAGCCTCGTTGAAAACCTAGTCACAACATATTTATAATACCCTTTCATCAAATTCTAATCCAATAAATAACCTCAAGACACAAATCTAGCCTCTGGGACCTTTGATTCTACCAAACTGGGTAGTAGAAACCTTCCTGAGCCTTAACGTTTAAGTTCCTGAGCTAAAAACCTTCAAACAGCCAAAGTTCTACATTTGGGTCGCGGTGCGCCCCAAGTCAGAGGCAAAATTCCTCTCTGCTGAGAGACACGGGCCGTGGTGCCTGGGCAATTTTTTCGAAGTCCCCTGGCCTATAAACTCAAGTGGGTCACGGCGCCTGATGAACAAGGTCGTGGCTCGAGCCCGAAACCCAGCAATTACCTCCATTTTTAGACTTCTAAATCCCCTACAAATCAACCCAAACCTATGCTAAAGCTAGAGTTCAGCCCCAAATCACTTATACCAAACTCAGAGCAGCACATAATCTTAAAGAAACTAAACAAAATCCTACTACAACTCAAATTCCATCATCTAAGGCTCCAACCCCCAAAACTCCAACAAAACAAAGGAAACTCAACAGAAAACCAGTTTTGATTCTTACCTTTGAGATAGTTTCAGCCTGAACTAATTCCTCAACTCCTCAAGCTTGCACTCCACCAATTCTTCAACCCATTTCCTCAAGTTTTCTCCAAAATTCCCAAGCTCCCAAGAGAGAACATGTGAACCGAAAGCAAGAGAGAGCTAAGAGAGAGACTATCTGATTTTGCTTCTTTCTTTCCCTTCTAGAATGTGTTAGAGACTAAGGGTAACCCCAGCTGCCTAAGTCTATCCACTATTAAGGCCAAATTAGCACTTTGCCCCTCCTTCTAATTAAACTCCTATACTAACCTCAAGGCAATTCCGTCATTTGCCATATCCTGCTAACTCCTTGAGTGTTCCCATAAATCCTCATTTAATCCCGACATATCCAAATCATTACTAAATTACTACCCATTACTCGATAATTCCTGAACACATATAACATTCTCGAAATACCCCTAGGCTCCTCCCGAGCTGGGTATTTGACCTCGTTGTGACTTTCTAGCTAAACTGCTCCCTAGGACCGTCTTGGATCGTGCATCACAAATATATCACCACTCACTCGTGGTATCGATCACAATATACACAAATATTGCATTTATGCCCTCAACGGGCTAAAATTACAAATATTCCCCTAATAGCCAAATAAGACCCACATGCATATTTAATTCACCTAAACATGCATCTCTAATCACATAATCATCAAATTCACATATTACGTAATTAAATCAATTATTGCCCTCCAGGCACGCTAATCAAGGCCCTAAGCCTTATTAGAAAATTTTGGACGCTACAACTATCCCCTCCTTATAGAAATTTCGTCCTCAAAATTACTTGAATAATTCAGGACAACGATCCTGCATACTATCTCAAGTTCCCACGTCGCCTCTTCTACCTTGCTGTTCCTCCACAACACTTTTACTAAGGCGATGGTCTTGCTCCGCAAGACCTTATCTTTTCGGTAGAGAATCTATATCGACTTTTCTTCATACGATAAACCCTGATCCAGCTCCAAGTTCTCATAACTCAGCACGCACGTAGAATCTGATACATACTTCCGGAGCATGGATACATGGAACACATTGTGAACCCCTGATAAAGCTGGAGGCATTGCCATTCTGTAAGCTACCTCTCCAACCCATTCCAGAATCTCAAGGGGGCCAACAAACCTAGGGCTCAGCTTGCCCCGAACACCAAACCGTTTTACCTTTCTCAAGGGAGAAACTCTAAGAAATACATGGTTAGCGACTTGAAACTCTACGCTCCTGCGTCTCAAGTTTAAGTAACTCTTCTGGCGACTCTGGGAGACGAGCATTTGAGCTCTAATCTTTTAAATCACCTCATTGGTCCTCTGAAAAACCGTAGGACCTAAATATCTCCTCTCACCTGTCTCATCCCAATGGATAAGTAATCTACACTTTCTCCCATATAACATCTCATACGGAGCCACTCTGATAGTCTCCTGATAACTATTATTGTACAAAAACTCAATCAAAGGGAGATACTTACTCCAAGATCCCCCAAAATCTAGCACACATGCCTGTAGCATATCCTCTAATATCTGAATCGTCCTCTCAAACTGTCCATCCGTCTGAGGATGATAAGTGGTACTAAACTGCAACTGCGTTCCCATAGCCTTCTGCAGGCTCTCCCAAAACTTGGAGGTGAAGGTGGGGTCCCTGTCAGATACTATCAACCTCGGAGCCCCATGAAGTCGTACAATTTCCTTCACATACAATTCAACATACTGCTCTACAGTATAAGTCGTCCTCACAGGCAAAAAGTGGGCGGACTTAGTATACCTGTCCACAATCACCCACACTGAATCATGTTGTCCCACGGTCTTCGATAACCCAACCACGAAGTCCATGGTGATATCCTCCCATTTTCACTCTAGAATCCCTAGAGGTTGCAACAACCCTGCTGGCCTTTGATGTTCAGCCTTTACCTGCTGTCAAGTTAAACACTTGGTGACATAATCCACCACATCTCTCTTCATCCCCAGCTACCAATACAGAGTTCTCAAATCTTGGTACATCTTCGTCTTACCCGAATGCAAAGAATAAGGGGTGGTATGAGACTCATCCAAGATCTCTCGCCTGATACCAGAATCCATCGGAACACAAATCTGGCCTTTGAACTTCAGTAATCCCATCTTTGAAATAGAAAATTCTTTAGCCGCTCCGGCTAAGACGCCTTCCTTATACTCTCTCAACTGGGGATCCTCCCCCTGTGCCTCCTTGATCCTCTCAAGGAGCGTAGACTGAAGAGTGATTTTGGCTAACTGATCAACCACCAACTCTATACCTGCTCTAGTCATGTCTTTAGCTAAATTGTCTGATATTTGCCTCGAATTGAATAACTGTCCTGGGCCTTTCCGACTCAGCGCGTCGACCACTACATTAGCTTTCCCAGGATGATATAAAATATCACAATCGCAATCCTTTACCAATTCTAACCAGCATATCTGGCGCATATTTAGATCCTTTTGAGTAAAAAAGTACTTAAAACTCTTATGGTCGGTGTATATTTCACACTTCTCGCCTTATATATAATGTCTCCAAACCTTAAGTACAAATACCACCGCCGCTGATTCCAAATTATGTGTGGGATATCTCTACTCATACTCCTTCAGCTGTCTCGACACATAGGCTATCACCTTTCTGGCTTGCATCAGTACACACCCCAAACCCTGTCTAGAAGCATCACAATAAAGCACAAACTTTTCATTGTCTGACAGCAGACTCAAAACTGGAGCGGAGATCAGTCGCTGCTTCAATTCCTTAAAACTGTTCTCACACCTATCTGTCCATACATACTTAGTATTCTTACGCATCAATTCGGTCAATGGTCTGGCTATTCTAAAGAATCCCTTGACGAACCATAGGAATTCATAGTGTCCATACCTCGTACGGAAAACAGTCTTTGGTATGTCCTCCTCTCTAATCCTTAACTGGTGGAAGCCTGACCGAAGGTCAATCTTAGTGAACACTGTCTTCCCCTGTAGCTGGTCAAACAAGTCGTTGATCCTAGGTAGTGGGTACTTGTTCTTAATGGTCAACTTGTTCACTCTGTAGTCAATACACACCCTTAAGGATCCATCCTTCTTCTTGACGAACAACACTAGAGCACCCCATGGCGTAAAACTCGATCTAATGAATCCCAAATCCAGTAACTCTTGCAACTGAATCTTCAGTTCCTTCAACTCTGTCGGAGCCATTCTATTAGGTGTCCTAGATACTGGCTCCGCCCCTGGTGCCAATTCTATGACACACTTAATCTCTCATTGTGGCGGCAATCTTGGCAAATCTGCTGGGAATAAATCTGGAAACTCACATACCAGTCTGGTCTCACTTGGTTTAACCGACACAACTCTAGAGGTATCCAAAATGTTCGCTAGGAATCCTATGCAACCCCTCTACATCAGGTCTCTAGCCTTTAGTGCTGAAATCAGAAGTACTCGCGGTCCACTCACTGTCCCCACGAATACAAATGGTACTTCTCATTCCGATTCAAAAGTCACCATCTTAAGCTTCCAGTCAATCGTCGCCCTGTACTTCGATAACCAATCCATCCCTAGGATCATATCAAAGTCATCCATCGCTAGCCCAATCAGATCAACATACAACTCCCTACTGTATATCTTTACTGGTAATGCTCTAACCCATCTCCTAGAGACTACCAGTTCCCTAGTTGGAAACAAAGTCTGAAATCCCCTAGCATACAAATCACTAGGTCTACACAGCTGGTCTATCACTCTAGCAAAAACAAATGAATGAGTAGCCCCTGAATCAATCAATGTAGTAAAAGAAGAACCAACACTAGAAAACTAACCTGTCACGACCAAGGGGCTAGCCTCAGCCTCAGTCTGGGTCAAGGGGAATACTCTGGCAGGAGCGAGACTGTCGTTCTACTTCGGCTCTTCTATCCTGGCTTGTGGGCAGTCCTTCCTCAAATGACTAATACTCCCACAAGTAAAGCAGGCCCTGATCCTACACTCTCCTTGATGTCTTCGTCTGCACTGAGGACACACTGAGAAACCCGAACAGTTGTCTCCCTCGCCCTAACAACCACTAAAAGCACCCCACCCTCCTATCTGAGCCAGGAGGAACAAAAGAGTCTGGGGCCTTTCTCTTCTGCTCAATGGGGCCACTACCCCGACTAGATCCAGTAAAAGGAGGCACCGTCCTTCGAGCATCGCGCCTAGCAGTGCCCTCTCCCCATATCTGATCCTCGGCCCCCTCAGCTGTAATGGCTTTATCCATTACCTGGGCATAAGTGGTCATCCCTGAATCCAAAGTTATCTTGACGTCACGGGCGATCATAACATTCAATCCCCACACAAATCGATCTCTTCGTGCCATGTCAGTCGGCACCAGATCCGGTGCAAACTTCGCCAACCAGTCAAACTTCAAAGCATACTTAGTAACTATCATTCGATTCTAAGTCAGGTTGGTAAACTCATCAACCTTCGCAGCACGGACTGCGACACTATAATACTTCTCATTGAAAATGTTTATGAACTCTTCCCAGGTCATAATCGTAACATTCCCTCTCTGCGACACAACATCCCACCAGATGCGGGCGTCTTCTCTCAACATGTAGCTGGCACAAGCTACTCTCTCAACTTCAAAGAAATCGTGTTCATCCACTGCTCTGCCCGCAATGGGGTTGGTCCACCCTTGAAGGTGGGAGGATGCTGCTTCCTAAACCTCTCATACAAAGGTTCCTAACTATTCTCCACATCAGGCTGGGCTGGCACTGGTGCCACAACCTGTGGAATCTGCAACCTAGTGCCCTAAGGAGGGTTCTGTTACCTTAACTGTTGAAGCTCTTCTTCTGTTCACTGAAGTCTAGCTTCCATCTCGGCAAATAACTGTTGCCAATTCGATGGGGCAAGTGGAGGGTCTTGACCCTGATTGTCATCCTCGGCCCTATTGCCGTGGAGTCTGATTGATTGTTGAGGCATCACAATAATATGCCTGCAGTCAATGACTCTGCTCATCAGGCATGATGACAACATCCAAAACCACCTCCCAATTTGCATCAACCAACTACAACCAGCAATCCACATAACACATATTACATACAACAATCAAGGGGTCATGCCCTAGCATCATGCATATGTCAACTCATTCATCATGCTCTATTAAAATAATTAGGCAAATAGAGCACTTTAACAAACAATCAAGCATATGATACTAAGCTTGTCGCTGGCAGCGAGCGTACATGTTCGGTTGATCTCCAGGAACCATAAACCTTGGCTCGCTCTGATACCAAGTTGTAACACCCTTCTTCCTTATAGACATTACTAAAAGAGTTAAAAGCGTGCCATTAGCTCGCTAATCGAGGTTTTAGGTCAAAAGTGTGACTAAACTGAGACAAAATCCGTTTAAAGATAAGCAATGTAAAAACGTGGTCATTCATTGAAATCGTAAAGAGTTATACATTTGAGATCCCAGAATACCGTTTAGAAAATACTTTACATCTCAAAATACATTTAAGGTCGACTTAGGCGACAAAACAACTATTATAGTACATTTTCCCAAAATAACCCTGGCTGTGGCAGCCAGGTAGGCCAAACATGTACCCATCGCTCCACGCTCTCCATACTCATGGTTGGTTGACCTTTCCTTTTTCCTTACCTGCACCTTAGAGCACCCGTGAGCCGAAGACCAGCAAGAAAACTCAACACAAAACAATTAACATATCCATATCTATCAACAGCATATAACAAAGAAGGCAACAGGCTAAACACATAACGACCATGCCGTCCCAGGCGCTTTACCAGGCCCTGGGTTTGCGATCTTCACCGAGAGGATGACTCCAGCATCCTAGGAGGGTCTCGCACTAACGACTTGCACTCCGCGTTCTTAACGCCATGTCCTAGCCCTTTGCCGTACTCGGCTTTGCACTCTGCGTGCTCAACGCCGTTCCCGGCCCCTTACCGAACTCGGTTTCCTGCCGTTCTCGGCCTTCGCCGTTTCCGACCTTCAGCGTTCTCGGCCTTCGCTGTTTCTGGCCTTCAGCGTTCTCAGCCTTCGTCGTTCCTGGCTTTCGACGTTCACTCACAAATATGTATCACATAGCATAATATCAACAGTTATTTAAACATATACCAAACATACACAATAGGGATACACCCAGCAATTCAATCAATAGGGCCATGTCCTGCAATACAAGCAATAGGGCCACGCCCTGCTCTATGGGTACAATAGTTTTCTTACCTGTGTCCTAAGCTATCTGAGCATCGCAATCCCGAGCACAGTCCTCTAACACGAGCCTCGTTGAAAACCTAGTCACAACATATTTATAATACCTTTTCATCAAATTCTAATCCAATAAATAACCTCAAGACATAAATCTAGCCTCTGGGACCTTTGATTCTACCAAACTGGGTAGTAGAAACCTTCCCGAGCCTTAACGTTTGAGTTCCTGAGCTAAAAACCTTCAAACAAACAAAATTCTGCATTTGGGTCGCGGCCCAGCCCCCCTTAAGGGCCGTGGTGTGCCCCAAGTCAAAGGAAAAATTCCTCTCTGCTGAGAGACACGAGCCGCGACACCTAGACCTTGCGCTGCGACACCTAGGAAATTTTTTTGAAGTCCCCTGGCCTATAAACTCAAGTGGGCCGTGACATCTGATGAACACGGCCGCTGCTCGAGCTCAAAACCCATAAATTACCTCCATTTTTAGACTTCTAAATCCCCTACAAATCAACCCAAACCTATGCTAAAGCCAGAATTTAGCCCCAAATCACTTATACCAAACTCAGAGCAGCACATAATCTTAAAGAAACTAAACACAATCCTACTACAACTAAAATTCCATCATCTAAGGCTCCAACCCCCAAAACTCCAACAAAACAAAGGAAACTCAATAGAAAACCAGTTTTGATTCTTACCTTTGAGATAGTTTCGACCTGAACTAATTCCTCAACTCCTCAAGCTTGCACTCCACCAATTCTTCAGCCCAACTCCTCAAGTTTTCTCCAAAATTCCCAAGCTCCCAAGAGAGAAAGCGTGAACCGAAAGCAAGAGAGAGCTAAGAGAGAGACTATTTGATTTTTCTTCTTTCTTTCCCTTTCGGAATGTGTTAGAGACTAAGGGTAACCTTGGCTACCTAAGTCTATCCACTATTAAGGCCAAATTAGCACTTTGCCCCTCATTCTAATTAAACTCCTATACTAACCTCAAGGGCAATTATGTCAGTTGCCATATCCTGCTAACTCATCGAGTGTTCCCATAAATCCTCATTTAATCCTGACATATCCAAATCATTACTAAATTACTACCCATTAATCGATAAATCATGAACACATATAACATTCCCGAAATACCCATAGTCTCGTCCCGAGCCGGGTATTTGACCCCGTTGTGACTTTCTAGCTAAACTGCTCCCTAGGACCGTCTCGGATCGTGCATCACAAATATATCACCACTCACTTGTGGTATCGATCACAATATACACAATATTGCATTTATGCCCTCAACGGGCTAAAATTTCAAATATGCCTCTAATAGACAAATGGTGCCCACGTGCATATTTAATTCGCCTAAACATGCATTTCTAATCACAAAATCATCATATTCACATATTACATAATTAAATCAATTATTGCCCTCCAGGCATGCTAATCAAGGCCCTAAGCCTTATTAGCAAATTTGGGATGCTATAGTTGTATTGGACTTTTATTTGAGGTTGCAGAGAATTGCATGAGTTACATAAATATGAAATTTGCAAATGAGTTTTCTTAAAGTTGCGTTAGGTTGCAATAGGTTGCATTTGAGGTGACAGTGGGTTTCATGAGAATGAAATTAACATTTAAATTTTTAAGTTGTCATGGGTTGCATTGGGTTAATATAGGTTTCATAAGGTTGCTTTAGGTAGCATGGAGTTGCATTAGGCTTGCATTTCAGATTGCAGTGGGTTGCATGAGTTGCGTAAATATGAAATTAAAATGATTTTTCTAAAGTTACTTTAGGCTTCATTGGGTTGCTTTTAGTTGCATTGGTATTGCATTAAGTTTCTTGGGGTTGCATTAAGTTGCATGGACTTGTATTTGAGATTCAGTGAGTTGCATGAATTGCATAAGGGTAAAATTAGCATGAATTTTTAAGTTGTCATGGGTTACATTTGGTTGCATGAGTTCCATAAGGATGAAATTAATATATGAATTTTTAAGTTATTATGTGTAACGCCCTAACTCCAGGGACCATTACGGTGTGCCTTGTAAACAGTGCTAAACTCGCTAATCGAGTCATTTGGCCAAAATCGTGTAACTAAGTAAGATTAGCGGTTTAGGGATTAAATTTCTTGGTTAAGATATAACATTTCATTAGAATGTTTAATATATACATTGGGATCCCAAAAATATAATTTCAGAGTCTACTACAAGAAAATATTTACAAAAGGCCGATCTAAGCGGAAAAACAGGGTTTAACCATAGTTCCTCTTCAAACCTTGGCCGTGGTGGTCGAGAAGCTGCATATGTACACATCATCACCTAAGCTCTCCAACTCAAGGATGGTCCAGCTTTCTTTTGCCTTTACCTGCACCACATAGCACCCGTGAGCCGAAGCTCAGCAAGAAAACTTAATTTGCTCATGAACAGTAATAACATGTCTTCAAGTCATAAGGCACACACCTAACAGATATAGCCCTATTCCAACAGGCATCCGATCCATGTAATGTTGAGTATAACACATCAACCAACGATCATAATAATCATCCAGGGCTTTTAGCCCAATATAGAAACGTAATGTTGAGTATAACACATCAACCAATGATCATAATAATCATCCAGGACTTTTAGTCCAAACAAATAGGTGACAGTCGCAAAAGTCACTGAGTTGGGTATAGCTCCCTTTAGCCTTGTGACGATAGGGTCACCGGGGCTTAACAGACAAGTGAACATTTATTAGTTCAAATAGGATAGGTCCATGGTGACTAGTCACCAACATAACCTTCCTCATGACCATGCAGTCATAACCTTGGAACATCCTTCCCTAGCCATATGACAAACGGTCACCTGGACCTTAGGCCCTGGCTCTAGTAACTAGTCCTAGACTAGCCAAGCGCTTATAAGTTCATCGACCTTAGGGTCGGTCCAGCGTTAATGCCTTAGAGCCATTCAACGCTGATATCGATTAGATCTAATCTTCATTTGGCCCTGCATTCATGACGCTATGCCATTTCTGACTCTTAGGTCAGTATCCCTGACTAGTCAGTGCCTTATACAAGTAAGCAATGCCACCAAACATATATCGCATATCCAATATCCGAATACAAGGCATTCAACATGCTTACTTAATAAATACTAGCACAATTAGGATCATGCATAAACACAGAGGCTCAAGCTCTGAACGATATCATACTCAATATACAAAGCATGTCCTAATCACATGTTTCTCGTGCATCATATGCATCATATTTAACCACTTGACATGCCTCAACAATAATCATGCATGCCACATTTAATAATCCAACATGCATCAATAATAACCATGCATGTCACTTATACACAGGGTGCAGTTTTCTTACCTTAGATTCGAGCTAGAATGAATAAAAGAACCACTCTTGAGAACGATCAACTTTCAGTCCTTTAGCGGCCACCTAGTCATAACCAAATACGGGACACCATCAATAAAATGATAATCAAGGGTTCCCAAACCAAGATCTAGCCTCTGGGACACCAATCCCCACTAATCCGGGTAGTAGGAACGATCCCGAGGCCTAAAACCATGTTCCCGGGGCCAAAACGCACAAACGGGCTCAACCCTGCTCAAGGGCTGCGACCCTAGCACCTTGGGCCGCGGCGCCCAACATCAAGGGCCGTGGCGCCCAGCAAGCACAAAGCTGCACCACCTGATTCTTCGAACTAGGGCCGCGACACCCAAGAATAGGGCTGCGACCCCCAACCCAGAGACATCCCCAAACACGATTTCAACATCTCAAAGCCTCCAAATTCATGCCTAAACATTACCAAATCATCAAATCAAAGTTCCCAAGCTTCCCAATGGTCCAAAACCATCAAAATCCAAAGCTCAATCGAACCACAAACTCAACGATTCACAAAATCCAATTCAAAGCTTAGAAACTCTAAAAACTCAAAACTTAAACTTAGATTACCTTCGATTGGGTTGTTTTCCGTCGAATCCTTTGGTTAAGAAGCTTCTAATCTTTCCTAGGATCGCTATGCCTCGATCCTTGCTTGATTCTGACTTCTAGAACTCAAGATTTCTTCAAAAACCTTCGAACGGTAAAATGAGCTAACGAAGGAGAGAGGAAATGTTTTCTAACGTACGTTCTATCTGACAAGATACTTCAAGCTTAAGTAACATCAAATAAAACCTAGTGCTCGGGGTCCCAAAAACACCCCTGGGGACATTATAGTCAAAACCTCCAGAATTTCCTCCTGACCTCAAATACTCCCAATTTATCATCAAATAAACATTCTTATTACCCAATAATCGACCCCGTTATGACAAAACCGATAACTCATAATATAAGATCGTCTCATGCCGAATCAAATAAACATTCTTATTACCCAATAATCGACCTCGTTATGACAAAACCGCTAACTCATAATATAAGATCGTCTCATGCCGAATAGCTCGAATATATCTCCATAATAATGAAAACTCATTCACAAATTACAATATGCACCCAAATATACAAATATGCCCTCAACAGGCCAAATTACCAAAATACCCTTATAATTATAAATACACCCATATGCATGCATTTATCATCATATAATAATATAATTCACATTAACATGCATATAATCATTTAATATCATAATAAATCAATTATGGCCCTCCCGGCCTCCTAATCAAGGTCATAACCCTTATTAGAAAATTCGGGGCATTATAACTATCCCCTCCTTATAGAAATTTCTTCCTCGAAATTTACTCAAACAGCTCGGAATAAGAATTCCGCACAATTGACTCCAATTTCCCAGGTCACTTCCTCGACCTCACTATTTCTATATCATTACCTTAATCCAAGGTACACTCTGTTCAACAGAATGTTATTACTTCTGTTACAGTCTGAACTGGCTATTCCTTACCGGAATACTTAACCTTAACCTTCAGATTCTTATTACTTAACTTATGAGTTCCTTTAATCCATGTCCACTGCATGGAAGTAAATAACACATTGTATACAAATGATAGTGCCCAAAATAAGGTTGATCTAGAGTCAACCTAACCAGACCTATCCAGGATTCAACTGCTGAGATAATCTAGGGCTTAGCTTGCCCTAACTCCTCACCCCTTTCCATGGTGATACTTTAAAGAAGATACACTCTTCTACCTAGAATTCCACGTTTATACTTTTCAATTCAGTAAACTTTTCCATTTATTCTGAGAAGTGAGCATCCAAGCTCCACCCTTTAATAATCTCAATAATCCCCTGAACCACCTCAGGATCCAGATATATACCAACTCATTCATCTTATAAGATGTTCTTCCAATAATAATTGGATAACCCTCTCTCTCTGATTTACTATCAGTTTGAGAGTAAAACACTGTACTGAATTCCATCTATATTCTCATTGCCTTCTTAACCCTTCCAAAACCTGTAAGTCGCACTAGAGTCTTCATCTGATAGGATAAACCTTGAGTTCTCAAGAAGGCGCTCTATCCCTTTTACAAAGAGATCTGAATACTGACCAGCTGTACCATTTACTTATCTTTACTGATAAAAGTGAACTCACTTAGATAAACTGGTCCACAATGATCCAAGCCAATTCACGCTGATCCATTAACCTGGCCAATCCCACTGCGAAACCCATCGCGATGCTCTCTTATTCCCATTATGAAATACTCAAAGGCTGTAATGGCCTTGCTGATTCCTGATACTCTGTCTTGACCTGCTAATAGGTTAAGAACTTTACCACGCATCCCATTACATCCCTCTCCATCTCAGGCCATCACTATGAAGCTTTCATATCGTGTTACATTTCCATAATGCCTGAATGAGGAGAGAAGAAGAATAACACAAGATTCATCCAGAATTTCCCAATTAATCTCAATGTCCATCGGATTCCAAATTCGACCCTTATACCACAATAAATTTATATCTGACACTACACGACTCTTAGCTAATCCACCTAAGGCTTTCCATTCAATCTTTTCTGTTTGCGGTTCACTTAATCATCTTTTCTCTTTATCCTCCCTAAGATGATAATCTCAAACATAAACTGACCACCTGGCCCACCAGAAACTCTACTCTAGCTCTGGTCAGAGGCTTTCACCAACATATTGCTTAGGCAATTGCCTTTCTCTACCACTGAGATGTCATAACAACCTACTAACTGGTTCTGATCTGCAAGAAGACTCAGAACTATTTCCCAAGGCACCTGTAATATCCTTACCACCCAAGGACACTCCTGCCCCTAAGGCATTCTTCAACCTTGGCAAATCTCCGCAGAGAAAATACCACAATACCATTGTCCATGACAATCACAAATCCCATTCAAATAAACCTTTGAATGCTCTGTTCATCTGATTCACAAACACTCGGCATTAGACAATTTCCCCAAATCATACTTAGCACTCTCAGTGTTCTTATCTGATACAAACACGATCTTTTACATAACTTCCTCTCTGATCTCTAACTGGTCCTAACCAGATCCTAGATTCACCTTAGAGAATTCCATCTTACTCCATAACTAAACCTTTAAGTCTTACAACTCCGCTGAGCCACTCAAAACAGTGCTTACATCTGATTCCATCCCTAGCACTAATCCAATCACCATTCTAGTCTCCTTTCATATAAAAGAAACCCTGGCAAACCACCTAGAAACACATCCAGAAACTCACAGACTAATCCAGTCTGTCCTGATCTCAGTGGCACGATCTAAGTGGTATCCACCACACTAGCTAAGAGTTTTATGCATCTCCCTGCAACAAAACTCTAGCTCTCAATACAGATGTCATAAGCATGCAGAACCATTCACCATGCCAACTAACACAAGGCTTCCCACTCTCAAGCCCAAGAGTTACTATCCCTTCCTTGCCATTTAAAATTGCTCCATAACTACTTAACCAATCCATACCCTGGATTAAACCAAAGCCAGTCATAACCAACTTTATCAAAATCACTAATGAGTCCTTCCACAATAATTCACCTGATCACTTAAATAACCAATAAAACATCACTTTTCATCATAACATAACCATATGACCTGTATATCAACTTTATACCTCTCTATATGCAACAAATAAAGGAACAACATGGCACCAAAACCAGTCAGCATAACTCAAAACTAGACAACTGACCTGCCACCCCCGAGGAACTAGTCTCGGTCTCAGACTCTGACTGCCTCGGAATAAACACTTGAGTTGGAATCGAGCTGTCTATCCCCTTTTGCTCAAGCTCTCTTAGCCTTAGGCAATCCTTTTTGAAATGCCCAACCATGCCACATGCGAAACATGCCCTCGCTCGGCATTCTCCCAGATGGCACATCTTGCACCGCGTGCATATTGGACGAGTTTTCCAGCTTTCATTCTGACTTGCTCCAATAAGTGGAGATACCACTATCTGAGCTACGTGCTCCCTGTCACTCTTATTCTCATCTTTTATGCTCTCAACAGCAAGAGCCTTCTCTACCACCTGAGCATAGGTAGATACTTCATGCACTGGGGCAACTCTAATGCCCTGAGCTATTCCAGGATTCAATCCCTGAACAAACTTTTCCTTCCGAGCTATATTTGTGGGTACCATGTCAAAAGCAAACTTGGCCAACCCATCAAATTTATTAACATACTCGGTTACTGTTGCCTTTCCTTGAACGAGATTCAGAAACTCATTCATCTTAGCAGTCTTAGCTGCATCACAGTAATACTTCTCATCAAACAGCTGCCTAAACTCTTTCCAATCCATAACAGCTATATCTCGTGTCTGGGATACTACCTCCCACCACGTCCGGGCATCATCCCGCAATACATAAGTCGCACAGATCACCCTATCGTGACCTACCAGCCCCATATTGTCTAGAATAGAACTGATCATGCCTATCCATTGCTCAGCTCCGAATGGATCTAGGCCTCCCTCGAAAACTGGAGGGTAATATTCTTGGAATCTTCCACAAATAAATTCCCATCTATTCTCAACCCTAGGCTGAGCCAAAGCTGATGCCACTCCTGGCATAGCAAAGGAAGAGGTGCTTCCCAACAGATTCCTCTATTTCTTCAAACACCTAATCTCTTCCTCATGCCTCTGCAATTTTGACTGCAAATCTGTAAGCATTTGCTGAAAATTCATAGGTGCAGATGAAGAACTAACACCCTGGTTGTAACTCCCAGCCCCTGTATAACCACCACCAGGCCTCATAATCTGCCTTGGATATAAACCTGCTGATTGAATCTGCAGTCAATAACTTGACCCATTAAACATGATGAGCATATCAAGAGCTTTCCCCACGAGATAAATCTTACCACACCACAATCACAAACCACTGCAGTGCTAAAAACATGCCCATGGCATTCATACATCAATCATAATCCCTGCTCTTCCAATTTTCATACCATGCCTCCAACTCCAGCATGCAAATATCACAATTGAATGGATTCATAGAGCAGGTAATCACATAATCACATCCATATATATATATATATTCATGGAGCATATAATCACATAGTCAAGAGTTTAGCCTAGCTCTTATCAGAATCTCATGCTCCTTAATACAATGTGCAGGTAAAGCATTTACATTCTTATTTAAGCAGTTAAGCACTTAACTACAGAAATAGTTACCATTCCCTGAGTGAAGCTATCTTCAGTGATGAGTGTACATGCCCAGCTTGTCTTCAGGAACCATAAACCTTGGCTCGCTCTGATACCAAGTTGTAACGCCCTAACTCCAGGGACCGTTACGGTGTGCCTTGTAAACAGTGCTAAACTCGCTAATCGAGTCATTTGGCTAAAATCGTGTAACTAAGTAAGATTAGCAGTTTAGGGATTAAAAATTTTGGTTAAGATATAACGTTTCATTAGAACGTTTAATATTTACATTGGGATCCCAAAAATATAATTTCAGAGTCTACTACAAGAAAATATTTACAACAGGCCGATCTAAGCAGCAAAACAGGGTTTAATCCTAGTTCCTCTTCAAACCTCGGCCGTGGTGGTCGAGCAGCTGCATATGTACACATCATCACCTAAGCTCTCCAACTCAAGGATGGTCCAGCTTTCTTTTGCCTTTACCTGAACCACATAGCACCCGTTAGTCGAAGCTCAGCAAGAAAACTTAATATGCTCATGAACAGTAATAACATGTCTTCAAGTCATAAGGCACTCACCTAGCAGATATAGCCCCATTCCAGCAGGCATCCGATCCACGTAATGTTGAGTATAACACATCAACCAATGATCATAATAATCATCCAGGGCTTTTAGCCCAATATAGAAACGTAATGTTGAGTATAAAACATTAACCAATGATCATAATAATCATCCAGGACTTTTAGTCCAAACAAATAGGTGACAGTCGCAAAAGTCACTGAGTTGGGTATAGCTCCCTTTAGCCTTGTGACGATAGGGTCACCGGGGCTTAACAGACAAGTGAACATTTATTAGTTCAAATAGGATAGGTTCATGGTGACTAGCACCAACATAACCTTCCTCATGACCATGTAGTCATAACCTTGAAACATCGTTCCCTAGCCATGTGACAAACGGTCACCTGGACCTTAGGCCCTGGCTCTAGTAACTAGTCCTAGACTAGCCAAGCGCTTATAAGTTTATCGACCTTAGGGTCGGTCCAGTGTTAATGCCTTAGAGCCATTCAACGCTGATATCGATTAGATCTAATCTTCATTTGGCCCTGCGTTCATGACGCTATGCCATTTCTGACTCTTAGGTCAGTATCCCTGACTAGTCAGTGCCATATACAAGTAAGCAATGCCACCAAACATATATCACATATCCAATATCCGAATACAAGGCATTCAACATGCTTACTTAACAAATACTAGCACAATTAGGATCATGCATAAACACAGAGGCTCAAGCTCTGAACGATATCATACTCAATATACAAAGCATGTCCTAATCACATGTTTCTCGTGCATCATATGCATCATATTTAACCACTTGACATGCCTCAACAATAATCATGCATGCCACATTTAATAATCCAACATGCATCAATAATAACCATGCATGTCACTTATACACAGGGTGCAGTTTTCTTACCTTAGATTCGAGCTAGAATGAATAAAAGAACGACCCTTGAGAACGATCAACTTTCAGTCCTTTAGCGGCCACCTAGTCATAACCAAATACGGGACACCATCAATAAAATGATAATCAAGGGTTCCCAAACCAAGATCTAGCCTCCGGGACACCAATCCCCACTAATCCGGGTAGTAGAAACGATCCCGAGGCCTAAAACCATGTTCCCGGGGCCAAAACGCACAAACAGGCTCAACCTTGCTCAAGGGCTGCGGCCCTAGCACCTTGGGTCGCGACCCCCAGCCATTCCAGAAGCAAGGGTCGCGGCATCCAGCAAGCACAAAGCTGAACCATCTGCTTCTTCGAAATAGGGCCGCGGCGCCCAAGAATAGGGCTACGACCCCCAACCCAGAGCCATCCCCAAACTCGATTTCAACATCCCAAAGCCTCCAAATTCATGCCTAAACAATACTAAATCATCAAATCAAAGTTCCCAAGCTTCCCAATGGTCCAAAACCATCAAAACCCAAAGCTCAATCGAACCACAAACTCAATGATTCACAAAATCCAATTCAAAGCTTAGAAACTCTAAAAACTCAAAACTTAAACTTAGATTACCTTCGATTGGGTTGTTTTCCGTCGAATCCTTCGGTTAAGAAGCTTCTAATCTTTCCTAGGATCGCTATGCCTCGATCCTCGCTTGATTCTGACTCCTAGAATTCAAGATTTCTTCAAAAACCTTCGAACGGTGAAATGAGCTAACGAAGGAGAGAGGAAATGTTTTCTAACATACGTTCTATCTGACAAGCTACTTCAAGCTTAAGTAACATCAAATAAAACCTAGTGCTCGAGGTCCCAAAAACACCCTCGGGGACATTATAGTCAAAACCTCCAGAATTTCCTCCTGACCTCAACTACTCCCAATTTATCATCAAATAAACATTCTTATTACCCAATAATTGACCCCGTTATGACAAAACCGCTAACTCATAATATAAGATCATCTCATGCCGAATAGCTCGAATAAATCTCCATAATAATGAAATCTCATTAAAAAATTACAATATGCACCCAAATATACAAATATGCCCTCAACAGGCCAAATTACCAAAATACCCTTATAATTATATATACACCCATATGCATGCATTTATCATCATATAATAATATAATTCACATTAACATGCATATAATCATTTAATATCATAATAAACCAATTATGATCCTCCTGGCCTCCTAATCAAGGTCCTAACCCTTATTAGGAAATTCGGGGCATTACATTATGGGTTGCATTGATGTTGGTTGAGTTGTCATGGGTTGTATATATATTGAGAAAAATATAAAGAATATTGGGTGATTTCCTTTGAATTTCTACGCTCCTACACTTTGACTTAAAAAGTCAACACTCCCAGGTATATAAATCACTACACTAATACTTGCACCTATTAATAGAAGATATCTTGAACTCATATTGAAGAACATTCTCATTTTATTTAAATATCTCTTCTTTCTCCACTTCAATTACACCTTCTATTTTTTTTTTGGCTTGGATGCATATTTTTCTTAGTTTTGGTATGGTACTACTTTGCCTCGAGGTACATAATTAAAAATAAAAACTTTTTTATTGGGTTCTTTTTGAGTTCAATCACTCAAAGCAATTTTTTCTCTCTACTTTGCCCAAAAGTAGCAGCAGCAAAATCAACATACCGTATAAACAACAATCTACTTAATAGATTGAGGCACACATTTTGGGCAGTTCTCTAGAGTTGAGCAACAGATGTTTTGGGGTTCTCAATAGTCGCAGGATCGTGGTCGTGGTTGCCGATTTGGGTGAAGAGATAGTTCAAATGAAAGAAAAGAGAGAGCCAGGGGTACTTACCGTATAAATGAATATTAAAATTCTACTGTAATATAAAAATGAAAAAAAAACAACATATAAAATTGGAATACAAATAAAAAAAATCGTAAAAATGAAAAAAAAACTTTTAGAATTGCCGTATATATGGTAATTCTTGACATTCTTTAATTTCTTTTTTTTTTTATTAACTTCAATCATTTCATTTTATCTTGTTTTCATAATTTTTTTTCAAAAAATAATATATACTTTTTTAGAAAAAATTGTTACTTTAACAAGTTTTTATATTTTTATATATATTAATTTTTTTATTTATATATTTTAAATATATATTATTTTTATGTATTTTTTAGAATATGAAAAAAAAATAAGAAAAATGTGAGCATAAGTTGAAAAAAAATATTGTATATTAATTTTTAATAAAAATAGGGTGTCTTAATCAAATTTTGGATGTAAATATAATATCCCTATGTCTAAAAGAGAAATGACTATTTTGGCCCTCACAATTTTAAACTAGTGACTAAGTAATTCTAAATTAAAAAAAAAAAGTAAAAATTACCCTATCGTATTTTAAATATTAAAAAAATGGTCCCAAATATTTTTTTTAAAAAAAAGATAAAAACATCCACACTTAAAATTCATTAATATATATGCTCAACAAAAATAAAATTATTAATATATTTATTTTTTTCATATTTATAATTTTTATAAAATTGATTATTTGAATTTATTTATTTAATTTTAGACTTTATCAATTAATTTTATTGATATTTTACAAAATATTATAAATATATTAATGCATAAAAATGTTAAATAGTTTTTATTTATTTTAAAAATATATATGTTATCCCTCAAAATTCAAGAGACGACGTGGCGAGTGAGAAAGCGGCACGTGACATCACAAGTCATGAAAAAATGACAAAGTGTTGAAAAAAGACCGATGAGCAAAAAAGGGCAGGTCCAGGACCTATAAGGAAGTCGACTAGGCCTAGACCCCCTAGGGGTGGTCGGCCTGGCCCTAGCCCCAAGGGGTGACCGGCCTGACCCCATCACCTAGGGGTGGTTGGCCTGCCATGCTCAAGAGCCACATGGGTGGTCGATCCACCTTATTCTTCATAGGGTGGTCGGCCTAAACTCTCAAATACACTTCGCTGGATAAAGTTCACGCTCATTGCAACAAGCTTAGCACCCAAGCTCTAAAGGGTCATCGAGCCTAGCACCTAAGTCTCATGGACCAACCAAGACTTAGCATTTTTAGAAAGGTTTCAATCGTGTATCATCAACCACGATCCATAGAAACAACGAGAAGACCCACGATCTCATAATCATGGGGAGGTGGACACATATCTCCACTACCCAATAATCGTGTACCAAACCACGATCTCTAGTATTATAGATCATGTAACAGCCACTGGGTACTATAAATAAAGACCTAGTGCTTCATAAAGGAGGATATTTTTTCGAATGATTTGGAGAGAAATATTTTCTGGGGAGAAACTCTGGGCAAACTGGTGACGAGTAAAGACTTTAGTTCATCTGTGTAATTGTCTATCGAGTGATTCCATACCAAAGACTAAGTGGATTATATTATTACTGTTCATGAGAACAGGGCTGAACCACTATAAAATTTCTGTGTATTTATTTAAGATACAGGGTAACCAAAGGGAGGCACTAGAATGCTATAATGCGTCAGTGGTCAAGGCAAAGAAATGACCATGCGTAAACGACATGGTAGTAACCTGCTGCGAAGGGAATGAAGGAACCGATGAGGTTGTCAACATGGAAGTTGACGTTGAAAGAAACACTCTACTGGAGCCGGGGGTTCCTTTTAACGAAGATTTGTTATTATAGCAAATTTCCCAAAGCAAGGGAAACGACATCGATCCTCACTTTGGGGACGACGTCATGGGGGTAGGACTAGTCGAAGATCTTGACGAAGTCCTACTAGATGAGGAGGCCCCGACCAGAGTAATCAAAGTCGGAAAGGAGCTAAAGGTGGAAATTAAGGCACAGTTGGTAGAATTTTTGAAGAAGAACCAGGACGTCTTTGTTTGGTCACGTAAGGACATGGTTGGAATTTCTCCGTCCGTAATAAGTGATGTCCTCAATGTGGACAAAAACTACCCACCGGTGCAACAAAAAAGGAGACTACTTGACAAAGACCGATTTCAAGCCCTGAAGGAGGACGTCGAGCGGCTCAAGGAAATTTTTTTTATAAGGGAGGTCTACTACCTAGATTAGGTATCAAACCCCGTGCTGGTCCCAAAACCAAACAGGAAGTGGAGGACATGCGTGGACTTCACATATCTGAATAAGACTTGCCCCAAAGAATGCTTCCCACTACCCAGAATAGACCAACTGGTCGATGCAACTACAGAACATAAAATACTCTCATTCATGGATGCATATTTTGGGTATAATCAAATAAGTATGCACCCTCCCGATGAGGAACATACCAGCTTTGGGATAGACAAGGGATTGTACTGTTATAAGGTAATGTCATTCGGCTTGAAGAATGCAGGAGCCACCTACCATCGTTTAGTGAATGACATGTTTCGAGACTTGATCGTCAAAAATATGGAGGTATATGTCGATGACATGTTGGTCAAGTCCAAAGAAGCTGGAGGGCATGTTCAAGACTTAGAGTAATGCTTTGCAATATTAGAAAGTATCACATGAAGTTAAATCCTCTCAAGTGCTTATTTGGAGTTGGTTCTGGTAAGTTTCTCAGATACATAGTCAATTCACGTGGAATCGAGGCTAACCCCGAGAAGATCAAAGCATTGATCGACATGAAGTCACCTACCACAATCAAAGAGGTACAAAGCTTAACAGGGAGAGTAACTACCCTCAGTAGGTTCATATCAAAGTCTACGGGCAAGTGTGTCCCATTCTTTAACTTACTGAGGGGCAGCAAGAAAATCCAATGGACTGAGGAATGTGAGAAAGCTTTCCAAGCCTTGAAAGAGCATCTCACTCAACCTCTCATCCTAGCGAAGCCAATAGATGGTGAAGTACTATTCATCTATTTGGCAATCACCGAGCATGCAATCAGCGATGCTTTGGTGAAAGAAGATAACAGGGTACAACACCCTGTATACTATATCAGTAAAAGGCTAGTAGGTGCAGAATCTAGGTATCCCCTTCTTGAATAGATAGCCTACTATTTAGTAATCACCTCTCGAAAGCTGTGCCCATACTTCCAAGCTCACACCATTCCGAGTCCTAACCGATCAACCGCTACGACAAGTTCTTCAGAAACCAGAGGCCTCAGGGTGATTACTCAAATGGGTGGTGGAGTTAGGATAGTTTGATATCACTTATCATTCGAGGACGACGATATAAGGACAAGCATTGGCAGACTTCATAGTCTAAGGCACCAACCTTGAAGACCCTTCCTACCAATCGGAGAATGGAGTTACCAAGAAGGAAGGAGATACTCCCATATGGAAGCTATATGTTGATGGAGCATCCAATGAACACAACTCAAGATCTAGAATTATACTGATCACTCTAGAGAATCATCGAATGCACTGCGCTCTCAGATTTTGATTCAACGCTTCAAACAACGAGGCTGAGTATAAGTTATTATTACCAGGATTACGCTTATCTCGAGATGTGCATGCACAGACCCTAGAGATTTTCAGCGATTCCCAGCTAGTGGTGTACCAGGTACTGGGGGAGTATCAAGCCAAGGGACTTAGGATGGTGCAGTACCTGAACAAGGTGAAGGACTTATTGACACAGTTCAAGAGATACTCGATTACACAAGTCCCGAGGGAGTAGAATGTCAATGCTAATGCCTTAGCCAAGCTTGCCAGTGCCAAAGATGCGGACACCCTGAATGTTGTTCATGTCGAATACTTGGTGGAAAGAAACATAACTGATCAAGAGGCACTACCTGTTGAGTTAGGAGATAGATGGATGACTCCTATTATTAACTATCTCAACCAAGGAGTAGTACCCAATGATCAGAACAAAGCAAGGAAGTTGGTGAGACACGCTCCACGATATATGATAGTCGGAGGGGTCCTGTACCGACGAGGGTACTCCCTACCACTACTAAGGTGCGTTACACCAGACTAGTCAAAGCTGTTAATGATCGAGGTACACAATGGGTTTTGTGGAGATCATGCTGAGAGGCAGAGCCTATCAAAGAAAATCCTAAGATAAGGATACTTTTGGCCAACGATGAACGAAGACTCAATGAAGTATGTCAGAAGATGCCACAAGTGTTAGATGTTCTCCAAGATACCTCGACGCGACACCTAATGAGTTAACACAAATGAAAAGCCCTTGGCCTTTCGCTGTGTGGGGAATCGACCTAATTAGAAAGCTACCCACGGGAAGGAGAGGTGTCCAATTTGCTGTTGTATCCGTAGATTACTTCACCAAATGGACTAAAGCAGAATTGCTCGCCACCATCACCTCGATGAGGCATGGAATCAGAAAGAGCTTTTACTCGGTAGCACACCCATAAGCAAATGGTCAAGTAAAAGCAGTGAACAAGACTATCAAAGACACTCTGAAGAAATGCCTTGAACAAGCCAAAAGAGTCTGACCAGAATTACTTCCGGAGGTCCTATGGTAACATCGAACGATGACTCAAATGATGACAGGCCATATGCCATTCTCTTTGGCGTTTGGATATGAAGCCATGTTGCCAGTTGAACTCACTCCCCCATCGCATAGACAAGAGACATACGATCAAGGGAAGAACCATAAACTAATAGGAGAGTCACTCGATTTAATTGAAGAAAGACGAAAAAAGGCAAGTCTCAGAGTAGCAGCAAATCAACAAAAAGTGGCCAGATACTTCCAACTCCAGAGTGAAAGATCGAAAATTTCAAGTCGAAGACTTAGTACTTAGGAGGGTGTTCCTAAACACTAAGGACATTGCAGCAGGGGTACTAGGACCTAATTGGGAAAGGCAATACCTTGTGGAGGAGGTGATCCCACTAGGGACGTACAAGATAGCTCGACTGAATGGAGAAAAAATAAAAAACTACTAGAATGGCAAACATCTCCGCCAATACTATCAATGAAGTTGTTCAACAGTGACACAAGTTTTAATTTGAAAATGTAGTATTTTCAAATTATCTATGTAACAACCATTGTGCTTCAATGAATGAATGAATGAATTTAATTTCTTAAGTTTCTCTTAATTCTTTAAATTACATTTAATAAGAGACAGGTCCTAGGACCTTGTCGCCAAACTATTTGATCATGTTCGATCTTGGTTCTTGAGGAACCTATCTACCCACACGATCAACAAGAGAGATAGGTCCTAGGACCTTGTCGTCAAATTATGGATCATTTTCAATCTTGGTTCTTGAGGAGCCTATCGACCTATACGATGCAAACAAGAGACTGGTCTGAGGACCTTGTCACCAAACTATTTGATCATGTTTGATCTTGGTTCTTGAAGAACCTATCGACCCACATGATCAACAAGAGAGATAGGTCCTGGGACATTGTGGAAAAATTATGGATCATGTTTGATCTTGGTTCTTGAGGAGCCTATCGACCCATACGATCCAAACAAGAGACTGGTTCGAGGACCTTGTCACCAAACTATTTGATCATGTTCGATCCTGGTTCTTAAGGAACCTATCGACCCACAAGATCAACAAGAGAGACAGGTCCTAGGACCTTGTCGTCAAATTATGGATCATGTTCGATCTTGGTTCTTGAGGAGTCTATCGACCCATACGATCCAAACAAGAGACTGGTCCGAGGACCTTGTCGCCAATTTAATTGATCATGTTTGATCTTGGTTCTTGAGGAACCTATCAACCTATAGGATCAACAAAAGAGACTGGTCCAAGGACTAGTCACCATTATTTTATCATGTTCGATCCTGGTTCTTGAGGAACCTATCGACCCATACGATCAAAAAAGAGTCTGGTCCGAAGACCAGTCTCCATCATCAGATCATAGTCAAATCTGGTCCTTGAGAGGCCAATCGATAATTTGATCTAAGACTCGTTACAGGCTCAATTAGCCCATCTAGACCCGGTAGGTCCAACTTAGACACTTCTGTCTACAATCATTATAACGAGTACACGAGAGATTACGTAGATTGTGATCGACACTTGCTACACAATATGCATCTGTGTATAGGTATCATTACTACTGAGTATTTGTTGCTTGCATCATTGGGTGAAATGGATAGTACTATGTGTCTAAACGCTCGAGCAAGGCATGGTCAAGTAGCAAGTGACCAAGGCTTTTAAACCCATGATCACTTGGGGGGCATATAGTACATACCAATCGGGGTATACACAAGCAATGAGGACGTGACCTTAAGTACTAAGCAAGCTCAAGTTTTTCTAGGACATTTGTTCAACATATGTTCCGAAAGTGCAAAAAAAAAAAAAAACAAAAAAGGCATTGGTGGGAAGACTCCTAGCCAAATCCTTTATAGGGTGGTCGGCCTATCACCCATGGGGTGGTCGGCCTGACTGTTTTGTTCATGGTACTTGGTGAAGTATCGTACTACTCACATTACCATTGTTGTTAGCATGAAAACGTAAAGGAGTAAGGTTAGAATGGCACGTGAAATACATGTGTTCAAAGTATACTGATACCTGAACCAATGAGGGTTGTACGTTTATATACTTAGTAAGCATTGGAAAAAAAAAATTCAATCAATACACTGATTATTTATAACAAAAAAACATAAAGGCATAAAATGTCATATGTAAAAATTTTCAAGTACAAGGTGCCCCACCAATGGCACGAAAGGAAAGACAGAGTAAGAGACCAAAAGAAGACTAACTAGGGTGAGGAGTATCATTTGAAAAACCACCCTGAGCCTCGGCAGCCTCACGAGCCAGACACTTCCTAAGCTCCTTCGCTCGCGTCTTCTTGGGAAGGAAGCCCAAGTTCAGATCTTTGTTGGACTTCTAGATCAAGTAGAAGAAAGAGAAAGATTTCTCTGAATACTCCTCTCAAGCATTGTCTCGAGCAGCCTTGACCTCTTGCTCCTTCTCAACAAGAGCATCCTTCCACAGTTGATCCATGTCGGCAATCAGCTTCTTCTTCTCAGCTTCAGACTGTTTGAGCTAATAAAAAAGTTTCCCCTCCATCTGGGTTACCCTGAGAGTCAACTCGGTCACTTCCTGCTGCTTAAGCTCCACGGTATTGCGGAGAGTGTTGATCTCTTCATTTTTCAAATTTTCGCATCCCTAGAGCCAAGAACGCGCCTAAGGTCCAACACCTCATGGCGGACAACTTCAAGCTCAAAATGAAGGTTGGAAAGCGTAGAGGTATACTCTATAGACCTATTACGGACATGGGAGACCAACATCAGCGCCTGCAAAAAACATACAAGTTTTAGATAACGTCGGCACACAAACTAACCAGACAAAAAGAAAAACTGTAGAGGACTTACACTCTGAATGTCAAGGAGTGACTTCGTGAGGATGGTGCTCAAGTCCTCATTCTTAATCCCATTAAAAGTGATTGTCGTCTACTCCAGATGGGAGGCTTGGTCCATGATGGTACCTAAATTCCACATGACAGACTTGTGTGGCTCAGATAAGGGAGTAGGCACAGAAGAGTAAGCACCCACATCAATAATACTGGGAGGAACTGGCATAGGCAAGGATGGCTCTACCTCTGCAACAAGACTAGATGCCAAAGGAGTCGGAGGAGGCACCTCGGGAGGAACCTCTGTTATCGAGTCAGACTCAACCCTGGCCATCTTGGCCGCTCGGATGGAAGGGCTAGTCTCGGTTGGAGTCGACCTTTGTTGGGTGTGAACAAAGTTGAACATATCTGAACCTGTAAAAGAAGATCAAATATTAGCAGGATATCAAATACAGACGAAACATAAAGTAAAGATGATAAACGTGTCGAACCTTTTGAATAGGATTCGGGTTCGAATGTGGCTTCAACAAAATCATCTGAAGCAAGCAGTGAGTGCACGGATGCACCAACCTCATCACCCTCCTGTCCAGCTAGCACGGGCGAAGAGGGTACCTCCTCGATATGAATAGGTCCTGGGGAGTCTATGGCATTCATGGGCTCAGGAATATCTTCATCTGGAACATCAATGTAGTAGAAGGAAACAACCCGACCTTTCTAAGGTTTTCTGAAGTAATGAGGGTCTTGACATTCTTCTCCTCAGGGGTCATGTCAATCAACGCCTTAACCCTAACAATCATAGCCTGGGTCGGGGGTGGTCTATAGAAAGGCCCGGCGTGTTTAAACTTGGATTAGTTGGCCTCTGCATCCTTAGTGAAGAAATAGTTGTCAGCATATCTAAATGCCTTGCTATTTCCAGAGATCTCTTCCAAGAAGGTGTCGGTACCCTCGCTCATATAATGGTGGAAGTGGAAGTACCCTAAGTTTCATTGAGAAGGGTTCGTCTTCAGATTAAATAAGTAATGGATCTCATGAGGTACTGGAGTAACCCATTTTCTACAATGATAGATAATGTACAACGCAGATAACACCAAGATCGCATTGGGAGCCAGCTGAGAGGAACTAATGCCAAAATAATCTGCAACGCTCCAGAAATATGGATGAAGAGGAAGTAGGGAGCCAGACTTGATGGCAAAACATGTCCGGGCGCACATACCCAAATAGGGGTCCTCAACTTTATCATTTGGACCAGGGATAATAATAGAATTGCCAGAGAGGTCAAAGGTCTTCCTTAAGTTCTTTATCTTTTCTTCAGTCATGTCAGAGGCAGCCCCCTTGAACCAAACCACCTCGTAATCAGCTGGGCGAGACTTCTCAACTGGTTTCCATATGATCTCACTGGCAAAGGTGGCCCTAGAATCTGATGAATGGAACTCTTTTTGTCGTCTATTCTTTTGCTGCGCAGCTGGTGAGACTGTCTTGCTCTTGGGAGAAAGGTGAACCACCTTAGGTCAGAACCTGTGAATAAAACGCTCCCGAGGATGAGTAGCCTAGCGATGAGAGCCCTCGGTATGTTCTCGCTGAGAAGAAGAGTGATGGGGAACCCGATTGGTATCCCAATGCAAAGGGCGTTGCAATGAGTCTTGCTGATTGGACAGAGACCACTGAGAAGAATGACTTCGCTGAGATGTGCCCTGAGAGCCACAAGGAGTACTATTCTGAGAAGAGATCTGAGAAGAACCAGGCGAAGAACCCTGAGTGATGTGCCTGGTAATATGAGGATTATCTTCAGAGGGTTGTCGAGTTGTTTGTTTTACTCTCGCCATTGGGCTATACCTTTTCAAGAAATCTTCCTCACTGAATAAATATAAAGTAGAGTGAGGGAGAATCCTTTTCACCCTTTCCAAGAACTCATGTGGAGTACGCTCGCTGACAGACTTATCCGACAAAGAGGAGTTGGACATTTGCAACAAAGGAAAAAGAAAGAGTAAAGTTAGTACATCATCATAATGAAGCCAATAGCTGGGGGCATATCCATTACTAAGGAGAAAAACTGAAGAAACCGAAGGAAATTTTTTTTAGGGTCCTAGGTGGTCTGCCCATGGTTGGTCTGACCACCCTAGATCTTGGATCCCTAAAAATTTCCCAGGGAGTATGGTGGTCGACCTATGCTAAGGTTTAGGCCGACCACCCAGGCCTAGGAACCTTGGAAATTTCCCAAGACATGGGGAATGCAGTCTAGAGTTGGATTTTATAACCCTAAAAATAGTCAATCATAGGGTCTATAAGTCTGGAAATCGCCCAGGCTAAGGAAGCCCTAAGGGCGGTCGGCCTATGATGGAAGCCCTAGGGGTGGTTAGCCTATGATGGAAGCCCTAGGGGTGGTTGGCCCATGATGAACTTTACAAGTCTGGAAATCGCCCAAGCTAAGGGAAGCCCTAGGGGTGCTCGGCCCATTATGGGATATGTAAGCCTGGAAATCGCACAAGGCAAGGGAAACCCTAGGGTGGTCAGCCCATGATGGAATTTACAAACCTGAAAATCACCCAGGCTAGTGAATCTCAAGAGTGGTCGGCCTAGGTTAGGGTTTTACAAGCCTGGAAATCGCCTAGGCTAGTGAATCTGAAGGTGGTCGGCCTACTGACCTCTGAACCCTAAAGCATCACGCAGAAAGAGGAAAGGATAAATTTTTTTTTTTTGATTAAAAATAGGTTTTTGGTTCAGACAAGTCAGTGGTTGTGAATTAAAGTAAAGCGAAGCAAGAGACCCAGACAGATTTATCAAAGATTCAAAGTATATCTACTAAATCTAAGCACATTTAAATTAAATGATTTGAAGATGAGGAGAAAATACTTACCCAAGTGAAGATATACAGAGTTGATGAAGAATTGGATAATCACGCTCAGAATACCCTACAGTCTAGACACATGGGTCTGAGAATGTGATGAGTGAATCTCTACTTATAGCCTCTCAAGCTAACCATATTTTAGGAATTCAAAATCCTTGAAAAATATCTGGTATTGTTAAAAATTAAATTCCTTGAAAAATATCTTATATTTTTAGGAATTCAAATTCCTTGAAAATTATTTTGTATTTTTAGAAATTATTATCCTTGAAAAATATATTATATTTTTAGGACTTCAAAACTCCTTGAAAAATATATTATATTTTTAGGACTCCAAACCTCATTGAAAAATATATTATATTTTTAGGACTTAAAAACTCCTTGAAAAATATAATTATTTTTAGGAATTACAATTATCCTTGAAAAATACATGCCGATCAAATTATCGATGGTTGACAAAAGTACTACATAATGTCTTGAGGGATTTTGCTGTTAGAGTACTACTACGATATGTTTCTCGAGCCAGATCAAATTTATTGTAATGTTGAACACATTACGATAAAGTTGGGGGAAAAATGTTACGATGTGGCGAATGAGAAAGCGGCATGTGGCATCACAAGTCGGGGAAAAACGAAAAAGTATTGAAAAAAGACCGATGAGCAAAAAAGATAAGTCTAGGACCTATAGGGATAGGGTGGTCGGCCTAAACTCCCAAATACACTTTGCTAGATAAAGTTCACGCTCGTTCAACCTGAAATCATCAGGCCTAGCACCCAGAAGGTCATCAGGCCTAACACCCAGAAGATCAGTAGGCCTAGCACCTAGAAGGTCATCAGACCTAGCACCCAGAAGATCAACAAGCTTAGCACCCAGAAGATTAGCAGGCCTAGCACCCAAAGGGTCATCAGGCCTAGCACCCAAGCTCTAAAGGGTCGTCGGGCTTAGCACCTAAGTCTCATAGACCAACCAAGACTTAGCGTTTTCCCAAAGGTTTCAATCGTGCATCGTCAACCTCGATCCAGGGAAACAACGAGAAGACCCATGATCTCATAATCATGGGGAGGTGGACACGTATCTCTACTACCCAATAATCGTATACCAAACCACGATCTCCTGTATTACTGATCATGTAATAGCCCCTGGGTACTATAAATAAAGGACCTAGGGCTTCATAAATGGGATCTTTGGATCTTTCTTTGAATGATTGGGAGAGAGATTATTTCTAGGGAGAAACTCTGGGCAAATTGGCGACGAGTGAATACTTCAGTTCATCCGTGTAATTTTCTATCGAGTGATTCAATACTAAAGACTAAGTGGATTAGGTTATTATTGTTCATCAGAACAGGACTGAACCGCTATAAAATTTCTGTGTGTTTATTTAAGACATTTGTACTCTATCGTATATTATATTCATTTCGTTCAAAAGGTGTCGTATACTGTACATACGACCTGTTGACGGTAAGAACTCGTCAACTAAGTTAGATTAATAACTTTTGGAATTGTAAAAGGAGTGAACTTTAAACTCACTAAACTTTCGGGTAAACTTCCTTACGATCTCAAAACCATCAAATGTAAATGTTGGAATTCTAAAATGAAGAATTGAGAGAATGTTGAATGTCACTTTTCATTAGCAATAATTGGTTACAAAATGCTTCCCCAAAATCTTCTCCCCCCTTCTCAGATGAAGGGAGGTCATATTTATAGTAGAGCACTAATGACTCTGAGTACATTGTGGTCCCTGGGGACACGACTCTGCACACGCATTTTACAGGTGGTAGCGGTGCTAGGAACGTGGTGGTTGGCTCTAGTACATGTCGAGAGTATGTTGGAGCACCTCCACTTCAGTACCTGGATGTACCTCTACCACTTGTTTGGTATGAGTGTCAGAGATTGGCTGATGAGGACCACATCAGGTACCTTACTCGTATGACCACTACTTGTCTGGCGTGTACATCGTGTCCATACTTCAACTTCTCTTGGTTTGTAGGTGCATTTTGTATTTGTATGAACTCTTCGAGCCACAAGTTTTCACCCTCGCAAGGTACCTTATTCTCAAGGGCTTCAAGTGTTGAAATCCTTATATGTTATTCCAAGATGCCTACCAATCAAGGACCTCGCGAGATGGCCCTATGAAAATGAAACGAGAGGGGCCTCTCGACCCTAAGCGCATATTCTTGGCGCATAGTGTGGATCTGTAGGCGAGGCATGTGTCTTCCGAGACCTTCTGCGCGAGACGAGACACCCTTTGTGATGGGTGACCTCGCGACATCCTCGGCGCGAGACCCTCGGGACACTCCGGGCGTGACACCCTCGACGCCCCTTGTGATGGGTGACCTCGTGATATCCTCGGTGCGAGACCCTCGGGACACTCCTGGCACGACACCCTCGGCATGGGACATTCACGACACCCTTAGAGCCCTTTGTGATGGGTGACCTTGAGACACCTTTGGTGCGAGACCCTTGGGAAACCCCTGGCGCGACACCCTCGACCCTTGTGATGGGTGACCTTGAGGCACCTTCGGCGCGAGACCCTTGGGACACCCTTGGCGCCCCTTGTGATGGGTGACCTCGCGACATCCTCAGCGTGAGACCCTCGGGACACTACTGGCGTGACACCCTCGACGCCCCTTGTGATGGGTGACCTCGCGACATCCTCTGCGCGAGACCCTTGGGACAATCCTGGCGCGACACCCTCAGCATGGGACATTCACGACACCCTCGGCGCCCTTTGTGATGGGTGACCTTAAGAGACCTTCGGTGCAAGACCTTGGGGACACCCCTGGCGCGACACCCTCAGCATGGGACACTCACGACACCCTCGGCGCCCATTGTGATGGGTGACCTCGCGACACCCTCGGTGTGACTCCGCGACACCCTCAGCGTGAGACGCTCGCAACACTCTCGGCGCCACTTGCAAGGGGTGACCTCGCAACCCCCTCGATGCGAGACGAGGCATGTGCCTTGGGAGACCTTCAGCACAAGACCCCTACGCATGAGACAAAGCCATTGTGCGAGGCCCTACGCACGAGACGAGGCTGTGGTGAAAGGCACAAGGGTGTGTAGGTGAGATGGTGTCCACGAGGCCCCTTGGTGTGAGATGCAGGGGTGTGGGCGAGTCTATCTCCATCCCAAACTTATATTTTGAGGGTCATGAGGCAGGGGCCTCATTCAAGCGGAATTTTTGTATTCACACGATCGTTGGCCAATTTCACAAGACAATAATATATATTGTTAATCAATTTTATAAATTTTATTTATTAAAAAAATATTAGTGCATTATAAGTGAGGGCATTTTTCTTTTTATCAAGAAAGCTTTGACTAAAAATATGCATATTTGGCTATTTCTTTACTTTAAAAAAAAAACAGAAGCTTATCTTTAGGTTTTTTAAAAAACCCAGAGTTAAAATTGGTAATGGACTTAAATCGTGAGGGCCAAAATAGTAATTTTCCTTAAGAAAATAATAACTAGATTTAAATGTTTTATTAAGTAAAAAGTGATTGCATCACTTGGGAGTTGGGACAAATCACATTCACTACTTGGTGAATGGTTTTGATGGGTCAACCTTATTACTTTATTTGAAGAGACTTGGGTCAATCTGGCTTTCTCTCTATCTCTAAACAACCCCTTAAACCATAGAAGGCTATTCCTTTCGACTGGAGCGTTGTCAATGCGTGTCTTCATGTTGGTGGGGCTCTAGCCGAGAGGCCTCTTTTTCCTTACTAGCTAGTCGTTCAAGTGCTCAAGAGTGTGATGGTGTTGCTCTAGTGGTGGCAACGTTGTTGGATGCTCTTTCCTTTGGGTCTATTGGTGCTTCTGATTTTTTGATCTTGGTCGGTAAGGTGGTTTTATCGATACCCGTTGAAGATTTAGAGTTTGGACTATGATATTCTTTAGTGTATGTTGGGTTCCCCTTCACGAGACTCGATGGAGGTTTGAGGAATGACTCTATCTTCGCTTGCTACTTTGGATTACTTGGCACAAGTATTTTGCTGTTTTTCTTGTTTTTTTTGTGTGGTGTAGTGTGTTGTTGTTTTGTTGTCCAGTCTTAGTCTTAGAGCGCTCACAATGAGTATTCTACTTTATCTTTCAAAATATCTCATCAAAACCCTACTTTATCTATTTTACCTCACACTTTCACATTATACCATAGATCAAATTCTCTATATTTTCTTTTACATCATTTAAATATTATACTTAAAATATTATTTATTAGTTAAAGTCAAAAAAAATTTGAAAAACAAAATAATAATAATTAAAAAATAACAAATTGGAGAGAAAAAGGAAAAAAGATAAAAAAAAATATATTAAAAAAGTATTTATGAAGTTGTAAAAGTTTACCTACATTTAGTGAAAATTTTATCGGTTTTAGGATAGATATATTATAGCTAAATATTTAGAGTATCTAATGTAGTTGAATTTTAATTCCTTAGCTATTTTTAATGTCATATCTATGAAACACAAGATTGTCAATTATTCTTTTTCTGTTTATAGGGAATTTTACTGACTTATCTTATGGTAGTTTATCTTTGTAAACGGCTTGATTAGTCGTTCTGCGTCACTTTTTATGAGATTTGTAATTAATTTTTGAGCTTTTTTTGTTTGATAGGATGATGAATTTAATGAATTTCTCATTTCTTCTTAAAAAAGAACAAACTTGGGTCATGTTTGATAGGATGATGGTATGATATTAGAATAGTATTAAAAATTGTTAGATATATTTCTTTGTTGTGTTAAAAATTAGAATTAACATGAATGAAATATTGTCCATAAAATTATCTTTTTCTTATTTTATTTGGGTGGCATAAAAATAGTAAATTAAATTATTTAAAATTGGTTTATTTATACAATTGGTCCTTATTCTTCGTGTTTGTTTGTAAGTTAGTCATATTTATTTCTGGCAAATTAATCCTCAACCTTCCTTATAATTAACTTTGTTAAATATAATTTAGTTCTCATCTTTTGTGTGCATTGGAAAATTGGTTTCTATCCTTCTTATTTTTTGATTAAAAATAGAATTAAAAATGATCACAATTGATAAAAAAAAATACATAATTATATATTTTAATAAACAATTAAAATATTATAAAAGTTTAACTTAGTAAAAAAAAATATAAATTTATTTTAGACTTAAAATATTATAAGTAGGATTATAAATGATTCAATTAAATAAAAATTAAAAAATATAGAGTTTAAGTCAAGAAAAAAATTATAATTTTCAAAAGCTCATCCTCACCAACTATATGCCAATATTTCTTGCAAAGGCTCATCACCATACCATTACCATCAGGTTTCGGTGACTTAAGAGAGGCCATATATCACCCAGCTTTTTTGACTTCCGACAATGAAGAAATCAAGCATAAAGGAATATCAAATTCTCAATGAACCCTGAGAAGGCATTCCGATCAAACTTAGAATGAAAGACCTCTTTAAAGCGAGAAGAGAAATAAGCAGCTTTCTCTAATATCCCTAAGATGCACTTAGCCGATATATGATTTCTTTTACTACAAATCAGACTGGAAGAATGGACTAACTTTGTATTGGGAATTTAAGGCTCACAAAAACATGGCTAAATGAATTAATTTAACAATACAAATCCTAAATATTAATTAGGAATTATATTCATAGCATAAAGACAAATCTTGATAATTAAAGACCTATATTAAAAGTTTGAAGATAAATCTTGATAATTAAAGATTAAATGAGAAAATAAAAATAAAAAGATAGCATGATCATAACATAATTTTATCACATGGAATCATCAATTTTATGATGAATAAACACAAAATGAAAGATGAAAATAATTAATTAATCAAAACACAAAAAGTTAGTGTTAGAAAGACAAAAAAAACCCTTATAAGTAAAACCCTAAAACCTTCATACGAAGGATCTTCATTATCCAAAATCTCTATTCCAAGCCTTCCCAAAGTCGCTTTGAAGCTTCTATAATGGTGGAACGAGAAGTGAGATTTAACAAGCCTTGAAAATCATGCAAGTCAAGCAATGTTTGATGAGTTTCTTTGAGAAAATGAATGTTTTTATGGAACTAGAGAAAAAGAGAGTTGAAAAGTGTGATAAAGAATTTCCAACTCTAAATGACCACTTTTTATAGTGTAGGCACCGTCATTAGGCTAAACTAATATAAATAAACCACTTAAACACTTCATTTGGAAAAAAAAGAGTTATTTTCGTAATGGTCAGGCGACATGTCGCCAGAAATGCAGCGACATATCGCCTACAACATTTTTAGCATTGGGCATTTTAAGCCTTGTGGCGACATGTCGCCACATAAATTGCGACATGTTGCTTCTCCATTGCCTAGGGTACCCAAAGTCACCATTAGACACTTCCAAATGATTCCAAACTTTTAAAGAAAGCTTAGATGCCTCATTGTATCACTTTAACCCATAAAAATCAATTGTAGATGCCTACAACAAAAACTCATATTTTCACTTCAACGTAAGTGAAAATCGTTACATTTTTTGCACTACATTGTGAAACTACTTAACTATTATATTTAACCAATCTCAACACTTATCACCTTGAGAAAGCTATTATTCATGAGACTTTTGTTTCCAAATCATACTCTTATGCTCAAGGACCTCCACAAGCTTCCATTAAATTGAAGCTTCAATTTCAAGATTTGATTAATCGAGGGATAAATCTGAATATCAACCAAAAGACTGTTCAAAAGTCAAATCTTAGCCTAAAAACTTTTGTTCCATTTCTAAAACGCCCTAGCAATGTTTTTTTAGTTTACAAACCAATAAAAAACTTTTAAAACCATCATCAGAGATACACCAAGCCTCCTCAATAACCCGAGAGCACTCTGAATCACATGACCAATCATTAATGAAGCCAAAAGGCCTAAGAAAATTCTCATTTTCCAAAACAATAACGAATCACAAATGAGCATGATCAGAAGAAGTGATAGCAAGAGACTTAGCGCATGCCTCAGGAAAAGAATAGATCCAAGAGCACACTACACGATCAAGCCTTACCTTAATCAAATCTCTAAGTTTCTGCTTATTTGACCAAGTAAAGATTATCCCATTATATCCCAGGTAACCATCTGTAACAAGCATAAAGTCCTAAAACCCCTGCCCTTGCCCCTGTGTAATAAGCCGACAACCAAATTTCTTAAACTAGTCTAAAACAACATTTAAGTAAAACCCCAAGGATTTTCTTTGAACATAATAGGCCTAACCAAAAGTCATTCTTAAGTGCATGGTAAGGAAGACCATAAGTGAAGTAGCATCTCCAACAAGGCTAATATAGATCTGTTAGTATTGAAAGAACACATCATAGTACAAGAAGATTTTTATTAATTATTTTTTATCCATATCAAACGAAGATCTTATATGTACATATACATTAAATCATTGAACACAAAGAATAGATTTAAGACCTCTTGAAACCTATTAAGAATCCTTGCCATATTTTAGTATGCAATTATGAAAATCCAATCCACGCATGACTTTGAGATTCACACTACAATCTTCCAAGTCAAACCTCTAACACATTAGGCTGTGTGTGTGCATGTAGAATGTAAAATAACAATTTTCTATCTATAAGTATACTCAACACATAAGATTTAGAGACTTGGAGAAGAACTTTTAGTGAAAGAAGAGAAAATAGAGAAAAAGAACTTGTGGCTTCTTTTTCTTAATCAAATTGCCTTGTCTAACAACCTAGAACATTGTCTATATATAGTCTAGGTCATTTACTACAACATCCTACTAATCCAGGACCGTTACACTGTGTGTTTAAAACAATGCTCAACTCGCTAAACGAGTCATTTGGACTTAAAACGTGTAATTAAAACTAACTCAAGGATTAGGTATTAAGAATTTTGGTCAAATAGTAACCACTCCATTAAAAATGTTTAAGCTTGTACACGGGATCCCAAAAAGAGTTTATAACGGATACAAATAAAAAAAAACAAAAGGTCGGCCTAGGCGGCAAAATCAAGGTTCAACCCTACTTTGAGCAAGTAACCTCGGCCATGGCGGTCGAGCAGGCCGCATATTTACACTCCACTCCTGAAGCTCTCCAACTCATGGCTAGTCCAACTTTTCTTTGCCCTTACCTGCACCACGTAGCACCCGTGAGCCAAGACTCAGCAAGAAAACATAAACATGCTCATAAATAGTTAATCAATAGATTATATAATCATAAATATCATGCTAAGCAGTAATATCAATACTCAGGCATGAATTCAATCTAAGCAAGTGGCTGTAGAGCCACACCAGGGCCCCCTTGACCTATTCCCTTTTTAACCAGCCTTAGAGCTAGCCAAGTTGTTGGCTGCCTTTTTCTCTATCAACCTTAATAAGAGAGATTAAAGAAATAAACTATAAGAACACAAGGATTTTTACGTGGTTTAGGTTATAAAAGAACCCTAGTCCACGAGTCTCTAGTATTAAGAGGATTGCAAGCTTGTGATTGCAAACTCCAATGATGTATTCTCAGGCAGCGTTTAGATTGCTCTGAGTACCAAGAGTTTTCTCTCTAGAAAACCGAACCCATTACAATGAGACCCCCAACCTTATTTATAGAGGCTGAGGTCATTAATGTTAATTATAAGTAATTAATACACATTCTCGCCATTATTGGGGGATTAATACACTTCATTGCATTGGGTTGCATTGAATAGAGACCACGACCCAAGCGAGATTTACGGGGCCCACTGCAGAAAGGTAACCACTTTATGAGGAACATGCCACTGGGACTGTCAGAGCATGCTGTACGTACTTTCGTGTCAGATAATATAATGAACCTATACAATTAAGTCCAACTCAGGTAAATGAGCCTTAACAATTGGGCTTGTATGGAGGAGGGCTGGGTCTAGTATGTCGTTCCCACTACAAATGCCCCTTATCTTCCATACAAGGTCCAAAAGACAGAAATTTAAACCTTTGTTTTATTAATTGTTATTAATTGATTAGGCCCACTATAGTCATGCAAAGCAAATGAGCCTTCACAAGTGGAATCACCCATAAGAGATGAATTTAAACTTTACATTTTCTAATGGGCCCAAATAAAACCTATCATTTTATTTGGCAAAATCCCACACATCTAACAAACATATGGGCCACTATATGCATCTAAGCCCACTTGCAAAAATGCCACATATAGTGCAAATAGACATGTTATAATTGGATAGGCCTAATCATGTTAATATATGAGCAATTCTAAGAATTTATGCAAAATTACCACAATTTATTACATTTGCAAAAATACCACAATTAATTATCTAGAATTTATCAAAAAATTCAAATTAATTAAATTTTTACAAAAAATAAGTCAATTTAAATGAAATTTATCAACAATTAACAATAGTTAATTTAAATTTCATTTATCAACAATCAACTTGGTTTTAGGTTAAATTGAAAAAAAATATTAATTTAATTTAAATAGGATTTATCAACAATTAACCAAAGTTAATTTAAATCCTATTTATTAAAAAAATATTTTATTAATTGGCTGAAAAAAATGATATTTTTCAAAATTTAACCAATTTTAAATTTTAAAATCAATATCTTAACTATTTTAAAAAATATCTTATGTTGTTACAACTATTAGCTAATATTTTAACCATTTAAAAAAATAAAATATAAATAGTTATAACAACTCTAAAATATCTCAAAATAGTTAAACAAATTCAAATATCCATAAAAATATCTAAATAATAATATTCAAATTTTAAATAATTTAAATATTAAAAACTATAGAATAAAAAGATATTTATATTTTCAAATAAAGATTTAATTAAAAAAATAAAAAATTTAAATGAAAATATCTTAAATATCTGATATCATAATTCTAATATTTTAATATATTAAAAGATTTAAAATTAAGTTGTTAGTCTATTTTTAAATTTGAATTTGAATCTTTGTAGAAAATATCTAATTATTTATATCTTAACTAACAAAAATATCTTATTTAATTTTTTTTTAAATACATAACAAATCTGATATTTTTCGCTTAGATAATAAATAATAAATATCCACAATTTTAATTTTCTTTAATTAAAATAAATTTTTTTTTTGGATGAATAGTACCCGTGGGTATTGTTCACTGTGGCGGGTGCGCACGCATGGGGAGCCTTGCCAAATTTTTTTCATAAATTTTTTTTGAACAATTTTTTAAACCAAAACCATTTTCTAATTAAGTTTTAATATGTTTTACACAAAAAAAAAAACATATATAAAAATTAATAGCATAGAAAACACAACAAAATAACCTAAAAATTGCTAAAATTCACATAAAATCAATATGCTTCATAAAAACATGAAAACCATCCAATTATTCAAACATATAAAATAATCCAATTTTAAACATGTTCATGCATGAAAATAAAGATTACCAAAGGCTCTGAGGCCAGCTGTTAGATTAGCTTATTCAGGATCTTTATTTATTTTCATGTATATCTAATATTAAACAAATTAATACGAGATAACCTAAAACATGTTTCTAAAATTGAATTCAAAGAGAAACAATGAATAGACTACTTACAGTATACGCAGCAGAATTAAATAGTCATTCCTTTAGTTTCTCTAACTCTTGTATCCTCTCTGTCGCAGAGTATTATCAAGAAACTGAACCGATCTTCTATTTTCTTCACAGCCTTCCAATGTATCCTTAGAATCACCTAGACTAGTGTGAGCAATTCTCAACACATGAGATAGATATAGAGAGAAGAAGAGAAAATAACAAAGAGGCTTAGAAAATGACTTATGTTTAGAGAGAATCTAAAACTATCAGAAAACCAGTAATTAAACTTATGTTTTGACTTCTCTCTAAGCACTCCTTTTATAGAATCAATTAGGTCATTTAATTTAATTAAAAAATCAATAAAATAATAGCCATTTTAAAGCCCTAGGTCGAAATTATCATGGGCTTTAGGCCCTTGAAATTTCTCATTTGATTATAAGCCCATTGGACTTAAAATCAAGGCCTGCATTGTTTTCTATTGATTTAATTAATTAAATAATTATTTAAATCATTTATCAAATTAATTATTTATAATTTGAACTTTGATTTAAACTTATTTATTAATTTACATACTAATTTATCTTAATTAATAAATCTGCCATAATTTCTCTTTTCTTCTCAAAATTACACAACTCTATGAAACTATCCAAAATTGACCTGGTCAACTTTGATAATTCTAATTGATAATTATATCAATTAATTGAGACTATCTAGATGATTTTATCCAAGGTACAATGGGGACCATGAGCCTATGAAATCAAGCTCCAATAAGTTATCATAAATCTAACAAATAAATTTACTAACTTATTAATTCCTCGCGACTCCACTATAGACTCGAAATTGCACTCTTGAATTCATCGAACGCTCTATAAAAAATATAGATACGCTATTAATTATCCATTGTTACAACCATAATTGTCACTCAATCCTCTATAGACGGTCTACAACGAGAGAGGACTAAAATACTCTTTTACCCCTCATTGTATTTTATCCTTAAAACACTTAGTTCCTTGTAAATGATATTTCAGATAACTAATTTAATTATTGAAATAAGATCTCTATCATTTAACACCTTGAACTAAACTAAAAGGAAACCATCGTTTCACTTCTTCATCAGAAGCTATAGATGTTCATATCTATGATTAACACTCCTACTCAATTATACTACCGAGTTCCCAAGATGTAAGTATGGGCTAGTCCGTAGATAAAGCTGGTAGCGAACAACTCAAAGAACTCAAATAATAAAATCAGTTAGAATACTAACCACTCAGAATTGAGATTGAATTGACCTATGGTCAACTATATGATATGACTAGAATAGATAATAACGGTATGTTTACTTATCTTATCAACTGTCAATATCGGTCTTGTTCGATGTAACAAATACATCCGATTTTATCTACTTTGCTTATGTTCTAGAAAGAACATAACACTGTAATATGTAAGTAGATCATATCGTAGATTGGCAAGTCAGCGTAAATCTGGTCCACTGACTAATCATAGGACTAACTTATTTTGAACATATAATCATATTTATATTCCACTGTGATTGCATCACTATAAATAAGATTAGCTATATGCTTTGGATTTAATAGAAGTTTATATTAAACAAAAAATCATGAAAATAAAACATGTGATCAAAGTGATTGACCAAGTCAAAAAATGATTTCTATTCTTTTATTGATAATAAAATGAGATTGCAAAGAATTTGGGTTTTAATTAGGGCATAAAACCCCAACACATGGTATATGCTTGACCGACCCTATGGTGACTTAGAAAATAAAGGGCCAGGTACACTTGGCCAACCCTAAGGCTAGTTATACAGAGGATAGGGAAACGGGCCCCAGGATGACTCTACAATCACTTATACTAGGGCATCGGGCCTTGGTGTGACTTTACAGTATTTTATCTAGGGAAACAAGCTCTAAGTGTGACTCTACAATCACTTATCTAGGGCAACGGGCCCCCGATGTGAATTTATAGTCACTTATCTAGATTGAATTCATGCATAAGTATGGTTATTACGACTAGGCATGCTAATGATGATTCGTTAGTATGTTATTAATTGCTTATGAGCATGTTTAAGTTTTCTTGTTAAGCCTTGGGTCGCAGGTGCTATATGGTGCATGTACGGGAAAAGGGAAGCTGGACCAGCCATGAGTTGGAGAGCTTCAGTGGCGGCGTGTATAGATGCAGCTTGCTCTACCATCGCAGCCGAGGATTCACAAAGGAACTAGGGTCGAACCCTAATTTTTCTGCTTAGGTCGGCTTGTGTTGTAATTTCCCTTTTTGAACTATAAATGACCATTTAAATTTTTATCTTGGAATCCTTTGTATGAACTTAAACATTTTAATGAAATGATCATTCCCTTTGACCAAAATTTTTAACCCTAATTTGTTAATCACTTTTAGATACACGTTTATGGCCAAATGACTTGATTAGCGAGCCTAGCACTATCTAAAGTACACATTGTAATGGTCTTGGCTATCTACGGCGTTACAACTCGGTATCAGAGCTGCCAAGGTTTAAGGGTTCTTGAAGACGAGCTGAGCATGTACACTCGCCACTAAAAAACACGCTCGACTCAGGGTTTGCTAATTATTTACGTGGTTATGTGTTTAACTTCTTAAATAGGATATAAATGCCTTATCTGCCTGCCTTATTAGGGAGCATGAGATATTCTGACAAGGCCTAGCCCTTGACTGTTGTGTGTATGCTAAAGATGTGCTTATTAGCGTTATTATTGCTTGTGAATGTTAAGGAAATGCTTATCAACGTTGTTATATATATACGTAGGCCAGGGAATGCTTATTAGCACTGTTTATACTGGTAAATGTTAAAGAAATGCTTATTAGCATTGCTATATGCTTATAAATGCCAGAAAATGCTTGTTAGCATCGTTATCTGCTTATAAATGGCAGGAAGTGCTTATTAGCGCCATGTTTGAGTATGAATATGAATCGACATGCTTATTAGCATGACTATTGAGTGTGAATGTCTGCTTGTTCTGTCTTGGACTATAGGGCGGCAAGAGGTATTGTTATTACTACCTAATAGGCCGAATGATTAACTGCAGAGGTAAATTTGGAAGTATGCTTCTAGGATATTCAGATCCATTAACTGGTCAAGAAATATAGGCCGAGAATGATAATTAGGTGAGACCCCTCCGCTAGCTCCAGAGAACTGATAGCAAGTTCTTGCTCATATGCAATCTAGATTACATAGGTAGGAAGGAGAGATTCACCTACTTAGATAGCAACATGTTCCAGTAGGGAATGTTCAGCCAGAGGTGGCGCCAGTGTTGGTACCGACACTAGTACAGCCGCCAGAGGCTGGGAACAGATGGGAACCTCTTTATGAAAGGTTCAGAAAGTAGCGTCCTCCAGTATTTTAGGGCAATGTAGATCTGGCAAAGTCCGAGCAATGGATGAGCATAATTACCACTATCCTAGACTTCATGAGTGTAGAGGGTAATGAGAGAGTGGCCTGTGCCACATACATATTTCGAAAAGAAGCCTGAATTTGGTGGGAAGTGATATCTCAAACCAGGAACGTGAAAATAATGTATTGGGAAGAGTACAAAATTGTATTTAATGAAAAGTATTACAATGATGCAGTTAGGGCTGCAAAGGTAGGGGAATTCAGTAAGCTGCTACAATGAAACATGTTAGTGACATAGTATGCATTGAGGTTTGATAGATTGGTCAAGTTTACTACAGACTTGGTGCCCACTGATGGGACAATGAAGGAAAGGTTCCTTCAGAGGCTACAACCTATGATAGCCTGAGACGATCGATTTACTATCATGCCTGGGGTGACGAAATATGCTCAGGTGGTAGAGAAATCCCTTACTGCAGAGGGCGCATAGAATAAAATCTGGTACGAAAACGCGGCCAGGAGAGACACTAGGAGGGTGGGACCTACATTTATGGGTTTTGGTAAGGGCGGAGGCCCTAGTGACCAGAAAAGGAAGGCTCCATATAATTTTTCAGCTTCAGGCCCCGACAAGAGGCCACATGGTATATAGATAGGCCACTAGGGCAGCAATGAGGTTTGGAGGGCTTACCTTGATGCACTAGATGTAGAAGGCGCCATGGGGGAGAATGTCGGGCAAAGACTTGCTTTCTATGAGGGATAGCGGGACACTTGAAGAAATATTTCCCAAGTTCAAAGAAAGAGAAACCAAGGAAATCGGATTGCTCGACTCCAGTTCGAGTGTTCACATTGACACAGGAAGAGGTTGAGGCTAGTCCCTTAGTAGTGACATGTCAGATTTATAATGATGGAACCTCTTATATTGTTTTGATTGATTTTGGTGCTACACATTTGTTTGTTTCTAGTAGGATAATTTGTAGACTATGTACGCCTTGTGACTACTATACTGTGGGGATTGGAGCTTTACTGCCCACTGGGGAGTTAGTAGTCTCTAGGAGTGGATCAGATCACTGCTAGTGACAGTGGATGACAGAGAGTTGTCTAGTTATGAATGACTTTGACATGATTTTGGGGATGGATTGGTTAGTTAAGTATGTGGCAACCATAAACTGCAAAAGAAGATGGTGTTGGTTTTGATCATGTGATTGACAGTGTAGCGGAAGCATGAGATAATACTTCAATGCGATAATAACAATTATTAAAGCATAAGAAGGAATCACTCTAGGAACCATAACTAAAATGTGATCTTTCTCATGTGACATGAATCTGAATAAAAAGAAAAATACAAATACCTTTTTGTAGATGTAGAACACGTGTAGATCAAATAGCATCTTAGCCTCCTAGCCCACCATCTTCCATACTATGGATCGCACAAAGAGAAGGAGACAGGTGGATGTCTATGCTATTTGGTAGGATACACAAGAACACAATTTTGAATCTCAACACATGAGTGAGTGTTCTTCTCACAATTCAGAGAGAACCACTACAAGAAAAAGACTCTACAGCTACGACATCTATTGCGACGACTCCAAAGTCGTCGCTGTATGTAGTTGAAATCCAAGAAAAGTTCTTTTTTTAATCTATTAAAAAAAATAAGCTACAGTGACGTCGCTGTTGTAGTGTCAACAATACACGACCAGGTCCTCCAAATTTCTGGTACCATACAGCGACGACAAGTCGTCGCTGTAGGGTACCCGGAATTTGGAGGAAACAGGAGGCGGGAAATGACTTTACGGCGACGACGTAGGGTCTTTGTCGAAAAAAAAAAGGAAAATATGTTTGTCTATAGAGATGACCTGTCGTCGCTATAGGATGGGGCGGGAACTCAACTGCCCAGAGTTGGTTGCATATTTGTACCTCCTATAGCGACGACTTTTCGTCGTTGTAGAGTCCTCGTGGAAAAATATGAGGGAAATATGTTAGTCTAGAGCGATGACATGTCGTCGTTGTAGAATAGGGAGGGAACTTAACTGCCAAGAGTTGGTAGCCTATTTTCACTCCATATAGCGATGACATGTCATTGCTATAGAGTCTAATTTAATCCACTGGTCGTATGTTTTGTACTCTATCGCGACGATATGTCGTTGCAATAAGGTCCAAAAAATCATGAGAAAGTGAACCGCCAAAAAATTTAAGTCAAATTTCACTGCCTATAGTGACGATATGTCGTCGCTGTAGGGTAGAAGCGTAGCAGACGAAAGGATTCATGTACTATTCACTATCCTACTATCATAGTTTGAGTGAAACAATGCGTTTGATATCAGCGCGACCGTTTATTACCTATAGCGATGACATGTCGTTGCTATAGGTCACAACGATATAACCCCCTAGGCAGAGCCTTTCTTCCTCATTCCTCTTCAGTTTTTCCTCAAAACAGAGAGCATTTTTCTCTGTTTTCTCCTTCGCCCAATGCCGCCCAGCTTCGGCCAACGATTTTCGACACTATTTTTGGCCCTCCATTGTTAAGGTTAGTTGTTGTATACCCTAATAATGTAGTTATTTCTTTTAAATTTATTTTTTTATGATTTTTTGTGTGTATTTTGTACGTTGTTGTAATGGGTTTGTCAAACTTTTTATTGATTTTTTTTTTGTTTTCTGATTGTATTGGAGCATCTCGAGCCTTTTCCCAATTCATTGATATCATCCAGAGCCTTTGGGTATTGTTTGTAATTTTTATTTTTATTTTGTTTTCTGATTGATTAGATATTAATTGATAAATGTTTGTTAAATTTTTTGTTGTTTTATTTTTTATTTTTTTTAGATTGCATTGGAGTGTTTGGATATAATCTCTAGATTTTAGGTATTGTTTCCAATTTTTAATATTTTTTGTTTTGTTTTGTGATTATTAATGTATTGATTAATAATGATAGTTAATTTGTATACACAAATAGTTTTTAAATTAAATTTTTATGTTTGTTAATTTTATAGTTAATTTGACATTAAGTTATGAAAAATTGTTAGGTTAGATTGATTTTTTGTTCTCAATTGTATATATGTTAGGTTAAATAAAATTTGTGTTTGGAATTATATATATATATATGTTATGTTAGATAAATAATGTTGATTTGAGAATATGTTTATAATATATTTTTGTTGTTAATTTGTGAATTCAAATGATTGTATTAAATTTTATGTATGTTATGAGACTGGTTTATATGTTTCTATGCAGATTTAAAATTTTGGGAAAGGTTAGATTACAGCTGTTATGTTGTTGAAATTTTTGTAGATTTAGAAAAACTAACATTACAAAATAGTTTTAAAGTTAGTGTGATTAAAATTTTTAATTAATAAAATTTAAATCAATTAATAAAAATTAATTAAAAATTATAAAGTGTAAATTAAAATAATAATTTTACAATTATAAAACACTATCAATATTTTTTTATAAAATAAGTAGAAATTAAAATAATAATCTTTAATGGTAAATTAATAAATTTGTAATTAAATATTTGTTTATTTAATTACTTTTGTAATATATTCATAAAATTTGATAATATATGTAGATAAAATAGGTAATTAAGTTAACTTTACTCTTAAAATTAAGTTAAGATTAAAATAATAAAACTTTATTGTTGTTTTTAAAAAAATAAAAAGTGAAAATTATATTAAAAATTTGACAATTATTAAATAACATAATAATAATTATAATTAAATATTTTATTATATAATGAAACTTTATAATACATTCATAACTAAGAATAATATATATTCATAAAATTTGATAATATATATTCATAAAATTTGATAATTTATTCATAAGATTTCACAATTTACTTGAAAAAATTAGTGTTTTGGTGATAAAAAAAATTATTAGCAAATAAAGGTAGTTTTTTATGATTATCACAGTGTGATAATTTATTTTCCACTTGAATCAGTTATGACGATTGACAAGAGTTAGATAACTAATAGACGACGTAACTCTGATGAGTTTTGGAATGGTCTTCAAGCATTTATACAAATGGCCAAGAATCATGTGAATGCTTTGGGAGAAGTCAGATGCTCATGTGTTCAATGTGTCAATATGTTGTATCAGAAACTGGATGTGGTGGAGGCTCACATACACTGATATGAGATTTTGCAGCGATACGTGAAGTGGACCTACCACGGTGAAGTTGATATGCCTCCAGTAGTGGACGATGGGGCTCCAGTGACTGATGAGATGATTGACATCATCAATGATGTTATTGGTGAACAAGACACTAACGAATAAGGCGTAAATGAAAGAATTTCAGATGGTGGTTGCAATAGTGCGGAGAATCAATTTGATGACCTATTTCAAGAGGTCGAAGCAGAGTTATACCCTGGTTGTACTTGGTTGTCTTCCTTGAACTTCTTGGCGAAGATGATGCATATGATGGTTATGAATAAATGGACAAATAGTTCCTTTGATGAACTTTTGAAGTTTATGAATTTTGTATTCCCGAAGGGGAATAAGATTCAGGCTTCATTCTATGAATCTAAGAAAAAAAAAGAGAAAGTTAGGGTTAGGTTATCAATCAATTCATGCTTGCAAGTACGACTGTTGTTTGTTCTAGAAGGAGAATTCCCAAAACCAAAAGTTATCCTGTGTGTGGTGAGAGCTGATGGGTTGACAAAGACACAAAGAGGAAAAAATTTGCCCACAAAGTGTTGCGGTACTTCTCTTTGACTCCTAGGCTGAAGCGTCTTTATGGTTCAAGGCATACAACAAATGATATGACCTGGCATAGTATGGAACGATCGAAAGAAGATGGAGAGATGCAATATCCTGTTGATGGGGGTGCTTGGAAACAATTTGATTCCAGGTATCCTGATTTTTCCAAAGAACCCAGAAACGTTCAATTGGGTTTGGCTGCTGATGGTTTTAATCCATTTGGTAACATGAGTCTATCTTAGACCATGTGGCCGGTAATATTCTGTACATACAATATGTCTAATTGGTTGTGCATGAAAGAGTCATCATTCATGCTGACCTTATTGATTCCCGGTCGGAAATCACATGGGAAGGACATGGATGTGATTTTGAGGCCTGTGGTAGACGAATTGAAGGAGTTGTGGGATGAAGGAGTTCAAACCAGAGACGCTGCAACAAACAGTGTATTCAGAATGAGTGCAGCACTAGTATGGACTATCAATGATTTTCTGACCTGGAGTTGTTTGTATGGTTGGAGTGGCCAAGGATATATGACGTGTCCTTCATGCAACGAAGACACTCCTTTATGTCGAGTAATTAGGATGATGGATTATGTTGGTCATAGAAGATTCTTATCTTCTATGCATAAGTGGAGGAAGAGTCATTTGTTTGATGGGAATTATGAAAAAGGACGTCCACCAAGAAAATTTACTAGTCAAGACATACTCGAATAATTAACGCATGTTCTAGATCGTTTGCCGGGTAAACATGTCAAATTCGGGGGTGTGAAAAGAAAGAGAGATCCAAAATAGCTTAACTGGAGTAAAAAGAGTATTTTCTTTGGACTTGATTACTGGTCCTAACTTGATGTGAAACACAATTTAGATGTGAAGCATGTAGAGAAAAAAATTTGCGACAGTTTACTCAATACTTTTCTTATGAATGAGAAATCTAAAGGCACCACCAACGCACGAGCAGACTTGAAGAATTGGGGTATGCGAGAAGAGTTTCACCTCAATGAAGGCGGTACAAAGTTGATCAAACCACATCCTATGTACTCTTTCACACCGGGTGATAGACGGTTTTTTTGTCAGTTCATAAAATGAGTTAGACTTCCTAATGACTTCAGTTCAAATTTCTCTAAGAAAGTAACTGAAAATGATGGCAACATTGTTAGGTTAAAATCCCATGATTGTAACATTATTATACAACGTCTGTTGCCGGTAGGAGTTTGAGGCTACTTGGATAAGTCTATTTCGAAGACAATCATTGGGCTTTGCAATTTATTTAAGCAAATTTTTGCTCGTACATTGGTTGTTAAGGGCATGGAGAATGCAAAAGATCAAGTGATACAAATTTTGTGCAAGTTGGAGTTAATTTTTCCTCTAGTCTTTTTTAAAATAATGATTCAATTAATTCTTCATTTACCGCAAGAAGTTATCCTTAGAGGACCAGTTTACATGAGGTGGATGTAACCGTTTGAGCGATATATGAAGAAGTTGAAAAATTATGTCACGAATAAGGTGCGCCCTGAAGGTTGTATAGCGGATGGTTATGTTGTCAATGAAGCTTTGACTTTTTGTTCGCAATATCGTCAAGGCGTACAGACTAAATTTAATCATTCGGAAAGAAATGCGGATATTGTTATTCCTAAAAGACAGTTGTCAGTTTTTTAATCACAATTTCGTCCAAGTAGCAAAACAAAAATCATATCCCTTGACTATCTTCATTGAGAAGAAGCGGAGTGGTTTGTACTCAACAATTGCCCTGAAATCCAACCATATATGGAGTAAGTAGTTCAACACATATATGAATTCATTAAAATTAATTCATAGCAAACTGTTATCTTACTTTAATCCTTGTGCTATACAATGAATGCCTTCGAGAAAATTCAAACATAAGTCTTCAAAAAGATTTTCCTAGCTGGTTTAAATTGAAGGTAAATTATTGAAACTGTATAATTCTTACGAAATTCGTATCGATTAATACTCATCTCATTGTGTTTTTTTTTTGTCATACTCTATAGATGGGTCATTTGCGACAAGTACAATCAACTCAGTGTACTGATGAATTATTTGCTTTAGCAAACAGGTCCAATCAGAATGCATACTCCTACACTACTTGCATTGTTAACAGTGTGAATTTTTTGGGACATAGTCATGAAGAAAGACGTACCACTCAAAATAGCAGAGTTTCGGTGCCACGAACCAATGGTTTCACTTTCTATTGCCAACTTGAGGAGATTGTAGAGTTATGCTATTCCCATGGTTACTTGGTAGTATTGTTTTGATGCAAATGGTTCAACACTGATGCAAGCAAGGGTCGAAATGTGACTGAGAATAACATAAATAATATTTTGATTAATTCTGAATGATACAAGAATGCGCAGTTTATTCTTGCCACTCAAGCAAAACAAGTTTTCTACTTGGAAGATCCTTCAAGAAAAAAAAAATGGAAGGTAGTAGAAGAAGTCAATCATCGAAAGAACTGGGATCATCCAAGTATTGATGATGATAACGTGGTTGATGTCATGCATGATATCACTTCATCAAATTTTGTACTCACTGTGGAATTAGGAGAGTTAGAGATTATGCATTTGGATCGATCTGGTCACACCAGCATAATTAGGGAAACGTCTCGATCTATTCCGGATGTGGATGATGATGATGAAAAAATTAGTGAAGATGACGAAGAAATTAGAAAGTACATATGATGATGTAGGAATAGACATTGATGAGGAATAATATTTTCTTATGCATATTCATATTTGTATGTTTAATGTGTATGTTTTAATTTCAAGACTTTTCAATCAATATATGACTTTTCTCAACAATGTTTGTCTTTCAATACTTTCAAATGCATTACCAAAATTATTTAAGTTATAATTAACCTCCAACTATAAATGATTTTAAGTTAATAATTATTTAAACTGCAAAGATATGTCTGCTACTGGTTCTCGTTCTCATGGCGGTGATGGAGCAGGTGATCCTTATCCAAATCCCACGCAAGTTCATACTTCTTCCCACGCGAGTTCCTACTTCTTGTGAGACAGGTAATATACTATAATTAGTATATCTTTTATCAATAATTGACAAATTTTTATTATTTTATTCAATTTCATTTTATTGTTTAATTAACATATGCAGTGGCTGCTGCAAAAAGAAGAGGTCGGTCTCGATCCAAAAATTTACAGCAGCTCGGCAACGACAATAAAGGTCCATTGGCTCTACAATTTGATCTGAAGGAGGGAACCTACAAAACAGTTGGTGATTTTGGGACATTGCTCACGAGACTTATTGGTAACCTTATTGGTCACCATGTCCCGTTATATTATGACTCGTGGCAGAGTGTTCCGGATGAGCACGAAATAGGATTGATGCAAAAGCTTGAGGTAAATTTATCAACTTATTGACATGTAATGTTTTTTTTATAATTTAAAAAATCTAACCATTTTTTTAGGAAATTTTCATTATTTGCTCTCCCTGAGTGGCGATTGATAGAGACTGGCATTGCGAGAGTTTCAGGATCGCTACAAGGATAGAAAAGGTTGCAAGAAAAGACACTTCAATGAACATGGAGGGTATTATCATTTCAAGATAGCCAGAAAGAATCCACTAGAGGACATGGACAACAAGAGTTGGCAGAAGTTGGTTGACCTTTTCACCACTCCACAGTTCATGGCATGCTCAAAGGAAAATGCTATCTGTTGACCGCATTTTTGGCCAACGACGTGTAGACGTCAAAAACGACAAAAACCTTCAAGAGAAATAAATGACACATGCGATTTCTATAGTGGTTCAGCCCCAATGTGTTGGTAATAGCCTAATCCACTTAGAGTTATGATTATAGATCTACACTCAAGATCAGATGAACCTGAGTCAACTGAGTTTCTTCAGTGCAGATTACAAGAATACAAGAATTCTCTCAAGAAACAAGTACTTTCTCTCTCTAGAAAATTAGAATTCGAATCAAAAGTCCCCTTTATGATGCCATGAGCCTTGTATTTATAGGCCCAGGATCGTACAGATGATGTCCCTCATAATCGGGATATTTTGTTATTCTCACTATATTTAATTTACAGTAATATTCAAAATATAACAATACACTATATTCATGGGATAAACTGAGAGATTCCCGCACAAGCCAAGACCGATTCTTGTTGGAGCTGTTTCTGGGATTTTTCACGTAGCCCTGCTCTGTCTAGTCAATCCATATCACATTCAGGCTGGTCGGCCAAACCTTCACTGGACGGACACACACCTGACTGGGCAGACATGCACCTAGCTGGGCAGACATGCACTTGGCTGGTCGGACATGGTCATGACTGGTCGGACATGGTCATGATCGGTCGGCCAAGGTCATGCCTGGGCAGACAAACATATGACTGGTCGGACAAGGTCATGCCTGGGCAGGCAATCATATGACTGGTCGGCCAAGGTCATGCCTGGGCAGACAATCATATGACTGGTTGGACAAGGTCATGCCTGGTCGGTCATGACACTTGATTGGCCACTCAAAATTCTTAATTGGTCTACCGGGTCACTCCTAAGCCATATCACCCAACCATTCCGTGCCATTTGTCAATCCTATTACCACATCATCGAACTCCAATTTTTTGGGATAACATTTGCCTCCCAAGTTTATTATATGATATACTCACATAATAAACTTTTCTTCTAGCAAAATGTTTTTGAGGTCATCCAAAAACTTCCATCCAGTCAGTAATTTTCACTCTTGTAATGAACCCACGGTCGAACTTTTCTTTTGATTTCTTCAAATTCCATTCTTTGAGCTTGTTTGAATAGCTGATTTGAAATTCCTGTTTGGTCCCCGGCTCGTACTTGTATGACTGCTCAGACATGCATGCCCCGCTCGGACACGTGCAGCCTCATCCGCCCAGACACACGCGCATGATTTTGAGAGATCGATTTCTCTCAATCAATCTTGGGGAAAAATTGACTTCTCTTCTCAAAGACATTTTTTCACTATGTAGTATTTACTTTGCATTCATTTGTTCATGTTTGTTTGATCCACTCCAAGGACTCATCATTGTTCGTCATGCTCAACAACAGAGTTTCTTACATGACCAGTGATATATGCTCAGCTGACCAGGGAAGTTGTATCTGCTCTCCCGACCAGGAAAACATTGCACCTGATCAGCTAAACTTTGTACCTGGCCAGTAGTTTACTCCATTTTCTTGTGAAGACAATTGTTGCTTAGCAGCTTTGATATTTTTCTCGTACAGCCGAGCTGTTGGCATTTATACTTTACTTTTCTTTGTTAACATAAAACATTCTAAGTCTTCTTAGACTTAAAAAGTTATAAGTTTTTTTGTGAATAGTAAAGCCACTCTCATGTATGCCTTATATTTTCACATAAGTACTTAGTTTTCTAACTTTGAAATTCTAGACATTTCATAAGTCCATACTGAGTATACTTTCTCACACTCTTATTGCTCTAACATTTTATGAGCATAATTTTTATTGTCACACGAATATCTGCTTCTAACTTGATTTTTTTTTTAAAAAAAAATTCAAAGTTACTTAAGCTTTGTCAAACAAGTTAGCTTAATGGCCTTTTTGGACTTCGAAAATTTAAAAGTCAGCCTAAAAACAGATATCTTAACTCGTGCTCTTATTTCCTGTGTTAAATTATATACCAGTATACCCCATGTGCCCCCCAAGTGATCGAGGGTTGAAAGATCCTTAGTCACTTGCTACTTGACCGAATCTTTTCGAGTAGTTAATTACTCGTGAAACACATAGAATATATGGAAAATATTCTAGCAGTTGAACACTGCTTGAATGTATCGACCAATTGAATACTGTCTGATTTTACCGTCCAGTTGAACACTGTTCGGATAATTAACACACATGCACATTTGTAGCAAGAATCGACCACGCTGAGCACAGTCTCTTTTATTACTCGTAAATTAAAAAGGACAAAACGTGTCTAATAACGAGTTTTAAACAACAAAAATTGTTCAAAAATAGATGGCTGGCCAGCAAATAACCAGCTCATAAACCAAATTTAAATAACAAGTTAAACAACTTGACATTAAACTACCACTCTGAAAGCGGTATTTAGAAATAATATATTCATAGACGCTCGCCGCTCCAGTGGCTCCTGATCCTAGCACTCCCGCTCAGCATGCTTCTCCCTTGGTTCGTTGCTTTCCTCAGCCAAGTGTGGACCTCCACATATAGTGTCTAAGGTAAAGTCCACAGGTTCGGGCTGCAAGGGTGGAGATCGTTGTCGTTTGAAAACAGGATTGCTGCTGCCTCCTTCTCCTTGGGGTGTCTCTACCTGGTACTTCCTCAACTTGCCCAACCGGAGAAGAAATTCTATTTCATCTTTGAGGTGATTGCATTCGTTTGTGTCATGGACATAATCTCTATGGAACTGACAAAACTTATTCATATCTCTCTTCCTCATCTCTTTCCTGATAGGTGGAGGTTTCTTGTAGGGAACCTCTTCATGACTAGCAAGATATATTTCTGCTCGACTGGCAGAGAGTGGTGTAATTAGTGAACTGAGGCTCATACTTGGTTGGCTTTTCATTTGAACTCAACTTTGCTTTCTTTTCCTCATGGTGGTCAGACCCGTTATTTCCACGTTTCTTTCCACCATCCTTAGGAGAGTCAGTTGATCCGCCCGGATTGTTTATGCCATTCTCCTCTTTCTCGATTGCATCATCCAATTTCATATACTTGTCTGCTCGGTCAAGAAATTATTGAAGTGTTGAAATTGGATTTCTATGTATGCTATCCCACAAAGGGCTCCAATAAGTTATCCCAGCAGATATTGCAACCATCTTCCCCTCGTCTCCTACAACAGTTGCTCTATTGGCTTCTCTCATGAATCTCTGTATATAATTCTTTAGAGACTCATCATTTCCTTATTTGATATCTTCCAAGTGGTTGGCATAAACTGCTGGAGTCCGGCCTTCCTAAATGCTTCCCAAGAGGTAATGGAGTTCGGCTTAAACTTCCAATACCATTCCTGGGCAGTATCCGACAATGTAGTCGGGAAAACTCTACATCGATAATCTTCACTTACTCTGAGCAATTCCATCTGATCTTCAAACTTCCTAACATGTCTGATGGGATCTGCCTTTTTTGTATATATTGGCAGAACTGGTGCTTTATATTTTGCCGGCAGCTGGGCTACTCTAATCCGGGCACAAAATGGGCTGCCACTCCAGTGGTCTATCACATCTATCCCGGAAGGTCATTTTGAAAAACCTTGCACTACAGCTGTTAGCATGTCAAGCTGGGCTTGGATGGCTGGTGCAACTGATGAAGTTCCAAGGTCTTAACCGCCTGGTCGGGCATTACCATATGGTGCACTGTCGTCAAGTATTTTTACTTGACTGGCAGGGCAGTTCAGATTTTGCCCTTCGACTAGGACGGTCCTCCTCTTGTTGGTGATAACATCCCTTAGATCCTTCCGGGAAGCATGCTCTCCTACCCGATCGAACACCGTACTTTTCGATTTTTCAGAGGGCTTACTACGCGGGACTTGTGCTCTCCCACTACGCTGCTGACCGGGGTGCAGTGGAGGCCTTTCGGTATGCCCCGGGCAGTCTTTTCCTCCTTGTTGGTCATTTCCCTCCTTTTCCCTTGACTGGTTGGTGTGATGACTATCAGCCTCATCACGACCATGCCCATCTTTGAATTGTGAAGTCCTCTTATCTCGAGGAGTCTTGGTCTGATCCTGCCTGGGTAGAGTCTTTTTACTGCCCGATCGGTGACTCCATGAGGGGGTTCTGGAGTTCCCCCTTTGGGTTGAGGCAGTGCCCGATCGGACCCCATCTTCTTCCCGACCAGGTGGGTTACTACCACTCCTATTTGGCCCTCGAGAATTGGGTCTATCAGTGTTCTTACGACCAGCTTTTGTGGTCCTTGCTCCTGGGGTGGCTGCTTCTCGTGCTGCAGCTTGGGCCAGCTGCGTAGCTGCCTCAAGAGCGAGTGCAGCCTCACGATGTCTCCTATCGGCCTCCTCCTACTGTCGCTTGATCTCCTGGCTCCTGGCCTCCATCTCCTGTCTATGCTGCTCAAACGCTGCCTTCTGCCTAGCCATCTCTTCAGCGAACACCTCCTGTCTGGCGTTGAATTATGCCATCTCCTCCTGGAAGGCCCCCATGGCTTCCTGGAGTTCTTCAACTTCTGGAGTCACGTCCTCGAGCATGGCTCTAGGCTTAGTCTCTTGGTCTTGTGGGCCAGGACCTTCTGATCTAGCAGGCTCTTTAGAGGAGCCTGTCTTCTTGAAGGCCGCATTGGTGTTCTTAGGCGCCATAATACTTCAGGGATCGTCAGTCTTTCTCTTCAGGCTCTCAACGAGAGCACCAAAATGTTGACCGCGTTTTTGGCCAACGACGTGTAGATGTCAAAAACGACAAAAACCTTCAAGAGAAATAAACGACACAGACGATTTTTATAGTGGTTCAGCCCCAATGTGTTGGTAATAGCCTAATCCACTTAGAGTTGTGATTATAGATCTACACTCAAGATTAGATGAACCTGAGCCAACTGAGTTTTTTCAGTGCAGATTACAAGAATACAAGAATTCTCTCAAGATACAAGTACTTTCTCTCTCTAGAAAATTAGAATTCGAATCAAAATTCCCCTTTATGATGCCATAAGCCTTGTATTTATAGGCCCAGGATCGTACAGATGATGTCCCTCATAATCAGGATATTTCGTTATTCTCACTATATTTAATTTATAGTAATATTCAAAACATAACAATACACTATATTCATGGGATAAACTGAGAGATTCTCGCGCAAGCCAAGACCGATTCTTGTTGGAGCCGTTTCTGGGATTTTTCACGTAGCCCTGCTTTGTCTAGTTGATCCATATCACATTCAGGCTAGTCGACCAAACCTTTACTGGGCAGACATGCACCTGGCTGGGCAGACATGCACTTGGCTGGTCGGACATGGTCATGACTGGTTGGACATGGTCATGGCTGGTCGGTCAAGGTCATGCCTGGGCAAACAAACATATGACTGGTTGGACAAGGTCATGCTTGGGCAAACAATCATATGATTGGTCGGCCAAGGTCATGCCTGGGCAGACAATCATATGACTGGTCGGACAAGGTCATGCCTGGTCGGTCATGACACTTGATTGGCCAGTAAAAATTCTTAATTGGTCTACTGGGTCACTCCTAAGCCAGATCACCCAACCATTCCTTGCCATTTGTCATTTCTATTGCCACGTCGTCGAACTCCAATTTTTGGGGATAACACTATCAACAGAGCAAAACAGAAGTATCCAAGTCTCCATGGATCAACTTCTTATGATTCAGCTCGATTTAAGAAGGTAAATAAAAATATATAGATAATTTGAAATATTTTAAGTTATCTTAATAATAATTTCAATATTTAACTGAGATTTTGTTAAATTTTGTTTTCTAAAGATGACTCTTCAGACTGAGGAACTGCCCAGCATTATCGATACACTCCATGACTTGCGCAATCATCCAACACGTGGATGGTTGACACGAATGCTAAGGATGCATATGCAAGTAACTTTCTAACTTTTTTATATATGTTTATTATTCAATTATATTATGTAATAGTTGTCTTATTTCTAAACTACAGGATGCCTAGTAGAAAGTCCAGACACAATCCCAATCTCAATCTGAATCTTCAGCAGGAAGTGCCATTGTCAATGAGACACAAGTCGTCTCAAAGGTACTTGGTCAACGTCGTGGCCACAACCGAGGTATTGGACGCAAGTTGAAGGGCACTAGTACCTTTGCCTCAGGCACAACCAGATCTTCTTCACAATCAGAGGCATCACCATTTCTGTCCACCACAGTCGACCCTCCAATGGTACCACCTGAGGCTTTCTAGTCCATGATTCAACACTTCAATCAAACCATTATAACCCAGAACAACAACTTCCAGCAAATGCAACAATTTTTGCAAGCAACAAATTTGAACATCCAATCTCCACAATTTCAGCATGTCAACTTGGACATGAATATAATACATTCCATGATGGCAAACTTTCAACTACAACAACCACATCAGCCATAACCACCACAGCCCGGCGATAATGACTTTGGAATTGATTTTGATGACATTTAGTTTTATTATATTAGAATTTTGAACTTATTAATATTTTGTGTTGTATATTTTTATTTTGGAGAGAATACTACTTATGTTTTTTTTTTTTACATTTTGGAGACCATGGATATTGTTAAATTGGTTTTATATTTAATTAATAAATTAATTTTATTATTTAATTAAATAAATTGTTTTTATTTATTTAATTAATAGTTAATATTTTATTAAATAAAATTTAATCCATATAATTAAATAAATTAAAAAAAAAAATTGTAAACCTACAGCGACGACATGTCATCACCGAAGGGTGCTCGCTGAACACAAAAATCTAAGATTTCGTGACACTATGGTGACGACATGCCATCGCTATAGGTATATAAACCCACACACTCTCCAAGGACGACATATCTGTTATATTATTTTATAATATAATGTAATATTATATTATTTTATAATATAATGTTTTAGATTAAATAAATGTGACATAGAGTGTCACATATTGTAACATATAATAGAGAGTTACATTATTTGGATATATGTGAAATATCCAAACATGTAACATATTTGGTGTTACAAATTCATCACAAATTTGTAACTCCTAAATATCACCCATTATTGTGTAGATTTGTTGTTACACAATATTGAGATGAATTTCTTAAAGCCATATGAGAAATGGCTGATAGAGATGTGATTTTAACTCCCATATTGTGTATGGAAGTTACAAAATCAAGTGGGAATAAATTGGAACGTTTTGAAAAGACTGAAATTTTTTTTGCTGAACTTGACTGAGGGCCGCGGCGCCTGGAACAAGCGCCGCGGCCCTAGTGGCTGACAACTTCATACAATTTCAGTTTTTATCCAATTTTGAACGATTCCAACAGCCAAGTAACTCCCAAATCTCTATTTTAATTCCATAAAACACCCAATTAATCATTGGTAACATCCATGGGGGTTGGTGGAATTTGAAATTCAAAGGGTGTCTCTAAACTCTATAAATAGGAGCCTAATGCTCACTTGTAGGATACAACTTTTCTATCCACTAGAGCACTTGGCTAGAAATACCTTGAGGCTTGATCATTCCAGAAAGAATTTCCTATAATCTGTGAGAGATCCCTTAGTGCTTGAGTTAGGGGAAATAAGCTTTTGGACAAAGGTTTCAAACCTTGTTCAAGTTGGTGATCCCCAACACTCTTCACTTTGGTTGTGTGAGTGAGAGTTTATTGTTTTGGCTCTTGTTCTTATTTTCTTCTATTGCTCTTTCTTCTTTTCTTCTTATTCTATTTACTTGTTCTTTTGTTTAAAAGTTGTAATCCTTTTATTTCTTTTGTTCAAACACTTCTAGTTTACTTGTATCTTTTGTAATAGAGTTGTACTTTCTATTTCTATCATCTTACATCTCCTTCTCCTTTTATTTGTATTTTTCAGTTATAGAGTTGTAACACTTTATTTAATCAATCCTTGTCTATTGTAATATTTTGCATAGAGTTGTAATATTATCTTACCATTTCCATTGAGGCAATATTATTTTTCCTAACATTCAAAAGCTTAACCCCATTGTTTGTTTCAATGGAAGGTGAGACTATCAAAATCATGAACCAAGACCTAGTAGGGTGGAATAGGTTTCATGGATTCAATTGAACTTGGTGGTAAGACAAGGTAAGTGTAAACTTTATATAATAGTGATGAATTTTTTTTTCATGTATTAGCATGTTTTCCAAATGTTGGTATATGAATAATTGTGTAAATGTTAACATGTTAATATAATATGAGATACATTGTAACATAGGTTACACATCTTTTATGAAAGTTAAATCCTTAGAAGTGAATTTTTGAGAAGATCTACATAATCTAGTGATTGTTAATCTTATGTGTATGCTATACGTGAGATAGTAGTACATACAATTGACATAAAAATTATGTTTTGAGAATTTATAAAGCATGATAATTAAGTAGTTTTTGACATGCCTATATATTGATTTTGTGAATCAATAGATATGTGAATTATTGTATGATATTTTTGATATACTTACAATATAATTATGAGATTCAAAATGCATGCTAATATGATGGATATATGTTGACAAATTATGTGAAATTTCTTTGAGACATAATTAAGTTAATATATAAAAGTATATTGATATATACATGAGAATTATCATGATTATTATGGTGTGCCATATAATATGATTATTAAGGTGATAATAATATAAATATGTTTTATCCTATATTATTGCAATGTGATGAGTTACCATTTATTTGGTAAATAAAGAGAATTATTTGAGAAATTAAAATTTCTCATTTAAGTGTTGACCATCTCAACTTATGAGATAAGAAAAGATGAACCTAAAAGGGTTACATCTTTTGATAAGTATCTTGCTATTGCAAGAAAAATTGATCAAGATGGATTCAAAATTGTGGGATGACATATTGACTCAATAGACTTATAGTCTAGAGTGTGGTCAAATGAAATATATTTGAGAATTATTTAGTGACAATAATTCTTAAATATTCAATGTCTCAATGAGGAGACATTACAAAAGTGGAGAATCAATTTTGAATCTTTACACCAATGGTGAATAATATTGAAGAGAATTTTATTCTTTTTTGGTTAAAGATTGTGATATGTTTAAATTAATCTCAATGAGGAGATAATTTTAAACCAAAGCATTAGAAATCAAAGTGTTTAAATAAATCATTGAGGGTTTATTTTCTTTGATTTAAGTGTTTAAAATTGACATCTTCAAATTGATTTTGATGAGAAAATCAATGGATGTCAAAATGATGTTTTCAAAATAATCTCAAAGAGACTCATAGAAAATGCACAAAAGTTGTTTAAGAGATTTTGAGATTATTTAGACAACTAAAAGCGAAATTAGTGATTATTTTCTTGAAAAAATTTCACATGGTATTTATATCTCCATGTGAGTTATGGAAAGGAAGAAAACCCAACATAGGGTACTTCAAAGTGTGGGGGTGTCTTGCATATTGCAAGAAAAACGAACCTAATAGAACAAAGTTGGGTTCAAGAGCCATAAAGTGTGCTTTTGTTGGTTATGCCAACAATAGTAAAGCTTATAGGCTATTAGACTTAGAGTCTAATATTGTGATTGAATCTAGAGAAGTTGAATTCTTTGAGAATATGTTATGTGACAACAAATATCACGCTTCAACATCTCTAAAGGAGAATTTGTTATATGAGAACAATTCTCAAGCGTCTACATCCAAAGTTGATTCTCAAGAGGAGAATTCTCAATAGGATGTAAAGCAACCCTTTGAACCTAGAAGAAGTCAAAGGCTTAAAAATCATAAAAGTCTAGTAGTGGATGAGATAGATTCTCAACAAATTTCATTCTACATGGTAGAAAGAAATAGAGAGGAAGTCATTAGGAAAATTCCTATTGTACTTCTCGTTGAGGATGATCCTAAGACTTATAGAGAAGCTATGCAATCAAGAGATAGCGCATTTTGGAAAGAAGCCATCAATGATGAGATGGATTCCATTCTTTCCAATAACACTTGGGAATTGGAAGACCTCCCACCAGGGTCTAAGCCAATTGGGTGTAAGTGGGTATTTAGGAGAACATACCCCACTGACGGCACTATCCAAACCTTTAAAGCTAGATTAGTAGCTAAAGGGTTTAGGCAAAAAGAGGGTATCGATTATTTCGATACCTATGCGCTTGTTGCAAGAACAACTTCTATAAGAATTTTTTTCTCTTTAGCTTTTATACACAACTTGTATGTTCATCAAATGGATGTCAAAACGGAATTCCTTAATGGTGACCTCAATGAGGAGGTCTATATGGAACAACCCGAAGGGTTTTTCCTACCAAAATATGAACATAAAGTTTGTAGACTTGTAAAATCCTTATATGGATTGAAACAAGCTCCTAAGAAATGGCATGAGAAATTTGATCAAGTCATCATGTCTAATGGGTTTAGGCATAAAAATGGAGACAAGTGTTTGTATTCCAAAACTTGTAAGGGATATGTGATCATTTTTTGCTTATATGTGGATGACATGCTTATTCTAAGTAATAGCATGAAGGGGATAGAAGAAAAGAAGAGGTTTCTATCATCAACCTTCAAGATGAAAGATCTTGGAGAAGTTGATACCATACTCAGTATCAAAGTAAAGAAACATAGTGGGGGTTTTGCGTTAGGGCAAGCCCACTATGTTGAGAAAGTATTGAGCAAATTTAACCATCTCAAGGTTAAAGATGCCAATACTCCATTCGATCATAGTGTAAAACTAGAGAAGAATGAAGGAAGAGCGGTGGCTCAATTGGAGTATGCTAGTGCTATAAGGAGTCTAATGTACGCTGCCCAGTGTACTAGACCTGATATAGCATTTGCGGTAAGTAAAATTAGTAGGTTTACAAGTAATCCAAGTGTGGATCACTGGAAGGCAATTGGAAGAGTCCTAGGTTATCTCAAGAAAACCAAAGGACTAAGCCTTCACTACTCAAAATTTCCTTCGATATTAGAAGGATATACAGATGCAAGTTGGATATCCAATCTTGGGAACAACTTGTCCACAACTGGTTGGGTATTTACACTTGGTGGAGGTGCAATTTCTTGGGGTTCCAAGAAACAAACCTGTATATCTCATTCCACTATGGAAGCAGAGTTCATAGCTCTAGTTGCTACTGGCAAAGAGGCCGAATGGTTAAGGGATCTGTTGATAGAGATTCCCCTAAATCAAAGAGAATGTGTCTACTATATCGATACATTGTGATAGCCAAGCGACATTGGATAGAGCATACAGCGGAGTGTATAATGGGAAGTCTAGACACATTAGTCTAAGACATAGATATGTAAGAGAATTGATTCAAAGAGGAGTCAACTCAATATCCTATGTGAGAAAAAGTGAAAATCTGGCGGATCCTTTCACTAAGCCACTAACGAGGGATTTAGTGGCCGCATCATCTCGAGGGATGGGACTTAAGCTCCCTAAAGAGATTCACGATTGATGATAACCTATCTTAACACTAGTTATTCAACCAGTGTTAGGTTCAATAGGTAATAACAAGTCAATCAAGTGAATATTAGTTGTACTCAAAACAAGTCCCATCTGAGATATTGAGAACTTGTGTGTTACCAAGTGGAGGGTTAAAACCGAAAGCTTTTTTAATAGAATTCAGTCTTGTAAAGAAAAGTATTTTTGGTAACAAAATACTGTAAGAATTCTACCTATATGGACCTAGGGGTGGTGCCGCCTCTCATGAGAATTGGGAGTATTCTCAAGAACATCCATGAATGGAAAGTGCACATGGCCATTAACGGTGCAAAGCGAGACATAGAGGTCTCAAGTGAACATTGCAAAGGTGTGTGTATTATCACCGATTTGTCATCATGAAAAGATGGTTCAATGCCTAGTGCAACCAAATTTTCGACAAATTTTGTGATAATTACACTATACTAAAGTTCAAGTTGAAAAACACTTTACTTTATGCATCAATGCAATGACTCCTATAAGAGAGAGTTCTTATTTAATCAAGTGGGGGATATGTTATATTTTTAAATATAATGATTGATTAAATAAGTGTTACAATAGATGACTATTTAATCTAGTGGGGGAATGTTATATTATTTTATAATATAATGTTTTAGATTAAATAAATATGACATAGAGTGTCACATATTGTAACATATCATAGAGAGTTACATTATTTGGATATATGTGAAATATCCAAACATGTAACATATTTGGTGTTACAAATTCATCACAAATTTGTAACTCCTAAATATCACCCATTATTGTGTAGATTTGTTGTTACACAATATTGAGATAAATTTCTTAAAGCCATATGAGAAATGGCTGATAGAGATGTGATTTTAACTCTCATATTATGTACGGAAGTTACAAAATCAAGTGGGAATAAGTTGGAACGTTTTGGAAAATACTGAAAAATTTGTTGCTGAACTTGACTGAGAGCCACGACGCCTGGAACAAGCGCCGCGGCCCTAGTGGCTGACAGTTTCATACAATTTCGGTTTTTATCCAATTTTGAACGATTCCAACAGCCAATTAACTCCCAAATATCTATTTTAATTCCATAAAACACCCAATTAATCATTGGTAACAGCCATGGGGGTTGGTGGAATTTGAAATTCAAAGGGTGTCTCTAAACTCTATAAATAGGAGCCTAATGCTCACTTGTAAGATACAACTTTTCTATCCACTAGAGCACTTGGCTAGAAACACCTTGAGGCTTGATTATTCCAGAAAGCATTTCCTATAATCTGTGAGAGATCCCTTAGTGCTTGAGTTAGGGGGAAATAAGCTTTTGGACAAAGGTTTCAAACCTTGTTCAAGTTGATGATCCCCAACACTCTTCACTTTGGTTGTGTGAGTGAGAGTTTATTGTTTTGGCTCTTGTTCTTATTTTCTTCTATTGCTCTTTCTTCTTTTCTTCTTATTCTATTTACTTGTTCTTTTGTTTAAAAGTTGTAATCCTTTTATTTCCTTTGTCCAAACACTTCTAGTTTACTTGTATCTTTTGTAATAGAGTTGTACTTTCTATTTCTATTATCTTACATCTTCTTCTCCTTTTATTTGTATTTTTCAGTTATAGAGTTGTAACACTTTATTTAATCAATCCTTGTCTATTGTAATATTTTGCATAGAGTTGTAATATTATCTTACCATTTCCATTGAGGCAATATTATTTTTTCTAACAATATCATCGTTGTAGATGGGGCAGTCGATGGACCTACAGCGACCACATGTCGTCGTTGTAGGAGTTTTTGAAATTCAAAATTTCAAATTTTGCAACCACCTATAGCGACCATTTAAATTTTTATCTTGGGATCCCATGTACGATTTTAAACATTTTAATGAAATGTTCATTCCTTTTGACCAAAATTTTTAACCCTAATTCGTTAATCACTTTTAGTTAAACATTTATGGCCAAATGACTTGATTAGCAAGTCTTGCACTATTTAAAGTACACAATGTAGCGATCTTGGCTATGCAAGGTGTCATAATAGTGGTAAAGTCACAAGGAGGAATAATACCCGGCTCGGGATGAGCCAATGGGTATTTTGGTAATTTATTGATTTATCAGGACTCATTGGAGTATGAGTCGTATTCTAGTAAAAATAATGATATTTTTTATTTGGCGTAATTAATTGGGATTTATAAGTGTAATTGGAGATTTAATGGGATTAGAGTGTTTAATGACCCTTTTACCCTAATGGGCTTTGAGAGGAAAGTTTGGAAGTGGGGGCATTTAGGTCTTTTGGACCATTTGGCTAGTAAGCCCAAGCTGAGTTGATTAACTCATAAAAGAAAAACTCACTCCCTCTCTTTCTCTCGTTACTCTCTCTCTCTTTTCCTTAAGTGCTACTCTTCGTCTTTTGAAGACTTTGCCTTGGAGGATCAAAAGTAAAGAAATCTTAGTGGGGTTTGGAAGTTTCTATTAAGGATTAGGGAGCAGCCAAGGCTAGGAATCCAGTGGAGAATTCAAGTTCTTAAGCCTTTAAGTGTCTTTTTGTGTTTTTTGAGAAAGCCTTTAGTGTTGTTTTAGTGAGTTTTGAAGGTTAATTATTCTTGTTCTGTCTTGCTGGGAAAATTTTGATGGTTGAACTTGGTTAAAACTGTATGTTGGGGAGAATTTGGAGGAGCTGTAATTTTTGAAAATCACAAGTTTTCTAGGTTCATAGGGTAGTGTTGCAGGGCTGTTCTAGAGCGCCGCGGCCGGCATGAACACAGAAGAGATTGGGGTACCTTGATGGGTTGCACCGTAGTGCAAGTGCAGGGGATTTTTGGGTTAGGTTCTCTGCCTAGTAAGGCGCCACAACTCTTTTTGTGGGGGCGTCGTAGGTCAAATGAGAATTTTTTTAAAAAAAATCAGGTTTTGGGTTGTGGGAACCCAAACCTGAGGGCTCGAGAATGGTTCTACTGCTCGGTTTAGTAGAATTCAAGGTCTCGGAGGGTAGGACTTTGTCCGAAAGCCTTTATTGGTTCGTTTCTCGATGGTTATTCCTTGTTATGGTTGTGACTAGGGTGTACCGTTGGGCTCAAGGGGAAAGGATCGCACTCAGGGTCGCCAAACTAAATTGTCCAGGACTTGAGGTATGAAAACTACACCTGAACTGAGTTCAGGGCTTGAGCCCCGGTTATTGGACATGGTTATAACCATGCTTGTAATGTTTGATTAAATATGAATCAATTGCATTGTGCCTACTTGTATTAAGTAATAGATGCTTTCTGTTTGTATCTGATTAAGAAGCTCGGTTTATAAGTTGTGGTTGACATTAGTGTGCGGAACACAAGCCATAATGACAGGACCAATATAAAAGCTCGGCTTATAAGCCATGGTCGACATTAGCGTGCGGAATGCATGCCATAATGGTAGGGCCAATATCAAAGCTCGGCTTATAAGTCGTTGTTAGCATTAGCATGCGAAATGCAGGCCGTAATGGTAGGGCCAATATAGATACTGGTCTTCTAAGCCAATGACGACATTAAAATGTAGAATACATGTCATAATGGCAAGGCCAATATAGAAGCTTGGCTTATAAGACGGGGACAACATTAGCATGAAGAATGCAGGCCGTTGTGGCTGGGCCAATATAGAAGCTCAGCTGATAAGCCGTGGTCGGTAATAGCGTGTGGAATGCAGGCTGTTATGGCTGGGCCAACCCGGAAGCGTGATATATGCTTGCACGACTAGATAGATGTTTGGAACATACTGCGATGTGCATATCTGTGTTAAGTGATGTATGCTTACCTATTATATTTGATTGAAAAGCTCGACTTATAAGTCAAGGGAGGCAATAGCATGCTGTTATGCCAACCCAGAAGAATAACATACGTTTGTACGAACCTATGGACGCATGAAATATAAAGTGTGAGGTACGCTTTTGTTGTCTATATTTTCACCCAAGGACACGTGATTACCCGAGTAGGACACGTGCCTCTTTTTTATGAGGCAACGCCCAAACGATATATGATCGGGAGGTCAGTCCCACAATTGGAGGTCATTCTCCTCAGATAGTGAGAGGACGCCGACATCTCTCTTGAGCCATGTCCCGAGAGCTATGAATGTCTTCAAAAGGTTATATCTCGGGGGTGCTTGGTAGTCCACATTTTTCCTTTCCCTTAGTTATATTCCAGGCCGAGGACCTAGTCCTCAAAATCTTAAGGATAAGCCAGGTGTCAGCCAATGCAGATTAGCTGTCTCAGAGGAAGACCTGACAACCTTTTTTGGCTGTTCTGCCTAAAATGTTGTCGATGGTACGACTCGACAACTTTCACTCCCAGTACGCCGCCTGACACGTAAGTACGTACAGCATGCCCTGATAATCCTAGTGGCATGTTCTCCGTAAAGTGGTTACCTTTCTGCAGTGGGCCCCACAAATCTCGCTTGGGTCGTGGTCTCTATTCAATGCAGCCCAATGCATTGAAGTGTATTAACCCCTCAATAATGGGGATAATGTGTATTAATTACTTATGATTAACATTAATGACCCCAGCCTCTATAAATAGGGCTGAGGGTCTCATTGTAATGGGTTGGGTTTTCTTGAGAGAAAACTCCTGGTACTCAGAGCAATCTAAACGCTGCCTGAGAATACACCATTGGAGCTTGCAATGACAAGCTTACAATCCTCTTAATACCAGAGGCTCGTGGACTAGGGTTCTTTTATAACCTGAACCATGTAAAAATCCTTGTGTTCTTACAATTTATTTCTTTAATCTCTCCTATTAAGGTTGATAGCGAAAAAGGCAGTCAACATTTTGGTGCTTTCATTGAGAGCTTGAAGAAATCATTTGAAACACTCATAGCCATGGTGACTACATGAAGAAATGTTACAAATGAGGGCTCCCTCCTACCGGTGTTGAAGGAGGAGAACCCAGTAGGCAACCACCTTAGGATGTATCTGAGATAATGGAGGACTACGATGAATACGCCGAGTATGATGGCAAAGAAAATGGTGCCGACCAAGGGTATTATGAGGATGAATATCATCAGCCCATGGAGGTGAATGAGACACTAGAGGTGGTGGTGCTTCGTGAGCAGGTGGCCACCCAACAACAAAAAAATGATGCTCAAGAAGGTATCATCGTTGCCATTCAGGAGATGGTACTTGCAATGAAGGCCACTCTTGCAACCTAGGGGTTGCGAGTGGACCCCAATGGAAATGTGCCAGCTGGGCACCCAATGGGCATGCCACCTGTGCACCTCGTTGGAGTGCCACCTGTCAACACAACCGGTGTGCCTCCTGAGCACCCAACTGCAGAGGCACGGGATCCGCCAGCCGGGATGCCCACCGAGGACCTAGCAAGAGTTGGAGCCTCAATGCCAGCACGAGACCATGGTAAGGGAAAAGCTGATGATAACCCTGGTTCAAAGCATAAGAGGGCCTGTCAAGAGCCTGAAGGCCACCAAGTTTCGCAACAGGCTGGAAAAGGTAATGAAACAAGGGCCTGAGGACACCGCCAGGCAGTCGACGCTTGTGGAGCTCGGGGCGTTCCCCCCCGATGCGCCCACACAGACCACCCGAGGCCTGGAGCTGGTGTCCCTTCGGGGCCTAAACAGTCCCACACGAATAACGGTCCAGGAATCCACTCGAGGAATACCTTGCAAAATTGAGAACGTGGCATCAGTATCTTGGTAAACGGAAACGAGTCCGATGGAGAGACCGAAGTGGCTCGTCCAGAAGATACTGGTGCATTCCAAGGATAGGCCAAACTGCAATGCTAGTAGGTGCAATAAGGCAAGAGTACGCATGCCTGTTGGAAGAGGCCCATTAGATCTCTGAGATAATCTCAACGCTTGAAGAAGAGATAACCCGGATCAGAGCATCAACCGGGATCGCGACTCCCTCCGTGCGGAGTTAGAAAGTCTGAAGTGGATAATGCTCAGAATGGCTAGGTGGCAAGGCCATGAGTCTGACTTGAAAGATGAAGAGGTAGACCCATGTTCTCCTCACCTTGTTGAGGCCCCGCTACCTCTAGGATTCAAAATGTCATCCATACCATCCTATGATGGTGGTTGGGATCCCAAAGACCACCTGTCCTAGTTCAACAGGTTAATGTCGGTGCATCGTGTCTTTGACGACGCTAAGTGTCATATGTTCCCACTCACCCTGACAGGACTAGCAGATGAATGGTTTAAGAAACTCCGACCAGGGTCCATTTAATCATGGCACTAGTTATTGTAACGACCCAAATTTGCTAATCGAGCTTAGGGGCCTTGATTAGTGTGCCTGGAGGGAAATACGTGATTTAATATGCTAATATGTGGATTTATGTGTATATATGATAATGATTCATGTTTAGATGAGTAAAATGTGCATGTGGGCCCCGTCTGTGTATTAGGGGCATAGGTGTGATAAATGTGATAAATGTTATATATATTTGATATGTCTGTGCAGCACGATCTGAGACAGTCCTGGGGAGCGGGTAGCTAGAAAGTCACAACAGGGTTGAGTTTCGGACTCGGAGCGAGTCGAGGGGTGATTTGGGTACTAGGTGTGTTACGGGATTATCGGGACATGAAAATAAATATTTGGAGATATATTTGAGGATAGAATGTCTAGGCGGGAATATTGGGAAAATTTACCATTTTGCCCTCGGGGACATTTTGGTACCCCGAGCCTTGAGGTAACCACATAGACTTAAGCTGAATAAAACAAAAAGGAAGAATTAATTAGAAGCTTTGGGGAACCGACTTATACCTCCTCATTCAGCTGAGATATCTTTTAACCTATTTTCTCTTTCACTCTCTGAGGCAAACTCAAAGGGAAACTTAACGGAAACTAACTTAAAGCTAAGGGATTTTAGCTGGGGGATCTAAGGGAGCTTGAAGCTTGAAGATTGAAGCATAGGGAACTGGTTTTGAAGCTTAATTCAACAAGAGGTAAGCTCTAATTACTAAGGTTTAGTCTTGAATTTCTGCTGGTTATTGGGGATTGCATGTTAGTCAAGCTTGATCTACTTTTGAGTATTTTAGCTGAGTTTTGGGGTAGGATGCAATGGGGTTTTGGTGCTGTTATTGAGCTGTAATGATTGTGCTGGTTACCTAAGATTTTTAGCTAAGTTTAGGATGAATTGGCTTAAGGAAAGGTGTAGAAAAATGGTGAGAAAATCTGGGTTCGGTGGTGAGGGCTGCGGCCCGTGTGCGCACGCGGCCGAGGGTGGCCAGCAAACTCATGCGCGCTGCAGCGCTTGGTGCGCGCACCGCGGCCCGTGGGTGTTGTAGGGGTGTGCTAGCCTCTGTTTCGAGGCTAGCCGCGGCTCTTGAGGGTGGGGTCGCAGCTCTTAGTGCCAATTTGTGTTTTTAAGGGCATTTGGGCGTGGGAACCCAATGGGTAAGGCTCGGGATGGATTTTATCACCCGGATTGATATAATTCAAGGTCCCGGAGGTTAGAGTTATGACTCGGAGATATTTATTGGACTAGAACTTGATGGATGGATATTGTAAATATTTTGTGACTAGGGTATCAGCGAGGCTCAAGTTAGGGGACTGTGCTCAGGACATCGGTGCTCGGAGAGCTCGGGACTCAGGTCAGAAAACCCTTGTTCCCATAGAGCTTGTGTGCAGGGCTGAGCCCAATGTGTTTGAATAGAATTGATATGCAGGGCCGAGCCCAAAATGTTAGAACTGCGAGGCGTAGCCCTTAACTGATTATGCTAGAATTCTGTACTTGCTTGTTATACTGTGAATGTTAGTATGTGAATGATCGGCAAGAGCCGGGAACGATGTAGGCCGAGAACGACGAAGGGCCGGGAACGGAATTGGGCACGTTGAGTGCAAGACCGAGAATGGCAAAGGGCCGAGAGCAGCGTTGAGCACGTGGAGTGCGAGTTGCTAGGGCGAGTCGCTAAAAGGATACCTGGGATATCCTCACGGCGTGGTCCGCGAACCCAGGGCTTGGTAAACGCCTGGGACGGCTAGGCCGTATGTGTTTAGCCCATTGGTGACCTGTCTATATGCTTGATATATGTGTTGCATATGTTTTTTGTTTGTGGGTTTTCTTGCTGGGCTTCGGCTCACAGATGCTCTGTGGTGCAGGTAAGGGTAAGGAAAAGATCAACCAACCATGAGTACAGCAGGCGTGAGGCGGCGTGTACATGTTTGGCCAGCCTGGCTGCCACAGCCAGAGGGTTTTGGGAGATGCTTGTAAATGAACTTAGATTTTTTCATTTAGCCGACTTGGTTCTATTTTATGTTGTAAGAATTTCTAAACTGTATTTTGGGATCCCAAGTGTAAAACTTTTATGATTTTATATGGAAATTGTTATTTCTAAAGATTTTGTTTTGTTTATGGCTTAATTACACTGTTTGACCTAAAACCTCGATTAGCGAGTTGAAAGCACGTTTTTAAACTCACTTGGTAACGTCTCTAAGGAAGTAGGGCGTTACAATTATCATCCGCCTTCTGAAGACAATGCATAGGATTTCAGAAGGTAAGTGTAATGACCTAAAAATGCTAATAGGGTTTAGTGCCCTGATTAGCATGCCAGGAGGGTATAATTGGATATTTATGAGATTATGTTATTTAAATGCGTGACTACGTGGCATGCATGACTTATATGATGATGTGATTATACTATATGCATGTTTATGAGCACTAGATATGCATGTGGGCCCTCTATTGTTTATAAGGGCATAAATGTGATTGTGATAAATAGTTGAGACCACATTATTATGTGGATATATATATATTGCAGTACACGGCTCGAGACGATCCTAGTGAGCGAATTAGCGAAATAGTCACAGCAGGGTTTAATACCCTGCTCGAAGTGAGCCTAGGGGTATTTTAGGAACCTAGAATATATTTTGGGGTTTATTGAGTAATGGATAAGTATTTGGTAATTAGTTCGGCACGACGGGATTAATTGGAAATTGGTAGGATGACTCGAGGATTAGCGGGAAACGGGGGGCAGAATGACCATTTTACCCCTAGAGATAACTAGAGGGCTATGGAAAAACTTAGGGGCAATTTGGTCTTTGTTTAAGCAAGGAATAATTCAGAACTCTTAGCGAAACACCAGAATGTAATGGAACACATTTGATATCTCTCACTCTTCCACATACACGTTTCTTTTCCTCTCTCTAGAACTAAGGGGGACCTCTGAATTTTGAAGGAGAAGCTAAGGGAACAAGCTGGAAATTTAGCTAAGTTTGGATTGAGAAGAAACTAAGGAGTTAAGGCTAGAAGTGGACAGAGTCTAGCTGGGGGATTCAAGTTATCAATTCATGTAAAATCCTAACCTATGATTATTGAATTCTGTTGAAATGATGATGAGCTTAGAGCGTGCATGAGATTGATTTTTAAGGCTGATCTTGGGTGTTAGGGAGAGTACGAATTGCTTATAAAGATTGGATATGATGTTTAGGTTACTGAACCCAACTCGGCCTAAGCGAGCTAGGATCAGCTATATAATCAGAGGGCTCAACCTAAGGGCATCAACACCTGAACTATTGTATTACTGATTGAGATGTATGCTTGAAAATACATGTTTACCATTGTTTAGCCTAATGCTTGTACTCTGTTGAATAATTGAATCAATTGGATTAAATTTGATTGAATGCTACTACTATTATATATGTTTGTTGTTTATGGTTTTCTTGTTGGGCCTTGGCTCATGGGTGCTACGTGGTGCAGGTAAAGGCAAAGGGAAACTAGACCAACCATGAGTTGGAGAGCTCTGGGGGCAGAGTGTAAATCATTAGCTGCTCGATCGCCACAGCCGAGGAAAAGTTTCAGAAATAGAGCTTTAAATTGTATTTTTCCGTTAGACTTGCTTTTGTTGTATCGGCTTTTGAGAGTTGTATTTACCACATAAACCCTGTTTTGGGATCCCATGTATTAAACATTTGTTTGAATGAAAATTAACCGTGTATGATCAAAATCTTTTAACTCTAACCTGTTAGTTGACTTTAGGATCACATTTATGTTCAAACGACTTGACTAGCATGTCTTGTACTATTTTAAGAATATAGAGTGTAATGGTCTGGATTATCCAGGGCATTACAGTAAGCTTTGAGGTCAACACATTGGCCAACATCAAGCAAGGTCCTTTCAAGACCCTCAAAGCCTACATCACACGCTTCAAAGAAGAAGTGGCGAGAACCAAGAGGGTCGATGATGGCCAATAGTTGATGGCATCGCAGGCTAGCATACGTGTCGGATCCCCACTCTGGGATGATCTCCAGAAAAGGGGATGCCGGCGTCACAACGAATTCATTCGTGAAGCACAAGAATACATCAACTAGGAGGATTCCCAAATCGGGGCATTCAGAGCGTCCGCCCTTTTCCCTGCATCGGTCGCACCTGGACCCGTGGCCTCGGGAATCCAATACTCCCCCTATGTTCACATCCAACAGGGCTCGGTGGGAGCCCAACCCAGCTAGAGCGCCATCCCTTCCGGTTACAGCGCATTGTCTGCTCTTGGATTTGGTATGGCTCCGGCAAGGTTCGGGGCAGCGCCCACGGGATACAGTGCTTTTAAGCCTGCATTCAGTGCTGGAGTTTTCGCCCCATTCCAGCCAGCTGAATCCAGTAGAGCTCCTAATGGCACAAGGCATGGAGGGAAGGGTAAGGGCCGCAAACCCAGAGGGAGCAGAACCACACAACCCAAGACGGGAATCACATTAGGAAAGAAGTACATCTCATAGTATTCTGAGTTCACTAACTTGGTGGACTCGCAAGAGAACATATTCGTGGCCACGACACAACACGTTCATTACAGGAAGCCGCATCCCATCTGAAGAGACAGGGATAGGCGAGACCCTAGCAAATTTTGTTGTTTCCACTACAACATAGGGTACCACACCAATGAGTGTCCTCAAATCAAGGATGAGATTGAGAATCTCATCAAGTTGGGGCACCTCCATCAATATGCTAAGGGTGTAGTGCATCAAGTATAGCCTCTCGTGGCAGGACCGGTTGTCCCACCTGGCGCACCACAGGCCCCAGCAGTGGCTCCTGTAGTTCCCCAAAATCCAGTGGCCCAAGGACCTCCACCAGTGAACGGGCGGGTAGGAACCATCTCAGGAGGACCACACTTGGGGGGCACCTCACGAAGCTCGCAAAACAGGTATGTGCGAGCTTTGAACCACGATGATGAGGTAATGGCTTTGGCCCAGCTACCTGCCTAAATGCTGCGAATGACTGACCAAGTCATAACATTCTCCGAAGAAGATGCTCGGAGAGTACATTTCCCCCATCACAATCGATTGGTGATTGAGCGTCAAATCTCCAACAAAATAATTGTGCGGATTCTAGTAGACAATTGGAGTTTGGTGAATATTTTATTTAAGTCAGCCTTCAAGAAGATAAGGTTGACTACGGCAGACTTATCCCCATGCGCCTCGACACTCTATGGATTCTCGGGAGAAGCCCTCCTCCCAATGGGGCAGATAAAGCTCCCTATGATGCTTGGAGAGGTACCACACCAAGCCTTCAAATACTGCACCTTCGTAGTGGTAGACTGTCCCCCAGCGTACAACGCCATTTTGGGGCAACCAGCATTGGTGGAGCATGGGGTCGTCACCTCCATCCATCATATGTGCATGAAATTCCCCACGGATGCAAGTATTGACACAGTCCGTGGTGATAAAAAAGAGGCGAGACAGTGCTACAATGTCTCCCTCAAGGCTCCCGTGATGATGGTAAGGGAGAAAGGTCCCGAGAATTTTGAGGCCTCAGAGGTACAAGCTATGCAAGAGTCAGGGCCTGACGAGTTAGACCCAAGGGTTTAAGAGGAGAGTTGCATTGAACAAATAGAAGAGGTGGATGAGGTAGTTCTTGATACCTCCACCCCGACAGCAAAGTAAAAGTCGGGGGAGCTTGAAAACAGAAGTCTGCGAGGCATTGGTGGTTTTCCTCCTAGAAAAACAAGACTTCTTCGCGTGGTCACTTTCCGAAATGATTGGAATTGGTTCGAATATCATATGCCATGCCTTGAATGTAGACCCCAGCTTTGCTCCCATCCAACAGAAGCAACAGACGTTTTACCAAAGTCGGAAAAAGGCCCTTAAGGCCGAAGTGGACAAGCTCCTCTCCAATGGGTTTATCCGAGAAGCCCAATATCCCAGGTGGCTATCAAACCTTGTCCTCATGCCAAAGCCGAATGGCACTTGGAGGACATGCATCGATTTTTTGGACCTTAAAAAGTCCTGACCGAAGGACTATTTTTCGCTCCCCAAGATAGACCAAATGGTTGATGCCACCTCCAGTTATGAGTTGTTGACGTTCATGGATGCATATTCGGGATATAACCAAATATCCATGCACATCGTCGATCAGGCACACACTAGCTTTTGAACTGACAAAGGTGTCTATTGTTACATTGTGATGCCTTTCGGGTTGAAGAATGCTAGCGCCACCTACCAAGGGCTGGTTAACAAGTTGTTCAAAAACTATTTGGGGTGGAACATGGAGGTCTATGTGGACGATATATTGGTTAAGTTCCAGACCGCCCCCGATCACGTAGGCGACCTGGTTGAGGTCTTCGCGGTGCTTCGTCGATTCGAGATGAAGCTCAACCCCCAAAATTGCACCTTTGGGGTTGCCTCTAATAAATTCCTAGGCTTCATCGTAAGCACTCGAGGGATCAAGGCGAACCCTGAAAAGATCAAGGCTCTAATCGAAATGCCCTCTCCCTAGAAGCATAAAGATGTTCAAAGCCTGATAGGAAGGATCGCAGCTTTGAGCCATTTTGTCTCCAAGGCAACAAACAAGTGCATCCCCTTCTTCAATGTTCTCTGAGGAAGTCAGAGGTTTGAATGGACAAAAGAATGCGAACGGGCATTCCAACAGCTTAAGGCACACATGGAAAATCCTCCGATTCTATCCAAGCCAGTGGACGGAGAACCTCTTCTGCTCTACATGGCTATTTCAGAAGACGCCATCATTGTTGTGTTGGTAAGGGAAGAAAGGCGCGTTCTGTTAGGAAAATATTTGTTGTATCAATGGAAATGGTAAGATTAGTTACAACTTTATACAAAATTATACAAATAAACAAGATTGATTAAATAGTGTTACAACTCTGACTGAAAAAACACAAATAAATAAGACAAGAATTAGAAGAAGAGAGTGGAGAAATACAACTCTAAACAAAAGATACAAATAAAGTAAAAGTGTTTGTAACAAAAGAAATGAAGGGAATACAACTCTAAACAAAAGTTACAAGTAAATAGAAAAGAAGAATAAGAAGATGAAAAGCAATAGTAGAAAATGTAAGAACAAGAACAAAACAAGAAACTCTCACTCACACAACCAAAGTGAAGAGTGTTGGGGAACACCAACTTGAACAAGGTTTGAAACCTTTGTCCAAAAGCTTATTTCCCCCTAACTCAAGCACTAAGGGAACTCTCACAATTTTTTGGAAATAGCTTTCTGGAATTATCAAGCCTCTAGGTGTTTTCTAGCCAGGTGCTCTAATGGATAGAAAAATTGTGTCAAACAAGTGAGCAATAGGCTCCTATTTATAGAGTTTAGAGACACCGTTTGAATTTCAAATTCCACCAACCCCCATGGTTGTTACCAATGATTAATTGGATATTTATGGAATTAGAAATGAGATTTGAGATTTATCTGTGTTTTCGAAGTTGTTCAAAAGAGTTGGAAAAAACTAAAATTTGGCCAGACAACATCTGTGGCCGCGACCACTGGTCTCTGTTCCCTAGGCTGCGGCCACCAACATCCCTGGTTGCGGCCACTGACCTTTTTTAGCACATAAAAATGTGATGTTTTTCCAAACAGCTCCTAACCATTCCCAATTGATTTTGTAACCCCCAAAACACATTATTGGGATTAAAATCATATCTCTAACAGCCATTTCACATATGGCTTTAAGAAATTCAACTCAAATTGTGTAACAACAAATCTACACAATAAAGGGCAATATTTTGAAGTTACAAATTTGTAACTGAATTTGTAACACCATATATGTTACATATTTGGATATTCACCTATATCTAAATATTGTAACTCTCTATTATATGTTACAATATGTGACACTCTTTGTCACATTTATTTAATCTAAAAAATTATATTATAAAATAATATAACATGTTCAGCACCCCGTCTATTATGTCAGCAAAAGACTCCTCAGGGCAGAATCTAGGTACTCGCTGACGGAGAAGTTAACCTTTTGCCTAATGGTTGCCACTCGGAAACTAAGACTCTACTTCCGGGCGCATCCAATTAAAGTCCTCACAAACCACCCACTCAGACAAGTCCTTCAGAAGCCTGAGTCATCAGCAAGGCTCTTGAAGTGGTCGGTGGAGTTGATTCAGTTTAACATCACCTACCACCTGAGGACTGCCATAAAAGATCAAGCACTTGCCGATTTCATCACGTAGTGCACCAGGAATCAGGAGGGAACCAAGTTCACACCAGTGGTCGGACCAGCATGGAAGTTATTCGTGGATGGGTCTTCAAACGAGAATGGAATTGGGACGGGACTTATTTTGGTTTTCCTCGAAGGACATAGGGTGCATAGTGCCCTCCGCTTTGGGTTTAGTGCCTCTAATAATGAAATCGATTACAAAGCCTTGATCAGAGGACTCCGCATGGCACTAGAGCTCAAGGCCGAAGGACTTGAAATTTTTAGCGATTCCCAACTCATGGTGAACCAAGTCATTAGAGAATACTAGGCCCGGGGAATAAAGATGGCAGCGTATTTGGCAAGGTTTTAAGAAATGCTACATAAATTCCAAAGTTTCACTATTCGGCAAGTACCACAGGAGCAAAATTCCAACGTGGACACCCTGGCTAAGCTAGCCATGACCAAAGATGTTGAATTAGTCAATGTGGTTCCCAGTGATTACTTGGAGTCTCCGAGTATCTCGGCTCCAGACAAGGTTGAATCAGTACAACCCCAAGATAGGTGGATGGAGCCAATCGTTAAATACCTCATCTCTGGGGAGTTGCCCCAAGATAAGAGGGCAGCTTGGAAGTTGTTGTACCAAGTACCGAGGTACATATTCATGGATAGTAGGCTTTACAGATGAGGCTATTCTTTGCCCTTGCTTTGGTGCGTGTCCAAGCAAGAAGCAAGTTTAATACTACGAGAGGTACACGAGGGTTTCTACAGATATCAGGCTGGAGGGGTAGAGCCTTTCCAAGAAGATCTTAAGACAAGGGTATTTCTGGCCCACCATGAATGGAGACGCGATGGATTACGTCAAGAAATGCAACAAATGCCAGCGCTTCACAAACATCCCCTGAGCACCTCCAAATGAGCTTACTCAGATGACCAGCCCATGGCCTTTTGCTGTCTGGGGCATCGACCTTATAGGGTCCCTGCCTATGGGGAAAGGAGGAGTGAAATATTCCATCATTGACTACTTCACAAAGTGGGTTGAGGCCGAGCCGCTTGCCACAATCACCTCCAAAAAGGCTTTGTATTTCGTCATAAAAAATATCGTTTGCCAGTATGGGCTTCCGAGGAAGATAGTCTCCGACAACGGATTGCAGTTCAACACTGAAGTGTTCATGGACTTCTGTCAACGACATGTTGTCATCAAAAGCTTCTCTTTCGTGGCCCATCCATAGGCCAATGGCCAAGTGGAAGTAGTTAACAAGACACTCAAGTCCATTATGAAGAAAAGGCTGGAGTAGGCAAATGGAGCTTAGCCTGAGGAGCAACCTAGGGCATTGTGGAGCTACCGCACCACTACCCGGACCTCCACCAGCCACTCTCCCTTCTCGATGGCCTATGGGTATGAGGCTATGCTCCTGGCTGAAGCAGTAATCTCCACGCACCGATGAGATACGTATGATCCGACAACGAACCATGCTTTACTTCGAGAGTCCCTGAACATCGTAGAGGAGCTACGCGAAGCTTCTTAGCTACATGTAGCGTCCCACCAGCAGAAGGTGGCCAGATATTTTAACTCCAAAGTGAAAGATAGAAAATTTGGGCTCGGAGATTTGGTGTTGCGAAGAGTCTTCTTAGCCACCCGGGACCCCGGTGCAGGAGTGTTGGGACCCAACTGGGAAGGCCCATACCATGTCGAGAGCGTTGTATGTCCGGGAACATACAAATTAACCTGACTTAATGGGGGGGTTGATTCTTCACGCCTGGAATGTCGAGCATCTTCTCTGGTATTACCAGTGATATGAGCAACAAACATTGTCTATTTCTGTAATACCCCTTGTAGCCTTCGGGCATATGTAATGGAAACCATGTATATAAAACACGGTAAAAAAATTTGTTTGTTTTGCTTATGTTCTTTGTTTTCCTTTATATTATATTAGTGTTGTGTAAGAGCACCCACTCGCCTGGACAACTGACTGCAGACTAGTCTCTGATCACTTGGGGGGCATGGAGTAGGGCAGCACTACACCTCACAAGGAACGACCCAGGAAACTAAACTTGTCAATTTCCAAGAATAAGCCTAACGTCGTAATCCTGAAAATAGAAAGAACTAGGAAACTAATATAGTCTAGCCTATAAGGCAGCTTGTTACAGGCAGAACAAAGCTTAGCACCTAAGAGCTAGATAACCAACGTAGCGCGGGAATAGACTATTTTCACCTCCTGTGGACACCGAGCCCGAGGAGTTATGACCAAGTCTCTTAGTCTCGAGATGCGAACGGAAGGGCGAGAACCCTATGCTTGACCTCAGGAAATCCGTGACATAGGAAGCTTGGCTAGTCGATGTGCGAAGCGCCCTTAGTGTCATTATATCCCATATCTAGAAAAACAAGTATAACAGACTTAAGAGTTTAGGTTACCTCCCGAGGATAGACCAAATCCTAATCTGTGCGATACGAACGGATCCCAGGCGGCCTACGCTTGGGCGTCTCATTAACATCACCTCCTGAGGAGATATGCACTCGAGAGTAGGGTCGAAACCCCCGACCTCTCGAGTAGTGCATACTCGGGGGGCAGGTGTTTTCACATGCCAGGACCCCTGAAAGCTCGAATCTTTGGATTGCAGGGGAATAAAACAATTTGACTTCTTGTTCTCATGACATTCGTGTTACATTGAATTTATAGAACCAAGTGTTTAAAATGGCTTAAGTTCTTGTTCTCGTGACATTCATGTTACGTTGAATTTATAGAACCAAGTGTTTGAAACGGTATGAGTTCTTGTTCTCAAGTCATTCGTGATACGTTGAATTTATAGAATCAAGTGTTTAAAATGGCTTGAGTTCTCGTTCTCGTGACATTAGTGTTACGTTGAATTTATAGAATTAAGTGTTTAAAATAGTATGAGTTCTTGTTCTCGTGGAATTCGTGTTACGCTGAATTTATAGAACCAAGTGTTTAAAATAATTTGAGTTCTTGTTCTCGTGACATTCGTGTTACGGAGAATTTATAGAACCAAGTATTTAAAATGGTATGAGTTCTTGTTCTCGTGACATTCATGTTACGTTGAATTTATAGAACCAAGTGTTTAAAATGGCTAAAGTTCTTATTCTCATGGAATTTGTGTTATGTTGTGCTCAAAACGATTTGAGTTCTTGTTCTCATTACATTCATGTTATGTTGAATTTATAGAACCACTTGTATAAAACAGTTTGAGTACTTATTCGTGTGGCAACTTAGGTTATGCTGAATTCAAAACACAAAATCAAGTGAAAGGAAAAGAGGCATAAATAAACAGGAAAATAAGTACAAGTGTGTTCTGGAACTCGAGCATTAAATGTCTATACCCCTAAAAAGTATGGCGCAGGCCTGTTTCTACTCAAGGAATTACTGGGGGCCTGCGCCTGATGGCACCTCTGTCACCAGCTTGACCACTGGATTGTCATCGGGAATCTAGCCTGTTGCCGAGGCCTCTATTTCTTGAGCCTCGTAGGCAATGTCCGCCTCGAGACGCGCTTCGATATTGGTCCTCATACCAGGATCCTCTGTGAAGGAGAGATCCATGTCCTTTTTGCTCTGCCACTTGATAAAGAGTATGTCCTCAACCATCACGTCGAGGTCTTTGGACAAGTCCCCGTTGGTCTTTTCTAGCTCACCAACACATGTTTCAAGTTCCATTTGGCTTAACCAAAACTCCTCGCGGACTCGGGCCAGTTCCTCCTCCACGGTCCAAGTCCAGACCGCGACATCTTCCAATAACTTGGCAGATGTCTCCTCCAAGGCGGACATCTTTTACCTCTCCATGACCAGTTGACCCTCCACCTCCCGAACGTGGCCCCTGGTGTCCTACACCTCTTTTTGAAGTCGTGAATGATCCTCCAGAGGAACTATAGTCTCTTGGGTTTGAGCAAGCTCCACCTGAACGCGAGCCAGCTCCTCCAGAGTCTTCTTCAGCTCAAGAGATTATGTCAGCAACTTGTCCCCGAGTTATTGGTTTAAAGAAACAACCTATAAATTTAGGATGACTAATCAGCCAAAAAGACAAGATAGTCATCGAACTTAAACAAAAACCAAGACTTACCTAGTGGCAGCGTGACGCTAGATTCCACCAGCGCCACCTCGTTGTCACCACCACAATAGGCGAAGCTACCTGTGATCATCTCGCACAAGGATGTCGTTAATCCCTGCAGGAGTTCCGTGCCGAGTGGTATGGCTCTCTCTTCAATTCTCCCCATGAGGAGAGGTGTAAGTTCTTCGTTGCAAGGGGCAGAGGCTGGTTCCTTCGGCCAGTCTTCGCACATAAACTCTATCTGCAGTCGAACACTCTCGTTGCCTTCACTGATGCGAGCATTGTAGTACTCGGTGACCTCCCTATGTAGACCCGAGCCATCATCATCATAATACTCTGGAAAGATAACCAGTCGGGGATCCTTAGCTTGGCGGGAACTGGGAGGAATTTATTTACTCTTCCCGAAGAACCCCTCTTCTCGGGGGGAGGAGACCTCAAGGTCTACGACCTCACCGATGACTGTTGCGCTTGAGGTAAAGGTCATTGGAGTAGTGGCTGAGGGTGCCAAAACAGAAGGAGGGGGCGGTGGCATGGATGTTATTGCCATCGGGAGGTGGATCTCGGAAGGGCCCGACACCTTTTGGTGCTACGAGCACACCAAATCTGGAAGGCCAATGCTATCTGTACAAATGAAACCCTTTGCTTAGTCACAATAAATGAAAAGAAAACATAACAGGATAATACATGCATAAAAGAAAGGTAAAACTCATCGGGATCCCCACCATGATCAGGCTTCTCGAAATGGAGGAGGGTACTAGCAAATTCACACACGAGACAACCCATCTCTTGTGTCAAATTGATCTCGTACTAACAAAACCAAGACACATACATGGTCGTCAACTCGTCAAGAGGTATGAAGCCAGGAAGGTGCCTTTTTCTCGTCAGGTTGTGAAGGAACACGTCATGAGATCCTAGTAGTCTTGGTACTCTTCTGTAGACCAGCGACGCTCCAGAACTTGGCCACACTCGAGAAGGGAGGGAGAAAATAAGATATGGTCAGGACTAGTTCCCTCCCCTACGCACCTAGCATAATGGAGAATGTTCAGAGATTTACCTTGGTGTGTGGAGGATGATTTGATCCCTGCTTCTAGTTATGCCTCAAGCTCCTCGTCTTCTTTCGCCTCCTCGAAAGCTTTGATGGAAAGATTACTCTTTGCACGCTCCTCGCAAAGATGCTGTTGGTATTGCTGAAGTGCCTTGGCCGCCATGAAGTCAGTGTGTAGCTTTGCTTCTATCCGAGATCTCTTTGAGTCTCAAAATGAAGTAAGGACCACTAGATTTACACTTTTCCTCGCCTGCAGCAGCCCACATTGTCGAAGACGGGCATCGGTGATGAGACGGGGGAGCTCTAGCTCCTTGTCGGGGAGGGAGCCCATCTAGTCCATGAACGGGGTACGATGGTACGGACCTGATTGGGAAAATATCTACAGATATCAGTTATGAACTAGGTGTTATCAGGCTAACTTACGAGGGTTCGATACTTACTGACGGTGGTGAAGCCTAGTAGTAAGGTGGGATTAGTCCTCATTGGGAAGTCATCCACCCAAAAGAACTTATCTTTGTAAGCTCGATCGTGGTGCTCATTGTTGCATGGAGCTTTATAACTTTTCCCCAAAATTGAATGTTTCATCAGGGTGTAGTATCCCCCTTTCTCCCCATTCTTTGAGCATTTCCGAAAACTCTAGTATCTCAGCGGGGGAAGGAGTAGGCCTGTAACGCCCTGGTTACCCCAGAACAGTCACGGTGAACGGTGAATCGAAAATTTGACCCGCTACCCGAGTCATTTGGTTAAAAATGTGCTCTAAATGTGATTAACAGGTTAAGGTGGAAAAACCAATAAAAAGGAAAGGATATTTTTCATTACAAACTGCTCTGCAGAGCTAATCAAAGCATTTACAAGTTGTTCTCAGTACAAAATGGTCATTACTGTTTCAAATTTACAATCCCGCCGACCTAATCGGCAAAAATAGGGTAAACCCCCTAGTTCCTCTGAGAACGCCTTGGCCGCGGTGATCAAGCGGCCGCATATGTACACATCACCACCTAAGCTCTCCACTCAAGGTTGGGTGAGCTTTTCTTTTCCTTTACCTGCACCACATAGCACCCATGAGCCAAGGCCCAGCAAGAAAACACAATATGGCATGATATAATATCAACAATGATCATAATAATCATTCAGGACTATCAGTCCAAAACAGACAGGTGACAGTCGCAAAAGTCACCAAAGTGGGTACAACCCCCTCTAGCCATGTGACGATAGGGTCACAAGAGCTTAACAGATAAGTGAACCTTTCATAGCTTAAACAGGATAGGTGTATGGTGATTAGTCACCAACATAACCTTCCTCATGACTCTAGAGTCATAACTATGGAACATCGTTCCCTAGCCATGTGACAAATAGTCACCTGGGCCCTTGGCCCTGGCTCTAGTAACTAGTCTCAGACTAGCCAAGCGCTTATAAGTTCGTCGACCTTAAGGTCGATCTAGCGTTAATGCCTTAGAGCCATTCAACGCTGATATCGATTAGATCAAATCTTCATTTGGCCTTGCGTTCATGACGCCATGCCATTTCTGACTCTTAGGTCAGTGTCCCTGACTAGTCAGTACATATACAAGTATACAACATTCGCTAGCATTTAATAGGCAATCCATGTCCACATTTATCAACCAACATGCCTCAATCACAATTACGCATGTCAAATATACACAGGGTGTAGTTTTCTTACCTTAGATTCGAGCTAGAAAGATTAAAAGAACGACCCTTGAGAACGATCAACCTTTAGTCCTTTAGCGGTCACCTAATCATAACCAAACACGGGACATCATTAATAATAATGATCAACATAGGTTTCCAAACCAATATCTAGCCTCCGGGACATTAATCCAAACCAATCCAAGTAGTAGGAACACTCACAAGGCCTATAACTAAGTTCCCGGGGTCAAAACATGGAAACGGGGTGAAAACTGGGCAAGGGCTGCGACCCTAGCAACTCTGGACCATTCCCAAACACGTTTTTAACCCTCCAAAGCCTCCAAAATCATACCTAAACATTCCCCAATCATCAAATCAAAGTTCCCAAGCTTCCCAATGCTCCAAAACCCTCAAAACCCAAGGTTCAAATGAACCAAAAACTCAACAATTTACAAAATCTAATTCAAAGCTTAGAAACTCGAAAAACTCAAAACTTAAACTTCGATTACCTTCGATTGGGTTGTTTTTTGTCAAATCCTTCAGTTAAGAAGATTCTAATCTTTTCTAGGATTTCTATTCCTCGATCCTCGCTTGATTTCGACTCCAAAAACTTGAGATTTCTTCGAAAAGGCTCAAACGGTAAAATGAACTGACGAAAAGGAGAACGAGAGGTTTTCTAACGTACGTTCTATCTGATAAGATACTTCAAGCTTAAGTAACCTCAAATAAAACCTAGTGCTCAGAGTCCCAAAAACACCCCAGAGGATATTATAGTCAAAACCTCCGAAATTTCCTCCTGATCTCAAATATTCCCAATTTATCATCAAATAAACATTTCTATTACCCCATAATTGACCCCGTTATGATAAAACCGCTAATCCACTATATAGGACCATCTCATGCCGAATAGCTCGAATATATCTCTATAATAATGGAATCTCATTCACAGATCACATTATGCACCCAAATACACAAATATACCCTTAACGGGCCAAATTATCAAAATATCATAATATTCTAATGTGGACCCACATGCACACATATAACATCATATCATAATATAATTCACATATACATGTATATTATCAATTAATGGCATAATTAAGCAAGTATGGCCCTCCCGACCTACTAATCCCGCCATTAAACCAAATTGGAGAATTTGGGGCATTACAACTATCCCCTCCTTACAGAAATTTCGTCCTCAAAATTTACCTGAACAGCTCGGGATACTGGTTCTGCATATCTTACTCCAGCTCCCAGGTCGCTTCCTCGACCTTGCTGTTCCTCCATAATACCTTAACCAAAGGTATCGTCTTATTCCCGAGGACCTTATCTTTTCTGTCAAGTATCTGAACTGGCTGCTCCTCAATGGAGAGATCTGGCTCAAGCTCCAGATCTTCATAGCTCAAAATATGATTCACATCAGATACATACCTCCGAAGAGTTGATACATGAAACACATTATGCACGGCAGACAACGCCAGAGGCAAAGCCAATCTGTAAGCCACCTGACAAATCCTCTCTAGGATCTCAAATGGACCTACAAATCTGGGGCTCAGCTTGCCCTTCTTCCCAAACCTTCTCACCCCTTTCCATGGCGAGACTCTAAGGAAGACATAGTCTCCCACTTGGAACTCCACGTTCCTGCGCTTGGGATCTGCATAGCTCTTCTGTCTACTTTGATAAGTAAGCATCCGAGCTCTAATCTTCTCAATAGCCTCACTGGTCCTCTGAATTGCCTCAGAACCTAAGTATCTCCTTTCACCTGTTTCATCCCAATGAATGGGAGATCTGCACTTCCTACCATACAACATCTCATAAGGAGCAATTCCAATGGTAGACTGATAACTGTTATTGTAGGAGAATTATATCAAAGGCAGATACTTACTCCAATATCCACCAAAGTCCAGCACACATGCTCGCAGCATGTCTTCCAATATCTGGATCGTCCTCTCAGATTGCCCATCTGTCTGAGGATGATAAGCAGTACTGAACTTCAACTGTGTCCCCATGTCCTTCTGCAAACTTCCCCAAAACTTGGAAGTAAAAGTAGGGTCCCGATCTGACACGATCAACCTAGGCGCCCCATGGAGTCGCACGATCTCTCTCACATAGAGATCTGCATACTGATCAACTGTATAAGTAGTCCTCAGTGGCAGAAAGTGAGCTGACTTGGTGTAGCGATCCACTATCACCCAAATAGAATCATGCTGACCAACAGTCCTGGGTAAGCCCACCACGAAATCCATTGTGATGTCTTCCCACTTCCACACTGGGATATCCAGAGGCTGCAATAACCCTGTCAGCCTCTGATGCTCAACCTTGACCTGTTGGCATGTCAAGCACTTAGCCACATATTCCACTACATCTCTCTTCATCCCTGGCCACCAATACAATGATCTCACATCCTGATACATCTTCGTGGTGCTTGGATGCAAAGAGTACGGTGTAGTATGAGATTCATCCATAATCTCTCGCCTTAAAGCAGTGTCTAATATAACACATATCCGTCCTTTATACCTCAACAAGCCTACCTCAGACACTGTATAATCTCGGGATGCTCCAGCCAGAACATCCTCTCTGATCTTGATCAGCTGTGGATCACTCAGCTGACCTTCCTTGATTCTCTCCAACAGCGTAGACTGTAGCGTAATATTAGCCAACTAGCCCACCAGCAACTCTATACCAGCTCTGGTCATATCATCTGCTAACTCTTTGGCTATCAGCCTCATACCATAAATCTGTCCTGGATCCTTCCGGCTTAAATAATCAGCTACCACGTTGGCTTTTCCTGGATGATACAAAATCTCACAATCGTAATCTTTTACTAACTCCAGCCAACGCCTTTGCCTCATATTCAAGTCTTTATGGGTGAAGAAGTATTTCAGGCTCTTGTGGTCTGTATAGATCTCACACTTCTCTCCATAGAGATAGTGCCTCCATATCTTCAAAGCGAAAACCGCAGCCGCCAACTCTAAATCATGAGTGGGATATCTCTTTTCATACTCCTTCAACTGACGAGAAGCATCAGCAATTACCTTCTCTGATTGCATCAAAACACAGCCCAAACCCTGATGAGAAGCATCACAGTAAATCACAAACTTCTCCCTATCTGTTGGAAGACTCAGAATCAGAGCTGTAATCAACCTCTGCTTCAGTTCCTGGAAGCTGTTCTCACATTTATCTGACCACACAAATTTCTGACTCTTGTGTGTCAGCTCAGTCAATGCAGTAGCCATCTTTGAGAACCCTTCCACGAAACGCCTATAGTAACCTGCCAATCCAAGGAAACTTCTAACCTTCAGAAGCATTCTTTGGCATTAGCCAATCTCTGACCACTTCGATCTTTGCTGGATCCACTTTAATCCCCTCCTTACTGACAATGTGCCCAAGAAAGGATACTTGAGATAACCAAAACTCACATTTCTTGAACTTAGCAAATAGTCTGGGTTCTCTCCGTCTCTGTAGAACCAACCTCAGATGTTGCTCATGCTCTGACTCTGACCGAGAATACACCAGAATATCATCAATAAAGACGATCACAAACTGGTCCAGATAATCCTTGAACACTCTGTTCATCAGATCCATAAACGCAGCAGGAGCATTAGTCAATCCAAATGACATGACTAAAAACTCATAATGCCCATACCTGTTACGAAAAGTAGTCTTCGGTATCTCTCCTTTCTTGACCCTCAACTGATGATAACCAGAACGAAGGTCGATCTTAGAGAATACCTTCTTACCTTGCAACTGATCAAACAGATCATCTATCCTTGGCAAAGGATACTTATTCTTAATTGTTAGCTTATTCAGTTCCCTGTAATCAATTCACATTCTCAGAGAACCATCTTTCTTCTTTACAAACAGAACTGGCGCACCCCAAGGTGAGAAACTAGGTCTGATAAAACCTAAATCCAACAGTTCTTGCAACTGCACTTTTAATTCTTTTAACTCAGCCCGGGTCATTCTGTAAGGCGCTCTAGAAACTAGCTCTATCCCTGGTGCCAGTTCTATAACGAACCCAATTTCTTTATGCGGTGGCAACCCTGACAAATCCTCTGGAAACACATCCAGAAATTCACAAACCAGTCTAGTATCTTCTGGTCTCACTGGCACGACCTGAGTGGTATCAACCACATTGGCCAAGAATCCAATGCAACCTCCTTGCAATAAATCCCTAGCCTTCAATGCATAAACCATAGGGATGCGAGGTCCATGCACAGCACCAACAAACACAAAAGGATCCTCACCCTCAGGCTCAAAGGTGACCATCTTCCTTCTGCAATCAATGGTTGCCCCATACTTTGCCAACCAATCCATACCCAGTATCATATCAAAGTCAGTCATAACCAACTCTATTAAATCCACCGATAACTCTCTGCCCTCTACTGTCACTGGCAAAGATCTGACCCACCTTTTGGATACCACTAACTCTCCGGTGGGTAACAAAGTACTAAACCCCACAGCATAAAAATCACAGGGTCTACACAATCTATCAATAACACTACTAGCAACTAAAGATTGTGTAGCACCAGAATCAATCAAGACATTATAAGGGGTTCCAGTGCTAAGAAGCTGACCTGTAATAACTGAGGGAGAAGCCTCAGCTTCTGCTTGAGTCAATGCGAACACTTGAGCTGGGGCCGAGCTGTCCGCTTTTCTGGGTTCTTCTTTTCTTTCCTTAGGGCGATCCTTTTTAAGATGACTCACTGCTCCACATGAGAAGTAGGCCTTTTCCCTACACTCTCCCAAGTGATGCCTCTTACATCTAGGGCACTCAAGATAAGACTTCCAGGCTTCACTACCACCTATACGACCCATAGAAATACCACGGGGCCGCCTATCAGGACCTAGAACTGGGAAAGTGTCAGGAACCTTCCTCTTCTGATCACTAGGGCCTCCACCCCTACCTGAACCCACAAATGGAGGACCTGGCCTCCTAAATTCCTTTCTGGCTGCACTATCACACCAGATTTTGTTCTCTGCACTCTCAGCTGTGAGTGCCTTCTCAACCACCTGTGCATAGGTAGTAACCCCAGCCACAGTGGTAATACGTACATCTCGGGCTAATCTGGGCTAAATCCCCTGAAGGAATCTCTCCCTCCTGATCCCATCAGTGGGCACCAATTCCATGACAAACTTTGCCAAACGATCAAACTTCAAGGCGTACTCAGTAACTGATAAGTTCCCTTGAAGTAGCCTAATAAACTCCTCAGCCTTCGCCACTCTAATAGCATCATTATAATATTTTTCATTGAATAGAGTCTGAAACTCTTCCCAAGTCAGGGCATTAACATTCTTGGTCTGGGTAATCACTTCCCACCAAATCCGGGCATCCTCCCGAAACATATAGGTGGCACAGTTTGAATAGATAATGAAGGATAGTTTATTTGTGATTCTGCTTGATGTACTCAACACATGAGATCAAGAGAATAGGCCTGAGAATTAGTTCTTTATTTTTCAGGGAGAGAAAACTATCGTTCTATTTTTCACAGAGCGAATTGACTTAGTTTTCTGAGATATCTGAGTTATCTGTATATTTTCTGATTAGTCATACTTAAAAGAAATTATTCAAATTTAAAAAATAAATCTGTAACCAACTTACAATTTACTTTTTAATTAATTAAATATTTTATTTATGAAAATATCCAAAAACTAATTTTTGAATTATCCACTAATTAATTAATTAATTAAATAAAAATCCTATTCTTGAAAAATAGCAGTACACGCCACACACAGTCCATGGACTGTGTGTGCACCTGTAGCGTCCCTATTTTTAGGGATGTTGGTTTTTTCAATTTTTATTTAATTATTTATTCAAACTACTTTGTCAGATAAGGTCTAACAACCTGATAACTAATTCAAATTTGAATTCAAATTTAAATTAAATATATTTTTAACTAATTATCAAATATAATTAATTATTTGAATAAATATTAATCTTTTAAATCAAATCCAATTTGAACTTATCAGATTATTATCTCCTACTCAAATAAAGATATTTAATTAATTTTACTAGTTAATTAAATCCAATATTTTCGAAAATAAATATTTAATTTATTATAATTTCAAAAATTATAATTAATTAATTATTTAATTAAATTTCGAAATTAATTTAATTATTTAATATAATTTCAAAAATTATATAATAATTAAACATTAATTAATTTTGTTAACTACAACTAATTTGTAATTAATTAATTAATCACTATTATCATATAATTGTATATTTGGCCCGAAGAACAAATTTCTTCTTAAATATGTCTTTAAACTATTTTTCCCTTCATATCAACTCTTACATTGAATAGTGTTAATAGAGCCGTTATGGGTACCTATGGACCTATAATTTCAAGCTCCAATAAATTTGAGATTATTAATTAAACTCTTTAATTAAATAATCTTAATTTATTAATCTCATGATTATTCCACTATAAATACGAGACTGCACTCTTGTAATTATAGACATTTCATTTACTGAGTACTTTATAATTATAAAGTGTCCATTGATATAACATTGCATACAAATTGACCCTCTAATAATGGTTCATAATTAATCGGGAATAAAATTACCGTTTTACCCTTTTAATTATCTCTTGTTTCCTTAAGTACCATTGACCTTACTAGTGAAGGTTAATTCATAACTAAATTATGAATTTGAGCTCAATAACCATTTAGTCCCAAAAGTCAACCCTTAAGAGAACCATTATTCAATCTCTTATGAGAAGGCATAGATTCCATATCTGTATACTATGTCCCCAGCCATCTGCATTAATGAGTTCCCAAAACAAAAGTTTCCAGCCTGATCATTCTGACAAACCCTAACGAGTGAATCAAAGAACTCATATAACATAAACATGAGTTCATACTAACTTCAGGATTAATGTCTATTTGTATATGATCATTAGTTGATATATTTAATTAATACTTCGAAACATTATTTAATTAAGTATTAATAAACATAACTGGTCCAGTTCTATATATTCTCCAATATATAAAGCACATCCACTAAAGTGCCCTACCACACCAGTGATCCAGATCTAGATCACATGTATTCATAATACTAGTGGACCGTACTTAAAGTAATTAATCTAAAGATTCCATAACTTTATTTTACTGCGAACTATTTAAGTTCATTTATCTCAAACACAATCCTCTCGTACCAATACGTGTTTGAGATTACATATATGAACTTAGGAATTTTTTCTGATATTTACATAATATTATCACAAAATAATATAGTCCCTAAAATATATGCATAAAAAATTCAATTTATTTATTTATTTCATAAAACAATGTCTACTACATATGCTTTCTGGGCACTATTCCCAACAATCTCCCACTCGCCCTAAAGCAAATGAGATACTTTTTGGAGGTTTTAGTGTTCTTGTTCTCTTTGCCTTTGGATGAATTTTTAGGCTTCTTTGTATTATTTTCTTTTTCCTTGTCTTTGCCATGTCCATTTTTCCTCTTTTTGGTTTTAGCCTTTGAAGAGGATGGGTTAGAATCAGCAACATTTGCTTCTCCTTCTTTCTCTGAACCTTTGTTAAGAGATTCATAAGTTTGCAACTCATTCAACAGCTGTGTCATGTTATATGATAATTTGTTCATGACATAATTGGCTGTGAAACCTTTAAAAGCTGGGGAAAGCAATTCAAGTATAATGCTTACTTGAGCCCTTTCATCAATGAATGCCCCATGGATAATGGCATTGTGCATTATATTGATCATGTCTAATACATTTTCTCTGACAGAAACTTCTTTCTTCATTTTCTTGATCATGTCGGATCTGGTGGTCCCATGCCTGCACTGGTCTGACTCCTGTCGAAACATATCTTGAAGGGTATCCCAGATCTCATAAGCATTTTCAGTGTTTTCAAACTTCTTTCTAAGCACATCGCTCATACTCGCAAACATATAACACTTTGCTTTGTTGTTTGATAAGATCCAATTATCAAACTTTTCCCTTACAGTTTTGGCAACAATAGGGGGGGGGGGGGACTTTAAGACATTCCTCAGTCAAGACAAATTTGTGGTTCTCACATATTAATACAATGTTCAACTTTGATTTCCATTTCATGTAGTTTTCACCAGTCAACTTTTCATTAGCAAGTAAAGAAGATACATGATTTGAGCTAGACATAATTGCTAAAAATAAATAAATAAGAAAAATGAATTTATTCATATAATAAATATCAGTCATTTTTGAAATAGTAAACGTGATGCATGAATGCAACAATTAAAGAACACATAAAAAATAATTACTAATTCCACGATTAATTAATTTGAACATTAATGGACCAGCCTTAGGGTAGGTTAGACTAATTCCAAATTAATTTTGAGACAAGTTCATAAATTTATAAGTGAAAACTTAAATCAATAATTTTCTTTTGACTTATAAACAACCGCTTGTTTGGTCAAAAATACACTAGTCCGCTCGAAAGCCTAATGTACCTTGTGAGTGTAACCCATTATTTTAGATCAATGACTTAACTCAAGAGTGTGCCTTAGGGTCAGTCAAACTTGAAATACATCATTAAATCCTATTCTTGAAAAAGAAGTTTGCCTTGAGAATAACACAAGACGGAAGCCTTCCTTAGGGGGACACAAGCAATGGTGCCGCGAGGCCCTCTCCATGCTACCTCGGTGCTAACTAATAATGGAGACCATGAGACTTATTTTCATAACTCCCTCTCCCACTCACTATTTTAGAATATGTGTTTTCTCAAAACATCATATGTTTTTTAATTGGTTGTAAAAATAAAGTGATATATTTTTACCAAATGATATTGTAACGACCCAAATTTCCTAATAAGGTTTAGGACCTTGATTAGGAGGCCGGGAGGGCCATAATTGATTTATTGTGCTATTATATGATTATATGCATGATTATGTGGGTCATATTATTATATGATGATAAAGGCATGCATGAGGTTATATACTCTATTGTGAGGGTATTTTGGTAATTTGGCTCATTGAGAGCGTAATTGCATACTTGTGTGTATATTTGTAGGCTAATGTTGAGACTACATTATTATGTGGGTATGTTTGCAGCTTATGGCTCGAGGCGATCCTAACAAGCGGTTTAGCGGGAAAGTCACAGTGGGGATTTATACCCGGCTCGGGGTGAGCCTGGGGATGTATCTGGGAATTTGGAGAATATATTGAAGACGATTTGATATTGAGAAATATAATTGGTGATTAGTTGGGTATTGGAAAGTAAGCGGTAAATATGAAAGACATTAAAGGAATTAGCGGGAATTGGGAGTAATGACCAAAATGCCCCTAGGATGATTTAAAGGTTTAGTTATTATTGGGAGGGCAAGGTGGTCATTTGGCTTACTAAAGGATAGGCTATATTCTGCTTTATAATTTTAGTGGAAGTTGTAGATAGACTCGGAAGCTTAAGGAAAAGAAAAGAAGAAGGAAGGAAAGAAAGAAAAACAGGACACTTAGAGTTATCTCTCTCTCTCTCATTCAGCTGGGTCATCTCTTCACCATTCTTTGTGAGTTTTGGAGCTGGAATTCCAGAGTAAGCTCAGGATGGAGCCTAGGGCTAAGGACCTTGGTGAAGCTAAAAGAACTAGCAGGGTCTAGCCAGTCAATTGAGGTAAGTTTTAAGGTTTCCTGATGTGTTTTTCTGGGTTTTAATGAGATGGTTTCTAAGTTTGATTTTTGGATGGAATAAAGGGATATGAACCTATGGAGTTGAAGGGCTCGAGGCTAGTTGGATGATAGGGATAACTTAAGGTCGAAATCCTCCATAGAAGGTAACAAGTTCTAGCTTTGATGTTCTAAGTATCTGAGTTTCTGGTTGAATCTTTCAGTTCTTGGGTTTAATGTTTGTTTTTCTAGTTTGATGATACACGCGGTTAAGTCTTGTGTTATTGAGTTGTATGGGGTGAGATATAGGTGATGGTAGACTCAATTTGGTGTGTAATTGAGGGTTGGAAGGGTTCTAAGGGCTTTTGGTTCGAGGAAAGTCAAAGAGGGGAAAACAGAGTGTTGCTGGTCTGTGACTAGCGCTGTAGCGCTAGCCTTTGGGCGCTACAGCGCTAGGCTAGGCCTTCCTGGGCGTTTTAGTTATGTTTGTAGCCCTATAGCACCCTCCTTAGAGCGTTGTAGCACTACCCTGTCTCCAGAAAGGGGTTTTTGAGTTTTTCCTTAGGGTTTTTGCCCGGAGGCTCGGGGTTTGATTCCACCACCCCGTTTGGTGGAATTAGGGTTTCCCGGGGGCTCAGGATTGGTCCCGAGGCTAGGTTTTGGATTTGAAGTTTGGTGGTGATTCTGATCTATGGCTGTGACTTGGTACGCGCTAAGGTTCAGACGGGATCGTGCTTGAGGATCAATTGAACAAGCTAGCCAGATCTAAAGGTAAGAAAGCTGCACCTGATTATGTGGTTAGGCTGGGACTAAGTGTTCCCTATGTTTGTGTGCTTTGTTATGTGAATGTGATTAACCATGTGAACATGATGGGACTAAGAGCTCCCTATCTTTGTGTATCATGTCATAAGGTGGTATTATGCCATGGGACATGCGATAACCGGCCTAAGGGTATCGAAATCAATATTTGTGCACAGGGCGTAGCTCGGCCACTGGTAACTGAGGCAGCTTATTTATCACTGAGCTCGGTTAAGCTAGCCGAAGTCAGTGAGTATTACACTGGGGGCGGCCTAAGTGAGCCGAAGACAGTCAATTAAATAGAGGGTGCGACCTAAGGGCGCCGACCCCGAATATTGTTTGATGGATGTGATAAACTGTTGATTATGAACGTGAATATTGTGTTATGGATATGATTGGTTGACTATCTGGATGAAAAATTGTTAATTTGTTGAGTGTTATCACTGATTGGTTAAATGTTATGAATTGTCGAATTCCTAGTTATGCATTGTGGAATATTTGATTATTGATGTTGGTCTTGCTATGATATCATGCTTTCTTGCTGGGCCTCGGCTCACGGGTGCTACGTGGTGCAAGTAAAGGCAAGGGTATGCTAAGTCAACCATGAGTTGGAGAGCTCTGGGGGCGAGGTGTACATTGTCAGCTTCTCGGCCGCCACAGTCAAGGAATTGTACAGGGACGGAAACCTAAAATGTGTATTTTGCCATTAGAGTGGCTTGAATTATTTATAACTTTTGAGATTTGCTGTAACTGAGTCATCTAAACCCTGTTATTAGTTTCCCTGTATTAAACTGTCATTTTTAGTGAAAATAGACTGTTTGTGACCAAAATCTTTTGTTCCTAATCTGTTGATGACGTCGGGTTCACATTTTGTTTAAATGACTTGATTAGCAAGTCTTGCACTAATTCTAAACACACAGTGTAACGGTCTTGGTTATCCAGGGTGTTACAACTTGGTATCAGAGCTGTCTAGGTTTATGGGTTCCTAAAGATTAGCTGGACATGTACACTCGCCGCTAAAGACAAGCTCGACTCAAGGGTTTGTAGTGGAATACATGAAATTGTATGCTTAAGTGCTTGAATAAAATATGAGTGTATTAATTGGTATGATTAAAAGGGAGCATGAGATACTGATAGGGCCTGGCCCTTGACTGCTATGTGATGATTTTAAGGCATGCTGATTAGCATTGCTCTTGCATGTGGATGAATACATGGATAATGATGATATATGGATTGCAGATTATTATATGTTTAAATTGAACCTATATGCTATACCTGTTTATCGGTATGGAAGGCATAATAGGTATGAACGCATCTAGTGATAAAGAAATTTGATAACTTATGCATATTGTGGGTGTTTGATATGCTTTATGTGTGTTTGATTGTTATGGTTATTTGGATCTGCCCTTGGGATGGTTTTGGGTATAAACATCAGGGCTGAGGGGTTTAGTCGGTGAAGACAGGTTAATTCAGGGTGTATGTGTTGAGAATGGTTAATTGGACTCAGTTTTGGTTTTGGTAAGGATAAAAGATGACAGTTAGGGTTGGAATCCTCCACCTGCCCCTGAGATTCGCAGCAGATGTTTGCTGATATATGAGGCTAGCTGTGAGGTCTGATAAAAGGGATTGGATGGATGAAAAAGCAGGTTACTGAGGGGGAACAGACAAGAATCATTGTATGGCAGATCTTGGAAGTATTATCCTCTAGTTTCAAGGAAGGTTTGGGTTTGTTCAGGAATCGATTAGTGAATGGGTGTGGTTAATCTTGTTCTTAGTAATATGAGAAGGATAAATTGGGACAGAGTAGCCGTATTGGGCATTTGTGGCAAAAGGATGTCGAAAGTGGTAAGATAATGGCAATATATATTATCGAGTTTGGTGGATTGATCGATCCACTATGGGTTATGGTACAAATGGATGTAGCCGGAGATGATAAGTCATTTGTGAGTTAAACTCTGAGATGGTTGTCTGTGCTTGGGCAGTAGGGAGAGGGCCTCATTATCTAAGATGAAAGGGATACAAATGATGATATTTTCGTTCGTGGAAATTTAGTAAGTGTGGCTACTCAGTGATCGGAATAATGAGAACCTTCGGTGGCTTTATGGCTCCTGGTTTGGACGGGAAGGGGGTTCAATTTACAGGTTGGCCATCAAGATAGGGAAGACTGGGATATTTTATTCATTTAGAGCCCAAGGTTAGTTCCTCGGAAGTGACCAGTGGATTGGATAGCTTTTTCTCTGGTTAGAAAAAGAACTGAAAGGACTTGGTGCTGTGTGTCTAATAGGAAAGATTCAGATGAGTATTTGTTGAGGAAAGTTAATGTGTTACATAAGGGACAACTTTAGATAGTCATGAGCATCTCTTAAAGTATATTGATTAGACCGAATGGAAATTAAATTAGTCAGTAAGGGTGCAGATGAGTATGCTAGAAGCTTTTGAGTACAGTTTGAAACTTAGGTATGGAAGGATTTGGTATCAGGGACGCTATGAGGAAGGATATTAGTTTGGCTTAAGGAATTATTGGATCACCTGGAAAAGTACGCGACTTACAAGTGAATTGGACAGAATATTGTATCGTGGGACTCGTGGATATTGCCTGCTAGGGATGAAGAGTTTAAATGCCTCATTACGAGACTGGACGATGTCTTTAGGAGTTGATCATCGATCTGGTTATTACTAGATAAGGATCAAGGAAAGAGACATCTCAGGAATTATTACTTGTACCGAGCGGGGTGTGATGCATTAATAGTAAGGATTCCTAATCATTTTGTACTTCAACAGTATGGGTAAGTCCGACAAGCAGAGAATAGAGAAATGACATGGATGGGTTGCATTCAGGTTCACTAACGAAGAGTTGAATTACTCCCCAGCTAGAAGTGGAACGTGAACGACTACTATACTGATGATATCACGACTGAAGTAGCAGGGTCAGAGGTAAGGTTTCAGAGGGTATTAACTTCATTCTTCAAAGGTATTCAAGGTTAAGCTACAGGAAGGGAAGAGATCAGGAACAGTTAGGGATCTTTGATCTGGTTATTACCAGCTGGAGATCAGAGAAGAGGATAGGTGGGAGATTGCTATTATATTAGATAAGGGCACTGAGGATGCTGGGTCATGTGTTGAGGGTTTGGTCAATGCCAAATTTTTTTTTGTGAAATAAGTCAAAAGAGTATTCAAAGATTATCTAATTTAGATTTGTGATTGTCTTGATCGACGGCATAGTGATGTATTCTGGTTGGAACTTTGTCAAGGTTAAGGAATGCCTTGGGAGTAAGTGTTTCCTTAGGCAGGCATGGTGGTACATGTATTTGGGTGGTGTTCTACGTTTTTTTTTTACAAGTTAGAATCAATTGGTGAGTTTCTATGACACTTCAAGGATAGGAGGAAATGATGGTCTATGCATGATGTTGGTTAAAGGATCCGACTAGATCTAGAGTGGAGTTTCTAGTGGGCTTGATAGCCAGTTGATACTTAGAATTATTATCATATGAAGGGTCAAAGAAAGATAGTTAAGGAAATCCCAAATAAAAGGAGTTAAAGGCAAAATCGTAATTGGGTTAGCTAAGGATTTTACAGTGTCATGTATAAGTTTATTGTGACATAAGGATCAAATCTGGACTTTAATGGGCACCGAAATTACATGGAAATTCTGGATGAATCTTGTATTACTCTCTTGATCTTTTCATCCAGATATCAGGAAAAAGGTACCATAATCTGAAGGTTTTGTATTGGAGGCCTAGGTGGAGAGGAATATAATGAATGAGGGACAAAATTCTTAACAAATCGTGATAGGCATCGCAGCCTTTGAATATGCTATAATGGGAATAAGGAAAAATCGTGATAGGTATCGCAGAGAGGTTGCCAAGACGGTTGGGTAATTATCAACCAACATCTGGGGAGAACTTGCTTTTATTAGTAAGGATAATTTATTCAACTGACCAGTATTCTGAACTCTAAGCGAGATGGATGGTAAGCCTCCATGGAATTCGGGGTTAATTTCATTGAATGAGGACTTTATTTTACTCTCATGTCTTGGGAGGATTAAGGAAGGCGATGAATAGATAATCGGAATCTGATGAATTTTATTATTTTCAGACTGATGGTAAATCAGAGAGAAATGGAGTTATCTAGTTATTGGAAGAACACTTGATAAGATGGAGTATAATAAGGATTGTATATCACCCATTCGTTGGAATGAGATAAATGAGATGTTGTATTTGGATCCTGAGGTAGTTCAGGGGATAATTGAGATTATTAAAAGGTTAGAACATGGAAACTCACCTTTCAAAGTAAATGGAAAAGCTTTACTGAATTAGGAAACAGGAGTATGGAGTTTCAAGTAGAAGATGGTATCTTCCTTAGGATATTACCAGAGATAAAGGGGTGAAGAGCTAGTTGGACCCCAGAGTATTAAGACTGTATGGATCCAAGAAAGGATCAGTGAGGTTGTTTTTAAGTTGATCACAGTTTTGTGCACTGTTAGTTGTACGCAGTGTATTCTGTACTCCATGTTGAGGACATGTGTTGGAGAAACTCATGTGTTGATTGATAGGAATCTGCAGTTAAAGATGGAGTTATTCCATGTGGAGTGACCAATTCAGTTATGAGATAGAAAGATTAAGGTTTTGAAGAACAGGATTGTACCTTGAGTCAAGGTAACGCTCTAGAAATAGTAGGGTCAAGGAATGACCGGGGTAACTGGAATCAGTTGTGCGGAATTTATATTCCGAGCAGTTCAGATAAAATTTCGAGGAAGAAATTTTTGTAAGGAGGGGATAGTTGTAACGACCCAAATTTCCTAATAAGGTTTAAGACCTTGATTAGGAGGCCGGGAGGGCCATAATTGATTTATTGTGCTATTATATGATTATATGCATGATTATGTGGGTCATATTATTATATGATGATAAAGGCAAGCATGGGGTTATATACTCTATTGTGAGGGTATTTTGGTAATTTGTCTCATTGAGAGCGTAATTGCATACTTGTGTGTATATTGGTAGGCTAATGTTGAGACCACATTATTATGTGGGTATGTTTGCAGCTTGTGGCTCAAGGCGATCCTAACAAGCGGTTTAGCGAGAAAGTCACAGTGGGGATTTATACCCGGCTCGGGGTGAGCCTGGGGATGTATCTGGGAATTTGGAGAATATATTGAAGACGATTTGATATTGAGAAATATAATTGGTGATTAGTTGGGTATTGGAAAGTAAGCGGTAAATATGAAAGACATTAAAGGAATTAGCGGGAATTGGGAGTAATGACCAAAATGCCCCTAGGATGATTTAAAGGTTTAGTTATTATTGGGAGGGCAAGGTGGTCATTTGGCTTACTAAAGGATAGGCTATATTCTGCTTTATAATTTTAGTGGAAGTTGTAGATAGACTCGGAAGCTTAAGGAAAAGAAAAGAAGAAGGAAAGAAAGAAAAACAGGACACTTAGAGTTATCTCTCTCTCTCTCATTCAGCTGGGTCATCTCTTCACCATTCTTTGTGAGTTTTGGAGCTGGAATTCCAGAGTAAGCTCAGGATGGAGCCTAGGGCTAAGGACCTTGGTGAACTAGAAGAACTAGCAGGGTCTAGCCAGTCAATTGAGGTAAGTTTTAAGTTTTCCTAATGTGTTTTTCTAGGTTTTAATGAGATGGTTTCTAAGTTTGAGTTTTGGATGGAATAAAGGGATATGAACCTGTGGAGTTGAAGGGCTTGAGGCTGGTTGGATGCTAGGGATAACTTAAGGTCGAAATCCTCCATAGAAGGTAACTAGTTCTGGCTTTGATGTTCTAAGTATCTGAGTTTCTGGTTGAATCTTTCAGTTTTTAGGTTCAATGTTTGTTTTTCTAGTTTGATGATGCATGTGGTTAAGTCTTGTGTTATTGAGTTGTATGGGGTGAGATATAGGTGATGGTAGACTCAATTTGGTGTGTAATTGAGGGTTGGAAAGGTTCCAAGGGCTTTTGGTTCGAGGAAAGTCGAAGAGGGGAAAACAAAGTGTTGTTGGTCTGTGACTAGCGCTGTAGCGCTAGCCAAAAGGTCGATCGTTCTCAGGAATCGTTCTTATTATTATCTCTCGCTTGAACAGGAGGTAAGAAAACTGCACCCTGTATATATATGACATGCGTGATTGTTATTGAGGCATGTTGATTGATAAATGTGGACATGGATTGCCTATTAAATGCTAGCGAATGTTGTATACTTGTATATGTACTGACTAGTTAGGGATACTGACCTAAGAGTCAGAAATGGCATAGCGTCATGAACGTAGGGCCAAATGAAGATTAGATCTAATCAATATCAGCGTTGAATGGCTCTAAGGCATTAACGCTGGACCAACTCTAAGGTCGATGAACTTATAAGCGCTTGTCTAGTCTAAGACTAGTTACTAGAGCCAGGGCCAAAGGCCCAGGTGACTGTTTGTCACATGGCTAGGGAACGATGTTCTAGAGTTATGACTCTATGGTCATGAGGAAGGTTATGTTGGTGACTAGTCACCATGCACCTATCCTTTTCGAACTAATAAAAGTTCACTTATCTATTAAGCCCCGGTGACCTTATCGTCACAAGGCTAAAGGGAGCTAGACCCAATTTAGTGACTTTTGCAATTGTCACCTATTTGTTTGGACTGATGGTCCTGAATGATTATTATGATCATTGATGATATCATATCATGCTTTATTGTGTTTTCTTGCTGGGCCTTGGCTCATGGGTGCTATGTGGTGCAGGTAAAGGGAAAGAAAAGCTCACCCAGCCTTGAGTGGAGAGCTTAGGTGGTGATGTGTACATATGCGGCAGCTTGACCACCACGACCAAGGACTGCTCAGAGGAACTAGGGGGTTTACCCTATTTTTGCCGCTTAGGTCGGCGGGTTTGTAATTTTGAAACAGTAATGACCATTTTGAGTTGTAAATAACTTGAAAATGTTCTTGTGGGCCCATTAACAGTTTTATGTATTTAATAAAATATATCCTTTCTTTTTATTTATTTTCCACCTTAACCTATTAATAACACTTAGAACACATTTTTAACCAAAGGACTCGGGTGGCGGGTCAAATTTCCGGTTCACCGTAACTGTTCTGGGGTAACCAGAACGCTACATTAATTAAGCCCATAATTTAAATGGATAATTTTTGGATGCAAGCCCTAGGGTTTAAAAACCCTATGGGCGGCTGCATATGGTGGCTCGGCATGGGGCATGCGGCTGGCAGCTGGGAGGTGCGGCTGGGGCGCACGGGCTGCTGCTAGGTGCGGCACGCAGGGGCGCGCTAGGCATGCTGGGTGCGCAGGCATGGTGCGTAGGGGCGCGTGCACTCGGCTGGGCGAGGTGTGTGGGGCGCGCTGGGCAGGCATCACACAGGGGTTGGGCACGCAGCAGTGCAGCTGGGTGAGGCTCGGGCTTCGGGGCTCGGGCCTTACAGAATTTTTCAAATAATTCAAACGCAGAAAATTAAAATTACAAAAATTCCTATTCTCCAAAATGGCTTACATTTTTCATCTAGAATTTTAAGAACATTTCCTAAACCCAAAACACCATATAATTAACGACCCTTAAGAATAAATAACAATCATACATACATCCATCCATTCAGATATATTGCAATAACATAAGAATGCATATTATGCCCACACAGTAATTAATGTATGCAGAGATTAACGACCGCTTTGGTACCAATTGTTAGGAACGAGTTTCCTAATACACAGCGGAATGGTGGTGGGGTTGGCCCAGTGTACAACAAAAAATTTGTAAGATATTTAAACTACCTTTAAATATGCGGATCCATTAATATACATACATTAATCATAAGCAAGTTAAGAATAGAAATCATACCTCTTGAAGCCTATGAAGGGTCCTTGCTATCTTTTCATATTTAGAACGATCTTCCCATCCAAGCTGCTTTCAAGTACTCACACCAAGATCTTCCAAAGCATTCTCTACACCTCAAGAAATGTGTGGGCATTTAGATAATGAAGGATAGATTATTTGTGATTATGTTTGATGTACTCAACACATGAGATCAAGAGAATAGGCCTGAGAAATGGTTCTTTATTTTTCAGGGAGAGAAAACTATCGTTCTATTTTTCACAGAGCAAATTTACTCAGTTTTCTGAGATATTTGAGTTATCTGTATATTTTCTGATTAGTCACACTTAAAAGAAAATATTCAAATTTAAAAAATAAATTTGTAACCAACTTACAATTTACTTTTTAATTAATTATTTATTTTATTAATGAAAATATCCAAAAATTATTTTTGAATTATCCATAAATTAATTAATTAATTAAATAAAAATAAAAATTATATCCCTGAAAAATAGCAATACACACCACACATAGTCCATGGACTTTGTGTGCACGTGTAGCATCCCTATTTTTAGGAATGTTGATTTTTCAATTTTTATTTAATTATTTATTCAAACTACTTTGTCAGATAAGATCTAACAACCTGATAACTAATTAAAATTTGAATTTAAATTTAAATTAAATATCTTTTTAACTAATTATCAAATATAGTTAATTATTTGAATAAATATTAATCTTTTAAATTCAAATCCAATTTTAACTTATCATATTATTATCTCCCACTCAAATAAAGATATTTAATTAATTTTACTAATTAATTAAATCCAATATTTTCAAAAATAAATATTTAATTTATTATAATTTCAAAAATCATAATTAATTAATTATTTAATTAAATTTCAAAATTAATTTATTCATTTAATATAATTTTGAAAATTATATAATAATTAAATATTAATTAATTTTGTTAACTGCAACTAACTTGTAATTAATTAATTAATCACTATTATCATATAATTGCATATTTGGCTCGAAGAACAAATTTCTTCTTAAATATGTCTTTAAATTATATTTCCCTTCATATCAACTCTTATCTTGAATAGTGTTGATAGAACTACTATGGGGACCTATGGACCTATAATTCCAAGCTCCAATAAATTTGAGATTATTAATCAAACTCTTTAATTAAATAATCTTAATTTATTACTGGTGAAGGTTAATTCATAACTAAATTATGAATTTGAGCTCAATAACTTTTCCGTCCTAAAAGTCAACCCTTAAGAGAACTATTATTCAATCTCTTATGAGAAGGCATAGATTCCATATATGTATACTATGTCCCCAACCATCTACATTAATGAGTTCCCAAAACGAAAGTTTCTAGCCTGATCATTCTGACAGACCCTAACGAGTGAATCAAATAACTCATATAACATAAACAGGAGGTCGTAGTAACTTCAGGATTAAGGTCTATTTGTATATGATCATCAGTTGATATATTTAATTAATACTTCGAAACGATATTTAACTAAGTATTAATAAACATATTTAGTCCTGTTCTATATATATTCTCTAATATATAAAGCACCTCCACTAAAGTATCCTACCACACTAGTGATCCGGATCTAGATCACATGTATTCATAATACTAGTGGACTGTAGTTGTAGTAATTAATCTAAAGATTCCATAACTTTATTTTACTGCGAACTATTTAAGTTCATTTATCTCAAACACAGTCCTCTCGTACCAATACGTGTTTGAGATTACATATATGAACTTAGGAATATTTTATGATATTTACATAATATTATCACAGAATAATATAGTCCATAAAATATATGCATAACAAATTCAATTTATTTATTTATTTCATAAAACATTGTCTACTACATATGCATTCAGGGCACAATTCCCAACAACGTGATCACCCGAGTAGGACACGTGCCTCTTTTTTATGAGGCAACGCCCAAAGGATATGTCCTCGGGAGGTTAGTCCACGGTTGGAGGACATTCTCCTCGGATAATGAGAGGGCGTCGACATCTCTCCTGGGCCATGACCCAAGAGCTATGAATGTCTTCATGAGGTTATATCCCGGGGATGCTTGGTAGTCCACGTTTTTCCATACCCTCAGTTATATTCCAGGCCAAGGACCTACTCCTCGAAGTCTTAAGGATAAGTCAGGTGTCAGCCAATGCAGATTAGCTGCCTCAGAGGAAGACCTGACAACCTTTTTTGGGTAATCTGCCTACAGTGTTGTCAATGGTACGACTCGATAACTCACACTCCCACTACGTTAAACCTAAATATTGGTTAGCAACAAATTAATTCTAAATTAATTGAATTTGTTTCAATGTGAAACTTTAGAATTAATAGGAAATTATAGGACTTTGGTTTTAAAAAATTTAATTTGTTTTATTTTTTTGGAAAACCATAGTCATTAATTTTCTAAAAATAAATAATAAAAATACTATTTTCAATTTTATAATGAGCTTATTTTAAGAATTTTATTCTATCTCCACCGTTGGTTTAACATAGTCAATAGCTTAATGGGGCCTCGAGGCACTTTGATTCGTCCCCCTACAGAAGGTGTTCATTAGTTATTTTGACTAGGTTAGATTTCGAAAGATAGATAATTATAGGTCAAATTCTACTAGACTCACCCCTACGGTGACTACTAGGACTAAATCTATGATTATTGAAACCGTGGGTCTAGCTCATAAAATAAGAGATTTTGTTTTCTTATTTTGATCGAATAGTAAGTTGTTAATAGTGGTGTCCATTATTAAATGAGTTTACAACTTTATTTAACTAGTGATATTTTTTACTCTCGCCAACTGGGACAAGGATATCATAGATTAGTTTAAAACCTAAAGAAATAGAGATATGATTGTTTTTGGTATTTTTTCTCATATCTTACATATTTTTTTATATATGTTGTGATATTTCTTGAAATTTGTGTGAATAGAAGTTTTATTGAGCAAATGTGATTGATTTCTATTTTATTGGTAATTTGTAGTTTTAAGCTAAGTAGTGTCTGTGTCTACTCCCATCCTTTCTCAACTTTCGATGGAGAAACTCACCGGAGAAAACTTCCTTAATTGGAAGCAGAATATCAACATAGAGTTGATTGGTGACAAATCTGAATTCGTCATGATTGAGGAATCCCCAGAACAGGCATTGTGTCCGCACGTTTGTGATAGCACCGCCAATGCTCGTGATGACACCGTAAATGCTTGGATATCACTGTCTCTGCACATTCGTGATGGCTTTGTAAATTCTCGGATGGCATCGTGTCTGCACGTTCGTGCTCAACTCAACTATGGTCTGACGCAACTCATGAACGAGCTTCAGATTATTGAACCTGTCATGGGTGGACCTAGTAAAGGAGGAGAAAATAAGACTACTGATGTTGCTGTTGATCTAGCTAAGGCTGAAGCTAACCCAGCTTCGTCTTCGAAAGCTAGAAACAAGAGGAAAGGTGGAAAAAACTACAACCCCAAGCCTGCACAGGTGCACAGACGCCAAACGGGTGCACAACCACGTGCACAGACGCCTAAGGGGAAGAACATGAAAAACAAGAAAGGTAAAGATAAATGTTTTCACTGCAAAGAGAAGGGGCATTGGAAACGAGATTGCCCCAAGTTTCTAGCAGAGAAAAACAAAGGTAATGATTATAGTTCATTTATCTTAGAAACATGTGTTTTAGAGAATGATAACTCCATTTGGATTATTGATTCTGCATCTACCAACCATGTTTGTAACCCTTTACAACTTCTTGAATCGTGGGAGGAAGTGGACAAAGGAGGCTTAAAGCTTAGAGTTGGGAACGGAGCATTCGTTGCGATCCAAGCTAGAGGAAGAGCTCGTCTGAAGTTCGAAAATAAATTTTTAATTTTAAAAGATGTATTTTTTATTCTGGATTTTAGTAGAAATTTAATTTCAGTTTCCATGTTGCAATTAGAACGATTTGTTATAACTTTCACAAGTTTTAATATATCTATTTCTTTCAATGGATTAAAATTGTGTATTGCATGTTTGGAAAACAGGCTTTATATTCTGCGACCTAACGAACCCCTCGCTCTTAATAATGATTTATTCAAAGTAGTTAAACCTAGGACCAATAAACATCAAAAGACCGATAACGATAATATGGTGTATTTATGGCACTTAAGACTAGGTCACATTGGCTATGATAGGATTCAAAGACTTACAAAGGACAGACCTTTGAGGGAACTCACTTTAGGTGAATTACATGTCTGTGAATCTTGTCTAGAAGGAAAACTGACCAAGCGTGTATTCAGATGTTTGTGGGTGATAGGGCCAAAGAACCACTTGGTCTTGTGCATTCAGATGTTTGTGGATCTTTGAATGTACATGCCAGGGGTGGTTTTGAGTTTTTTGTCACTTTCATTGACGATTACTCTAGATACTCATCTCTTTACCTAATGCATATGAAATCAGAAACATTTTCAAAGTTTCAAGAATTCCTAGCAATGGCTCAGAACCAATTAGGTAAAACGTTAAAGATCTTGCGATATGATAGGGGTGGAGAATATTTGGATATGCCGTTCCAAGATCATTTAACTAAACTTGGGATTTTATCACAACTTACTGCCCCAGGTACTCCGCAACAAAATGGTGTAGCGGAACGCCGGAACAGAACTTTATTGGAAATGGTTAGATGCATGCTTAGTTACTCAACTCTACCAAATTCGTTCTGGGACATGAAATTGAAACCGCGAATGACATTCTCAATGTCATGCCGTCTAAATCAATCCCCAAAACACCTTTAGAATGCTGGAATGGTCGTGAACCTAGTTTACGCCATTATAGAATCTGGGGGTGTCCCGCTCACGTCCTGAGGAAAAAGGAGGGAAATCTAGAACCTCAAACTGAAGTTTGCATGTTTGTTGGCTATCCTAAAGGTACTCGGGGTGGAATTTTTTATAGTCATTCAGAAAAGAAAGTGTTTACTTCTACAAATGCTACTTTTCTGAAAAATGACTGTATAGAACTTTAAACCTCGCAGCAAAGTAGTTTTAGAGGAGATGGTCAAAGACATGACTC